>NW_027223327.1:2760772-3503552 GCF_030449975.1 Polyergus mexicanus | reverse complement strand
ACTGAAGTCGGTAGGCGGTAAATGTTCGACGTTTGTAACGCTTGCTAGTGTTTCAGGTTTAATTTCTGGCAATATTCGTCTTAGGAGAGATGTTACCTGGCAAAATACAATCGTGATAAAGATAGTTTTAAATTCTACGTATGATCTTTCAAGCGTTAATAGGAAGAGAATGTACCTGACGCTGTACTCTTGCTGATCCGGTATGCAACAAACTTAATAGATCCTTTAGTAAACCAGTCTGATGTGATAAGTAATATTGTCCTACAGAACTTCCGCTTAAAGCAAGAACCATAGAAAGCATTTCGAAGCAATAAGTATCGGCTGCTTTTGGCAAATCGCTGTTGTCACTCAACAGACTATTAACGGGCGTCGGTGAACACAGAAGCATTTCCCATTCTTCTCTCAAACGTATAGTTTCTTTTCTAATCGCTTGCACAATATGAGTACATACTTGTTTTTGTAAGTGTGTCAAATTACTTCTGCTAAATAAAATTCCGACCATATGTTCTCGGAGATCATTACTGTCCTCCAAATCTTCGTTAACGCCTTCAATCAATTCCGTTTCTTGTTGCTTCTCTCCTTGTATAAGTTTCCCAAATACCTGCAATACAATATGATATATTGTAAGAATACAATGCTTTAAACGAAAAAATAAATCACAAGAAATCACGCTTACTTGAGATGTGATTAGACGGAATACTTTCAAGGTTTCTGCCTCGCAATTTCTTTGCTGGATAGTCTGCGCGCTTAGTTGTTTTCCTATTTTCAAAGATCCTCCTTCGATCTCACCAAGCACTCTGATTTGACGAACTCTTAAAGAATTATCTGGACCCTTTAATTCCATACCTATTACTATATGGCGTTGATCTATATACAGTTACAATATGATATAGATCAAACATCTTTAAAACATACCTTGTTTTAAAATAGTAATAATTACAACATTTTTATATTACCAGTGATTGGACAATTAATCCATCCAGCAGATCTACTTTCAATCTCTACAGAAATTAGCTTTGTCATCTCATCTGCGTTAACACCAGACAGGAAAGTTATACTTGACACTTTATGCTTTTGAATAAAAATGTTTAATTAGACAAACATTATTTGTGATACAAGTAATCCAATTTTTATGAAAAGAACTTACTGTTAAATCGCGGCAGTTATCGATGTGTACGTATAACATTCTAGGCACAGTATGAGCACCACAAATGATAGTGATAACTTTAGTTTTGTTACGATCTTCATCTCCGGATTCCCAAAATGTTTCCGTGGAATTGTCTGTTAGACTACCAATCATGGCTTGGCGACTGGAAGCTTTAATCTCAACACTAGATGTTAAATCCTTTAAAGCTTCCACGCAACTGCTTATCTGTTGTGAAACTGTTGATTGGTGGCTCTCATGCATACTCATTGTCACATCCTCTTCTTCTTCGGAACGTGAAAGGATTTTACTAATATTACTAAATACATGACTTCTATGCAGAAACATATGATCTGCTGGCGTAAATCGAATACCCCAGCATCGAATCGCAGCTTGTTGTAATGGAGATCCTGTAAATAAATAATTACAATATATCCAAAATATATCCAATATACCCAATTAAAAAATGTCCATTTAAATTTGCTGCAAATACTTACCAAGTGGTGGTAATAGCATTAAATCCGCAATTGTTTGCAATAAGGTATGAAACACAGTGGGTAATGGATTGACAGATTCTCCAGCTATTATTAAATCACATAAAGGATGCTCACTGACGCCAGTTGTATCCTGAAAATTAAAGCAATAATCATATCATGTTCATGTCTACGTTAACAAATAAAATCTTATTAAAAATATTGCTTACATGATCTTCTTTCTTTTCTGTTTTGTTATCATCGTCATTCGCATTTGTACTATCAGAAGGAACAATCGGTGTAAGAGACGAGACAAACCACCATAGTAAATCGTGCAAACAAATTGGTTGCGTTACGCTTCTTAAAAGCCAATTTAATGCCTGCATTGCGTAAACTCGACAGGCAGCACGACGCAACGCTTGCTTCATCGCAAGCTGCAGATGTTGTAAGTTGTGTTGTTGAAGAACGAATAACATTACAGGTCTCATGAGAATCTCAATTCGATCATTACTTGCTACTTCGGTTTGGCTAGTGGATACTATTGCGGATTGATCCATCGATGGCACTAATTTTTGAAGTGCAGCAGACGGATAACACAAAAGCGAAGAACCCGCTTCTGAAAAATCATAGAAAATATTTTACTAACATTTATTCAAGAAAAAAAAAATTTTTAACATTTATTTATAATAAAAAATAAGAAAATATTATTTTTCTTTTATATATACAATATAAAATGCATAAAAATGCGCGTACCATTACTCATTTCGCTACTACTATTATTCCGTTTCCTCATCATAACAACTCTGCCGTCATTACTATTTCTAGCCCAAGGTGCCCCAGTAGACATAGACACCGATCTATGGAACATGCTGCGATTTTTGCCGCTTTCATTATCACTGTCACTCATTGGATACTCTGACAATGGCTGCAAATCAGACGATATAATTAAAGCAATGTTAAATATTAAAAATAGAAAAAAAAAATATTTTCTTACCCTGCCATTTGTGATATTAAATGTGCCACTGCTTCCTTCATAATTATTTTGTTGTCCATTTTCACGTCTCAGAGTTTCTTCGTAATATCTTTCGTCGTGACTTTGTGAGTGATGAATACCTAAGCCTTGCAAACACTGGAATGGTCCGGTTGGCGGAAATGGTCCGATGGCCTCTGGAGGACTATAATTCTCCGCCACAGACGATAAAGTCTGCGAAGGTCGTCTCTGCTGTTTCGGGATATTAAAGCCAGAAGCGCTAGCCAAATCCAATAGAAACATCGCATTGTTTTTCATGATAATATGAGTTTCATTCGCACTGGGACTGTTAATCGGAGACAGAATTTTACTTGTGCCGTTTTTTCTCTTAGAAATCCCGTTGACAAATTTCTTTGC
Source organism: Polyergus mexicanus (assembly GCF_030449975.1). Taxonomy (NCBI): domain Eukaryota; kingdom Metazoa; phylum Arthropoda; class Insecta; order Hymenoptera; family Formicidae; genus Polyergus; species Polyergus mexicanus. The sequence continues at coordinate 3,500,548 of NW_027223327.1, read as the reverse complement.
AAACTTGCTCTTTCTGGCTTTCAAATATTTATCTCTACATGTGTCACAGATTAAATACCACGAGCTACCACCAACTCCACCATCTCCACAATTGCCTGCCCACCCCACACAGTAGTTTCCACCGCTGTTGTATCCTTTTCCGCCCGCATGCCAGCCGCAACCTGGATGCATCATTTTCATATGATAAGTGACTGGATGTGGAAACATCAGACCACAAAGTTCGCAGATAGTCTCGCGTTCGATTCCTGCCAAAACCTCAGATGCATTTGCTCTACCAATAGGCTTCCATTCCTTCTTTTTCCGACTACTTTTCTTTTCGCGTTCCTTCACTTTATCCTCTCTGGGACGTTTCTCTGGTATTGGCCGTTTCGCCAGCTTCATCGTCTGTATCTGCGATATAGGACTAGGTAGGATCGATTGTTGTTCAATAGCCTGCAAACAATTGGTGCTGAGCTCTTCCCATAGAAAAACCAGGCTCTTCAATGCGGGTGGCAGTACTGCGACTGTGTGAAATTCGGGCAGGGAACTGAGCTTGCCCGAGTTTGCCTGAATCTCTTCTTTGAATGTATTCTCCTGTTTCTTCCTGCTCCTATTGGCATTAGCGTTCGCAGCTGAACGCGTGAGTGTCTCCAACGTGCTAGGTTGGATGTGCAAATAATTGCCGGCATTTGTCACTTCGACGGAATGTCTCTGCCGTGCTTTTTGTTCTTGTTGCTGCTTGTCACTGGATTGTACGACGGTATGTCTGGTTACAACCAGTGCACCTTGTTTCGGTAAACTCGGGTGGAACTTGAGGAAGCTCGCGCAAGCCATAGCATCATGCACGATTCCTTCATGCCACAAAAACGCCGCGAAAACAGCTCTCAGACATTCTGCTACGGAAGGACTGATCGCTTCCTTAACCTTGTCTTTACTTAAATTTAGAGCACGATTAGGATTTGGACTTTGCTGTGTATTGGCAGGTGACATGGCGCGTTTTGTTCTAGTTTTCACGGCCTTCATGTGATCCCTTCTGCTCATTTTCGGCGAGTGTCGTTCGTCTTTTACTCCGGATGAGCCGATACTAAAATGACCTTTCATAGCTGTCGCAGTGCTTTCGGGACTTGTTTGCGTTTGCGCTTGAGACATTTTGCGCGGACTTTCCTGAGGATCCTGTAATAAACAATATGATTTCCTTGCATAATTTTATAAACGTTATTATATAACAGAGATTTTTTTCATGCATCTTTATCCTAGTGAAGAAACTAAGACGATTAAAATGCAAAAAAGTTGCTTACAGCACACTCCTTTTTAGGAGTATCGGGTGGGCTCGCTATGCTGCCCTCAGATCTCATGTGTAAAGAACTGCAACTTGGACTCGGTGATAGATCAAGCAGTGGTATCAACGCAGAGTACTACCACTCGGTGACTGAGATGGATCTCTTGTCAAACTGCTAACCAAGGCACTTGTGTCGCTCTGTGTCGAACCGCGTCGTTGCGACGTTATGCTGTCGATCATCCCTCCTGACACTTTAAAAAGAAATAATAATATAATGACGACCGCGAGTTGTGTGCCCGTTATCCACAAAATACATTCGAATATTTAATCCTGATGGCAAGAGAGTATAACTTTCTCACCTTATCGGCAAACGCATGGATAGTGATAGAGAAAGACATTTATAACATTCGCTTACACAACTCATTCGAAAGGTTTAAATCGTGCAAATTAACTTCGTGCGACCGTGATGAAAGTTAAAAGTTTCTAAAGAATATATATATATATTTCTTTCGCTTTTGTATTAAAGTACGAAATATAGATTACAGCATGAAATCTGATGACTCATTGTTCGATTTTTATGCGATGTAAACTAGGATTAGGATGTAAATATATTAGCGTGTATTAATGATCTTACCTAATAGGGAGAGGCCGACACTTCGGGGGGAGCCGCAGAGTACAGGGCTGCTACTCATACTCTCTCCCCCTCCTATCGCGCTTCTCCCACCTAATAATTTTGATTAATTGTAGCAAATTTATTAAGTACGTTTTAGTGGTTTAACTATGCTCTCGGTTTTCTGAATCGCATAAAAAGTTTATTTTATCCATATGATGTAAATAGTCATGCATCAACTAAAGAATGAAACTATATCGCGTGCCATTTCGATTGCTATTTCGCATGCATAATATAATATCGTAATATTCACTGATCAATATGTGAAGTGAGGTTCTACTGTGCTATCAATATATATATATATATATATATATATATATATATATATATATATATATATATATATATCCTATATACATATATATAATAAATGGTGATAATATATTAAAACAGATTTTCAATGAAACAGAGATTCTGTGCACTATTTGATATTTTACAACTTTAGTAATTCAATAGGATAGGAGCGAGTACCTGGTGCATTAGCAGCAGGAGGAAAGAGGCAATTGCCAGAAACGGTTGGCTGTCGACTGGACCCAGCTAAGATCAACATGACTAATTTGTTATAACTAATTCACAAACAGCATATATATATATATATATATATAATTAATAATTAATATAATTGTCTAATATTCTTTTCTATTACATCTATTATGTACTTTATCGTAATATCACTATATTGAATGTCATTTTTGTATTCTAATACGCGATAAAGAAAGGAAATATAGTAAATACAAAATATTTTACATTGCTGCCTTACAAGTATCAGCGTCCGTTCTCACAGCTTCTGAAATAATTTCATTTTCAAAGCAATTGCCAAATAGTGCCAAATTACACAAGAGTACACATGGATGTACAACATTATAAAAATGAGTCATGAAATAAATTTGTTCAATAAAGAAATGAGAGAGAGAGAGAGAGAGAGAGAGAGAGAGAGAGAGAGAGAGAGAGAGAGAGAGAGAGAGAGAGAGAGTTTATATTCTAAACAAAGTGCCGCATATATACCAGGTATTGGGACCGGGCTAGAAGACGGGCTGTGAAATCTGGGCGATCCACCTTGGGGATTCTTCGGCGAGGAACTTCGTGACGTTCGCCGCGGTGTTTCTGGCGGTGTCGCTCCGTTGCCATTCGCGCGACTTTCCCCCATCGCTTTTACCAACTCTTTCACAGATACGCCCACAAATTCGGAGAAATCTCTGAAAAATATTAATCATACAATGTAGAAACTCCAACTTTGAAAAAATTTAGTATTTTTAAAAATTTGTTGTGCAAAAAAGAAAGCATCTTTTTTTTTATGTTTTACAAAAAGACTCGATAATTTCAAACTTTAATAATATAAAAGATTAAATAATTATGTAAAGATTTTTAAATAATTATGTAAAGATTTTTAAATCGACGAATAAAGAGTGATATATATATACTTAAAAATATTAAAAATTTATCATAAAAATATATTATGCATGAAAATAAATACCTGCCCGGGGAACTTCTTTTCTCTCCATGACATTTGTCATCACCTCGTAGCCATTTTTGAAGAACGCTAAATTTTCCTCCGCCACCTTCTCTTTCCCGCTCTTTGGCTACTCTTTCTTTGGAATGAGGTTTCGAAAATTTTGGAGTACCATCAGCCTTTTCCAGTATGAAGCGTTCGCTCCCTAAATATATATTTAACAAATATTTATATGCAATATTATTCATTTAGATTTATTTTTACAATTATGCACCTGGCGAATCATGTTGATTGTACGAGCCGAAAACAAATGGATTTGTATTACAACCCTCAATAGACTCGGCCGTATCCGACGTGTAATTCTGTGCGGTAAAATTGAAGCCCTCGTGACTAACGGAAGGTACCGAAAAATCGAAACCTTTATTACTCGGTGAGATGGCCGGGTCCGATATTGGCTTTTTTTCGATCGGATAGTTTTCTAAATCCTGCTCGAGTTTCATATAAATTACGCTAGTTTGTTTATTGATTGCGAGCGACCATGCCTCTACGCTTCGATTCTTATCGAAGCAATATTTCGTCACCGAATCGTCGTCGATACGCACCCAAGTTCCTTCGTGATTCACGCACTGTAACAAGTGAATCGTGAAGCGCCATACTGCGTATGTAAGCGGATATTTATTTTAATGCATTAATAAACTTACGTATTCTTGAACAGTCACTGTATTTCCAAGCGCTAACATTCCAATTGGCGCGCCCTTCAAGCTCGGTTTACTTCTAATATTGTGCCCGGATGCGCCACATTTCACGACTATCATGCTTCTTTCGGCGTCAAAGGTCACTGTCTTTCTTTTGCTGTAAAAAAAGCGATTGTATTAAAATTAGAAATGAATAAAAATGCATAACGGAAGAAAGATTTGTTTACATACTCGTCACCAATATCAGGTCGCTTTCGCAGAATGGTTTCCTTAATGACTTGATCTAGAATAGACTTTGGTTCCTCTACTGGTAGAAGTAGAGTTTTCCCTAAATGCTGATTGTACTGCAAGCACCAGGCTTCGAGATGACTACTTTTACAGTATTCCTTGATTGTCTCCGCGTTTAAACGTAACCAAACACCGTCATCGTTATGAATCTAATTAGCAGAAAAGCAAAGTTTTATTCTCATTTAAATATCTTTTTCGTTTTTGAAATACATAAAAATAATTTAAACTAAAATTGTACAAAGATAAGAATACGATGATATTTTTGTTAATGTTTTTTTGATATTTTCATATTTGGCGAAAATCTACGTCAGTTTCATTAATTCTTTATAGTTAGTTTCAAAAATATGAATTTGATTAAAGCGTCAATAATTTGTTATGTGGTACCTCATCGACGAAAGCTATAGTGCCATTAACCGAAACGAATCCGATTTGTTCGCTTTGCAGCGACGGATGAGCCCGTATTCTTAAGCCAGCGCTATTTTTCGCTACAAATTTTCTGAGTCTGCTCGGTTGAAGCTGAGGCTTTTTGACAATGTTCTGAGTGGGCGGTTGCATACCTTGCGGAGGTTCCTTTACTTCGACTTTATAATTCTAAACAAGGCAAAATTAAATTAACATACTTTAAGCTTCATTTCCGAGTAAAACAGGTACAATGGGATTAAAATTGACAATACAATTTAATCCCAAATGATATCTTTGGTAGATAAACAGCCTACGTACATCCTCCATGTTGTAACCGTCTACCGTGATCATCAGCGAGTACCAACCAACCGAGGATGGTGTCCACGTAGCACTGTAACTACCATCATTGTTGGGTCTGACCAACATACTTTCGCTCGATCTCTTGACGGTAGGAGACATGAACCTCAGTTCCTCGAACGAGTAATTTTGATAGGCTTTCATGATGGTGATGGCGTAGAAGCACATTTTGTTGTTGATGGTCACTTCATATGGGACATCCAAGGATGGTTGTGGGTGACCTCCAAAGGTTAATGGATCAGGTTGAGAGACACGGCGAATTTTCCTGCTCTGATCGGATTCCGTGATGTCTGTCTTGTCGATTGGTACCGCCTTGACTTCGATCTGTAAAGATGACAATTTGACATTGAGAGATCCTGATCGAGTAAGCCGGGAAGCAGAGAAATATACCTTTAATCCGGATACGTGCACGATTTCACCGTATTGATCTCTCGTGAGTACAGTGACGATCGCCGGCCATCCGCACCTCATTTCTTCCCGCGAATATAACGCCTCACATTGAGAGGGATCGACGAAACTATCCGGTTGCAACCATCGCGCGAGTCTGCCACCACTGGTGCCGGCTGAGCAGGAGACGAAATCCCGTAAGAAGAGACGCTCGTTTGAGTGACAACTGATAATAAAACAAACATTTCAAATTTAATTAGTTAGCAAAATATTTTTTATAAAGTGTTTCTTATATTATAGCGCTCCGCGATGAGTATCTCTCCTTAAGTATATTTTAAGTATACTTTAAGTAACCAGGAGCGCGCGTACATGTATTTACTGATATAAGTATATAAAGAATAAATAAATTTCAAATTTAGAGAAGATTTTGGAAAAGAAGATTCTATATTTTTCTGCATTAATTTATTTCTTATATCATTACATTTATTTATATTATAATTGCGCTTAATCTTTAATATTCACATGGAAAATTTTTCTTATTCATAGCATGATTCGGAATTTCGCGAGATATGCAAGCAAAAGTTAGGTTTTTCGACTAGCGTGCAAAAGTTGGGGAAAATCTCGAAAAATCTTTTATTAATAAATATCCAATGCAGAGAAACTTCGCATAAAACTAATCGTATATTCTGATTAATATAGCACGATATAAAATTGCGCACGAAGAAATGGAGATTTTTCTGCATTAATTTATTTTTTAAATCATTATATTTACTTGTACTATAATTCTGCTTAATCTTTAACTCATATTCACATTGAAAACTCTTCTTATTCATATTGTGCTACAGAATTTGCCGCGAGATATGCAAACCAAAGTTACGTTTTTCGACTGGCAGGCAAAAATCTCGAAAAATCTTTTATTAATGAGTATCTAAAGCGCAAAGAAACTTCGCATAAAACTAATCGTATATTCTGATTAATATAGCACGATATAAAACTGCGAGCGAGGAGTAGAAAATGTAGATTTTCCGTTGAAACTTTTAATCCTTCGTTAGTCACGTCAGAGAGAGAGAGCCGCAACGCGCTGAGAATACAAGATCATTGTACGCGACGAGATATACCGGGATATAAACGTCGCAAAAGTTCGCGGTTCGCGGAGAGCGCACTTTTATTACGAGATCGAGCTAAGTCTATTACCGGTGCAGGTAGAGCGAGCATAGTTCATTAAAGCGAATTTGAGAGCCGCGATGCCCCTAATTGGTTGGTGCGCGGATTTCAGCTGGATAGATAGCGAATAGAGGACGATGCTCCTCTAACAGGTAGACAATCGTCGCTTCTCTCGTTCGGACTCTCGTCGAACTCATCCCTAATAAGGCACAATCACATCGCGGTTCTTCTCCTCGAAGCTCGTCACCGCTGATCCGCGCTTCGCTACCTCTATACTGTTGTATTTAAACGAGCAAACTGTATCTGACATTTAAACGCATTTATGTGAGAGAACGAATATTATAAAGTTTCTGAAATTCAGGACACACAGTAATTCCGCTATTCTAGATGATATAAAATATGTTCTATGTGTGAGCTGAGTTATTTTAAATTTTTTAATTTCGTTATCTTTCAATTTTCCCCTTTCATATAAATTTAGTATCTATAACCATTTTTGCAAAATCGTCAATAAAATTATACGTACTTATGGTTTTCTCACGAGTATAGAATTAACTCCGTCTTTTTACCATCGCGAAAACCGGTATTCTGGGAAAATCATACGTGAGAGATCTTGCTGGAATTCGCCATTCAATCGATTACGGTATTTCCACATGAGAAATAATCAAAATCGATATTTTCATCGATGATTCCATAATCCCAATAAACTTATAATATATAAACAGTACGAGAATTTAATCAACATATATGTAATCAATATAATGTATAAAAAGTATTTATTAATTTTTCTTTCAGATTTATATCTTTTTTATCGAAAGAAAATTTGGATGTTTCATAAATAATTGTCACTAAATCTTGTAAAAAAATTTTTGTAAGAAACAAAGTTTTAATCTTTTATACACAAACTATTAAATAGAATATCTTTCAAATTATACTTGGTATCGTTCCGATCATTAATTTAATTTTGCGCGATGTCATCCCCCAACATCGTTTTGTTCGTTAATTTAATTTTCGGAGAGACCACTTTAACAGATTTTAGATTAGAAGGAATTACATTCCGATGATACCTCGACTCAGAATGAGAGTTATGTTATAGCCTCGATTCAGGTCTGCGGTATCTCGCGCGTATCAAACCATGTAAGAAATGTAATTTTCGCGAGTCAGATATAAGCGTCGAGGAACAGCGCGCTTTCGCCATCGATCATAGTCACGACGAAAAAGATGAACGAGCGGCATGCTAAAGATAATAGACACTGGTGCATAATACGCTAGAGAGAAAGAGAGATAGAGAGGGGGAAGGGATCGAGAGCGCGCAGCTTTAAAGATCAGTATCCATGTGACGTACAGCCGGTACGTGACCATTTCGGAAATGGGCACTTCGCGGCACCTTTCAGTTTGAGAAAGGCGTTATGAATGAATGGAATGACGTTTCATGCGCGTATGACAGGAGAAGAGGGAGGACACATGCCGTGTGGTGCGGTGTCAAGAGGGGGAGGAGCGCGAGCAATTTCTCATGGGAAATTAAATGGGTAGGTTTCCGCTCATAAAGCGAAGAGCTTACACGACGGTATGGCGAGCTTTAGGGAAACGCTATCTGCTATTATGAAAAGCAACGTAGCCGGCGTCTTCCAGGCCACTGTCTCGTTTTTATAGTATACTGCGCTTCCCTCGTCGCGTATTTTCGGTTCCGGAAACAATATGTCGGAAACGGTGGTTCGCGTTGCTTTTTGTCACATGCCCAGCGTAACACTTTCTTTATTGTCGACAAGAAAACGTAATCGCGAAAATTACCAGCGCTGTGGCTTTCAGGAAAAGTCCGCAGAGATATATCGAACTCGTCCAAAGAAATCTATGCAATATTTTTCCTTGATAATGGTTCTTTCTTCATTTCAGAAATTTCAAAAAAAAATTCTAAAAAATACAAAATAATTTAATTTCTATTAAGTTGAAGACAAAGAGAAATTTTTTTTTCGGTATTTCAAAACTATTTTTATAAGCAATCATATTTTATTCATTATTCGTGATGCAAATATTGTAAAAATTTTTGATCATCTTATTAATTCTGACTCACAAAATGAAATTACTTTGATAATTAAAACTTTATAAAGAGATTAAAACACAAATAATAAATTGATAGAAAAATATGAATTTTGGCATCTCTCTCAGCTTGTAAATATTAACATCTAAAATCTTTCCAATAATTTAGTAATTAGTATCAATTCCAATTAAAATTTTATCATCGTAGGCAATGTATCTCCTTATATAAGATTTCCTTATCGAAGAGAAGTTTGACAAAATTTTAAGAATTCTACCTTTGTTCAATGCCACGTTTACGTGCGCAGACTTTGAAAAAAAGCACATATTTACACGAAATCTTCGTAATTAGTATGCGTGCATTGATTATGTTATCGTCAGATAATGTTTAAAGCTAGAAGCAGCTAATACTTTAATGGTTTCGTCAATGATTAAGTGCGATGCAAAATCCGATCGATATTTCTCACAATAAATTGAATTTTTATCAAAAACCATCTTTATCAAAACGCAGCTTCACTTTCTAAAAAAGCTACGCATCGATTAAAACCTATTGACCGGGGTTACAAGTCCTGAACGCGTTTACGCAATTAGCATCCGTGATGAACATCGATCACCTCGGTGCGGATCGAGATGCTCTCCCGATAGTAAGTTGGTCAAGGTCGTCCTGGCAGGTGTGTATCGACCATGGCTCGACGAAAATCAACGACCACGCTCTCGCGGAAGTCGATGTCGATCCCCTTAGCGAGAACAGTTCGCCGATCGGTCCCTCGAAGAAGAGAACGAATGCCCGTCCCGTTTCTTCGAACCCGACGACGACGACGACGACGAGTCACGGCCGGCGTTTATCTCTCAAAAGGCCGAAGAGAGAGAAGGTGCGATGAGAGATGGAAAGAGAAAGAGAGTGGCAAGGCGAGTCAAGCTGTATAGATCCTAGGTGGGGAGCGGACACCGATCGTGCATGCTACCGACCACAGTTTAAAAGCAACCTCCGTCACGATCGCATCAGCTGGTCTCTAGTCGCCTTGCTTCTTCCCTCTACTCCTTCGTCCCCTCCGGCAACGAAAGCGCGCGTATCGAAAACCAATTAATCGGTCGTTAATTTCTCTTTCCACACACCGTGGAATGTCGCGAATGATCGAGAGAGCCCGATAAAAGGGGCGGAGATGTACCCTCTTCTCTATCCGGACGCGAAACGCAGGATTGATCAGTGAAAGAAGTCGCGAGAGGATACGGAATACAGTGTCTTCCGATCGATCCGTCTACACGATCGATTGGCAAATCAATAATAATGGCACGGTTCTTTGCGTCACGCGAGTGTATCATCGTTCCACGACGAAGCGAGTGATCGGATCGTTATGATCGGTGAGGCGATCGTGCGAGGAAATCGACAGGCGATGATCTAACGATCGCCTTGCGTTCGATCGAAGATCGTCAAGCGATGAGCGCCAAGCGCGGAGTGTCGAACGCCCTGGACGGGCTTGTTATTAAGTGCGATCGTGGGATCGTATGCTGGGTGTTCCTTCTGTGGTATCTCGCGTTCCTGCCATGCATCGTCGAAGCCACCAAACCGGGGATATGCGCCATGAACGGCTGCAACTGCACCGTCAAGGCGCATCGTTGGATTAACGTCAAGTGCGTCTTCTCCAAAGAACAGGTGAATGCAAGAGCCGCCGTTGCGGTGATAATTTCGCGTTGATACGCGCTAAAAATAACGAAGCGACAGGAAAGCGCGTATCGATCAATCAAAATTATACAATACATCGTTATTTATCTTTTTATATTATTAAAAATTCTAAAAATGTGAATTTTAAAAATTTTAACCGAATGCAATTTTGCAGAAAGTAAATTTTATATCTTGTCGACAAATATATTGTTAATTAATTTAAAAAAATAATCATCACAAATATAGTTCGATAGTTCGGGAAAATAAAGAATAAGTAATCGAATTTGGAAATTAATATTCGTTGATACCGATTCTTTCGTTCTCGGGAAGTAGCCGACGATAAATAACAAGTAGGTTTAAAATTATCGAAGTCGCGAATTGTTTTTCACGTGCTTTTGATTAAATGCAATTCAATGTGCAAATTTTCGCGGATTGCGCGAAATCGTTTATCTCGCATCCGCCGCACCACGAAAGAGAAGTCGTTAACGCACGACGGTGAAAGTTTACCGGAGTTTTGGATTCGCCATCCACGCGAGAATTAGCATATAAATCATTGGCCCGGTAAATACGATCGGAATCGTGGCCATGCACACGCATGTTCGATGGCTGCAAGGCGCACGCAAGTGCGTGCGTTGATAAACGTAGGCACTGGAATTAGTCGTACATAGACCTGCGAGAGAGATCTAATTTGCAAATAATCACGAGATTATAAGACTTTAGTTTTTCCAATACATGCAAAATTTATAATTGCTAAACGAAATCTGATTTTGATCGATAAAAGCACATTTACATGAAGGATGCTTCTAATATAAATTTTTAAAAACAGATGTCATTTTCACACACTGCGCGCAGCATCTTTTTCTATTATAATAATAAAGTTACGTTAATAAAAAAAAAATATAAAAAAATTGACAATTTAATAGAAATATCGTTGACTGAACGTGAGAATGCCTGTTACTGGAAAACATCCGTCCCTGAACAGGCACGAAGCAGGCTGTAACTTGCACCATGCCACGTTTCTGTACGGTATAACATGCAACAGCCGCAGCTTCACTTGCCGCTTTCGTTGTCAGCTGCACTCAAGCTGAATATCATCCGCAACCGATGCAAAGACGATGATGCGCCTCGCGCAAACTTTTCGACGCGAGAAACTTTTTAGAAAACGCGATAAAACTATCACGTGCAATCGCCAGTCGCGATAAAATTGTTCAAATAATGTGATATAAAGCGAGAGATATATAGTGTAAGATCTCTCTGATAGATTTGAGATTTTGAAACAGATTTGAGAATTGAAACGTTCAAGATCCGAGTGCTGCAAGAATCTCTACATCGCATAATACGATTTAGCTCCAATTATTAATTTCATCTTGACATATTTCATTGTAATCTATAAACAAAATAATATATCCTACAATTTTTATAGAATAGAAAATTGATTTTACTGCATCGAGATTAATAATGCAATATTTAATGCAACGTTTAATATTTTATGACAGCAATTGCCCTTTAGATATTAGAAATCTGAAATAATAAAATCTAAATCAATCATTTATTCCTGTTCTTGTATAATAAGAATTTTTAAATTATGCATTTTGATTAATTAATCCATAATTCTTCCTCGAATAGCGAGATTGAATTTCTGCTATGCTTCTTGACCGCAAACTGGAGTAAGCCTATATTCCCTATCTACGCTACGGATCAACCGCTCGCATAGAAACGCAACGGAAACCAGTTTTAAGCGGCACTCACAGCGCTGCCTTCTCTTTTATAGTCACTCGACATACAATCTAAGGCCATTAGATTATTTCATTACTTTGTCGCCATTCACTATTTCAGTCTCAGACTGCTCCGTATAATCGGGACATTTTAATGCAACATAAATATAAAAAAATATTTAAAAAAATATTAGTTAAAGAGAGAAAATTATCAATAAAATATATCTTGGACGCGAATTATTCATTGTCAAAAATGTAATAAATATTTTTACTTATTTCATAATGATATAAAAAAAATCTAGAAAATATTTAAATTTGTCGGAAATATTCAAATTCGTGTAAAGTATGATTCCCCTTTGTGATTTTGAACGTATCCTCAAATAACTTCTAAATCATTGAGAGAGATTCCTGTCCGTCTGATAACGCATTAAGCGTAGGCGTGACCCACGATATGTACCCAGCGTCCTTAACGATTGACAGACAGCAAAGTGACCGGTGTCGATGAGTAAAGTCGATAGTCGGCGACACGTCCGTTTCACCCCCGGAGAATAAAATAACGAATGCCGAAAGTAATGTATGGATGAAAATATGAATGCACAGTCTATTTTCAAAGATAACAATACGATCGAAAAGCGAGTGCGTTGACGAAACGAGCGATAGTGACGTTGGTGTTTTGTATTTGCTTAACAGTGACAACACAGAAACAACAATTGGCAGCGTTAAGCCACTATTATACTGCTGGACGGCAAATACTTGGTAATCAAATCAGATTCAGTCACATCGTCACTTGTCATTCCAACGCCATTAATTTCATTTACCATACAGCCAGCATCGCTGTACGGTGTAACTGATTGGGCTATTCCTTACTGGCTCATGCAAGTTCACTCGTATCGAAACAAGGACACTCTAATTTGATCGGCGGAAATGGCAAATCAAGCGACGATCAAATATTGAAATCACGGCGAGTACCGAAGAGTGCAGAAACGGGCGCTATCTCTTTTATAGGGAAATAATGCGAGATTTCCTCTCGCAATCAACGATTCCGCGATAATAAAAAAGTGATAAAGTTAAGTAAAATAATATTAAATTCATGAATAGGGAGATTACGCGCCAACAAAATATCATTGTTCATTTTTAATAAATTTTATTGTAAATACTTTATTATTATCACGTTATTTGAGAACAGAATCATATTTACTAAAAAAAAAAAAAAAAAAAAAAAAAAAAAAAAAAAAAAAAAAAAAAAAAGTGAAAATATTTTATGTGCGCACGTATTTCATATACCTATAATTTTAGCTTTATTTCTTTCTTTTTTTACGTCTGTTTATATTTCGTTTATTGATACTTAATCTATTCCAATCCCAATCGTCGAAGTTATCTTGCATATTTTACGAAATGTTGCATCGCTAGATCCTATTCTTTTTTTTTAAATTATTCCTCACGTGTACACGAGACATCCTTTACGAGACTTAGATATCTCAAGAGATTTACAACAATAGGCACAACTCGCTCGACATTTGAAATAAAATAGATCGATCCCGATATCTCCCTCGAACTCTTTCTCATGCATTCGGTCGATCCTAGGTCGACTTCCGCCGCATGCAATTTCCGATCGGAGGGTTCACTACGAGCGAAGTAGAGATGCATTGTCCGAGTCAGCTGCTTCACGAATATTTTCTAGACCGTTTATTCGAACTTGGAAGCTATTTCAGTATCGCTCCGTTTAAGTTTGTGTATAATGTAATCGTTTCCTTTACCACGACGTTCTAGTTTTAATTTTAGGGTCGAATATTTTAAGGAAGAATTCCTCTTCTCTCCCCTTTCATTTTATGATTTTAAGAGAAACGAAGGGTAAATTAAGGATAATAAGGACGATGCTTTTAATTGGAATGATTCGTTTCGTTAGCGAACTATATGATTAATTTTCGCATGCGCCTTCAAGCGCATCATGTAACGCTGCTGTTACACGCGAGATTTAATTCGAGCGCTTCGCGGCATCCCCGTCGCTATTCGCGATGGTCGTCGATTCGAAATTACACGTGGAAACAACAATTAACGTTGGCGCGCCACGTGCTAGCCGTTTGCACACCAAAACAATTTCCCGCGGCGCCAGTTTAGACGCGCGATTTAATGCTCACGGACCCGTTAATAAGCGGCGGCTTTTCCCGCCGCTAACTCCATTACAAACCGATTGCGATTATGGGGAAAGTAGAAGGGTGGAGATGGATGGGACGGCGAATCCGTTAGTGCAAATCGGTGAAAATATATATATATATATATATATCTTTCGCCACTGTAATCATCTCGAGTGGAGCGAATAAAATCTAACAATCGGAACTGGAAAATAACATGTCGCGCGAAATCGCGCGAGAACGATAGCAGCACTTAGGACGGAAACGATACCACCAGATACACGCGTGTATGTGTCCGCGATACGTTCGACGACCCCAGCTGGTAGAAATATAACATTGTTATCCGAGCATAATTATATCTCGTTACATTGGTGAAAACAAAGTCGCGAATCTCTCCCAAAAAACAATCCATTCGAGGTCGCGTTAAATTTTACGAGGGATATAGTAACACGCGCGTCGTCCTCGATGATAACGTCGCATCCTCTCGGCCCTTTTATTCGTCGTATCGTCCGTTTCAGTTGTCGATGAATTAATAAATTGATTAATTACGTAGCCCACGTGATTTTCTAGGACCCGGGAAGATCGGACGGGCATCGCGATGGGAATTTCGTGCGTATAAAACTGCGCTGCACGCCGGGATCCGCCCGGCCCGATCCTCTCGCCTCGGCTCAATTTATTCACAATAGGCCCTTTCAACGAATTACACTTCGGTCAGTCGGGGGCGTCAACGCGAGAGAGTCTTGCGACGATGATGCGGGCTGGACCGCGTCGACGAGAGGCGAGAAGTGTCCGGAATAATCTTACGTAAATCGAATCCACGAGAATTCTCTCTGACTCTCGGTTCATTTCAAAAAGGGCAATTTGTAGAATACATTTTTAAATCTATATAACATCTTATCCCATTTGGCTCTAATATTCTCGTGTAGAGATTATCTGTGAAAGATTTTCTTTCCTAGAACCTTTCTTGATGAACCGTCGATTATTAATCTGTATATTTATGGAGCGTAAGATTAACATTGAAATTCACCGATTTAATCGGACGAGGCATTTTTCGCCAATGAAAATTCAACGACCGTTACTCACGCTGTCGTATGTTATCTTTCTATAATTCCGATCTACCTTTGTGCTTCCCAATGCAATATTTCACAATTAAAATCCGCGAGCACATCGACTCGAAAACAATTCTCTAGCCGCATCGAAGAGGGAAAGAGATCCTTTATCGTGTTCGTGAATCTCTCTCGGAGAATCGCGCTCTCTCGCCGACCATTACCAGCCCCGATAACTTCGATAACCCAATAAACGGCTCGAAGAGAAAGGGAAGAGAGATCCGGCGTTATCTCGATCGCGAAACGCGCTATTATCACTCTCGAGCCATCCTCTCGAGCAACCTTACTGGGATGATAAATTATTTTAGAACGTTCCATCTCCCCCTCACATACATACAATACGTGCACACACGCGCATCCGAGAGCCGATTGCGGTTTGCCCGCTTTGTCTGGAGAATTTGCTCCGGGGGCGTAGATATAGTCCAACATCCTGCTCGTTTATTCGCAACGATAAGTCTCTTTCTCGCTTTCTCCAACGTCTCCTCTGCCACAGAGTTCTCTTCAGTTATCGCGATTAGCCACACGTGCGAAGTGCCTCGCCTATCTGCGCCAACACGTTTCTGTGTATATTAAGCATGTACATATATGCGGGTATGTGCGAACGGCATGGAGGGACCAACAATCGCGTAAATATAAGAGCATTTACGCTCGGCCTCATCCAAATCATTCAAGTCTTCCGCGTTGCAATCCGTGAAACCGTAGCGGTTCTATAATCTAGACTCCCCTACGCTCGCAACTATGATCGGGTTAACGCTAGAAACGCCTTTCCGGTTTCGCCATGCGTTTAATTTAGAATGACGTTGTTCTAATAGAAGATTTAAAGCTTGAAACAACATTAATATACATCAATATTATTCACTATTCGACGTATAATAGCAACATCTAAAAGAAAAAAAAGAAAGATTTATAAAAATATACCTAAAAAAAAAACAGCAGAGATTTTGTATATATAAATAGAAAAAAATCTAAAATTTTATGACACCCTATTAATAATACACAAAGACCGATATTTTTTTTTTTTTTTTTTTTTTTTTTAATGATATGAATGTTCTCTATATGTAACATGATTCTATGTACATCAATTGATACGAAAAAGAAGAAAACAGGACAGCATTTATTTTTAGATGATTGATAAAACCTCTCTTAGATGTAATAAAAAAAGACAGAAATATAGAAGATGTCGATTGCAGAAGATTAAAGCGATAGAAAAAAAAAACATATCAAAAATGTACGCGGCTAGCTCTTAGCAGATCGCAGATCATCTATATATATATATGGTACCCGGTACGGCAATTAACCGAATTATCCCTTGACGCGACCCCCGTTTCGAGCCCCCCCCCCCCTCCCGCCCCCCAGCGGCATAATGGCGCTCGCATGTCGGGCTCGCAAAGGCAGGCGTATTCTACTACCGGGGCCGCGTTATGCGAGGGCGAGTAGAGTAATTTCATCCCGTGTGTGCGATGCGAAGAGGATCGTGCGTGCGACGAGAGAGAGAGAGAGAGAGAGAGAGAGAGAGAGAGAGAGAGAGGACGAGTGTCAGCGGATGGCAGCGGGTGCATCGCCATTCCGCGAATTAACTTCCGGCATTCCCCGTGACGATCGCCGTAACGCCGCTTCGAGCATCGCGAAATCCACGAAGGGGACATCGCAGGGGAACACGGAGATATCCGCATGATGACCTGGAGCGGAGATACCGCCCGGACTTCGCGAACAAAACAAACGCCCACGTGGGCGCGTTTGTCGCGAAATATTAATATCGCGCGATAACGCCGAAAGGCAGAAAGGCAGATATTAACTGAGAATATCATACGTATATCGTCCATGTCGAATTGCATGTCTAATGGTCAAATTGCGAATTTAAGTAACAGAATATACATTGATGGAGGAACAATTTTATTTCTTCTTCTATTCTTTTCTTTCAAGTCTTATGAATTTCTATTTTTATAAATCAAGTAATTTATCGATCGTTTAAATTAAGTTCGTAGTGATTGGAAATAATTAGAATAGCTTAAAATCCAATCTCGCAACTTGGTCATCAATGACGATATATGTCTTTTTTCAGATTTAATATTTAAATCTTATGGGAGAGAGATAACATATTAACGAGGCGGATAATTAAATTCGAATTGTTTAACATCCGCCATTAGAGGATGCGCGGAAAACATGTAATTATAATTTTGTTATATCAGCGAATAGTATTAAATATTCAATCTCATATTGCACGGAATTATCGGGAGTATATCAATGCCTGTAATGCTATCAGTCAGATAATATAACGACAGATAATATTCCAAATGTATTTTTCAATCTAATTATATATTCTGTGATTTTATGTTGATTATATATTTACGAGAAACGCAGACATCGTTAATCCCGATACGCCAATTAAAAAAGGGATATAACGGCGACTCTTCTCCGCTTTTTAAATTGAAGGCAAGATTCGTCATGGCTGATTAATTTCGAAGAGGAGAGCAAACAGCGACTGAGGAACCTCTCTTTCTCTCTCTCTCTCTCTCTCCCTCTCTTTCATGCCAGAGTTTAGAATAACTCGATTGTCTTCTCTCGTTCACCTCGAACTAGAACTAGACAGGGTTATTTTTACACGTCGGAGACGCCCGGGCCTCTGTTTTCCCAACTATGTCAATTAGGGAATGGGACGTAAAACTTTGTCAGTGACGAAAACGGAAACTCGAAACTTTGCATGTAGACTTGAGACAGTTCCATTTATCCGTTTCATTCATCTCGCTCGTGACGAACATTTCTCGCCGGTATACGGATTTGCACGTCTGGATGATGTGAATTGTCGCGACGAATTGAATAGGAAGAGGGAGAAGACGCGTCATTCGCGTCTCGATTAGCGTCTTCTACGAGCAGTTAATACGCCGACTGATGACATACACGACCCCCCCGTCAATTCCTCGCCGATTTCAATTCAGACGGCGAATCTTTTGACGCGCGTGACTTGGCTGCCGTAAATTCTCAACCTGCGAACGATGAGCGCGGGATCGAAATGCGCGACGCGTATTTCCAACGCCGTTTAATTATTTATCCACACGATGAATGTTTCTCGTCGCATAATTTGGAAATCGGTCAATAATAACGGGGGACCTCGAAGAAAGCTACGCGAAGAAATTTAATAGAAAGACACTCGCTTATTTCGCCCGCGCCGTAATTCATCTTACGTAACTTCTCATTTTCCTCATTTTTATTTTCATTCATCCGTCATCCGTGTCAGCCTGTAATGCATTCGCGTATAATTATCTCGCTCGCCATCTTCTTCAATAATTTTTAAAACAAAACCGAATTGAAAATAATATTAATTGCACTGTCAAAGGATTCGCAATTTATCTTTATTTTTATCGATGAAAAAACAATCGTATTTAATATTCTTGGAATCTTTATAAAATTCTCTAAAAATCACGATGTTAAACTACATTAATAACATTAAAATAAAAATAAAATATTATTTATTAAATTAGATAGACGTATCGCATAATATTTTACATAAACACCTCTTCTCTCAAGATCGTTCTTTCCCGTGTTTGCGTTGGCAAGGGCCAGCGCGTGTGTGCGAAAATATTTTAACGTCAGCGTAAACCTTCACGAGTTCTATTAGCCCATTATAATAAACAGGGTTTCTACCCGGTCGTTCCATTCGTCGTAAGCGTGGCGCCAGGCCAAAACTATCAGTTTCATTCTCACGATAGCGAATTCGCGAATTCCACGGTTACTACGATCCACGGTATCCAGTGGTGTTGGCGTAATCCGGTTAAAGTGGCCCCTGTTCTCTTTATTTCCGGCTCGATGGATCGCAAGACCACCGCTCGCGTTGTATAAGTTGAAATAATGTTTTCTCCCCGACTATATGATGTGACCCTTGCGATTTATCGATATTCCGGACAGTTTTCTTAAGATTCCCTTCGCTAACGGTATACCTACGTACTGCAATCTCTTGCCGCTTGCGATTGACGTTGCAGCGGTTTCTCGCCAGAGAGAGAGAGAGAGAGAGAGAGAGAGAGAGAAACGCTCTTTCGATATTATACATCCGTTGAATCATGTTTAAATGACTGGTCAAATAACGGAAAATAGCGTTAATTAATACGTGTTCTTTATCGAATTGCGAAGAAGTAAAATATACCGAATTACTTTATTTCAAATACAAATAGTATCATAAATATAATTTTATAAATATAAATTTGAAAAATAAACTTGTCATATATGAATTAATAAAAAATCGAAACTTTTAATTTCTTGTATATTCGACGATAAATGTGATCAAATAATTCTCGTGTACTTTAAAAACGGATAATACATTAAAAATATCCTTGGCTAAATGCGTCGTGAAAGTATCGAAGGAACTTGAAAGGTCTCCGCGAAGTTTTCCTCTCTCATAAAAATCCTTCTCATATAGAATCGAAACTAAACCAAACATATGGAATCGAGCTAAACGGAAACGATAATGGAAACGGTTCGATACGCCTCGTTGCAGAACGAACCAAAACGAGATGCGAAGCGATGTTTAAAAAAAAATTCGGTCTAAAGTTTCAGGGCGGTCCGGAACAAATTGTAGGTATGTAACCTTTCTCGAATAACTACAGCTGTGACGGAAAATTTCGGAAGTTTAAATGTTTTCATATGGGTTTCTTTATCTGTAATAACCTCCCATCGTGAGAAACGTCTTTCTAAGAATCAGTTAAAATTGAAAAATTGTGCAGAGCCCTCGACAATTGTAAAATTTAGAACTCGATAAAAATGATCTTAACATGTCAATTAATTGATTAATATAATATTCTCTTCGTATTTAAATGGCTATTACGTTAGTTCGTTCAATATATCCTGGAAGAAACAAGTGGAAAAATAAAATTAAATCGATTCCAGAAATAAATACATCGCGGATACATCATAGAAAATTCTACGATGGCTGCGGGCCAGCTCGTGATCTCGGTAGCGCGAAATTAATTCGCACCAGCGGTTTCACGCGGTCGTTTGTACGTGAGAGATCTCGAGAAAGAGAGACCGAGAGGGAAAGAGAAGATATGTTCTTTGTGCCCAAGGACCGCGACGCAGAAATAGCCGATGTTATCCCAGCCCTTGAGTCACACCGTGCGACTTTTAAGACCAGTCTTAGTCACTCATCGAGGAGCATAGAAAAAGGAGCGACGCATTTTCCGACTGCGTTCGCACTCTTTCCTGACCGCGTTTCTCTTTATCCCGAGGAACCGACGGCAATAACAGCTGGGTTTCGATGCACGCCAAGTGATGTCATCGATGTGCCACATAATGAAAGCAGATCCGATACAGTGCGCGCCCCTACAAAGGGGTAGTATCGTTTTGACACATACGCTTATCTTACTCGCGTGATATCGCGGTTTTTCCCACTGCCCCTTTATTTCTCTCGGTTTCTCTTTCTCTCTATCTATCTATTTATCTCTATTTGACTAATTAATTCTTTCCACGCGAAACTTTCCGCATTGAATTACAAGGAAGTCGCGCATATTTTTAATTAGGGATGAAACGCGAACTACATTCGCTGCGCACTGCTAATACTGTTTTACTTTATCCGGCGTTATCAACTAGAGAAGTGCATATCTCATCATGTAGAGTTAACGCATAGAAAATCCGCATTGTGTTACAGCAAAGGGTATCAGAAAATAATATCATATTATAAGAGCTTAAAGTAAAAATTAAGCGATATTAAAGTAAAATTAATAAATCCTATAAAAAATTTAACAGAATCAAGTAAATTAGAAACAAAAAAATATAAATAATCTCCTACAATAAATTGAGATTTTGAATATATTTCGTGCTTATATCTTTTCGCGATATCTGAATATATACGATGATAAAGAATAATTTACATTATTCTTACGAATTTATACGAATAAATACATGACTTCTACTTTGTGTAACAAATTTCTGAGTTTTATCTAGATGCACGTGTTACAGGATGCTGTCATGAAACTGAGCTCGACAGTATCGAAGGTTCTAACTATCCGGTGATTCGAGTCATATTGAAACTACAATCACTGTAGTCCAACAAGATCGTCTAACATAACTACTATACGTTTGTAACAGCGATATCTCTCTTAATCGATATCTGACTTTGTCTCTCTCTCTCTCTCTCTCTCTCTCTCTCTCTCTCTCTCTCTCTCTCTCTCTCTCTCAGCTCAACATTTGTATTAACCTAGAATACGCGACGATATCGATATGGGAAACATTTTTTTTCTTCCTTTTCCGATGAGCAAGCCTTCAAGGGTAAACTTATCCATTGAAATCAAACCGCAACTTATGTCAGATCGATTGCGAGGTGACGATAAAACAAGTAAGAGAAAATCGGAGCCTCGCGTTACCGTAGTGTAACCAAGAGACGGGATGCGAAAGTCGAATCGTTGTATGCATTACTTGTTGTCGCGACGAACAGTGACTCATCGGAGTTCTAATGAACTCTTGAAACGATTTTCCGGTGCTTTGAAGGAACCAGCATGGCTCGGATGCCGCATTATGCGGTCCACGTTTATTGAGCTTTTTCGTTCGTGTGTAGACCGAAAAGTCGAACGTAAAAATAAACCAGGATACACGGAAAAATAATTTCGCACGAAAAGTAAACATCCGAACTTGGAAGAAATCCAAACGGGAAGAGAGTAATAATTCTATCTATTTCAAGTATTCGGTAATTTATAAAGAGATTTGAAGTTAGAGAAAAAAATACAAAAGAATATTTAAAATCATCATAGATTCATAAAATTTATTTATAAAAAATATGTTTATTCTCTCACGAGAGTGACATCCACAACCTTTTACAATTCTATTCACGATGACAGAGAGAGAGAGAGAGAGAGAGAGAGAGAGAGAGAAGATAAATATTTTGAAGAAATATGACTGCTAAAATATGGCATGTTTTTTGATTATGCATATTAAAATAGGCGAATACATAATAGTCGGAAATGCAGAAAAATAATTAATGACAACAATGTGTTAATAATAATATATTAACAATGAATTAATAATATTGTAACATGTATAAAATAATTTATAGTCATATTTCTCTTTTTGTCATGAAATTGCATTATAATGTATCAAATTATCGCGCACAGTTAAGATCACTCAACACATCGTATCTTTGAGTTACTTCTAACACACGTCTATAAATAGCTGTATTGTAATATTTCGGTGACGAAAAAATATCTCGTAGATAACGGATTTAGTCATCGGGTGGGTCAAAGGTGCCGCGGCAAGGAACCGGATGCGTTCGCATACACCATGAAAAATAAAGGCGTAGCCTTAAAATAGATAGGAAGGAATAAATAATTTTCCATAAACTACGACACAAAAGGGGGTAAAAGCTCCCTTTCTCTGATCAATCTCCGATATTTATTTGTGAATCGTTAAAAATTTATATTTCCACAATAATCGAATTTTTCGAACATAAATTTTGCGAATGATAATGATGATTCCAAGGATCACGGATCATCTTTTGCACAGATTGGTTGTTGAATATTTTTCTGCCTTACATTTTTCATTGATTTTTAACAGGGCCGTCTCGCACTCAAAAATATTGAGAGATTAGAAGGATATTTCTTTCTCAGTAGTTTATCGTAGGTCATCTGTCTTTTTACTAATGCAATGTGAAAAGAACTGAAAGAAACCGTTAAAGAAGTCCGAGTAACACATATGATCGGGTCAACGCAGGGAATATATTGGCACGAACTAACGCTCAGATAAACCTATAAATAACTGTCAGAAAGTCGACATATAGTTGAGCGGAAATATTTCAAATTCTCTTTGAAAACTCTATTGTACTTAATGAGAGAATTACTACTTTGCAATTTTTTTTTATCTCCTCTAATTATCCGTATGTAACCGTTATATATATATATATATTTACGATAAAATAAATTTTTAATTAAACTATAAATTTAGCACACAACTTTGAATAAAAATAAAATTTTTCTTTTCAACGATTTGTAATATTATATGTTAGAGAGAGCAATGAATATTCTAAAAATATCATTTTTGACGTGTCCTCGTAAAAAATGTGGTAAATTATTACAAATCGAGAATATGCGTTTATTATAATTTCAAACGATCTTAGTCAGTTGCGTTGTTATAATATCCGCTCATTACGCAAGCAAGATATAAATCTTGAAAAAGTATCATAAATGACGAGTCACACGCGGCCTTGGCCGATGGTGAGATGTCGATTGTTCGCGGCGTTACCGTCTTCTTTAATTACACCTACTAACGTCTATTCGCGAGACAAACGACAGGAACGCTCAGTAGCATCACATTTTATCTCTCGTCTCGACTTTTTTTTTTTTTTTTTTTTCCCTAGAATGTGGAGCTGCTGGAAGGAACGATTCCGCCGGAGGCGACGGAACTCGAGGTCTCGCACTGCCGGGAACTGAGGATACAGACGGGCGCATTCGGCGGGGGCGCGCCTCTAAAACGCGTCCACGTTTCCGGGATCTACAGCGTGGTCGCCAAGAGGCAGGCCTTTCAAAATATCAGCGCGCCCAACACGCATCTCGAGGTGTCCGAATGCAACAGCGTGTTCCTGGAGAGTCACGCGTTCCGGAATACGCGCGGAACGCTCAGCGTCTCGATATCGCGGTGCAAACACGTGGAGATAAAGCCGAACGCCTTCTCATGGCTGCTGTGGATCATCGTGAAGGAAGTGCCGTCCTTGGAACTCTCCAGCAATGCCTTCAAATTCGAAGCGCCTCAACACGGACGACACGGACCAGCGACCAAGGTCGGGTATCTTAATGCATTGTTACTCGCTATTAATCAACGATAACGGGATGACAACACCGATATCGATATTTATCTCTTTTATTTGTCACGGTTATCGCTCTATTAATGGAATCGGCTTCGAGAAAGATAAATAATAGACGTTATTTTTCTATTTCTTTATAAGCTTCTAAGCTGAATAAAAACATTGTCTCATCTGAAATTTTGGAGCAATTTAAACTTAATATTCCGATTAGAATTTTGAAAACAAACGTATCCTTTAATGAGATACTGTTTTATATGGAAAATTTAAACTCATAGATCCATCGTGTATGTTTATTATAATTTAAATGTAGGCCATTTTTAATATAATTAGGTGTGTAAATTAATTTAATATCTTCAGTAACTGAGTTTCTTTTGAATGCGTGTAACTGTATTTAATTTCTATATTTGTTTTTCCTCTGCTAATATATTAATGATAAAAAAAGAAATCATATTGAAGGAATGTTGTTCATAAATTAATTAATAATATTCGATATTATAGTATCGAATTAATGAAATTTATTTTACAGAAATAAATAACATCATATATTTAATAATAAAATCGTACTAATTTGACAAAAATTAGTTCGATTCTAGAAAAATAAATTCATGAAGATAAAAAAGATCGTAAATATTTTTCTATAATGTTTCTCTGATGTATATCAATTTGATACATTTACGCGCTGTAATAATGTATTAATTTAATATATTCATATGATATTCGCATCCCAATTATATTATGTTACTCATCTCTGATATCGAATAACGTATCGATACGAATATTTTCGATAATATTACTTGTAACATTCTTCGTTTCGAACGTTAGTAAACGAGGGCAATTACTTATTTGTACGAATTATTCCATATTAAATGTCAGATACGGTAAATAATCTTTAAGTCGAGTAATAAAATCATGGAAATTTAATTACAATTTTGAGATTGTCCTGCTCTTTGCAATATAGATAATGTTCCAAAAAGTGAGGATCGCGGAATTACCCAAGGCAGTATTTCCTTCGGCCGTCGCGGAAATACGAATGGACGATATCTCGACGAAGATTATACGCAAGGACGCTTTCTGTGCCATGACCATCTTCAACGTCGTCATCAGCAACGCGTCGATCCACGAGATTCAATCCGGCGCCTTCAGCGACAGAGCCCTCATCCACAGCCTCGAGTTCGTCGATGTGCAACTTAAGAATATCAATACGGCGGCCTTCAGAGCCGGTCACGACAATCTGACTATTCAATATTCAAGGTTCGAGATATTAAATTCATTTTATAAGGATCTTTATCACATTTACCGCAGAAATTCAGGTCGCGAGAATGAAAAACAGCGACCGATATCTTCTCTTTACATTATTTCTGCGAGCAAATTCAACTATATTCATTTTCCTTTAATTTTTAATTAATTTCTTTATTTTTTTTGTCTTGCATTATAGAATTATTTAATTATTCAATAGTTTATTTTAATGCACGCCTTAATTTTTATTGTTCTATTAGATTATCCGAGGTGGATACTGGTGCCATCAACACGTCAGCGGCGACCGTCACCTTCACCAACAACGAGTTTCAACATCTGCGGCCAGGTGCGATTGTACTCCACCAGTGGAACTACATAGCGATCGACAACAATCTCTTCGTCGATCTCGAGAGCGAGGCTATTAAAGCGGAAGTAGGCGCCACTTCTGGGCCCAATTTCGAATTCTCCTTCACCGGTAATCACATACAAAAAGCACGGTCGGGTGCGCTCAAGTTCGTGGCAATCTCACAAAATGTGAACACGGCGCGCGTCGGCAACAATTACTTCAAGGAGAAGTGTAGCTGCAATCTCGAGGAGTGGGTGCGCGAACTGACGGGACGCGACAACTTAGCTTTGATGATGATGATTACGGAGTCCAGTTATTGCGTAGTTGATCAGTTCCTGGACAAATGCCTCAATTTATCCGAGAGTTACATGACCATGCGCAACTTTACGCAGCTCATCTGCACGAAGCGGCATCATATCAATTGCGAGAAACCGTCACCGAAACCGAAGCCGAGCATCAGTCCGCCTAGCGTTGGCCCGCACATTTATCCGAGGCAGAAAGGATATTTCGACATGGAAATGAGCGAGTCAGAGCAGATCGAACGTGAGAAGAGGATTATCGTCATCGTCTGTATCGTGGCAGTCTTCATCGTTGTCGTAGCAATCCTGACTTCGGGAATCCTCTATGTGCGTCGTCGCGGGGTCTGCCCCAAACTGACATCCAGCCCGCTGACGAATCTAACGAGCTGGTTCTCGTCCAGCAACGGCATGACCGCCGCGACGTCCGCTAGGTCAATCTCGCGGTTGAGCGTGCACGAATACGTCGGTCTTCAGCCGGAAACCAGAATTCTCCAGATGGAGTCTCAAGTGAGTGTTCAAGAGGACGACGATGACGAGAACGGCGACGTCTATCCGTACACGGAGAACAAGGCTACGCAGACGTTACCGGAAGAGCTCACGGAGGAATATCTGAGAGATCTTCGAGAGCGCCTGAGCGATCCCGACAATTACAGCCAAGCGAGAGACATGATCGAGCACTTGTACGACCTCATCAAGGTCGAGGAGAGCTGCAACAACAATAACGATCAGCAACCAGCGGCTGATCGGGAGGAGAACGCCTACGATGTGATCCGGCCGAGGGTCAAGAGATCTCGCGGAGCAACGAGACCGTCCGTCAACATCGGCACCAAAGCACCGTCCTTGGAGAAATTACTGCCAAGCGGGATACGAGTCAGACCACCCATTACGGAATACGCTCAACCACGTGATCAACGGACCAGCGATCAGAATCATTTATACGCCGAGTTGCCGGGCGACGAGACGGTTCCCAGCACCAGTCGATTGTCGCAACCGATCCTAGAGAGTCTCATGGGCCGGGGACCGCAGCCGCTACCGCCAGACGTAGTTAACGATCACCTCGTCAGTAATGATGGTCCACCAAAAGACCTAGGCTACGGTGTTGACGATCGCGAACCATCGCGGAATCTGGAACTGGATTCTACCCGCAGAGATCAGCCTGCCAGGCCGATGAGCTTCCTCAAGGTGCTCGGCGAGAGTATCCTGGGCACGACGAGCAAGATGAACAACAAGAGGCCGAATTCGCTACTATGCGAGTATGCCGAACCCTCGGACGCGACCGCTCATCTGTACTCGGAACTACCGGAACCTCAACAGACGTCCGCGTCCACCAGCAAGATGGCCAACAGGCCGCTGCCAACCAAGCCTGATCAGGATTCCGTCGTCGCAAACGCGGCCAAAGCGTAGCGGCATCCATTATCTGTGATATAAGTGTTACGTGTTGTCGCGACAACAAAGACTATAAAGTGTCCTTTCTCTCTCTCGCCTCGATTGTACAAAAGAAAGTGTTCGCGTCGAAGCGATTGCGTAAGAGCGTTTGCATCGGACGAGTCACGTGGAGCCTCTCTCGACTCGGATAACGTGTGCGTCTGTGTCACAATAACGGGAGAAAATACGTCGGAAATTAGTGCAATTCATGCATATGCAATGCTCGACGGAGACAAACGCGCGTGTCGTATAACGAAGTGTTCTTACTTTCAAACTGTGTGTGCATGAATAAGCCCTTGTTTAGAACAATCGCGCGCATAGCAACCAGTATCATTCGGATGATTTTGTGAAAGGGGAGGACAGGTCCGAATATTGACCAAAGTGCCACGCTTACGGGAAAATACCGGGGCGAATCGTGCCAAAATTATTAATGCATTTCACATATACGGTTGTACATACCGACACTCGTAACGCAATAATAGTTCAATGGACCTATATCTATTACTCTGATTAATGAAACGTCAAAAAGTATCGCGAGAGAAATCCAAGGATTTATTATTTATCCGTGAGAAAGATGGATGTAACATAAATATATATATATTTGCTTCAGGTATTATTAAATAAGTATTTTACACAGCTGACATTTGAGAGAAGTTAATCAATCCTAATTTAAAACATTTGTATTATTTTTAGTAATATAAAATTAAATGAAACAAATATATATATTTAAAATTTGCTTTTTAATATTTTTCAAATTTTACTTCGATGAAATAATTAAAAGAAATTTTCTATCGATATATATATATAAACAATTTAATTTTTTAAATAATTTAATATGAAATTCATACGCACATGTGAATATATAGTTATATTCTTAAATTATATTTTATATTATAATTATATTTTAATTTTTATATACTAATCTATTTATATAATATCGATTTAATATCGACTCAAACAATACGAAAGCTTGCATCGAATATTTCTCTTCGTTTCCGCAATCAATCCGCTTGAATGGACAATAAAACACTGCGTAGAGGTCCAACAATCAGATCACCCTCCGGCTGCTCTCGAACACAAATATCTCTCGCTTCAGATAACCCCCCCTCCCGTATTCAACGCGAGAAAGAGATGGCGTATTCCAATTCACAAAGTACTTAGTCGTAAGTTCACCGAGCTCGCATCGATTACTCCTCTATCTAAATCTCTCGCATTCAAAAGCGCTCGTCGTTGTCTTATCTCAAAGAATTTTACGATTCGAGTAGTTTTCCCTCTCTGGACGC
This sequence comes from Polyergus mexicanus, assembly GCF_030449975.1. Classification (NCBI taxonomy): domain Eukaryota; kingdom Metazoa; phylum Arthropoda; class Insecta; order Hymenoptera; family Formicidae; genus Polyergus; species Polyergus mexicanus. The sequence continues at coordinate 3,471,865 of NW_027223327.1, read as the reverse complement.
GGCATCTCGCTCGCTCCACGAGAACGCTTTCACGGTTCAGGGGTCGTCGCGGCTACTTTCACGTGTCCTTTTTCTTTTTTTTTTTTTTTCAAACTAGACGCAGTGGTGCTCCTTTGGGGGAAACCGCGTCATTCTGGAATCAGCGTGGCCGCCGCGAACCGACACGATTCATCTCGTGCCATGAAAGCCGAAAGATATTCTTGATCCCTCTCGGGGGCCGCGCAGTCAGTGTATATCCACAGCGAGAGCAAACTATTTCATGAAGAATGTAAGAGGAGCAAGTAGAGCCGGCTATAGCAGGCGGGGCGGCCTGCGACGCAGCTGTTGACGTCTAAACGGTCGCTCTTCTACGGACGGTAAAACCCAGAGAAAACTTCGTTCGGCGACGATCGAGCAACAAAGGATGAACCATCCGATGATAGAAATGATGAGGAAAATCCGCGAGAGAGAATCACGAACGGAATATATCTCTTCGCGACGACAATCAATTTTCCTAATTTCGCTTCCCGCTCTCTCGACCCTTGTATTCTTTCATTCGTATTCTCTCGATGTCTCTCAATCGAGGTGTAAAGTTGTAGAGTATTCGCGCTCTACGTCTCCTAGTAATTCGCAGTCGATTCTTCCCCCGACGAGAATTTAATCTAAGAGCTAATTATCGTGCTATTTAACGTTGAAAATTAAAGCGCCCGGACAAATTAAATGTCAGGAGCATAAAATGAATGATTTACTTTCTTACTTTTCAATTAATTAGAAATTAAATGTTACCGCGGCAAAAATTTCATTTACTAGGAATATTGCTGAGTAATTTAATATTAAAAATATATGTATTGTATATGAGGTAAAGATTGTAAATCATAAATTCTATTTTTATCCGAAGAAATTAAAATTACCTTCTTTTTTAGAATATATACTATTCATCAGTATACGTGTTTCAAATATACTTTATACATACATATATATGACAATTATTATCTTCGTATATTCTAAATTATTTCAACTATAATAATATATAGCATATCCAATTCTGAGAATCTACTTTTTCATTCAGATAAAGAGCACTAAAATCAATATTTGTACACTGTTATTGTGTCTATGACTATCTCACGTAGATAAAATGAGAAAATGTTCAAATGTTCTGTATGTCAGAGAGAATCGTAAGTTCTCAACATTGAGAAAGATTTTAGATGAAGAAATATTGTAGATTAAAAGTAGAGAGGACGAAAAATTTTAACGAACGATATAAAATCTAAGAAAATAATATTTAACGACCCGCGAATATTTGCAAGTAATTGAATATTATCTTATCTGGGCGAAAATATACAGACCGAGCGGAAACTTTTATGTGACTTCTTCTTTACCAAAGTCGCGATTTTTCGCGCGTTTTATCATGCGGTACTTCGTCGACAGGTTAAAGAGCAATACAAAGGCATGTGCGCTACACGAAGGCTATGGTGCACCGATTCCGCGGGATTGTTTATGGCCGACCATTTTTTAGATAAGAGTGTCATTTTTCTCGAGACCGGCTGCTCGTCGTGGAAAGTCAAGAGAGATGGCCGAACGAGTTTTCAACTGGATGCAATTTGTTGCTTTTCCTACCACCACCTTCGATCCACGTTCCCGGCACAGACAATGTTCTCTGGCACACGAATTTATGGATACTTAAACATTATTTAATTTACGATCGTATATATATAATATATAAAATAGTTATATTCGTTCTAGAGAAAATATACGAGCGTACCGATGTTGGTATGTCCAGAAATATATATATAGGAATTTCTCTCTTCTTCTGCGAGAGAGAAAATATATATAATATCGCAAAATTTATATCTCTCCATAAATTTCACTTAAAAAAATCTCTCATGTTCTATTTTTTTAAAGTAAAATCCATCTACAGTGTAAAATCTTTTTTAAGAATGGGCTACACAAATATATATGACGATTATAAGATGAGATATATTTACTCTCGTATTTTCGCGCCAACTAAACTCGCCATAATAAATTATAGCGTTTCGAGATCCTAACTTCGTCAAAATCGCATTTCACGGATAGCGATAGATCGTCTCGAAACGTCGAAGATTCGCGAAGCAGAATAGGTGTCCCGAGGCGGAAGCGGATGAGATCACAGCGGCTGTGATCCAGCTTGTTCTCGCACGGTAGAACATAATCCGCCAAGCCGTCCGAGCAGCAGCCAGGCAGCTCTATCAGGTTTCATCAGCGAGCCAATCATTTCATCACTCGGATGACCGTACTAGCATCCGATTCCGTCGTGTGCTCTAACCCGTTTCTCTGGCCCCTGACCTAATCCCTTGTCGAGAGATACCGGGTAAATCGATCGAGAATCGCCCGCGGACATCTCGCTCCGGTACGACCGGGTTATCGAAGTACCGAAATCACAGTAAGGACGATCTGGGGCAGCAGCTTACCCTAAGCCGGAGCTTAGATCGTAAATGGATTTTCCATTTCGCGACTCGCTGCGCCTGGAGTCGGTGAAAACAGCTCTCACGGTATAACAAACTATTGTAATTACCGCAAAACTCCGGTCACGCATTAGAAGATACGGGATACCGATACATGCGACAGAAAGAGCAATTCTAACTCGTATTTATCAGTGGCTTTCGCGTAAAATTTGTCAATAAAAATTAATTTTGACGTAACGTAATTTTTTTTCATCCTGAATTCATTTTCATATTCGTCGATCTGATATTGATTAATAGCCGTATCACGACGTGCGATTGTTTAATTCAACGTAAACAGATATCGAGAGGGAAAAATTTTCCATCTCGAAAGCGAATAAATACAGACTGAACGGTGGTCGTATACATTAATTCGTATACCTGTCGCTTAAAAGCGATGTGTTTATTTAAATATTACGATGCGTTACAACGAGGATAAATTTCCACGCTCGCTCAGGTGAAATAATATTATCCCCTTCCGAGCGATCGAGACGAAACGTGTTCCGCGTGTCCAGGTTTCTACTTCGACGACATACCGGGTGGCATGGTCCTTAATATACGCCGTCTGCGTCTTACGATCCAGTGTGTCACCTGTCGCAACGATATTGCATCCGGGGATCTAATGGACCTTTAAACCGAACGTCTCTCTCTGTATAAGCTAACCCGTGTCATCGACCTCTCCTCGAGAACAAGATATTCGACATAGTCCGAACAAGATGTGCGCAGAAAATGAGATATCTTCTTTTAGGAAGAAAAAATTACTAAACAAATCTCAGCAAACAGCTATCTCTGTTGCAATTTTAAGAAAAATGATAGTTCTAGATGGAAACGGAAAACTTCTCTTTACGAGTGCCTTCCACTATTGTATTATATCTTCGCAAAATCATAAATGATGATAACAAGTCTTTTGAAATTTAAATTATGCGATTTAATTAATTTTTGTTTTTATTAGTAGATTAAAAACTGTTCTCATTTATTTTTAATAAAATACATTAAAAATTTTTTTTTCAACTATTTTTTTTTTTTTTCTCTATGTACTATATAGAGGAAATTTACGAATTAATATTACAGATTCATTTGCAATATCTGGAGTATGAATTGTGTAAAACTAAAATTTTCTTAATTCTCATTTCTCTTAAAAAAGAGAATTTCGAAGCATGAAGAGATTGCTATTCCTAGCAATCCCCGTTAAATCACGTCAATGGAGATTCTGCTGCAGCGACGCACAAAAGATCTGCTCTCGCCCTTTCGGATATTCATGAAACGTCGAATAAATCCTTAAATATTTGAAGGATTTGCCGGAAAACCACGCACGCATACTTATCATTCTAAGAAGCTTTTTCCACGCGTTACTGCGACGAGCCTCTGGATGCATAGGGCGCATCCGTGAAAGCCATCGAGCGTTTGCCAGTCACGTGTCGAATCTCGAGACTTCTTGCACACGCGCGAGAAAAACAAAAACAGAGAGGAGACAAGAAACAGGATGTCGCGGTAGACGCGGCGAATGCATATTCCGCCGCCTGCTCTCGCCCGCGCGGAAACTGCCGCCGTGATAATTATAAATATAAACCAAGAAAGTGCATTCCGTTCGAGGTGCTTCGTGCTCCAGAAATAATGCGATCCGCTGCGGTCCTGCGTAAATTCGCGTTGAAATATTGCTTAAGAAAAGAAAATGTACTACGCGTGCAATAATGTTGCATTTGCGGCCGCAGAGGCAATAATACAAACGCAAATAAGCGTGAGAAATATATCGTTTTCTCCTACAGAATTTAAAATCAATATCTTCAAAACTCTTTTCGATTTTTATAAAGATATAAAGATATCTAATCTAAATTATATGATTCTGAAATTACCATAATTATATAGAAAAGTGCCTCTTTTACTTTGTTAATTGATTAGAGATATCAAAATTTTGTGGATAATGAAAAATACTTCTAATCTATTAAAAATGAAGATCAATTAGAGATAATTAGAGATATCAAAATTTTGTAGATAAGCAAAAATACTTTCAATCTATTAAAAATAAAGACTAATCGAGCTTTATCGTTTTTATCTATACTAATCTTTCCCTAACATGTAGATAAAGAGGGATTTCAAATAAGGGCACTTTTTTATCTCGCAATTTGCTCCAGCGATTGTGCCTTGCAGACAGCATATCGGACGAGCGATTCGAGCCTCGCGTCCTCTTCCCCATTGAAATCTAAATATACCTCGTGATATTAATAGCGTATGGTGCGGCGGTGGCAGAAGAACTGTTTCATACGTCCATGATGCGGTCCTCAATGCAGAAAAGAGCGCATTCTACCCGAGGTTGTGTGCAAACTGGACGACAATGCGATCGTGCAGGGTTCTGTAGAGGCGGCCATGTATGCGTCAAGTGCAACGTTTGCATCCGTAATTGAGGGATTCATTCCAAAAAGGGCTTTAACGTTGATAATTCCGTAAAGAGATCTAAATATTTTAAACGTCGCATTCTTTCATGAGAAAAAAATACAGGATGTTCAAAGTAGATAGCATGAAAAAAAAAAAAAAAGCTGGAAAGATAATAAAGCACAAAAATATATAATCAGTTTGACGTTTGACATTTGCAAGCTGAAACTTGAATAAATCTAATTCGAGATCGTTCCGTTCACGCGAACCGCGAACTCAGGCCATTCGTAAATCAAATAAAATGACTCGAATGATACGACAGTCTGTAGCGTCATTAACTGATCGTCGTGTGCGTGGTTTGTAACGTTGATGCGTGTGTGAAATAATACCGGTAAACGCTTGGTAGAGGTCAATAACACGTCTCCTTTCGCGATATCGATAACGCGTGAGCTATAGACGCCTATATTCTGCGCTGATTGATCGCACGGTCATCCAGAAGAGTTATCGATCGCTCGATTCAGTTTAGAAGAGTTATCGTTTTCCACTCGATTTCCACTAGGAACGCGCCAAGTCGCGATTATTCATTTCCTACTTATTTGATATCGTCGATTACGTCTCGCGAAAAAATGCGTCAATGATTATGTGGCTTTCCTCAATAAGGGATAAAAGAGGGGTGAAAACTTCGGGAGGTGGGGAGGGAAGGGGAAGGAAAAGGGGAATAATTTCTTATAATAATAACGTGCGCGCCCGATCAAATTGTAGGAGGAGCGCGATGAGATCATCGGGGCGGAAGTGATGTTTGAATGGAGCTGAGAACTTAATTCGTCTCGCTCTCGGCATTCTTTATCTCTCTCTCCTTTTCGTCGTCGCCGTCGCCGCCGCCCTCGTCGATCATAATGCCCCGTCGCGACGTGAGAACTCATTACGGGCGGACAAAGTGGCAATTTCGTCGGATTAAACGCCACGAGAAGCGCCCCCCTCCACCCTTCCCCCGTGCCCCGCTCGCGGAAGGACGCGATTAAAAGTAAAATGCATTACGATCAACAACAACGATTAACAAACATTTCGAAAGGGGACGTGACGTTAAACTTAATCCTCGAACAAGCGAATCTTTAAGGAAAACTTCAAATCCTCGCGAGGGAAATATTTTAAATGACAAAGGATCATATCTGCCAAGAAATCTCTTTGATTTAAATTTTTCGTTTCGCTCTATTTAAACGCATAATTGAATATTACAATAAACGAGCTCTCGCGGGAAACTTCATCGTAAAATAAAATTTCTGTGTACAGGAAAAGGTATCATATTGAGGCGGTTGCCACAAAAAAGAAAAAAAGAACAAAAAAATGAAAAGAAAACTCTATAAAGCTGAGAAAGCATATTTTGAGAATAACGTTTCAAAGATATTATTTTATGTCCTATAAAACGGAACACTCTTGGCAAAGGAATTTCATGTATTAAACTTTCGCCTTTTACGCGCGTATTAAACTTTCCTCCACTAATCTTCAATAAGAAAAATGCTGTTGTGTCATAAAGAGATGCCATCTTACATCTACTTAGTATATTTGTTTTAAAATGTCAATTTTTTATTGCAATTCAATGATCTTCAAAAATTAGATTATAGACTATTTTTTCCACTAATTATGCCTTCTTCCGTTTAATAAAACTTTAACAAAATCAAAAATAAAATAAATATTTTATTTTCACGTTTTACGCGAGAAAACACTTCTGTAAATAATTTAAGAGCAATTTTATGTTAAAAATTACTTTCGTTTCTTTTCTTTTATCGTGTCAAGACGGTTCGTGTTTAAGCGACTATTCTGCTCTGCATAGATTGAAGGTATCAAGACGAAATTTCGTGAATGAGAGCGCTGACAGATATAAGACTAATAAAACATCTCAATTGTGGCGACCGCGCCTCGGAACTGACGAGAATGACTCGAGGATACATCATCGACGTACCAATCGAGCTCTCTTGTCGGGGAAAAAAAAAAAAAAAAAACTTTACTCTAGGAGAGGTTGGTACTTTTTGGCCTAGATGGCTGCACGCTGCAGAACGAGCTTCTCCGAGGCCGGCAATGCATCAAGTCTACGGGGGTATGCACGCCGGGCATTCGGGGTCAAAGGGCCACTAGGTCATCCGATAAACTCGGACGGCAGGTCCTCATAAAGAATTCGCGCGGCGATCGCTGAAGAATTTAAATCAATTGCGAAAGTCACGGCGACGTAGATGCATCGTGTATGTACTTCGTCAAATGTTTATGTATCACGTCTCTAATATTTCATTAATTTCGTTGCTACACGTGAGAAAAAGCTGCTACGTATGTTTCCCGATTAATTAACGGGAAGGAATTAATTGGTTAACTGTTGCGGAAAATGCAGTTACTGATTAATCACAATAATTAACGAACGATAATATAATCGCGAAATTGGTTTCCTTGCTCGCAAGATTTAAAAATTAAGAAATATATATTTTATTATATTGTATATTTCGATATAAAATATAATATATCTTTATATAATAATAATAATAAATAGAATAATACTCCTCTGCAAGACACTTTCACGATTGAACAAAAAAATCTAGAATTTTTGCTACGAATGTATATTTAATTTAAACAATACACTTGTCTCATCGTCTGGATTGATGTCGAAATTGAAGTTTTGCTATTAAAATGCCCCTCTCTCTCCATCCTTCTGCATTTTAACGTGACCCAAGGCGGACAGATTTTGATGTCATTTCCCTCTCTTGTGAGTTTAAAAAAAAAAAGCGTATAATAAAATCGAAATGAAATTTTTGGTATGCGGATATTCTGAATATAGATCGAACACGGGAAATAATTCTGTATTCAGTTACATGTATGGAGAATTGGATGAGACACAATTTTCTGCCCATCGTATCAAATCTGTTTCCCAAGTTTTCAGCACGCGCCAGTATTAACGATACAGGGAAATTCCGATTTAATGAAACGCAGAGGAGAGCATAACTTGTGTAAAATGTCAGAGTTTATAACTTGGAATTCTTTGAAAGTATTCATGCGGTTGACGGTTTCTTCTCTCTCTCTCTCCCTTTTTTTTTTTTTTTTTTTTTGTTTGCGATGCAAAGAGAAATCATGAAACGTCGAACTGATGGAAGACACGGGGCTTATAACTCGTATCAAGATTGCTTGCATGAATTTCTTATGAAAATAAAAATATAAAAATTATAAATAAATATTATATTAGTTAGAAAAAAATCAAATATATAGATTGCAATAATATATAACGCAACTATAAAATTATCATTTTATTTATCGAATCTTTTCAGCTATTGGTTTTATCTTAAATATTTATAATAAAAACAAACAATTATTGAAGTGAACAACTTTAGTACAGTGAACAACGATGAGATGAATAATTTCATTTCTGTAAAATTATTGCTGACTGTTAATTATATGATATTTAATATCTCTTGCACTTATATAATATTGATAATATCTCGCAATAAATACGAAAATAATGTATAAACCTTTTATTAAAATAATTTCATCCTCTTCGACTATTTTGGATGTATACATTCGTTTAAATAAAAACTTTCGCAGTATACACGATTTAAATAAATACAAAATCTCAAAGAGAAAAAATTTAGACACGTATAGCGAAATATATTGTAAAAGTACAAATGAGAGAGAGAATAATAAATTACACAGTCTAGACTAGCGAATATCATATCAAAGTAATTACAATAAAATGAAAATGGAAGCCGGGTCAAATATCAAAAAATATTTGCTTCGTAAAATAAATCGGATTTAATATTATAACAGAAATTTAGAGCGACCACTATTCTCAATACTTTGTACATTTCTGTGAATCTGTTTATAATTCACTCTATATCATTATTCGATAAGACGAGATTCCGAAAATATTCTCAAATGAGAATATTAGTCAGTATTTTATTCATGAGAGTATTATTCAGTATTATTCATTATTTTTACAAATTTCCTTCTTGAAATATCCTTGTCAAGAAAGATGGAGACGTTATGTATAATCATTTCAATGCAGACAAGAGAAAGATATATAAAAAACGAATTGTTTAGTAGCGATACAATGAATAAATTAATAAATATAAAATCAACTCTGAATTGTCCATCACAATGAAAAATTATTTCGGGAGATAAACTGAAACATAAGAGAAAGAGAGAAAGAAAGAGAGAGAGAAAATTTTTTTGTTTTGTTTTGCACATGAACAAAATTTCCAATTTCCGATAACGAAATAACGGGCGAATCGGGAAAGATGCGATATGTTCGACATTACATGACGTGGTACACCATTGTTATTTGTCGTTTCCGCGCAAAATACACGTGAAATCGAAACAATGTGATGTCCAAATGACAATCGAGATGACGGAATCGTCTTCTTGTCTACAATTTTGCAAGCGGTTATCCACGTCCGAGACTCACGCGATTCATTATTCACACGGCTTTAACCTCCGTTTCGCCGGTGTTCCTAATGAAAGATAAACACAATCAATCCCACCGTGACCGAAAGAGGGAATATTATATCGGGTGGTCGTGTAATTTCGTAGCCGCGAGCGACTCCCGGTTCGCGCGCGCGCACCCCAAGCGCTGCTGTTTTCGTTTCATTATACCATGCTTCACCGGGTTATCATCATACTAATTATCCGTTCAAAGGGACACGGCTCCCCTCCTGCACCCCGTTGAATCTGCTTAATTGGCCGAGAATCTTTTATCAGGCTGTCTCAATTTTTTCAACGAGATCAAAAGCGACGACAATCGTAAGCGTACAAACGTATACATAAAAAAATGTTTCGATGTGAGAATCGCATTTCGTCTTTTATACGTTACATCGCAATCGTCGTTTGATCTCGTCGCTGCTAATAATAAATAAATTCTTTGTACAATTTTGGATATGTATTATTATAACAGCTGTGCACAAAACACGTATAGATAGAATACGCGACGAGCGATGTTATCTCTAAACAGACGGACGTATTTATAACGAGAATAACGCGGACCGTGTGTTTATCGTCGCAGAGCGGATCGTTTATTACGAATGCGAGATACAATACAATAGAGTTTTGCAGAAGTACGCCGGAAACGAGGCGCGATACAAATTTAACGCCGGCGAGCGGGTTTACATTCGGACTCCGTACCTTCAACGGACATTGAATTCTGTAAATTCATTCTGCAACGCCGGATGTATATATTTGAATATAATATTAATCTTCAAAACGCGTGCAAAACGCGTCCCGTCCATTCATTTCGCTCGCGCCAATATATATATATATATATATGTATGTATGTATGTATGTATGTATGTATACGTATATCCGTGACACAGTCAAAAGAACAACATTCACGATACGCATTTCGTTTATATTACAGCGATTATATTCCGTAAGCCGTCGGACCAAAAAATCATTCATTATTAACGTCATAATAATTAAACCGATATAACGTAATATAGCGTCGTAAATAATATAACGCGGCCGCGAAGTAAAATTTCGAAATCACCGCTCGCGCGGAAAATATTGCCGCGTAATATTCATTCAATCATAGAATTAATGTCCGCAACGACTACTGGTGCGTAAGTTAACTTACGCACAGAGCTTGTACACATGAGCTTATTACACGAATAATAACGTTTAGTACGTGCGTGTACATTTTTCGAATCAAAATTCGCGTTTGCTCCTCTCTTTCTCTCTCTCTTTATTTCAGTCATTAATTATCGCGTCAATTTATTGGTGCGTCCGTCCATTCGACCGTGCAAAAAAAAAATTTTTTTTTTTTTAATTATTAAAGTACCGTCGCGTGTGTCTATGGCAGATGAAAAAAAAAAAAAAAAAAAAAAAAAAAAAAAAAAAAAAAAAAAAAATGTGAAGAGAAAAATATAACAAAGGGGAGAAGAGGGAAAACGCGATATCACCGCCAACTATTAACTTCCTGTCGCTATCGAGCCGAATTCGAATGGCCCCTCACGTATTAGTTAAAAAGAATAATGTCAACAGCAACGAGAGAACAGTGATAACATCAATGACGATTGTTTCGTCGTCGGATGCAATTCGCTTAAGCGAAATTCACGCAAACGCCCGATCAAAAACACGACTCACAGAAGCGTGCGTTTCTGGAGGAGGGGAGGGAGGGAGGGGGGGGGGAGGGGAAAGAGAAAAATAAATACTCGATGAAAATGGCGATCTCGTTATTCCGGACAGTATGAAAAGCCGAATATCGTGTATCGTCGGCCCTGTAAACGCCGTTGCCTATATATCGGTACTTTTCAATCGTCGAATTTCGCCGGTGGATTATTAACGACGATAACGATCTATTTCTCCCTTTCGTTCTCCCTGGTATTCAATGGCTTCTTTTCGCCAGAGTTATTTATGCACCGTTATGTATCGATGTACGAATCGCTATTAAAAATGAATAAACCCAATTATACCGCTCAACGTATAATCTCCTCTTCCGTAAAACCAATATAAAACAGCAAGGTGTACAATAAAGAGTGTACGTGATTGGACGATAAAGTTTGCCAACATATTTTTTTCTTCTAACTTAATAGCACAATTTCTTATTTTTCTCCATTACATATTCCATATATGTTTCCCTTTAAGCCGTCGATGAAAGATTTTATATATTTTTGGCTCTTTACTCGATTCCTCTATGAATTGTTTTCTTTGCAAAATATCAGATTTAAATTAAGAGTAGTATTTCCTAAAACAATAATTATAGAAATAATAAAGAATTTTTTGTTTTTTTTTATACGTGTAGTGTATTCGTTAGGGAATTATGTGATGCGCCAACTGGCAAATCCGCGTAAAGAAAAATTGTTCGCAAAAATATAAAATTTATGTTTCTTTTTTCACGATTCGCTAACTTTTCGCTCGCTCTTATTTCTTTTTCCCTATCTCGTCGACTCGCCTCGAAATTCGCCTCCGTAAGAGTCGGCTTCTCGCGAGAGGCGTGAGGAGAAAAACTATATTAATTACCGCTCTAATTACTCGCGTCGAGAGCCGCGGATGTTTTACGGGGCTTTCGCGAGGCGGGGGCGTTTAAATCGAATAAACTCCAACATGCTCGAGGCCAATAATTTTCTACGTAGGGTATATTAGCCGTTGGGTAGAGCAAACGCAAATTCAAGCTCTCCAATTTTCCCCCTTCCCGCCATTCTACGTGTTACAGTACGACGCGCGCGCCTGATAAATCGCTATCCGCCAAAGTTACCGATTAATTTTCTAATTAGTCTCGCGATACGTTGCTCTGCCGATCGATACCGCCGTTTGTCCGCGGCGTTTAATTACAAATAGTCGCTTGAAAGGCGCGCGCACGCGGGTATTCCGTTGTAACGCGGATACTATTGTTGCATGCGCGCGCGGCTTCTTAAGTTGAATTACCAGCGTTGTTTAACGAGCGCCATTCGTTCGCTCGGGATCTTGTTAAAATTAACGAACGTTCTTTGGCGTAACCGACGCTTTGAAAACGAACACGACCGATGGCGCACCGAATGTTTCCTCTTTCTTTCATTCTCGATTCTTTCCCTTTGTTTCTCCTTCCTCCTTCGACAATCCTGCCAGTTACGAGTTTAAAGGCGGAATAAAAATACGACGGGATCGCGGTGGAGCGAGCGGGAGAGGTTTATCGACGATAGAATCCCATTGTTTTAAGGGATTAATTTTGTTTCGGCTTTAACAAAGTCAGCTTAACCGGGAAATTTCCCTTTTCCTTGCAAACGACTGTCCTTCCAGTCTTGATGTCAGCTGAATAAATGCGTCGGGTTTAATTTTAAAAAGGTGGAATAACAGCGCGGAAATGTATTGACGTCTCTCAGAAATGTGATCGAATCGAGATTATCTATATGAGAATTTAGCCTCCATTCAAACAATTGTTTTACAAATTTCAATCCATTCATAATTCCGCGAACAAAATAATTATCTCTTTTTATCTCCGCAATAATTATTTATATACGAGTTATTTAATAAAACATTTCTTGTCTGGTTGTGCAATGATAATTTGCTGATTAAGTCCTTAAACCGTTGAAGCATGCTAAATTATTGTTCTCCCGAAAGTTCCGCAGCAAATGATTGTCGGCTTCGAAACTCACGAAAATTACAGGCCAGGCGACATAATCTCTTGACGAATGTATATCTACCACTGCGAAGGCCGTCGTATCTCCGAAGGCAATGAATTAATTATCAGATCGTTTTTAATTATTATGTAGCTCGGGCCGACTTGTACGACGTTAAAATTAATTCGCCCCGATCCACCTAAGTCTTAACCGCGCCCGCTTTGCAAATTGCAATCTTCCGAGCGGGATAAACATGCCGGGAGGTACGCTTCTTGCTAGGAGGCTTAATCGTCTGACTTATTTATGTAAGGTAATTAATTGGCCCAACGTAAATTCAACCTTGATCGTCCTGCGCGTGGATTATAAATGTGAAGAAGAATCTTATAAGAAAAAAATTATAGACATTCTTTCGAAAAATTATACAAAATTATTAATTTAATTTATAGAAAATAATTATGTTATATCCTCGTGCGTGCTTAGCGAAAAAAATTAGAATAATTGCCATAAGAAATAATTGAAGAAACGAAACGACGGACACTTATCCCGTCACCTCATTTAAATGCAAACGCTCGCATTATATGTATTACGACGACATAATGATATCACGAAGATCGAGAGAATTAAAACTACCCCTCCCGGCATTAAGCTCGGCTATACGTGAACGCAATTTTGATCTCGATTCGCCGGTCCGAGTCGACATATATATATATATATAGAGGGATATAGAAGTTACGTAACTCACTTGACACAATTATTCTTCAAAGAGCCTCCATGATGTGAAATAACCCTTAATGGATTCGAGATGTCGACAAGGACGATAAGCTGCACTTTCAGCAGAACGAAATTCAAAGAGAAATCACGATCGGTATCGCAGCCTTTTAGACATTCTCTGCATTACTCGTGTCACACAACAACCTCGCTCGCGATTGATCTTATATCCCACATACGTCGCGCATAAATTTCAAAACAAAATATTTACCATATATTTCTCTCTCTCTCTCTCATTGTATACAAAAGAATAAATGAAATATTTCCAACTTTGTAATGTACGAAATTATTGGAGAAATTTGTGAAATATGCTTTACATTTGTTTTCATAAATATTCATTTATATGTGAAAATTTATTCCGTATAACGCACACACGCTTAGAGAGTCGTAAATAAATAAAATAATTCACAGTGGGGTGAAAAGTCCGACACTTTAGCGACATGAATTTGGAGTCATTATGTGACATACGCGTTATATATACGCTTGCAAAACATGGAGTTAACAGATTTTACGCCGCGCCACTCGTTGTGTATTTGACAAATGGTTTCGCGTGTGATAAGGACTCTTCCGCGCTCGCTGAATAATTTATCTCGCCGGTTGACCGAATAATTGCAGGTCGCCCGAATGTGCGTTGCAAAGTTTCTATCGAATGGATAATCGGTGTGTATTTGCGTTCTACTATTTGCCCAGTAATTACAATATCGGTTGATATATTTACGCGCGCGCGCGTAAATAACGAATTATTAATCGAATGCATATGCGATGCACGCGCTCGCTTTCTCTCTCCCTCCGTGTTTCTCTCTCTTTTCGCAATGGATCTATTAATCGTCACTTTATTATAATGCCGAGCCGCAATAGCGCAATAAATAGCGTTACGCGTGCGCATACGTTAGTTATCAAATCAGAAGTTGCATAATGTGAGCCGCTTTTAGCTAATTATATGACGAACCGCGCGATTACCGCGAATCTTTAACGCGCCTTACCATACCGCATAGATTATTCCTTATTGTTATCCGTAGCTATTTTCCCAAGTACACGCTAATCAGAAGCGATCGTCATAGAAACGAGAGACATTTGCACGACGACTCCATCGTGAGAGGCGGACTCAAACCTAAGTGCCATACCCGGGGCTTTATCTCGTTCGCTAACTCGAAAAGTTAACAGCCACCAGGATACGTAGAAACGTTTCGTCGCTTCCCGAAATGTCTTCGCTACCCTAAAATATCCTCGCGGACGATAATGACGAGGACGATCACTATGAACGATTCTACAAAGTTGGCAGATAACGCGAGCCGCGCGCGATATATAAATCACAAACGCGACTCTGTACACGCATGTGATTTTTTGCAAACTACCTCGTCGCGTTCACCGTTATGTCTTTGCATCTTTTGAAATCGGAAGCTGTTGACGACAATTTAAAGCAAAAAGCTTTGCCCATTAGGAGCGTTGAAACATGCACACGCGTTTGCTTCTGATTGAAACGACCAAGAGACTTCAAAAGCTGCGAATACGCTCAGATAAATGTGATCTCTGTGTGTATGTATGTTTGTGTATGTATTACAATTTTTTATGTAAACCGATGCTTTTTCATCGTAATAGTTCTGTCGGAAATAATATCAACTTTGAGAAATTAAATCACGATAAATAACAATCCCGACGCGAAGTTTAGCCTTAGCGTTCTTTCTCAAGCTCGGTAAATGCGCGTAAAGTTCGTCGCGTCAAGGAGACGCAGCAGCGCGAGGTAGATTGCACGTTCGCTCATTAAAATTTACTCGCGAAAAAGGCGTAGCTGGCTTCAAAGGCGGAAGCGGGCCTTTGAAGACGAGCACACCGCGACGAAGGAGTAACGCTCACTTCCCGGGATCAGAAAAATTATTTTTTATTTATTTATTTGAACGAAATGTCACTTTTTACTTTGTATACGATGCAAGAGATAAAATATTATTATTGGCACAATCGATAGTTTCGAGAATTTGTATAATTATAAAAAACATAATTAATTGTGCAATTAATTTGTACCATTACAAAATATATTTTATTGACTTGACAAAAAATCTAAAGAACGACTAATATAAGCTCGCTTCTCGTTACACAAGTTTTAAACAGAAATATTTCCGGTATTCCTCGCCAAGATGGCGAGATCGCGTTACCGAAAATTACAGCGACCATTGTCTTCGACAGGATGTAATTCTCGCAGCTTGGGAAAATTACGCGCTTACTTTATCAGCGGTGTATGCTCTGTCAATCTTCACTTCGTCTCTCGTTTCCTAGTAGGATACTGTCGATAGAACCTGCGCCGCGAATTTGGCGAAAGCCAAGACTCGTTCTTAGATGTTCTCCAGGAAGTTTCGATCCGAACTTCCTCTCCATGTCTCTTCGTCGAAGCGCCAAACTTGTCGCACAGACACTCGCCGAGACTTATCCCAGCAGCGAGACGAACTCGTGCGTAGTTAAGTGCCAATCAGTATTACTCGCGGAACACACAACGCGGGTATATTTTAGATCGTCGCCACCGACAACGACGTTTCTTCGATCAGAACTTCACCGTCGTCAAATATTTCCAAAGATTAATAGCCGGCTCTTTCCTCGCAAAATTAAACAATCGTTAGATGAAAGAGGCTGCCTTGTTTTTATTGGAAAACCTCGGATTGATAGATCTCTTTAGAATTCTATTCTTTAGAAATAAATAATTTGCCACCGAAACTTCATAAAAACATTAAAAATTAAATCAATATCAAAAATTAGAAAAATTTATTATATAAAAAAATTTAAAGCTTAAGATATTTAACGTAAGAGTCACAAACTTATGATTATAATAATATCTCTAATAATAAATTATCATTAATAATAAAATTCGCGTTAAATGCATTAAAACGGTGCAATAAAGACAATTATATTTAAAATGATATAAAGATGTATAGTGGATAAGCAGATTTTTTTTTTTTATTAATGACATAAATCTTGATAAGAAAAAATCGACTCCAAAGGGCAAAAAATTCGTTTAAAAAGTAGCGCGCGAAAAATGGAACATTCCGCGTCTTATAACGTCAGGATCGAACAAACTATCACGGCAGCGAGCTGATTTCACAAACTAGCCCCACGAGTAACAGACCGCGAATCAGATCGCGGAACATATCTCGCAGGAAGTATGTCCTGGAATATCCGAAGTTCGTGGCAACGTCTGTCGGCAACTCTACGGTGAGACAATTCGCGGTTTCCGTCAGATTCCGCACGCCGCGAAATCCGAAAGTTATACATATAGCGAGAGGGACAATAACGATCCCGAAATTTGCTTTGAATGCCGCCAGTATAAAAAAAGCTCGGTCATTTTCCAGCGCACTTTTCTACCGCCCGAAGCCGCCGCGATATCTCTCTCGGTGGACGCGCGTCACCCGACACGTGGTTAATCTCTTCAGCGTCCTGATTTATGCAAACACATGTTTACACGTCGCTCTGTCGGCCGCACATAATTCTGATTGTGTATCGCGCGCGCCTAATTAAACGTGCGGTCTTTACTGTACGGAGGCCCGTCGCATAAAGTATCTCTATCACGGCACGTGAGCACGAGCGAGAGAGACGCATTGCAACGTGATGGCCACTTGGAAATTCGGTTTATCAGTCGTTAAAAAGTAATATATTATAGTAAATGGGTTGCTCGTCTTTTTTCGGATTAATTATTAGATAGATAGAAGTTGAAGTTTTCTCGCGTGACCTCCCCTTCAACCGTACTCATCACAGTTTCCTGCTTTGACCTTAATAAATTTATACTCGACTCAATTAAATTATATCCGCTCTTTTTCATCGCCAGTTAGATTTTGAAAACTATTCGATATTTTAACTTCCAACAAAAATATCAATGAAATAAAATTGTAAATAGAAATAAAAATTAAACGGCTATCATGTTTTATTCGGCGAATATGAAACCTTAACACGTTGCTATAAGGGAAATGGCGAGATCAGACTATTCAGGGGATTATTTTGACGGTATTCTATTAGCGTTCAATTACAAAGCGGCAATTGAAGGCGAGCAACAGTTAACCCGCTTACGAAGGACTCTTACATATTCTTCCCGGGGGCGTATACGAATGTTACCAGAAAGTGGCTCTTTGTGCCACGTCAGATTCGATGCACCGGGAGTCGCACGGGAAAGTTGCCGAGAGGAAACGGGGCGAGACGAAGGCGAAAGATAGCGAGAGAACGACAGAGGGAGAGACAGTGAAAGACAAGCGCAGTCTCCGAGAAAATCCGAAAGGAGAGAACTTCATCGTAACAACTATCGCTCTAAATTTTCTAAATCTTGGCTACTCTTGCGACGGCTCTTCCCGCATCCACCCACGAAGGGTTTCATTATAAAAGCCAAGTTGGCCGCTTTCGGCCCGCGTGGACTCGCGTGATCATCGCCGCGACCATCTTGGCGAATTTCCTGCACGGCCGCATCGCAACCCCTATTCGAATCGAGCCTCGCAGGCACGAGGGGAGAACGGGATGGGGCGGGGGGAGAAGGGGAGGGGGGGAGGGAAAGAGCTGTAAACCCTTCCAGCTAAGTTTCCGAACATTTTAATCGAGTTCGTAGCCTGACTATGTACCCGCAAGTATTTAGCCGCGAAAGGAAATCGTTTAATATCATCGACTTGAGCTATCGAGATCCGACGTAATCGCCCAAGTTTAGAAGCTTAATGGTAATGTATGATTAATCATATGTAACTTTTGTTTTTTGCTTCGAGCATACCATCGAATAAACATTCGAGATTTCGATTTCAGAGACGCCCCAACGTCAAAATTCTAAGAAAATTGAAAAAGTTGTATAAAAAAAGAGGAATTTTAACGTAATTTATCATGCCACAACTATGGCGTCTCTAATGTGTCAAGAAAGTTTTATTCAAGAGTACGTATATTGTGTTAGAACTTTTAACCCTCAAAAGGAATTTATCGCAAAGATTTAAGTTAATAAGATTTTTATCATCTCTATCACACCGTAGAAATATCGTAATTAATTATCTATTCTATAGTTGTCACACGTTGAATCTATATTCGTAAACTTTAATCAGATTCATATCTTTAAGAAATCCTTACAAATACATTTTTACGATATAAGATGATAGAGCATTTTAAAGACCTCAGTTGCATGTAACATTAAAAATATTATGGGAGAGAACGATATATATTACTCTCTTTTTCGGATTGTAAAAATTTCTTTTTTTGTTGTAAATATATTATATTAATTCTTTTTATTTTTTATTTTTTTTAGGTATTATTTTTAGATATTATGCGGACAGTTGTAAATTGAAATTATATATTTATTAAAGCGGTTATTTGAGACAAGTGCTTTTATCTTAATAATTTTTAATAGTGAATTTTTCATCAGCAATAAATGACATAAAAGAATTTAAAAACTGTCATACTTAAGTACACGATGAAAATGCTATCTAGTCAAAAAGTTAAATTATTCAACAATGTTCTTTAACTAACTTATGAATACACAAAGAAATACTTCTACTGTGATTTTTATTCAACACCGGAAACGTGGAATGTAAATCAAACGAATGTAAGAAAAGAAAATGCTTGTTTTTCCAATCTCTTTTCAAGTCCCAATTCCACGATAGAAGAAATCAGTCTTCCGTCGATACGAACATCGCTCGCATTTACCGGGCCGAATATTCGCTCTAAATCCCAAGTCGCAGCATCGATTCCTGTTCCATGGTTAACGAATACCCGCTGCCGTGACGTTGACGGAGCGGAAAAGGACGAAGGATCGTTCTGGGAGCGAGGGGGCGACGCGACGCCGGAACGAACGAGGAAGCGCCAGATAAGATACCAGATTTTAGAGTCAACGTAAACACGCGTTCTGCATTCCGAGCTTGGCACGGCCGCGTTCGTGTTCGAATTCACAGTCGACCGAACAATAGTCGTAAGTCAGTTTGTCATTTACGAGATGAATTCGAAATATTTCTCGCGACGCTCTATCGCACGCAGGCCGAGCGGCAAAAGAATATCCAGATCTAAGCATTTCAAAATGCGACGAGCACGTTTACTCGTCTATTCTTAAACATATCTCGTAAATCTTCCCGGCGGATTAATAACACACAGAATAAATAAATATAAAATGTTCTACAAAACAACGCGGATAATTCGAGCGCATCGATACCAACATCCACGCGTGATTAAATAAATTATTAACAGCGTATTAATTTCACCGGATCGTTCCAAACCCCCGGGAGTCCCACGGGAGATGCCTGACATTAGTTTTTACCTCAAATTCACCTCTCGCAAGTTCACAAATAATATTATTAAAATCCATTTTAGCAGAATTTTCACAACGATCGCAATCGAAATTGCCGATTATCAGGACGTGGAGAGAAAAACGCTAAACCCCCCTCCCCCCCTCTCCCACTCTTCGAGTAGCGCGGTATCTCTCGCAGACTCTCGAAGCGCGAGATGCATCGATGCGCGCTGTTCAATTTTTCTTTTTATGTTTCTGCAACATCACACAGTGGCGACCATTAAAATAATTAAAACTGGACGCGCGCTCGGATTTGTGTAACGCTATTACACGCGGGATCGCTTTATTCGGCGCTTTATCCTCGTGTTTCATCACCTCTCGCTTACAAGAGTAAAAGCGATAAACGGAGACGCGATCATCGAGGCTTCTGTGTTGCATGTCGAAGCTTTACAAAACCGGGGGGGGGGGGGAGGGAGGGAGGGGGGGGGAAAGCTATGCAGATGCTGATGAATCGATCCGATACAACCGACGCTTTTGACCCGAGGCCAACTTCGGTTTCAGAATTATCTGCAAAGTTATTTCAGTTAAGCATTCCGGTTAACTCGGACAAACTTCTAAAAGCTTCTCGCGTTTCTGGCAAGGCAACGGCAAATAAAGTAAACGAGGGCACGAGACGTTAATCCATTACAAAGAAGCTTCTCTTGGATACCGGTCGTTTGCTTATACGAGAAGGAAAAAAGAAGAAAGAAAAGAATACTCGCTTGGTTTTTCTCCCCCGAGCAAATTCGCACCAATAGAAAATCCCAGCCTTTAACCCGTAACTATGATTCGGTCGTCTAATGTATCTATTTATAATACAATAACGGAAATTTAATTATCTAATTTAACACAGATAATTTAACAAGATGTGATAATTAAATTTATAGAAGAAATTATTATTTTATTTTCTGTCCCTGTAATATTGAAAAATCAAATGTATATCCCACAAAACTGTTATTTGAGAAATAATCGGACGATAAAAAAACCCTTTTTTTATTAAACTAGAATACTAAGTTATTGTATATTTATAGGATCTGTATATTAATGAATATAATTAATTATAAGATAATGCAAAAACACAATGTATCTCTCTCCCTCTTTCTCCGTCTATATATATATATTATATATATATACAATATATGTATGTATATATAGAAAAACCTATAATTGATCTCTTTAATATAAATTGGAGTTGAATCAGACAAGACTTATTTATTTCTAACGTCTTTTACAGAATTTAGATTCTATTTTTCATCAGTATATATATATATATATTCAGGATCGAAGATATCGATCTCTCCTTTTTCTCTTTCGTATTAAACGTGTCTAATACATATGTATTCAAAAGTTGATCACCATCTCTTGCGTGATATGAGTGCATTATGCACGAACCATCTTTTTTAACGCACGCAAGCGACTATTAAAGGAGAGAAAGTGCGAAAGAGCAACCTGCCATTAAGGAAGAAATATCTCTCGCGCGAAACGGCCGCGCGATATCGCAGGGCAAAAATTCCCACGAGGAGGATCCGCACAGCCAACGCCTTGATTCGTGTTCCGTCATGAGAAGGATGTTATTCTTTTGCGAGATTGATCACAGGCTGCGTCCGCACAACGCAAACGAAGACGAAACGACGAAACGAAACGAGCAAGTTTTCCGCATCCACTTTGTCACCCCTCCCTCGCCCCCGCGCCCCCCCTGCCCTCCATTCCACCCCATCCCTCCATCGTCTTTTCTTATAAATCTTTCCGTCTCACAGAAATCTTCCCGTCAAATAAGCCTGTGTAAATATAAAGCAAAGATACCAAAATTGACATAAATCTGCTAAACCTTTATTTCTCAGCAATCAAATGTTGTACTTTATCAAAGACGATATAACTTTACTCATTGAAAACACGTCGTTTGTATATTAGATGTTTGTTTAGACGCGGAGTCGGTTTGTATCGAAAGTTCTTGAAGTTTAAAAGCTTTCTTCCTATAACTTTCCGTAATAGATTACAAAGTAACGGTAATATGGAAATCGATTTTTTGATAATACATTATAGATATTATTTTGCATGAATAAAAATTTCTAAATCTATTTGTAAATTCTATTTTTGTTTATACATTTCTAGTACGATTTTTATCATATTTTAAACAGTTTTCGATAAATATATCAGTTCAGAGAATCGATTTTTCATATATTTTAATTTTCATTCGTTTTTTAAATGATTCTAAAATAGACTAAAAAATATTCGTGGATAAAAATTTTCACCCTAAACGAGAGTGCAAAAATAAAATGATCAATTTTGGTCCTCTATTTTCGCCCAGAATAATCGTCGACTTAATGGATCTTCTTTTCTTCGCGCGAAACTTGGCGGTAGCCGGCGAATTGCATTTGAATCCGTAATTTTATCAACTGATACGATGGCACTCGCGATCCGCAATATGACGAGATGCAGAATGTTTAAGACGAGCCTTAAAGAGCTACAAAGAGTCTCAGTTTACCGCTCGTCGTAAGTCTTGCCGCTTTATCGTCCGCGTGCGCGCGTAAATTTGCGATAATACGGTGCATAACTCTGTCGCGTACTGTCAACCAACAAAAGGCGCATTTATGGCGGTTCCGCGGATAGGAGCTGCTACGCGAACGTGTGTCAACGTAAACGCGGATGTCTGGCGATATTTCATCTCTCCCTCCTCCGTCATAAAATTCATTGATACGATTCCTCTTCCTTTGCCTCATCGGCTAATCCGTCTTGACCGATTGATTCTCATTAGCTCTTGATTTTATTACTGTCGGTGAAAACTAGTCTCATGTAGCAACAATCGATCTCTTCTTCCGCTGGCAACCAGATCGATCATGTGGCTCTCAGATCTCATGGTCACACGAAATATCGACTTCATCTCTCTCTCTCTCTCTCTTTCTCTCGTTATCGCGCATTTTTTTTTTTTTTTTAGTAAAACGCATTAATTGGATTGCACAAAACTTGTTTAGTTTTCGTGTGAAAAATATTTTTACCGTGTTATAAACTGGGCGGTAAATACTGAAAGTTCACGGGAAATTAAATACTAAAAGTTGTAAAAGAGCATATTCAATTTTTCGATTATAAATTTAATATAACTGTAAAAATAAACTTAAAATTTGTTTCGTGATAAAAAGTGAAATAAAATGTACAATTATATATATTACTTTTAGAAGATTTGATATATTTTAACGAGAATTAAGAATTTCCAGATCTCTAGGTAACGAAAAACGGAGATATATTTCAAAGAAAATACTAGCAAGTTTAGAATTAAGACGACAAGACTTATGTAAGGACATAACTATGGCTGTGCTTAACAGAAAGGATGACTCTTCTCGCAAGAACTTAACTAAGAATTATCTTTATCCTCGGGATAAAGCGTATTTGACAAAACTTTCCTTGCTTCCTCTGAGATGTAAATAGAGTTGCATCGATAAATCGATTAGTTGTAATTAATTTACGAATCGTACGAAGAAAAAGAGGAAACGATGCGTTATTGTCTTGGTATCTGCCATCCTCTCGCGGCGGCTTCTTTTATTAAATTAAATATACTCCTAACGAAATCGGTATCAATCGCGCCCATTACGCCGGAAACTCCTCGATGCAAAGTAACTTCCACGAAATTACTTCGTCTACTTTGTCGTCGTCGTCGTCGTCTATCGGGAACTGCCGAGAGATTTTCTCCCACGTCGGAGAACGTGACCCGACCTCCTCTTTGAATTTTTTTCCTCCTCCTCCTCCTCCTCCTCGCCGAATGGAAGTCTCTTCTCCATCGCGAGAGAAGAGAAGTCCCCTAGTTACGCGAGAATACTCCCGAGACTTTAATGAATTCCGATGGGAGGACGAAACGGCGGGGGGGAAAAGGTCGAGTTAGCAGTAGAGAAGGGGTAAGAAGAAGGATAAAAATGGTAATTACGATATAAAGGAGTCCCTGGGATAAGAATACCCGAGGTAAGAACGAATGATATAAGAAGCAAGAGAGAGATAGAATGAAGTTGGGAGAGGAAGGAAACGACAGGTTGAACAAGGGGACAAGGGATGGAAATAAGAAAGATGGCTCTAGAACCGCAAAATTATGAGCTATTCGTAGACATCTAGAAAGAGGTCGAGCAGAAGAAATGCTAGAGAAAAAGTTAAGAATGGACGAGAGTAAAAAAAACGTGCGAGAGAGAGAGAAAGAGAGAGAGAGAGAGAGAGAGAGAGAGAGAGAGAGAGAAGAAAAGCGAAAAGGACGTCGCGCGTCATGAAGTTTAAAACTCTCTCGTCCGCCAGTAATTTGATAGTTTATTATTAAAGATCACCCACATATATATTAGAGGCGCGTAGTAAATTTTCATCTTTCGCGTATCCACCTTTCGGAATCCTCCTCGATCACGTCCACGGCTGTGACTTCATCCGGAACGTTAAATTTTTTGTTACCGTTCTTCGATTGCTACAAGCGCGACGACGACTCGCTGAATATTAACCCACGTGAACACCCGGCGCGAAAAACAATACCCGGTATATTCTACGCGACGTTAATATCGATGCGATTCCGAACGAAACTCTCGTGTCCAGAATACAAAAAGTATACGATATAGATGTAAGAACGTTGCGAAGTATTACCAAAGTATTACCTAACAGATGCACTTTAATTATATTCATTAAATTATGCTAGATTTTTGACAAATAATTAATAAAGTTATCGAAGAAAGAAGGAAAACTTTAGAGAATAATTTATTTTTCATATTTTACAAAAATATTATAAAACAAATAGCAAATAAATAAAAAACTATTAATTTTTCTAATAATTGTATCGAAGTAAAATTATTAAATATATCAATGATCACCTTCATTGTTTTCAAAAACAAAAAATGAAATTCTCCATGGAATTCAATTCTCCAGGGCATTGTATGCAAATAGAAAGACAATTCACTTCCGAGTGCTATTTGAAGGGTCAGAAATCACCTCCAGGTATTAAATAACGCTAACTCCTCCCCCCCCCCTCCCTCCCAAGATCGAATACCGATTACTCTCCTCGTAAATCCGTGTCTAAAAGGAACAAGGACCCAAAGACGAGAGACGGGAAAACGGATCTACCTACCCTTTAAGACTATTACCGGAGATCATCCTCGGTTATCAGGAGTACAGGCCGGGGGAATACCTGTCGAGTAGTAGGATAAACAAGATGTGTTGCGCTCGAAAGTTAATCTAATCCCACGTAATAAAGCTGTAAACGAAGAGACAAGAGGGGTGGGGAGGAGAGGGAAGAGGGTGAAGGGAGAGTCAAGTGGCTCTGAAAGGGGACGATATTGAGACGCGACGGGAAAAACGAGAAGAAGCGAAACGGGATGAAAGGGGGACGAGCGAGTAAAAGACGTCGTTGGAAGGCAGATACGCGTCGGGGTGAAGAATGATTAAGATGCATCGGTTTATAATGATACGCGGAACTTAATTACGGTTTAATGAAACTCCCGGGCGAAATGAAAACCTTATCGGTTCTCACGATGTGTCTGGCAAGAAAGTCCGTATCGCGGAATAGATTCCCGCGCGTCGCAACTGAAGATGCAAATAGAAGATCCTTTGACGGAATATACAAAGATGTTTCTGGCTGTATCGTTTGAGCCAATTAAAAAAATTGTCATATGAAGCGAAATATATGCGATTTTAGATTTTCTAGATTTTGTTGTCATTATTATGTAATTAAATCCGCTTTAGACAGTCTACAATTAATTGCTTTTTTAAAAGTAATTAAATATTTTCTCTTGCATCATTCCATTCCATCTTATTATTTGTATGAAAATATTAATATTAAAATAAATTACAAAATATATAAATACTATAATAAAAACAAATAATAAAAACTATTCAAAGCTTGATCTAGTTATATGGATATATATGTATATATATATATATATATATATAATGTCAGTAAGTAAAAATAACAACCCAACTCTCTTTGTTTCACTTTTTCTTTACAGCGTAGATGGAGTATTGAATCCGCTTTTATTAAAAAGCAGCTAAAGTTAAAATTGAATTTAATATTAAATAATTTGCGAGAGACAAAATAGTTTTGCAACTTCGAGATAGGAGAAAAATGACTTATACCAATACTATAACCGTATAAAATAATTCAATGATGGTCAGACTTTAATCTGCATTGCGTCGAATGCAACGCACATTGCATGTTGATAAATAAAACTCCGAACTAAACCGTCTCAGACATCGCAATGGATATCATTGTACATGGCAACGCTTTACACACAAAGCAGCTGGTTGCGAATTATTCCAAGTGCTACAACGAGTAATTGTCTACTTATGCCGACAGGCGGATTAGCGTCTCGGATGTGTTTATCATAGGATTATCGACTTTATTGCTCGCGTCTTTGTAGACGTGAGTGCATCGGGAGAGTGGATTCTTCTCCTCTTTGGTAGAAAATGCCCTTTCTCGATTTTCCGGTGGGCCTCTATCTCTCGTCCGCTCTATCGGTACGATCCTCTTTCTCCTTTTCTCTTCTCTCTGCCTTCTAGAAAAGACCATTCCTGCATTTTGTCTACATGCTTTTATTCCTATTTCCAATCGAAGCGAGAAAACACTAGGAAACAGCGGCATTGCCACAACTTTCCTTAAAGGGAGAGAGAAAAATATGTGACCGAATAAAGGCGAGTGAAAGGAACATGTAGTCACATTCGCACGAAGGGCGAATAAAAAATATGGTAAAAATATTTCGTATCTATCGTATGTTATATAATATAATATTATGCTAAATTGTGTATTGGCGACATGTATCGATGTCGAAATCGTATCTTATTGTTAGCTCGAAACTATTTTTCAAAGATCTCATTGGGACATTGAAAGTAGATGTCTTGACATTATTATTCCACGAGGAAAAATAATCGCAACTTTATATGTTGTCGTCTTTGATAAATGATTAGAAAAATATTTGTAAATTTATGTTTTCTGATTCTCTAAATTACTATTTAAATTATATATATCAGTTTTTATTGCCTTTTTATTTCCTTTCTAAACTCTCTTCTCTTTGTTTTTGCCATTATAATATTGACGATACAATTTTTCTGTCTTTCATTCTCAGAAATAAATGTAATATGCTTTATTACAATTATGAAAATATGATAAATCTTGATAAACGCGATAAAACTTTTAAGTGATTTAATATTTAATGAAGGAATTTTATTTATAGTGTATGAATTTTCGCTTTAAAATGAATTATAATACTAAAATTACTTTCAGCTTTCATCGTCGTATGCGTATGTTTGAATGTAAGGTACACTGCGGTTCACGAGACCATCGCGTAATATTTAAGGACATAATCGGATCAACACAGCCATTAACGCGCGATCGCGGGCGCATTGTCATGGAATTTGTTTCTGCAACGAGAATGCAATCGTCTACGAATCCCAGATAGTTTACGGCATTAGCGTGGCAACCGCAATTGGGGACGGGATCAGCAGATGGAGCAGAAGTAAACTATTGTTATTCAATTGCGAAACGAAAAGCGACAGGGCAGACGAACGAATAAAGAGCAGGCCGGTCTAGGAGAGACGGGGGAGAGATGCAGCCTCCAATACAAAGAGAGGAAACTCTAAATCTCTTGAGGGAATCCCCGACTGCACTAATTATATAACAACACGGGGGTGGATAGATCGACAACGAGCGCAGATGAAGCTTTTCTCGTGATCGTGGCGCGTAATATGTACCGAACGGCGAAAGGATCACAGTCGACGTACAATATGATTGATTTGCCCTCGATGAGAATATAAATGCCACATTTATCTTTAGAATTTTTAATCATAATATCCGCATTTAAAAAATAAAAGTGTTGGCTGAATATGAAATGTCGATTTTATATCAATAATTCTTACATCATTTTCAAGAAAGTAATATATGTGTAATTGCAAAAAAGATTTAATAATTCTATAAATTTTTCGAAATGAGGAGACATTTCCTCGTGATTTTATTTCGTTTAAATAAATAAATTATATTTAAAAAAAAAATAAACAGAATTATATAAAAAGTTTAATCATCATAAATATAATATTAATTTTATACTTTGTTGCGTATATACGTTAAAAATTTTATATTCTAAATAATACACATATAAATCTTTTTCTAAAAACTTTATTGTTTTTATAATATCATTTGACCTTAAAATCATATTTTACGAATATTTTCTTCATTTCTACAAGTTTACTAGAACGTACATAACGAAAGGTGCTTTTATAAAATTGTACTACATTTACTTTATAAAAGCGTTCTATAAAACTTGAAACTTTGAGCATTCGACATTTTGTATGCAACGGCCCAATAATTCTATGCCATTCTAATAATAATCTTATGGTAATTTTATAATATTCCCAGTAGCATTCTTTTTCTCTAGATCGAACAATAATCGCGTCTCGTACTCATAATACAAAAATCTAATGACCTCGTTGTAGTTGTGTTTTCGCATATATCGGGAATAGTCCGTACGCCGTAGTCGTTAAATCAGATTGACTAGCAGATCGATGACAACGGCGGAGGGAATACATCGGTGTTAATTAAGTGGACACTTGTTGATTGGCATGGCACGAAATCCAATAATGGTCTTCGAAAGGCTGGGCATTCGAGAGAATCCCGCCTGAAAACGACGAAATTTACGTTGCGCGTTCAAATTGACCGTCTCTCTCTCTCTCTCTCTCTCTCTCTCTCTCTCTCTCTCTCTCTCTCTCTCTCTCTCTCTCTCTCTTTCTCGATAGACTCTCTGAATCTTTGATAAAAATAGGAGAAGAGAAATACGCGAAGATATCGGATCTTTCTTTCGGCGTATCCAGGATATAATCTAATATAGAGGCGGAACGCACATTAATTCGATTCTATCGTCAAATATCAAACAGGAGACGAGAACACATACAATGACGTTTATGTGTTGCATTGTACTAGGTCTCGAGTAATTTCAACAATCCGCTGTAAAGCACAGCGATTGGATTTAATGAAGATGATTGAACGCGACTGCTGATCTGCATTCGAGAGCGAACGCGCGCGAATGGCGATCACACGGTCATGGAAAGCCAGAGCCCGCATCCGGCGAATGAATAATGCCAATGACGGCTCGACTCGTGGAATTTTAGGCATTCTAATCGGGAAATTCCCGATATACTTTGGCAGCGAGCGAGCGGAATGCAGAGATATATCGATCCGGCACTACTACTAATCGGACGTCGGGAAAGGGGGGGGGGAGAAGGGGGGCATCGTGCATTGAGATTGCGCGCGTGATTCGACACGTTGCGTAAAAGAGAAGCGACTGCGCTTTTTCCCGATGATTACGGTAAAGCAGCCGTATATATAAATCATACAAATCAATACATATAAATCGTCGAGCGATGAAAATAAATCTCGCTTCTCACAAATTGCCCGACTCGATGAATAAAAGTTCTCCCGCTTCTTCGTCGGAAATATTATTCGATATATCGAGAAATCACTATACAATCCTCGTATAAAGAAAACATCGAATATCGATGTGAAATCTCATACATTGTTAAACGTCGAATCTATAACATGAGCCAATTTCTTTCTCGGCTGCAAAATTTTCGTATAAAATGAGAGTTAAATATATATATATATATATGTATAAAATAATTTATATTTCATTTATGTATAATAATTTATATTTAATTTATATTTCATTTATTTGCAACTATATAGTCTAATAATCTTAATTATTTCTGTTATATATCCTAAATTATGCATCTTTACGAGAATATTTAAACAAGGATAACAGAAAGATCATTCGAAAGAATTATTACGTCTATGCATTTCAAATCCAGTCTGGTAAAACAAAGCGTCTCGTCTCAAGTAACGGATCTCTGGGTTCGTTAGCTCAAATGCGAGATGTCCCGCGGTAGGTACTGTGAGCCAATCCGACATTTTCCGAGCAAATTAGCACTTACCGTATGTAGCAACGGCTAACGAGTAGACGGAATCTCTGTCACACTCTGCCCACCGTCTTCCGGACAAAGCCCAAGAGGGCTGCTTATCCCCGTATACTAGGAAAATGCAACACATATACACCTGTCTGACGCCGGCCGATGCTAGCATATTAATCGAGGTGATTAACCCGCGAATTAAATGTCATCAAATGTAATCGGTCATAGGCCGTTATAATATTTAGAATGGCGATTTATTGACAATATATTATTAAGTCGTCAATTTATCGCTCATATTGTGCCATTTTTAAGATCGATTGGCTTCTCAAATATTATATTATTCAATGAGTTATATAAATTTGACTATTTAATCACGTATTAATTGCTACATTTCATGAAACATCGTTTACAGCTATTGCAGATAAAAGAACGGTCGCATTATCTTAACAACGTCGTAAACACGTCGTTCCAGAAAAAGCACGCGGTATAAACAAGTATATGTAGTGCAGAATGTGAGAGACCAAGAGGAGAGAGAGAGAGAGAGAGAGAGAGAGAGAGAGAGAGAGAGAGAGAGAGAGGATGCAGTAACAGATGCGGGAAATCGTCGCTACACGTGGCAAGACGAAAAACAATTAGAGGAAATTGCGAATATAAATATCCGAGCGTGCAACCAAGCCGCAATCGAGCCATTGCAGATCGTTCTGCCATGTCGTAATTATACATGCGCGTTATTGAGCTATTCTCTTTTTTCCCCGCGAACGCAATAATCACGCGAATAAACAGACCCGGGGCCGTTATTACCAACGCGCGACCACTATAACCGTCATCGGTGCGTCAAAACGGAATAATAATTAGAGATATTCAAAGCGAGTGATCGCATATATTCCTTTTTTTTTTTCCCCCGAAAATATAGATAAATTTTTTTAAAACCGTCGAGATGAAACAGCCTCGATCTCACGCATCGTTGGCGAACAAATCGACGCGTATTCAAACCGAAATCGCAATCGAGAAGATGAAATTCGTCGAATAAGACCGGAAATATCACCATGAAGATCGTAACTCTCTCTCTCTCTCTCTCTTTTTCTTCCTTTCATTTCTCTCTCTTCCCGTCGTGAGCACTCGAGAACGGTTCCGAAGACCGTCATTTCCGGCGGGTTAACTAGAATAACGATGTGTAATCACGACTGTCGAGACCACGGGTACCTCCGATTATAAACATAGCGATGCTCGCGGGACGTATAAATAACGCAAATAACACCCTGCGGTCCCGGCTACCCTCCCCCCCCCCATTTGCCCTCGAGAAAACTCGCTCCCTCTTTCGCACATGCAGCCAAGATATTCTGGTCCGATAAGCCCGCATATTCGAGCTACCTCTCTTCGACTATTTCAAATACTTGAATGAAATAATCGGCGAATAAGCGATAAGTTTACGCCAACTATTTCGATAAAAGCGTAAATGCTCCCCGAGCATCGAGTTAATATATAAGTTACGACAAATCATCATTAAACGAGAGATACAATTTCGTCATAAATGAGCAATGCAATTGTATTCGTAACAGTTCGAAATGGCACGATTTCTGCCGCACTGGGACCATTTGATTGAAAGTCGCAAGCAGAAATCGTTGCATTCGAGCGTTTTATTATTACTATTACTGTTAATACTGTTATTATCATTATCAGGTGAAATAATGCAGGTACATACCGAGACACAGAGCAGTAATTTCCTAATATAAAATTAATAGACGTCATAAAATCGTTCGAAATAATGACCTATTCATTTCACGGACTCAGAGAATTATTTAAAAATACCAAGCAATGAATTTATCATTGAGAGAGAGAGGGGGGGGGGAATCATTATATAATATAAATCGCAGAATTTGATTTGCCTAATAATATCGACAAGCAATATTAATGATATTAAAATCTCGTAGTTTTTATTTTTTATTAATTCTTTTTTTAATTTTTCATCTCTTTTAAGAGTAAAAAAAATTCTAATATCTCTACTCATATTTTTCGAGATATTTTATTACCTACATGCAAATTATTATCGTGACCTTTCACCAGGAATTAAATGTAATTGGCAGAGAAATCCAAAAGAGGACACGATTAAGGACGGTTCCACGAGCATATCGGCGAACTCTCTAATTTATAAGAGTAACGTGCGGTTGGGATAATAAATTGCACGATGGGCGCGACCGCGTAAATATTAGTCAGACAACCCGCATCGCGCACGTGGTAATTTACATTTTCCAGTAATCACGATCCTGGTTATAGTATGGATATGATTTTCAACGGTATTAGCATACATCTGGTACACCTGCCGATATTAATTGACATGTCGCGTTCCTCGCAAAGAACAGCACTGGTTGCATTCATATTAGCCGATAATACATTATCAATATTATAATAAAAGCGGTTCTGTGAGCTAAATCATTTAATATCAGCTTATAATCCTATCTCTGAAAAAGAGCCATCAGATACAATCGCGCGATAGATATTTTAGAACAATTTTGATATTAACAAAGATAAAGTACAAAATTCAAAATTTAAAATTTAAATTCCAAACAATGAGATGAAAAAAAAAACAATATATGTAAAAGAGAAATAGAACATTTTATATGAAAGCAGATTTACATAATTACGGAAATTGTTCAACCAGATCGTGATTCATACGCATAATATACAGGGTGTTTTCAAATCATTTTTTTTCTTTTTTTTAACCGCAACAAGTTCTTTAATTATCTTGATGGCAGATTTTAATCAGCAAAAATGTCGATCAAGAGTCATCTATATCTGTGATTAATCTTTAAATTAATTAAATTTGACTTTTTTTCCTACAACTTAATTTGTCGAAAGATTCTTATATATATTAATAATTAATCGTTAATTACTTGACTTTGAATTCTTCAATGTTTTCGCTCAGAAAAAGCTGATTTCAGTTAAAGCAAATATGGAAAAAAACATCGAGGGATTTTGAACTACTCCGTAAACGCGCGTACATGTGTATGCGTGTGTACACATTATATATTCGCGTTCAACAATTTTATGAGAACGATGCATTTTTTAAACACAATGTTTCTCGGCGCGACGGCTTCTTGTGAAAATGACGATGGAAGATAAGTAAAATAGAAGTAAAAGAAGATTATAAAAGAGCTTAAAGGAAGAGAGAAATGCCTCGCGCGGAAGATTGAGAACAATTGTAGAAAATATTTCCATGTTGTAACTCCCCGGAGAAACTGCGATCTAAATCTCGCGAAAAACATAAACATTAATGGATAATTTCACTTCGGACGTTTTATCGAAACCTAATACAGTATTAATTCCGTGACATGCACGCGCTTTGCGTGCCAAACAATTATGGGAGGCAGTACAAAGGTGCGCAATATGTAAATTAATGCGCGCAGCCGTGAAGACAACAAACTAGCACGAAAGCGTGAATTTATGGGCCGTAGTTGGAAGATTGTCGCGAGAGACGGAAAAATACAGCCACTGCACGATAAACAGCGGAAGGGCGTAACTTTTCTTTACCGCGTCTCTAGATTTCCCCACCGAATGCTCTTCCCGCTTTCTTAGTCGTCGCATTTATATTCCAACCTGTCTCTCGGGAGAAGTGCGCTTTGCGAAAACGATAATTAATTTTGCAGAAAGTAATTAACGATGTTTTATGCATCGCCCAAGCCAGCGCATATATTTTTGTCGGCGCGCCCGCGTTTATTTTTCTTCAACCGCCACACGCATATTATAGCTTTTTAGCTTCGTTTCCGCATATATAACGTCGCCATATAGGTCGTTCTATAACGCAATATCCACGCCGCAACATGAATTTTCCCCGACGGTTGAAAGCCGCGATATTCATTCAAACTCGATTCGCGCATCAAATTCGAAATAATGACGTTCACATTGATGCACTCAAACTACTTTCCCCAAGATCAATACAATAAGCGCCGAGAATCGATCCCGATGTTAAAATAAATCGCAAATAGCAGACGCCAAATCCTGGGAACGATCTATTTTTCAAGAATGCAAAAACTCACCGTGAAGAGAAAAACGCAAGCTCAAGACGAATCTCGCCGTTTATGTCTCTTACTTGAAACAGACAAAAGGAAGAGTTTTTTAAAAGAAGCATACACATTTTAAGGAACATATTGGTTTCACTACGCGAGTTTCCGGAACGAGTCGCGCGCCCGAAAAGTTGTCTACCAGCGACGAGTTTAATCGTATTTCCATTAAATTGTTTTTTTTTTTCATTGCGCGGAGACTCTCTCTGTCCCTCCTCTCCACCTCCATCAACCGGGAAAAGTTCGTCCGGCCTTAATCGTCGTCAAAACTCGTTGCGACAACTGCTGACGCTTAAACCCGTTGTCCCAAAATTGCCGCGCGCAATTTCTTCTTTCTCGCTTCTTATAATCCGATAGCCACTGGAATGTCTTTAAACGTTGCCGGGAAAGCATCTCGCGAAATTACTCGCACGAGTGCCGCATCTCTCCGCTCGGCGAAAGAGAAAAAGAAAGATATTCAAAACTATTTTAATTGCATTGTGAAAGAGTAAAATTACTCGATTCGCACGCATTCGAGGAACAGATGACCTCCTCGACTCCGATCTCTTACACACATTGCTTGAATCGGAGTTCGCGCTCTCATAAATATTTGCATCGACGATAAAAGGCCCGCGATTCGATTGGAATATTCGATGCCTCCGCGAACTCGATATTTCACGAGTATTTATCTATTTCTCGCTTTTTTAATCAGGACACAACTGTTCCGTTATGGTAGGCAAAGCCCTCGTAAATCCCGGCGCCCATCGACATGGGAGATTAACGCGGGAAATTGACTTTTTTTTTTTTTTTTTTTTTGTATTCGCTCTCGGAACACACGGATGCTTACAATTTACAATGCATTGCGCACAATACGCATATTGTTTTAAGTGATATACACAGCCAGCCAATTCACAAAATGTCAACGCTGTGATCCTCAAAATGGTACATATTTTCCAAACAATAACATTATATCCGTCATCGTGAATCGTCGAAAATTATTTCGACGATTCGCGATGACGGATCTTAGCCGTACTGTAAAATCGAAAGCGGGGGTGGTTGTTGCGACCGTACTAACGATCTAACGCACGCGTACGTGAAATTACAATCAGCGTACAAAATTGAATCAACGCCTGAACAATCGAGCGCGATTTTCAATTCGTAAATGAGAAAATGTGTTTTGCTCATGGAACGACGCTTCCCTCCCTCTCTCTCTCTCTCTCTTTTAATGCAATCGCCTCGTTAAATATTCTTGTTACTACCACCGTGCACCGTGCGATATAAAATTCCTCTGGATCAGTTACGCTTACTCTATGCTAGACAATGACAAATCAACAAATCTCTTGAATTTAATCTAAATATTAATTACGCGTCATATAAAATTACGCTTGTTTTAATATGTACAAGAATGCACAAGTTTTGCCAAGGTCAATACTTTGTGTTAGATTTAAATTTAATTAAAATTAATAATACAATATTTTAAAAGACAATTATAACAATATAATACTTCAAAAGATAATTACAATATATTGTATTTTAGATTTCTATAAATTTCAAAATAAACGATTTGCGTAATATTCCGCAGGATTGACTCAATGTGTTTGTAATTTACGTCAAGTCCTTTAAAGTCAAAGCTTGAAACGACGAATCGAACAACTCGGTGGAACAAATCGCTTTTCGCGCGACGCGCAAATGATAAAAGAGTCGCCGCGGTTCCGGGACAAGAAAGGAAATATACGCTGGTTTTAACGGCAACGAGGTAAAAGGAGATTCAGAAAGAGCCGTAAAGGGTGGAAAAATCCTATCAGAGAAAGCTCCGCTCTCCCCAGTGTGCGGTCTCGTATTTGCCCTTTTTTCTTACTAATGAAACCATTAAACACGTCGTCTTAGCGTGCCTCTGCTCTCGGACCGATCTCATTTTCGTTTCGTCGGCCTGCGAACTCGCGTTCCACGAACCGCCCCTGTCTCTAATTCATTCCCTTTATCTTTTCTTTTCATCCCTATGTTCCACCGCGTTTGCGTCTCGCGAAAGGAATAAAGACGAATTCCTCGCGAAAGTTCGTCGATTCGAATTCTTCGCAAACCGGGGGAAAAAAAAAAAAAAAAAAAATTAATCTGGAATTAATTGAGAGATTAACGCGAAATTAACGCGATATACATATATATGTTTTAGTCATTCTGCGATCAATTATTTCCGTTAACATTCGCGTTAATGGCTCGTTTATTTACCGCTTTATCTAACATTTATTTTATCGTTCAACCACAAATGCATTTTATCATTAATTCGCACGGATTACAACTGTAATAAAATATATTGATGTAATCGCAATATAAAAGAATAGTCAGGCAGTCTGAATTTTTTTATATATATATTAATTTTATATTTATATTTCGTAAATAGCATGAATAATATAAAATCGATGCTTGCATATTCGCACCAATATTTCAAGAAATTCCGCAACGAAAGCGCATGTGGATGAAACACCCGACTTTAGGCGAAAATAAAATGTCGTTTCTGTAGAAGACATCGGCTACAGCAAAGTACACAATATATACGCGAAAAAATCCGGTGCAAATGAATGGGAACTGCCGAGTAGAGTCTCTCGCTAAGGACTGGCACGAATAAGGCATAAGCTCTTTCTCGTGTCGCCGCGTGCAAAGTGAAAAAAGAACGTGAGCAAAGTACCGTTTGCTACACACACACGCGTATATATATGTACCTTCATGAACAACGTCACAAGAGCGAGTGAGTGACGAGAGAGTGAAACGAGGGAGCGTCGACAGGGCGAGAGGACATAAAGGTCTTGAAAGGGGAAACATTTTCCACGTCGATTTTGCCGCTCTACCTGGAGCAATAGTACCATATGATAGCAGAGATCACCCGGCGGATGCACTCGACAGAGAAGATCGTTTTCATGGCGGTCACGCGTACCTTTCTGTCTTTCGTGGGCGCCGGCATCACGTACCAACGGAAAAAAAAAGAAAAAAAAAAGTTTGGCCGCCCAACGCGGAAATATTCCGAGGTAAATGCGCCGTATGAAAGTCTGTCGTATCCGGCAATAAATATTTTTGGAGATAAAATCCATCTCCGGTGAGATATATAGAGCAACTACTTCTCGCTAGTAAAGTTTTAAAAATGTACGCTCTTTTAAAGAGTACGCAACGTAAGATAATCCAAAGAAAGTATCGAGAAATATATGGTACTTATAAAATTGGGGACAAAAGTTTCAAAGTGATATAGATTTATTCAGATCAATTCTGACAGGCGAATCATCCAAAGCAGCCTTCGCTGCCAAGATAGAAGAGTTTTATCGATAAACAATCTTGACTTATATATTCCCCTATATCATCGTCAAATTTGTAAACAAGAACGCGTCATTATGTTTTATTTACATGCTTGTATCCAAGCGTCATTGAAAAAACTTATATCGTCTATATGTCTATGTGTGAATATCTCAATAAAATAATAATTTATAATTCTCACCATCTGTTTAATATTTTCATTTAAGATATAATATATAATATAAAATCAACGGATGTTTTATGTTATCTTAATATTTATCTCAATTTTCTGCAGATGAAGCTTTTATCTCCATCTCTCATATCATCTTTAAAATTTTCATCTTCTTGCGTCTTCTATTTGTCAAAATTGATTTTGATGGATGTATTTTAACTTTCTAAATCTTTTTATTTTCCTGTATCGTGTTTCTGAATTTATCCACTTTTTTCAATCACATCTCATATACATAAAATAAAGATCCATATATTATGCTACAACTTCTCGCGCAAGGAAAATTTCCCAAAAACAATTCGTGACACCTGACAATAAACTACGATATTTATCATCGCCGCAAGGAATCTGAAAGCTTCAAAAACTCCGAATCCTTAAATCCGCAAAAGTTGTAGCTATAAAACCGACGTTGCAAATTTTCTAACACACAAAAGCACAGCAAGTTTTATAAAATATTATATTATAAAGTAACATCCATGCAAACGTAACTTTCATTTAATTGTTTCAATTAAAACAATAGCGCGTTAATTAACGATCGAATTAAGTTTGCGTGTTAATTAATATCTGTAACTCAAGTTTTCTTCGCAACAAGATATTATGTATATCAGAACACGATTCACTTGCCTAAGTTAAGAGAAAGGGATTATCACACAATATCCATTTGATAGACGTTAGATGTTCGCTGTTTGTGATAAGCAGTCGCCGATGAGGCGGATATCATTTTGGTGATGCATAGGGCTTAACGCATGCAGATGGATAGACAGTGGATCTACGGATCTGCCGAGCTGTGCTAATCAGGCCTTTATTGGCTATAGCCAATTAACGGCTGCAATTGGCACGCGAACAAAGCCGGGCGCGCGTTCCAATAGATCGACCGGGGGGCTTTCCGCAACGCGCGTGTGGCCTAACTCGAGGGGAGCGGGGGAGAAGGTTAAGGGAACGAACCGAGGGATATGGAAGGGAATGAGAAACCGCCTGTTTCTCGAGTATTGTCCAAATTCCGGCGTTAAACGATTCCAATATCCCGTCAAACCTGGCCGTGGATTAACGTGGATCGTTGCCGAGCATAGAAATCATAGGACCGGTGATTTTCGGCCAGTGTTCGCCGCCGAAACCGAGAAATTCCGTTGAATATCCCGTTGTTGAGCGATACCAAGATCGACAAACATCTTTATGCGACCGAACCATGTTTGATATAATCGCACGATCGCAATCTCGGGACAAATCCCCCTCCCCCCCATTCGCGAAAGCGACCTCTTTTCCTACAGCCTTTATGCGCAACGAGAAAAGGATAATTTTGGAAATTGCAATATTAATTATTTCGTTTGTTACTATTCGAAAAGTAAGACGCCAACGGTTACAAAGAGACGAGAATTCAGCTAGGGACGAGACACACTCGCTCAACGAAGATCAAGTACGCTGCAACGACCGCTTTACCCTGGATGCACGACGTCAATTTTTCTCCGTTTTCGCGAAAACTTTCACCTCGAAACAAGGGGCGCGTAAGTTTCCCGAGAGAACCCGGGATATTTCTCTTCTGTCTCACGCGCGAGAGATAACGTAGTATGTACGAGAGGAGGAGATACTTCTATGATATAAAGTAGACGTATGAAATTCTCCCCAGAAGAAGTGACGACGCCCCGGGCCATTGTTGTCAGAGGAAAAGGGGTCCATTGATGTATTTTTTTTAGACTTTAGAAATTACGAGATCCTTTAGAACAAGGAGAACCGACATGGAAAATTATGAAACCTAATCCTTTGTCGATTATATACTTAAAAATAAAGTTTATATATTTTAATCGTGAAACGAAATAAGATATATTAGCGAAAAATTCGCGATGCAAAATTAATTGTCGCGAAAGAAAATCGAAGGATATTTGCGTACTTTTATATATTTTATGATCCCGTTTATATTTTAGAACTTTTTTCGTAATATATTTACATACATATATGATGACGCTGATATCGATTTCATATACGTAAATCTCATCAATGCATATTTTTTTCATAATAAATATATATAAAAATGTATCGTAAAATCTTAATTTAATTTTCTAACAATACTTGACACAAATTTTTTACTCGTGAGAAAGAAGCAATATTACTTCTCAAGGTTCTAAGAAGTACTTCTCACAAGTTGCCTCAATCTGTATGCGTGTAGGTGGCTGCATCTTTAGATTTTTCGCAATCGCTAATCGTTTTAGGATGTGAGAAGGCAGGCAAGGAGATTTACGCCGAGGTACCGTAACTGCACACTGAAGTTAGAGTGGCTAGAAAAGTACGCGAAACGAGGCCGAGTCCCGGCACAGAATAGTCGGACGAAAGGAGTGTTGGTCAAACTAACTCCTCCTCAGACGGACCGCCATATCCGTCCGTTGGCGTCAAGCCTTTGGCCAACGGTAAACAATGAAATCCGGAGTATCCGGCTTCCCTGGCGGGGTCGGGAAGAAGAGAGGACAAGACTTCCGACTCTCCGGAAAATAAATTTACGGCTAAGCTCGACGCCCTAACCCACTCCGTATTCGCGAAGAAACGGTAGAGAGATGAAAAGAGGAAAGAACGCAGTCGCAATTGCCGTTTGTCATCTCTAGGGAGGATATAAGGCGCAAGACTTTTCTGACACGCGGCTTATCACCCGCTCCCGACAGATAATCCCGCACGAAAAAGCGTATATTTCCTTAAATATTAAAAGACTACGTAAAAAAATTCGAGCGAAGAATCTAAGTAAATAATTTATATTTGGCTATCGTAAAAAAAAAAAAAAAAAATCTTCATACGTACTTTATAAAGCCTTGTGTCCACGATGCTAGAACTCGGTTCAAGTTCTCGGACTGAGAAATATGTAGCCAATCAATTCGCAGCTTTTACGGAAAAACGGCAATTTTATTGGCTACACGTTTCTCGGACCGAGATCTCTAGCATCGTGGACATAAAGCTTAAGAATATTTCATAAAATCTTAATTTAAGACTCTCTCTCTCTCTCTCTCTCTCTCTCTCTCTCTTTCGGAGTTCGATACATTTTTTGTCATAATTATTTATGTAATAATATTTATTATCATTGCATTATATATGTGTAATGGCCTAATAAAAATTTGAGAGAAATAGTGAACGGAAATTATGATTTCGTGACGTTAAAGCACATTAACCATGTAACTTGGATTTCCTTTCCCCCATTCAACTTCGTATATCGGCGCTCAAATATGTATCCCGTGGTCGATAAACCATCCCTCTCGTCGGCAAAGCATTCTTTCCCCTTTGTGGTACCTCTAATGACGGTCCTTATCACCCTCATAAACAGGGATTTACCTTCACATATTTCTACCGCTCAGCCTTCACCCTTGCTATTCGTGTTCGTTCGCTATATTCGTTCTTCAAGAGTGCCAAGGGTTCGACATTTATTCGTCGAACCTTCTTTACTTCGTTCCAATCCCGGCTCTTCTTCTCAACAAAGATCGTAGAACATATATATGGACTTGACGAGAAACGAGTCAAAGTCTGATTTAGCTATTCAATTTGAACATATTATTATTATTATATAATACAAAGTTTTTGCAAGCTCTCTCAGATAAAGCCGTTATTTAATAATACAATTTATTTGCTATTTATTTCTCATTTAATTGTAATATATTGCGTAATCAATAATTTTTAGCTATGTCACAAGCTGATATAATGTAAATAAAGAATTTTAAGAAATAATGGATCAATACCTAATATTATTAAGCGATCAAGTTCCGTCAGATAATGAAGCTGTAACGAAGAAGATTGTTTAGATCGTTGAAAGAGCATTGGGAAAAAGAAAGATACCTATCGATACACATTCGGCCACAAGTAGAGAGAGAGAAAATACTCTTTCCCAGCGATTGGCAAGTAGTACGTGCTCGACGCTCGCAAGTTCTTTCGAGCAAGGGTCATCCCTTCGGGACGAGAAGGAAGGCCAACTGTTACCGCGGAAAACTTTCGACCCTTTTCAGTGAACATTCCTTGCTTTTACAAATGCCAGTAAAGCTTTCTCCTCGCTTAATACAATATCTGATTATAAACGATGGATTAACGTATTTTCTTCATTAATAATGATACAATAAAACTGTTTTTGATTAATTAAGAAGCTTATATTTATAACAAACTACTATTATATAAATATATTGCTATTGCAAAAAAAAAAAAAACCAAAAAAAAACGAAATTCATCGACACATGATAAACTCTGAGTGCCTTTTACATTAAAGAGAAGACTTCAATTTCCTGTTTATTCCACCCTCGCTAAAGCGACGCTGCGCTTCTCACGATACAAGCCACCTAAAAGACAATACGACAATCGCCGTGACCTCTAATGGCCTGCCGATTAATTAAACACGACTTGGCGACCCTCCAAATATTCTCCCTCTTGCTCGACAACGTGATAAGGGCCGATCGATAAATCTCGTTTTTGCCAGCTTCATTACGACAAATATCGACGACAGAAATCCAACTTGTGTCCGTATTCCCAGCATAGATATAATCATAATTTCTTATTATAAAACAGATCTATTTAAAGTGATATATTCTCCCCTTTCTCTCCCGACAACAGCTTCTTCTTTAAATTATTTCTGTTCAAAACAGGTCACGTGCAAAAGAATCGTTACTGTAAGAGACGCTGCTCCTACATATTACATTTTCCAATCAATATACAAGTAACATATCAGTCGTAAAGAGAATTACATATATGTTCTCCTACTTTTTCTTGTTTATCATCCTTTGCATTTGAAAGCAACTGTAATTGTATGAAAAAAAAAAAAAAAAAAAAAAAAAAAAAAAAAAAAAAAAAATCACTCCTATTATCTTACGTTATATATAAATTTCCTATTTTTATACACTTTTAAATATCATATCAAGTAAGACGAATACGATTTCACTTAGTCAAACGCGCGTGCATAATAATAACCGTTCCAGCTACGTGTGTACGTATCTCATACGAGCTACGGGGCGAATAGTCATGACCGTCGTAGTCCGTATTTAACGAAGTTAAATGTCTCCCAGAGCCCGCTGTAAGGACACCCTGCGGCCCTTTGGATTCCGCCGGTTCAGATCCGCCTCTGCGGACCCGTAAGACGTGTAACCCCCAGTCGCGACGCACGCTCGTATATACACCCGTACACCGTACACGGGTAACGTTGAATGCACGATATACGGCGCAACGCGCCGTAGCCCTAAATCAAGAGAGGCTCCGTAGGAGCCTGGGGCGAGACGGACAGTCGGAATAATTATTTGGCGAATTTGCATGCTGATTTTGAGGTCACGTTTGCCTCCACGGCGGCCGACAACGATTCAAACCCTCCTCTCCCTCTCCTCTCGCACTCCGTTTTCCAACGTGTAATCACCATCCCTTCGCGGACGATGCATTCATGAACTATCCGGTATTATTGGTAATGGCGTCCAATACGCGTACAAATCTCTGACCTGTCTCTGCCAATTTGGCAGAAATATGTCAATTTCCAGTCTATCTCTGTGTCACGTGACTATACGCGCTTTGATGATGTATTATCGATGATTGAATTCTTCAATCAGATTTATAAAGTGCATCCAAACGAATCCTCTTTTTATATAACAAGTTATGTGTATATTTCGATATAATATTAGAAAATATATAAGACAATAATTTATAGAAAATAATCTAGGAATATTATTTATAAAATAATATTTTAATAAACTATCTTGTATTATTTTTATATACGTTCTCGTTATATAATTTCGAAAGAGATACTACATAATTTTAATATGCTTTCATAATAATTTTTTTATTAAAATAATATCTCTTTTGAAAAATTATATATATATGAATGTAACGTTGAATTTATTATATGATTGATCTGTCAAATTACTCCTTCTCTTATCTAACTTCAACGTGTGTCATGGCGATGTTTAATTAAAGCTTAATAGTTTTTAATTATAGAATGCCAACATATT
This sequence comes from Polyergus mexicanus, assembly GCF_030449975.1. Taxonomy (NCBI): domain Eukaryota; kingdom Metazoa; phylum Arthropoda; class Insecta; order Hymenoptera; family Formicidae; genus Polyergus; species Polyergus mexicanus. The sequence goes on along the minus strand of NW_027223327.1, from coordinate 3,428,562 downwards.
TTTGTGAAAATCATTATTACGTGTGATAAATTTGTTACCTCATTTTTAAGAAAGTTTTTTTAAAAATTATATTTAAAAATTAGATTTATATATAAATAAAAATAAGAAATTATTAAAAAAATGGAATTACACAAAAAAATGGAAATAATTTTAAATTTTGCCTGCGTGTGTTTTATCCCTGTTAGCATTCTAAAGTTAACAATGTTACAAAGAGTAATCTTTCCATATGACGTCTTATATAGGGAAAGCGTGTAATCATAGTCCTGCTGTTCTTGCGTTAAAATGCCTCTCTGATTTAACTAGTCTGGATAGGACACGGTATCCATCTATTTTGCATGAGCTCGCAAACCCCTCAGTGAACACTGTCAATGTTTATGTAAATCTCAAATATGTGCACGATACGAAATACCTCTTGGCCGCCTGTGCCAATTTCCTCTATGTCTATTGCGACGTTCACACATTGTGTCGTTACACGCTTAGTCTACTTGCTACATTTCGATGCTGCAAATTTTCGCAAAATTTACGCAATGCAAAAACGTTAATTATTTATATTCGACATTTTTATTTAATGAGATTTTACAAAATTTTTTTTCATAGATTTTTTAAATTAAAATTTGAAAGATCTTAAATAAAAATTATTTTCGCGTGTTTTTTTTTTTTTTATTTTTTACTGATATTAGATTTAAGAGAGGCGCATAACCGATTATCCTAAATTAATTGTCGCGAACAGGTCATTAAAGGCACTGTAAATTCCTGGAGAAAAATTTATTCAAATGCATGATGATTTTATGAAAATGTATGAAGTTATTTCTACTTGCCCTATTCCGGTCCTATAAATGTCGATACGTAGAAAGAGGAACATTTAGATAGGTATCACAGGCCGCTTTGGGCTCGTCAGCGTCGGTTCTGATATTCTAACGTTCTGAATTCCATCGATCATCAATCGCCGCATCACGTACGCGTGAGAGGAAATTGGCACGCTCCGTCGTTCGGGAAACCTCGCTACGGAATTATGGATCTTCGTAGAGATGCGGGTGTATATGCTCCAGTTTTATCGAATGTACACGCACCGGCCAGACCGACGAGAGAGTTTGACGGTGTAAAAGCAATCACTCAGAGAGATACGTAGCGGATATATCCCGTAATTTCTAGCCGCGGCGTCATTTCGTCTCGGCAATTAGATCCGGCTATAACAAATGGGAACGATCGCTGCTACCCGATGCCTTCTCCCTCCCCCCTTTCTCTCTCTCTCTCTCCTGTCCGATCCACGATTCGTACCCGAATATCCATCGGGACTTGGGAGGAGATGGGGGACACAGAGGTAGACGGTAATACACGTCGACCGCTTTGAAAATCCAATTCGAGCTGCGAGCGCGACCTATCCGCGTGTCGACCCCATCTCGCGCAGCTTCGATAATTGACCGGAAATCGAAGAGCGAAATTAATCAAAATGCTCTCCGCATTTTATGCAGAATGGGAGCTGCGTTTCGGGAAAATCGTCGCGAGATCTATAGAAACAAACGAAAGTAAACAAGGAAATTCGCCTCGTCTTAAATGTGCTTGTAATAATAAAAGGCTCCCGACTCGGGGAGCGCATATTAATTCCAGGCGCGAGATTCGCGTTAAGAATATTTATGTAAGTATTATACTCCCGCGCAGTTAAGAGTTTCTCCGACAATAATTCTCGGAATTTCGCGATGGAAAATATACTTGCTAATAAATATTAAAAATTAATATTCATAGCACGAAATATGACAAATATATTCCTTGCGATACTGGAGGAAGAAAACAACATAAATTAAAGAGTTATTATAAAGTATATCTCTCTCCGCCTGGGATTATATATAAATATTTATCCCGCATATTTCGTCTACTGGATTAAGATTTATTTCTTGCTGGACGACGCAATAAATTGTTTATTCAAGATTTTGATAAACTGTCCTTTTACCATTATTATTACTATAGTATTGCACGATTATTTCAAACAACGGCGCTAACTTTGAGTGTTTAACCGGTGGAGTACCATATTCAAATGAACGAGCATATACAGTTACTAAATAGCTACTAACCTGGTAACTGTAAACCACCTAGCATTGATCCCTTAACCGAATCGCGGAATTTACTGGAGATCTAACCCCGATGTAACTCCTAAACGTGTAAATTTACGCAAATAGTTCAACTGTTAAACGTACTCAATACTGTCAGTTTCGTAATTATAAACGTTTGGATAATTGAATCTATGCAGCGTCACATGATACGAACCATTAACGTACACTTAATTTTTTCATATTTTTTTTTTTTAATTTTTGCACCCCGAAAATAAATACATTTTATACCGTTCTTTAACCGTAATGCACGAATCTTTTTCTTTGAAGAACGTGCTTGAAAAATTCCCTCCGGGAAAGATGCACGATGGCATCTGTCAGGGATATCTTTAGCATGAGACGCTATCACGTTTAATATAACGCGTAGCTGCAATCACGGAGGATGAGCGAGGAAAAAGAAGGAGCGCGCGATAGTCGACGACTTTGTGATAGTTTCCAAGTCTCGAGGCTCCGTACGGACACAACGGGGGTCTCTCTTTTCCGTCCCTCCCCCTCCCTTCGTCGAAGAACGGGATTATCTTGACGCAAAGTTCGTCTGCCTTGGCTTCTTCCCTGCCGCATTCGTAAAAGAACTTCCCGAGACATTAAAGATACTCGAGTCCGCGCGAACGTGCGCGCTCGAGAAAGATGGAGCGATTTATCATCCCCTTCAGTCCCTTCCCAAGAATGTCGCGAACCGGAAGGAGAAAAACGTATATTTTCTATCTCTACATCTCCGAAAATTTCTCTTTCGATATTTCGATCTTTATCCATTCAGACGCCGATTTCTTTCGCTCTACGTCTCTATGTGAACAGACAGGTCATACAACTCAAGTTGCAATACATATGATACGCTACAACATTATATCTGCATTTATTTCTAGCCCCTCATATAAATTAATTCTATAAGATATTTTTCAATACAATAAAAAAGATTTTATACCGGCTATTAATTATATTATGTATTATAAATTAAAGCAAAAAAGATTATTTATCGAGGCAAATTTTATAATTTTTCCTTCGGTTACCAATTTTAAGAATCATATGTTCTCTCCTCGTAAGATAAAATTTTAAAATTTAGAGAGATATTGTGTTATCTTTAAAATAGAAAAAAAAAAATTATTTAATATAGATTAAATTAACTATTATCTTTTAACGTGCACTTTGCGCCATTTGATAGTACATGAAAGCTTTATCGCGAGATAGATGTTACGTTACAAATAATGAAAATATTACATGGTGCACATGACTCTCATGTGATCCGACAAGCAAACGTAATGCATTATTGATGGAAAACGACATGTCGGGTTTGCCGGGTAACCGATTAAATTGCAACGTCGAATCGGACACGAGCGTGTTTAACGCGCGATGAATGTACAGACATCTACTACAAGCCGTCGTTCAAAAAACAAAAAACTTTTCCCAATGTTCTACTGTAATGCATGACAGATTCAATTATCGACTGTGACGCGAGGCGAAACAATGCGTAATTATCACTTCGTTCGAACGAGCTGACTGAGCTGGAAATCGTATAAATTCTCTTCTTGTTTGACAGAGACCTGTCGTCGACTATTATAAAAACGCTATAATATTTAACAAGCGTGCATATTCATCTCATCAAGAGGAGCGGGAGAAGAGGATACATATCAATAAAATAGAGAAACATAAATGTAATTATGGGAAATCAATTAATTTCGCTTATCCGAAGAATTCTCAACTTTTCGCGTTTCAACATCGAGCTTGTAAGAATTAAACTTCGCGATAATTTATCAAACTTGCAGCGAGGTAAAACGTAGTTGTCTATAAGTTGTCCATAAGTAGCGCGAACTCGCAAGAAACGTGTGCATATTTTTTGCGGATATATAGATACAATACTGACATTTTAAGGAGCTCCATTATGTGAGCGCAAATCATTGTTTGCCGCATTGTTTCTCGTCACGTGTCAACAACGCTTCTACGACGAGGCGAGAGAGAGAAAACCGGAGGTAGACTCTGAGCCGCGGCAAAAGTTGTCGTAGGATATGGAAGTCGGCAGACAGGCTTTGGGGTTTTCGATGATGGATGACTCGTGATCATAAATTAAGCTTTTACCCCGAAAAGCCGACTCGACTCACGACACGTACATGCCAAGCAACACCCGCGTTCTTGTCACCAAGTTTCGTCTGGCACGTATAAGACGAGATGTACGTTAATCAAGAAGTACACTTACTAGTTATATCACTTTAGAGATTAGTTTCATTCAACACAGATATTATAAATAAACAACAAACATACTCCTTTAAGCGGCCGAAATAATTAAACTTTATATTATTTTAAAATAATATGTATATCCAAAGAAATTTTTCTATTAATTAAATAACTGTAAATGTTAAATAATTGCGATAATTATGGATCTTTTATGGATCTCAGTGACGAACACATTTCAAATGTAAATGTTATTAAAAAAAATAATTAGAAAAATGACAAAACAGCGCACATTCATTTCAAAAGCAAAATTTAACAATTTAATGAAATGAATAAAGACAGATTTAAGAAATCATAAGAGAAGAATAAAAATTGGATGAACATAGACTTTTGAGAATATTCAAATAATTTCACTACTTATTGTATATAATGAAAGAAATAATTATTTTAATTGATTATTTAAAGTTATTAATGAAAAATATAGATTTTAAAAATTTCATAGAATTTCAATTAACATCACATATAAATTATTATTTCGCATTAACTATTTATAGCATAATGGAAAACAACTTACGTAAATATTTCAATATTCTACCTCAAATACTATTCTAGTGCCCATTTCTGTATTTACATTATATAAAATATAGTTGCATTATATATTATGTTTAACCACTTGCAAATTCAATATTTTATTTTATTTTCTATAGTTTTACTTTTATTTTATTTTCTATAGTTTACCTCCGTTTACCGCAATCATATGGTATCTCAATTATATGTAGACAGAAAATCTAAATATTGTTGCACTTTATTAATGAGAATTGCAAACTATGATATATCGTAATTAAGAATAAAAGCTAAGTTAAAGCCACGGGGTATGATCCTGCCCGGTAAAATGTTAGTCGAACATCGCGAAAGGTACTTGGGTCGAGCAAAGTGAGATAAGTAAGTGTGTTTCATGATACTTGCCAAAAACACACACAGCCCTCGCGTAAATATATATACCCGTCTCAACATACGCGCGTCTAACTGCAGGATGTTAATGAACGTACCGCGTGCACGCGCCAGACGACATCAACCGCGACGCGTCTCTAATGTCGACCGTCGAGCTTCTTGTCTCTGCAGAGGTCTACAGAGTTGCCCCCCATTGTTTCGTGTCCGTGGCACGACGACGCGACGCGCCATATGTGACAACTTGCACGCCTTCCTTCCACGTTGCATGCAAACGCAAATACGACGCGGCGGCGACGGCGTAAAGTTACATCCATGTCGGAATACGTCACACATGTGAAATTAATCGCGGAGTAAAATTAGATAGAGCGCACACAGCTGATAGTTTACAATCAATAGTTCATGACAGTACATTCATAATAACAAGATATGAAACGGATCCATCGATTAATATAAATATTAATATATTTGAAATGGAATATTAAGAATTTCATTATCTGCTTTTCAGTATAATTTGAAACTTACTATTCTTTCTAAGTTTTATTAATTTTATATCAAAAATTAAGTATTTAATACCAGAACGAAAAAAGAATGTCACTTAATAAATAAGTGCCTTATATATAATTGTATAATAATTAAGAACAAATAGTATCATCTTTAAAAAAAAAATTATATTACTTTATAAATCAGAGAAATATAGTCAATGCACTACGAATTTCTAGGCACTTTTATAAGGTAATTTAATGAACTATGCAAAGTTTTATGGCACGTTTTAAGATCGACTTTTTCTGTAAAAGGGTATTATAGTACGAGACATATATAGCAATATTTTTATATAGCTAAAGCTACTTGAAATTGCGGTTTCGCTCGTTATGAGCGAATCAATTATTAAAACCTCGCGGGACGTATGTGACAACTAGAAGCGTATATTACATACGCTGCATGTGAAAGGACGATGCAAATATGAGTATAAAGCGACGCTAGAGCAGGAATCGAGCTCGAGTAACAAAGATTCGTGTTACGCGAAATTAGACGCGGGTCAACGATCAAAGTACTCGAGCTTTATTAGAGTGATTAATACGTTAAGCGAATTATTCTATTCCTCGAGCTCGTACGAGAATTGAAAATCAACCTGTCTCTACAAACTTGATACTATACGGAGCAAACGTTGTAGCCTTGTACGATTATGGTATGCTTACGGTAAAGTATCGATGAATATCTCGTTTCGCCCTCCAAGCTAACAGAATTAAATTCGTGATAAATGCATACGAGCACTATATATTGACATGTATTTAACATATTATCCTATTATCCTATTGACGATATTTAATAGTTCGGATACAAATATTGGCATGTACGATATAATAATTTATATAATTATACATTACCCATTGTTCTAATTTTACGTAAATACATAACGTATTATGTTTCCCGCATCACGTATAGATTCTATATTTATTTTAATCTTGCGCAAATATATTCATTTTCGCACAGAGTGAAATATTAATGTTTAGCGTTTACTGTTTAGTATTTCCAATAAAATACTTTCAGCATTTTTAAACGATAAAATATTAATAAATCAAATCAAACATGATATATTGATAAATAAATAAATGATCGTCGTAAAATGAGATTCATCTCTGCTAAGATCTAAGATGGCATGAAGACGTTTACTGTTTAATATTTCCAATAAAATACTTTGAGCATTTTTAAACGATAAAATATTAATAAATCAAATCAAACATGATATATTGATAAATAAATAAATGATCGTCGTAAAATGAGATTCATCTCTGCTAAGATCTAAGATGGCATGAAGACGCGATGAAGAAAGCTATTCGATTAAAAGCATCAAGAACTGCACGTTATGAGGTACGCGGATTATAAAGTATGCTCGGATCTCTTCCGAACTACAACCGGATAGTCACGCCGCAAGAGTAGCAGCCTGGTTAGGTCGTTAACGCTAACCCTGTATCAACATTTTCCAAGACCGCCCCTTTAGATCCTGACACAATGCAGGCTACCTTGGCAGCGCAATCGTTTTATTAGAAACGCCGCGTCAGCTTCCGCGGTAACGGAGACACCTCGGCAATAACGCCGACAGCTCGTTACAACGTTGATAAAGCGCCGTGTTCGGCTAAACCACAACGGGGTGGATGCTTTAACGGTAAGGACACAACGCGACAGCGGTGACAACGACGACGACGACGACGACGACGAAAACGTACAGAAAAAATTCCTTCTCCGTTTGATCGAAACGCAAAATCGCACGATGCAATTTTTCCACGATACGAGAGTATCGTGTCGTAGCTGGAACAAAAGCGAAAATAAATACGAGCGAGATGACAATCGTCGCTTCGTATTCTGCGAGAGAGTAAAATTCTAAAAGTTCATCAAGGCAATTCTTTTATCTCGACGGACATATGTCACATCTCTCTCTGTATATATCTTAAAATTCTATCAAGCGATTCAAAATTAGCTATATAACAAGCATATTTTTTCATTTTCATTTCGACATTTTATAATATTAATAATATAAAATTTTTTTTTTTTCGATATAGCGTCTTAAATTCGTAAATATATTTTTGTTCCTGTTTAAAAATTTGCTTGAATAATGATTTACGTTCTACAAGAAAAATCCAAAAGAATTTCATTCCAAAATGTCATTTTTAATATAAAGATTGATCTCATATTTATCATTTAAATTTAACGAATTTTTAAAAGATTTAAACGACTCCGACATACACATATATATCCTGAATTTAATAAAAGGAAAATTTTACGAAAATTTATACAAGTTTTAGACAAAGAGTTTCACAATTTTCACCAAAGTACTACTAAGTACTAAATTTTAGGAACAAAAGTAATACGACAAGTTAGGTTAAAATATATAACTGGGCTGGTAAAACTAATGAAAGAACTGGTTCTTGTAGGTCTTTTTTGCCCCACTTTCCAGTCGTATGTATAATTGTCAGAATCATTCAACGTCAAGACAAAATTAAAATATTAAATTCTGCAAGTTTCATTTATAGATAGCCACCCCAAATGAAGCGTAAAATTAGCCATTTTCAAATCGCTGTTGAGTAAATAAATAATTCAAGATGCATCGCAGAATCAATTATAACAAATTCATTTTCGCGTTATTAGATATGCAATTTTCTTTCGATATTTATCGATTAGAAAATCGTGCTCAATTTTTTCATGTTATGAATCGGAAATGGCTGCTCGCACTGTGTGTTGACTGAAAACGCATTCTCGCTCTCTCGACGACGAAACGATCAAAGAACAAACGAATATTAACCAGGACAAGCCGATCTCACGAGTTTTACGAGCAAAAGCTGAAATTGCGTTTTCCATGCAATCCACGAAATACGTAAACGTAGTCTAAACAATAATGATTGACGTAACACACGTAAATCGTGATTATAATATCGTGAATATTTTTTTTTTTTTTTTATATACAAACTGTGACGCGATAATTTACAAAAATAAAAAATTTTAATCTATATAATATATTTATTTTGTTCCACAGAAAGATAATTTTTTTAATATTTAATAATCTAATCCTACAATAAAAAAAGAAATAGTTTATAACAGTTATTTAATTTTAAAAACATATATATATATATCTCAAAAATTTCCGAACGCACAACATACGTATTACGAATTCTTGATAATTTTCTGTTAAAGGTCTCATATTTTTTGCGAAACTTACGCTCGGAAATCTCGTCTCGCGCAGTTAATTGTCCTTCAACATCGAGCAAGAGAGACAAAAGAGATTTACACGTTTTAACGGCCTAAAAATCATCGTCCGAGCCGAAACGACGCGATACGAATGGCCGCACTCGCACTCGGGATGTCGAAATGAAACGGTCGAAAGGTCTACGCGGCGGTTACGGACAAATTTTTCAGGGCAAAAACAAAAATCAGGTTTCGCCCCGGCACGATGCGCTCTGCCGATCGTTGCCGTTACGGAAGGCACAAACTCGATTTACATCGCGACACGCGACACGCACCGGCGGTAACCACCATGGTTAACGACGTTTCCCTATTGGCGCGTCGAGCATCGAGTAATTTGATTGCATTGGGACAGGATGTTGGCACGATGAGAGAGAGATAAAAGAGTAGGAGGGTGAAGGGGATGCGAGGCAAGGCGAAACAGAGGAGAGCAGGTGGCGGTCTGGTTTGGCGAGAGATAAATAATAGTACACGCGCGTGCGTCCTCGTACGTGTATCTATACGGGGTGACAGAGAAAGAGGGATGGTAAATGTCCCCGAAAATGTCATTGTCCTCTCCGATGACAGTCATACGCGCGTGATAGAATTTTCTATATCGTCTCGTAAATTAACTATGGTGTCGCCCGTTTTTGCGCGATACTTAATGTCAAGATATATCTTAATATAATTGCTTTTCTATATATAATTCATATACACAATATCTCGTGTCATTTTCACCGGTAAATAAATGATAGAGATTTCTGTTTACATATTCGAAATGTTAATAAAATTTTTATTTAAATCTAATTCGCGCTAATATTGTCGGCAATGAAAGAGTTTGTTGCCTGTCGATTTCAAAGATAAGTTATTCAAAGATTTTAAATATTATTTATTTATGCCATTCGCTGATTAATAAATATTACTAATAAGTTAACAATGAATTGTTCTACATTATTACTATCTGTAATATCTACCTATAATATAGATATCACGAAATTAACGTACATGAATTTTAACCGGAATTTTAGCCGGAAAAGAAAATATCGTTTATCCTCTTGTTTTTATTGCAACAATGAATATCGACATTCTATATTATTGACAAATAAAAAATTGAATACAGGATATGTCGATCGGTATTTGATGTTACCCACACGACAGAAATATTACAAACAACATCACATTAAAAATGCCATAGAAAATAAACAAAATTTAGATTTTTTAAAAATTTGATTCAGATAAAACTCGAAAGCACATATGACTGCGTTACAAATTGCCAAAGCATTTGTGCTTTTAGATTCTCATTCCCGTTCCTTCATCCGCTTTTATCCGACGATTGTCTTAATCTTCGCTATGTTGAGATTGACTCGTAGTCAGTCCGTCTCTGTGAGATTTATTCGCAGACTGTTTGGCAGCCACCCGACCGGAACAGCCGATTCGAGATTAAGGCGAGTTGTCAATAGCGACCGAGAACGTCGGCGGCAATCTCGGTTCATCGGAATTCCGACTGGAACGACGAACGATTCTTAGACGACTAATCTTCCATAAAGAAACGCGAACTGTCGTGGAGTTGGCAGCGAGCAAGTCGTTAAATCGCATTTCTCGTCGATTCGCATTCGCGATAATCTGCGTGTCTTGCGATTCTTTTCTTTCGATTCGCGTCATATCCGTCGATCATAAGACGAAGAAGACGATAACGAATCGCTCTTTTTCAATCATCTAAATTATTAAAATTTTTCTCGTACATACACATATACAGCACGAAGTTTCAATAATAACCGTAACATTTCAACAAGAGCGAACGAGTGTTGAATTAAAGAGAAGCGAAAGAAAATTATTTAGATCCTTTTATAAATAAATTATATAAGGATATAATTTTTTGGGAACAATATTGAAATGTTGAAAGATATCGCATGAATTAAAGGATTCTTTATTCTGTTTGTACTATAAAAGTTCTTCGCAATTTGTCGAACTTTTTTACGATATTCCTTGATTTTTAATCTTTTCATTTCTCTCGACTTGATTTTCATGATTTTTCGCACTCTTATCGGCGTCGATGTCGCATCGCTATCAGTTATCGGTCATTTCAGTACATTTGCACTGTTCAAACTAGTTATTACGGAGTCAAGTGGCGAAATAACGATCGCGGTCGGGATATATACGCTCTGAGATAAGGTTTAAACGATAATTACCTGACTCTAATTTAATCTCTCGTGCGTATCGAAGAATTAATTAGTTACGGATGATTCCAACATGCTTTTACTCGGTCGGCAAACGCTCATCTGGACGCGACTTCATTAACGTATCATAACATTCAGCGATGGGGGCCTTTTAAAATGACCCTGGGGTAATAATTTGAAATGCGCGCAATATTCCCCGGAATATTCGATAGTCGGAGAAAGAGAGAGAGAAATTACATTAACCACCAATTAAAAGAAACATGAATAATTATGTACCGCGTGGGACGTAATTCCGATCTCTCTGACTTCCTTAGGGTCTAAGGTTACTTGTGTGCGCTGAGCATTTTCTTCTCTCCAGCAGCGGTTGGATTTCAACTGCTCGTCTACGAAATGCAGTAGCGTAACCGTATTTAAAGACTTAAGAGAGGCAGTAACGTTCAAGGAGTCGGTTTTCTCAGCGGTGTCAATTTCAATACGATCCTTATTTTTGTCCTCTTCCTTTCTCTTTCCTCTACAACCATGTTACAAACCCTATACACATCGCCTCGCGTGTCTCTTCCTATTTTAGATCGACGTTCGGAACAAAATTATTCTCCTTAATCGTCGCGATAATATTAGTGCGCTCGAATTCTAAAAGCGATATTTCGTATCCTGGCGCACGGATTATAAACAAAGTTTTATGTTGGACTGATAAATAATTGAACAAATCTCAATCTAAAAATTCTACGAAGTTGTTGAATAATTTAATATTTTTAAAATCACATAACTGTTACAAGGATCGGTAAAAAGCGTGGTAAACATCGTTACATACGCAGCTGGTCCGATTAAATATTTAAGCTTGAACTATTCCCTCCAACGTGTTGGTCAGATAACGATGTAGTCTGACAAAAATGTGATTCTGACATATACAAATTTTCGTATAAAACTGTTAAAAAATATTTTAAATATTGTAGAAAAGGGACTATAAAAGATTTATACGTGTATAATGTGTGTATATAGTTTGAGAGAGATTTTTTTCTTATTAAAAATATTTTATAATATTTTCATCGCTTCTCGATGAAATAATCTTGTCGATGATACAACAACGAAGCAAAGGAAAATGGAGCAAATATAGAATATCAATAAAACAGCGTATAATTAATGCCTTCTAATTAGAATTTGCACACAACTCAATGGAATCATTTTTCAGATTCATTAACGTTTCAATAATCGGAGGGAAAGAAGAGAGAAAATTTACCGATAAACGTCTGAGAGAAATGTTTTATATCACGATAGAAAGCATGCCCGGCATATAGATTTAAATTCGAATAGACGGCCTGCCAGCCACAATATCTGCTTCATCTCAGGCGAAATAAACGCGTCGCGCGCAGCGAGGTAACCGCCGATATTTCCCGTCGTAGGCTATCGGAGAGGCGACTTAATAGAAGGATAGTAAAGCGCACACGCGCCCTCTTAACGGTATATTACATAAAACCACTGTGGCATTAACCCCCGGAACCGTCGAACGAAGCGGCGCAAACGGGCGAGCATGGTAGCCATGAAAAGGGCCCTGACGCTTCTAATAATCAGGATGATTATATAAGCTTTTCTCGCCTCCCCCTCGCTCTCCTTCGTGCAACAATCTGAGGACTCGAATCACACTTTTCGACTTTTAATACACCGTTCCCGAAAAGTTGCAAAATTATTGGCTCACGATCGATAAACGAGCCATCTCTGCACTAGCGAAATAATTAGACGTATTTACTATAAGTACCACTCTTTGGCGGTCCATTTCCGCACAAGTTAATGATCCGTGGAAACGTCCTCTCTCCCCCTCCCTCCAACCTGCCGCCACCCATGCTCCTGTCTCTTGGTGAAATATCGTCGATCCAATTTAACGATAATTAATTGCACTTCAGTCGAGAGGACGCGATCAAGAGCGATCGTCCGGTCGTCCGATGCACTCAATTTAATTCGATTACGCGTCGTAAGAGGAAAATCCGTCTTATCGCGGAAAATCCGCAGAAAAATTGCGACCATCTGATTAAAGACGACAGGATCTTCCTCTCTTTTCTGTTTTCTTTCTTTTTTCATAAACGCGTTCACACTCCGCGTCTTTCGCTCGCGTAATCGTTGGCAAAGATCTAATTAGTAATCGACCGTACGAGGCGTGCGAGCGGTTTGAAAGCGAGTTTAAAATGTGGCTCCACACAAGCTGGGATATAAACTTCCTCCTTTAACGTCCACCGTTCCAATTACACCGCGAAATTACGGCTTAATCTGAATACGACGCGCAGAGGATTCGTTCTCCTCTCTGTCTGTCTCTCTCTCTCTCTCTCTCTCTTTCTCTCTATCTCTCCTCCGAACGAGATCACTCGACACCTTTGTTTCACGCTCCGGCGAAGTTCGATCGATCGATCGATCGGTCGTTCGTCTCGAACTTGAGAGAGGATGATGTAGAGTTCATTTATTCCGGTAAAAGTTTCGAGAAACCGATTTTCCGAGTCCGCGCGCGACGAAGAAAGATCCTTGCCATCGTTGCGTTAATTAATCCCGTCGTAAGGACGTAAAATGCGTATCAGCGATGTTAATTAATACTCTCGGCAGACGAGAAACGAAATTCTGCAAAAGTTTGATAAGCCGGACAGCGCAAGCTCTAGAGCCTGGACATTTAAAGACGTAATGAAGTTTGTAAAGTTAAAATGATGATATCTTTTTCACGTTTTCGATCACGTCAATCTGACATTCGTACATTCGCATACGTATGTATACATATATATATCCTTATCGAACGAGCTCGCAACAACGCATCATGTCGAACGCTAATTAATTAAGTAATTTGAATTCAAAAATTTTGCCTGAATTTTGATCAACGCGCTCATTCGATATCGACGAATTAAACATTTCGGCAAATTTAACGCACGACGCTCGTGGACGTATAGTAACGCGATCTTATTCTCTAATTAATTCAGTTTTGTTTTCGCCAAAATTCGATCGCTGCGCAAAGACTTTTAAATCACATTTAATTGCACACAATATAAATAATATCAAGTTGATTAAGCGTTTCCGTGTTAATTGGATCGTTTATTGTACGTCTAATGTAACTATAGTTGTAGCTTATATATATATATATATATATATATATATATATATAGAGAGAGAGAGAGAGAGAGAGAGAGAGAGAGAGAGAGAGAAGGAAAGAGTCACAGAGTAAATATGGCACGGCACATCGTATAGCAATCTGCATTTTCCGATTTCACCGGGGCAAAAACGTTTGCTGACTGCGTCGGGAAACGTTCCATCGATAACATGCCCGGAAAACAGAAAGTGCAATTTGAGCAAGCGACTTTTCAGTCCCCTACGCGGCGAATAATCGCGGGGCTAGAAACGATAGCGCCCCCTCTTCCGCCCCCTTTCCCCACCGGAGTTTAAATGATCGATCGGTCGGTCCGCGGAAACTCTCTTGTTAATCGTCCACTTCCGTTTTCCGTACTTTTCCTATCTCGTCACGATGGAAACTTTCGTGAGATAGTTTCAAACCGCCGATTTTGATAGCACTTCTCACTCTCTCTCTCTCTCTCTCTCTCTCTCTCTCTCTCTCGCCTCCGCTTTTCTCCTCCCTTTTCTCGTTACGCTATCCGTCAGCTGACCGTTATTTCTTTCGCGGTAAAATAGATTACAGAAAGATAGATCATAGGAGCTCTCTCTTTCTTTCTCTCTCTCTCTCTCACTCATTATCAAATATTTATTGGACGTTATTCGTAATCAGATTTTTGTCCCGTTTTCGCATTCCACACGGCTTACAGTATCAAATATTTACTAATATTTCGACGGCACAATTTAACGAGAATAAAACAGGTTTATTGGATGTGCATTAAGTAATATGTATCATCGGAATTAAAATGCACTCAGCGTGCAGAGAAATTTTCAATCGAACTGGGATATTTAACGGGTCATATAATATTTATAATAATTTAAGTTTTTTCCAACAAACATAAAAATGTAATTAATATCCAATTAAATCTTTTATCCAATTCCATATTAAATCTTTCAGGATTACCGTATTATTTTATTATACCAACCTTGCAATATTTCATTAATTCATTATAAATAATTACATCAATAGAAATGTACATTTAACATACAACGTTTGTAATGCAATAATTATGAAAGAATTATTATATTATATATTTTATTAATAATTATTTTTCAGTATCTTTCCCTCTCTTTATGTAACTATAAAAATTCCTATGCATATGTGGTTGCAAATTTTACGTTATTTATTTTCATATTTAAAATAACTCTTTGATACAAAATCGCGATAATAAGGGAAAAAGGGTAGGTGCGTAATTAATTTTATTAAATAAAAATAATGTTAAAATCACATGAAAAGATACAAAAATTATCAAATGCGGAGAAATTTTATCCCGCTTTAGATCCTCCTCAATAATTCGAAAAGATAATTCTCATAGATTTTCATTAGCTTTTCTCTTACTATTGTAATTTTATGTCAAGGACCCCTTTTTTATCAGCCTTATTCATCCATTCTCATTGTCAAACGTTCTTTTTATGCTCCATGATAAGGGGGATGATAATATATCGCTATTCCCGCCCTCGGGAGATCTCGACTGAAATCTCGAGGCTCGGTAACCGGAAATTAATGTAAAATTTTATAGCCGGTATCACGATAAATCGCGCGGTCGCATAACGGTTTTGATGATCTAAACGTGCGAAAAGAACGAAGAAAAAAACGAATTCGCGCGTACAAGTCACATTCGGCGATCGTAAAATCTAAAGGCGAACCACAGTGAGAGAGAAACGGGAAGGGGGAGGGGGATGAATCAGGGATGCAAGGGACCGTCGACGGGGTGGTGAGTAACGCTCCGCGAACGGAAGGATAGACTTCTTTCGTTTGACGACCGATTTTTATGAATGTCCTATGGCCGAGCTCGCTGCCACCGTCGTAAAAACGTGAACGGTTGTTTCCGCTTTCCGCTAGGGTAAGAATTTCAGATCTCAAAGTAACTCGGGTAGAGACTTCGAAAAACGTGAGAATTGTGAGAGAAAAACCGAGTAATATAAACGAAACGGAAACAAATAATATTCTTTTCGCGGATAAAAATTAGGCACGATTTCACTTCAATATCGATACGAGATTGGATCGTTTACGAGTTTACAATGGCATTCAATTGCGTTTATTTCGAAAGAAAAATCATCGTTTATTTAATGCTAATTTAAAAAATAATTCTATTAATTAAAACAAAATAATTCTAAGATAATTTAATAAAAAATATGAAAATATAATGTAAGAGAAATAAATAAAATAAGTACAAACTTGTAAAAATAGTATTTTCAAATATTTTACTGTTTATGCGACAGAAGAATTGATTATTTCAATTGACACATATAACGAGAAGAATATTTGAAGCATTTATCTCTGATTAAATAAAAAAATAAAAAAAAATCAGCTGAATATTTCGAGTAGAATTTTAATTAACGCGTACAAATAAAAATTATTATTTTATATACATATTATTATTATATACGTATATAATCTAGCAGAAAAGATAGTTCAAATAAATATTTTTTAATTTTCTATTTCAAATATTATTTTGTTTATCACTGAATATATACCATGTAATGGAAACAAAAATACAATCGAATGCAATATTGTACATTTACTTTACCAATAGATTGTTATTTAATTAAAAAATCGAAAGATATAATAGAGATGCTCCAACGGATTTCGTGCATCACATACGAAAGACGAACGTGCATTTCGACATCAAATAGTCTCTAGAAAAAAGACAATGGAAAGACAATGACGGATAATTAAAGAGGCTAACCCAAGAAGCAGAGAGGAAGCTCTGGACACTGGCCATCTCCAGCTCAGGAAAGACCCTAGGAATGCTGAAATTCTTCCCGGATGGCGAAGTAAATTTGCTGGCGAGCGAGTCGAATACTAAACTTACGTCAAGACGCGATGCACTGGATCGCGCGATCCGACGAGACATCCGCGCTGCATGCCAACGAATTTTACATTTCCGCAAGTAACAAGGGAAAGAGACCGAGAAAATAAGACTATCGTGACATTTATTTACGTAACGATAAAAGGGGGAAAGAAAAGATATATTGCGCACATAGCATAAAGATAAATTACGATAAGGGTAAAACTGCATAAAAGGTAACACACCTCCGATTTTATCGCTGCTTAAATATATTGTAGGGGAGGTTTTCCCGAGTAATTCCCCGCAAGAAATAAATAGGGGATGACATTGGTTTAGAACAAATTGAAGTTTAACATTAAAGTATGTGTATGTTGTATAATTTATTTTTTCATTGAAAAAAAAAAAGAAAACTGTTTATGCGTGAGCGAAGAAGGGACCTCCACCCCGAAAAAAATTCTAACCCAACCCAAATCTACCTTTAGTTTTAAAAATAAAGCTGAAAGTGCAGGGGGAGGAGCGGAGTCCCTCCCCCGCCCATTCAATAAATGATATTTTTCAAGACAAGACTCACAAATTCGTGTACCTGCGTGTTGAAAGCTGTTAACGAACTGCGAGAAATAGGTGAAATATATTATCGACAAAAATATTCATGACCATGAACCTATCCCGTAAATGTAAACAAACACTTTTTCGTCTGCTCTACAACAAATACAACGTACACAAAAATTTCACTTTTCCTAATATTACTGTATAATATCTGAGGGAAAGTATTAAAACTGTGAAACCTTTATAATTTGTTATATCTCCTAAACCAATGCCGTCTCCCACTTATTTCCTGCGGGGAATTACTTAGAAAAAAACCTCCCCTATAACATATTTAAGTAACGATAAAATCGGGGAGGTGTATTACTTTTTATGCAGTTTTACCACGATAAGATATATAATTATCACAAATGCACTTCGGTATTAACAAAGTTTGATATTTCATAAAATTACTAAAAAAAGTATTTCGCCAGAGGATAAGATTTTTATCAACTTAATTAACAAATTTTTGCAATCAAGCCATATTTCGCGAAAGGACTCTCTTTCTCTCTCTCTCTCTCTCTCTGTCTCTCCGTCTAAAAAAATTTTGTATTAGCTTAACGTAGCATAAACAAGTCCAGATCTGCTCTCATTTACGTAAACGCGGTGTGTTTTCACAGAGACCGTTACATATAAGACCTCCAAACGGTCCGTTAACGGCGAGTAATGTAACGCAATCAAACAAAAAAGATGTAATATCCTATAATATATGCAAATATTAGGAAGACGTTATTCATCAAAAGATTTTCATTGTACGGAAAATGGTAATAGGCGGTGCAATCGCGAACGGCAAAAAGCGCGTGCTTTACCTCGCACATCTCGCTATCTCCGTGCCAGTTCTCTGGAAGCTTACGCGCGTCTGGAATACTTGGTCGGATAGCGAGAGGCCAGAGGATAGGTACGAGAGGTAGAAGAAAAAGAATGAGAGCTGGAAAGAAGGCGGCGCGGACGGAGGAGAAGAGCGCGAGCGCATAAAACATTGAGGGAGCCGCGAGGTACCGGTGAATAATGCATAACCGAGGAAATGGACCGCTTAGGCGATTTAAATCTCATAAATGCATCGCCCGTTTGTTCCCAAGGACACGTACCGTTTTGTCAGGACATTCGCTTTCACGTCTACCTCGTATCCGTGATTCTCCTGTCGATCCTCCCGTGAATCGAGTACGGGAAACGAGAGGAAAAGGTCGCTCGCAAATTCAGGCCGTAAAAGGCAAAGCTAGTACATACAGTATTATGAAATTAAAAAAAAAGATAAGTAGAGTTAAGAGACAAAGACAATAGAAGATTCTCCGTAGTTTTCTTAACGCTGATGCTTTTTAATCTCCACCATACCTTGCGCGAAGTATCTACTACGTAAGCGATATTACCGCGAGTATCAAAGTTGAAACTTCTTCGCGAGGAATGCACTCTGGAAAGAAGTCATGCACAAACCTCTCCTCGGATGATACGATAAAGTATCTTCAAAGCGAAAAGAAGAGAAAAAAAGAGGAGTACGCCAGAAGAGATTCTCTGCGAGTTTCTCGAAAGAAAGCTTGTTTCACCCCCTTCTCTCCGATTATAATTATAACGAATTTTTGTAAAACAAAGATTTTCGTGTTGTCGCAGCCCCGAGAGACACAGCTAGGGTTGATTGTATCGAAAGGAGAAAGAAGACATTCCGCGACGAAGCCTTCTCTCTCGCGATTATAATTTTTCAAACAATATCGCGAAAGATCTTCAAAAGAATCGCGTCTTTTGTACGACCGTCTTCAATATTCACCGCAGCCATGTAACAAGCTTTATTAAGAAAGACGCGAATCCCGTCGTTCGCGTAATTAATAACACGCAAAAGCGCGACTAATTATGGCGACACGTTTTTCCTTTCTGCGCGGAGAACCTCGTTTACCGCCTTCCCGTTTTCAACGTCAAGTCACCGGCGAGATAAAACTCGACGTGGTCGTTTGAAGTTTGAAGAGTTATTATCTCGGCCTCCCTCTAATTTTCACGCGACGGATTAATTTTTGATCGGGATCGTCCAGTCGCGAGTCATTGAGACAAAGAGCGACGTTGATTAGGAAATTAGGTCAAAAGAGGAAACAAACGAAACTCTCATTCGTACAGACAATGAAAGGAAAAGTCTTCGTCCGTTCATCCTCTCAAAAAATCTAGCGCTCCATAATTCACTTTTGATGGATGCTGCTGCGAAACTCATTTCTACGCCGGTTCGAAAATTAACGGAGTATGTCACGCGAGAGAGAAAATTCTCAGGAACAAAGGAACTATTTTCATGCCTTAAAGAGCAGCGAGCAAAATGCTTTTCTTCTCGTAACGAGATAAAGGAAAGACGGTAGGGAACAATCAGCGAAATTTTAACACCAAAAAGTCATTTCAAATAATTATCATTGTTTTACTTTTACTTATTATTACGATTATTTTCATTTATTATATCGTCAATATTATAATAAAGATAATATAATATTATGGCATCTCAACTGAAAGAAATTTCTATATTTTATTAATAAAAAATAATTTAAAAAATTGATAACAACTTCAATTCATTAAAGATAAAAAATTCGAGAGAGAGAGAGAGAGAGAGAGAGAGAAATGGAAAGAGTGAAAGAAGAGTGAGATATATACTAAATTGAAAGAAATTTTTATATTTGACTAATACAAAATAATTTAAAAAATTGATAAATAATTGTATTCATTAAAAATAAAGATGGAGAGAGAAATTTGAGAGAGAGAGAGAAATGGAAAAAATAAGAGCGAGAAGAAGACGAGAGACGGCAACTCTTATTCGTTCGAAAGATTCAGTAGCACGAGGAAAGCCGGATTGGTAACTCGGTTTCGGTAACTCACTCCCAGCACAATTCGAGTCGGAAAAGCTAGCTTCAAACTCTCGGCCGGATGTAACGTGGCTCGCGCTCCGCTGAACGTGCAACGAGGTCGACGTCGTTCGCGTGGAAACGAGTTTGCACCCGAGTGCTCGTTCGTGGAGGAACGTTTGACCTGAAAGGGGTTGTTGCGCGATTTGGCGCGTTCTTTACACCATTGAGGAGGTGAGACACAGAGAGAGAGAGAGAGAGAGAGAGAGAGAGAGAGAGAGAGAGAGAGAGAGAGAGAGATGGAGGAGGAAGGGAGGATGAGAAAAAGAGATAGAGAACGGATACGGTTTATCCATTTCGTATTCGTTCGAAAAAAAAGAAAAAAAATTTCACGCCATGGTGCAAACGATCGTTAAAGTTCGCGAGTTTATCAATATCGAGTTTGAAACAAAGTTCGGCTCAACTTGGATCGTTTTTCCCGTGACTTTCTGTATATTATTGCTCTGTCAGCGATCGCAAACTCTTCCCTCAAAGGGTGAACCGCAAAAATTACCGCGACTCGAAACGTGTAAATCGAGATGGGAGATAAATTGACCGCAGTCCAAGACAATTTATGCAAAAAGAGATTCTATTGTACATTACGTCGTATAAAAAAATACAAGATCATATGTCATACTGCCGTCCCGTTCAAAAAGAAATTAAATAAAACGTTCGGAAAAATTTCTCCAGCAAATTCTATGATGCATTGTATGTATTGTATAAAGCGTTTCGTATCAACAATTCCGAAGCATCTTGTATAATTCATATACACGAGGATACGAATTCTACGCGATTCTCAAGTGACTCGACAACAGTTGAAATTAAACAGAAATGGCAAAAATTGCGCGAAACAGCGCGGCAAGCATAAGAATTGGACGCGGCGTTAAAAGCCTCTCGGATTTCGCGCACGGTGTCTCGCAGAATCTGTATAAATAGTTTCCTTATTCACAGCCGACAAGTCACTTGGCGATTCGTACGCGACGTAACGATGAAACAACAATGGCTCACCGAGGTACAATCAAGAGCTCGGAGCTACAAACAGCTTTTGTCAGGCTGCACCACTCCAACTCCCATCGGGAATGACCCTTTGTGTTGACCACTCTTAGTTCACTAACAAGACGAGAGACGACAAACATCGAGTACGTTCGATCAAAGTATATATGAAAAATGCGCGAGCAATTTTCAACATCCAAACCATACGATTTAAATTGAATAAAAAAAATATGGTCGAATTAGTATTTATTTGATCGATAATTGATTAACACCCTTTTCGTCTCTAATTATAATTGTTATTTCTAATTATAATTTTTGTTAGTTCTAATTGTGTAATTATTTTAAAGTTTTATAATAAATTTTTTTTTAAATTATCTTTTTTGTTTTGTATTTTTGATATTTTTCATAAATGCGTTCATATCAAACATAGTAATTCAAAAATAATTATTAATTTATTTAACAAATGAGAAAAATGGAATCATATAAATTATAAGAGGAACATATATGTGTAAATAAATATTATAACTAATTATTTCGTATAATTGACAGCCCTTTCCCAACTCTCAAAATTAACCATATGTCTGCAAATTTCCAATATACAATTTCCGAATTTCCTTTAACTGAATTTGTCGCATCGGTGTTTAAAGATGAAAAAAAGTAGAACGGATCAAATGACGTTCCCTTCGTGTACATATGTGTAATGAAGGTCCAAAGATTCAATCCGGCGTCCAACGTTTAAACGGTCGAATGTTTGCGGTCTGATTGGCGTTTGCCAGCCGATTGAATTTGCGGTCGGTTAATCGGAAGAGATTAAAAGTGGGCTCGGATCGAGAACCGAACGACGGCGGCCATATGTATATCGAAAAGGTCGGATCGATTATGTTAAACGACTGCGGAGGGAATATCGCGCGCGGTCGGCGGATGAAGGGAGGATTTCGCAGCTGGACGAACTGCCAGCTACAATATCGCGTTAAAATTTCATAAATCACGGCAGTGCACGCCTATCGGCGATGAACCTCGACGACGGGACCCACGGCTTGATGTAGAGGAGAGACCAGTATGTACTCGGTCACTCGAGGTCCATCATTTGTGCCGAGCAACACGAATTAAAAAAAAAAAAAAAAAATGATAATAATAATAATTAAAAATTATTACATGTATATATATTTTTTTTCAGCAAAATTCAAAAATATCCGCCTTCTATTTTCATAGAATCTGTCAAATTTCACGGATTCCCTCTAGTTTAAGCTCCGGATAAAATCGCGATCGAATACTTGGAGTAACGTACGTAAATTTCGTTACATTTTATACGTAATACGATTAGTCGTACAAAATAGCGCCGGCTTGTATCAACAGAACAGAGGCTAACGATGATTAACGATAAATTTCATAAGGGAATTAACGTAAATCAAGGCGTTTGATACACGGATGGCTTATTTAATCGAGCTTCGTCGAAGCGTTATTATTTTTATTTCGCACAGAGACGCTCGGATGAATGATTTTCCGGGATAGTAATTGCAATTTTATATCTTTTCGCTTCGTTTTAGCTTAATCGCTCATGCCAGAAATTACTTATATGGACGAAAATATATATTTTACAAAATGGCTCGCGGTTAGAAACGAAGCGTGTGGAATATATTGTACATTGTCCGATATAGTACGTCATCTGGTATCTTTTGTTCCCGACAATCCGTGCACACATTTCTCCGCAATTAGTTTAATTACATCTCGTCACGGTTCGTTTATTTGCATAATTCGGACAAATATCCGTCCCGCGGGGATTCGCGCGCGGTCAACGAACGAACGCCGCTTGTTCATATCGTATGTTGAATCTCATTTTCGTTATCGTGTCGTTTCAACGAAGGCAATAGATCTCTCTGCGGCTTGTGACGCGTCCGTCGATAGCTCCGGATCAATAAACGTTTTATCCGACTTTTATACTACGATCGTCATCTAGGCGCATTTTACGATCCTCGTGTAATCGTATAGAGGAGTGGTCGGCATTACGTTGGATGGATGGCATTTTCGCGAAATGATGGATGTGCCATAAAACAATAATGTCCATAATTTTATTAAACATATAAAACAACTGAAATACCATTTCTATCTTCAAACATTTTTGCAGAAAATGTATTCAAGGAAAAAATGTACAATTAGAATAATTAATTTTATTAGAACACATGTGTGTGTGTGTGTGATCGGAATTAGAATAGTTAATTTTATTACGACATATATCGAAACTGTCGAACGAAAGATTGCAGATATTGCACCAAGGAATATCTATAATTACACGTTTATATATGCAACCGTTAATGCAATCTATTATAAAATGAACTAAATTGCAGGATGCAAACGTAAAGCAAACGCACGGTGCAAATCCATGTCGCGTGAGCGTAAATCTTGTCTACGTATTAGCTCTGTGCCTGCGGCGTGCAAATATACATAAATATACATAAATATACATAAATTATGGTGCATTACGATTATTTCCATAATCCTCAAACAATAAGCTTGTTACTGTCATTCTGTTTATATTTTCTGCAAATTTGTTAACGTTCCTCGTGGCTGAATCAATGAATGATACGGTCGTTTTTTGCTCTTTTCATGTAATTCTCGAAGTTAATTGATCTAATATTATTGCTAATTATATTCATTTCATTATATGATTATTATGCAACATGCGTATATGTGTACATTTCGATTATTACATTATTAATCTATCGCAAAGTACACACAACAAATTTATTGTTCGTTTTTCTCTTTGCTCAAATGTCATATGCCCGCGGAACGTATTACTTATCTCTCTTATCGAAAAATGAGAAAAATGTCCATCCGAGTAGTTACTTTTCAAACAACGTGCAAATATTTACGGACAGATGGACAGTAATTTTATCAAAGAGCCGTTCCGTTGTAAATGTCACGATTTATCCCGCGGGTATTGGATGGATTTTTACCTCGTATCTCTCAGATTTTTACGCTGCTATCGACAGCGTACATTGTTCCCCGTATAATAAAGCTTTATTTACGAAAAAACGGAGACGGTGCGCGTAAATCGTAAATGTTTCTTGTGCGGCGACATATACATACGCGTGATTATTATTTATTTTTCTCCGCGAATCGTGGGAACGATTCACTCGTTTGCTCATTTGCGGTTTCCTCTCGTGGACGTGTTTCGCTTCGGTCTCATATATCCACCGGTAAAAACATCCATCTCACCCACGAGAGTGGTATATTTTTTACCGCGTTTTCGCGTTCGTGTTTTTCTTTCAAAGCCATAAAAATATGCCATCTAAGAAACGACTCATACTGATGAAAATCTCGCTTTGAAATTGAATATTTTATCAATTTTACAAATCAAAAATGAATATTTCAAATATATATATTTCTTATCTTAGACTTTAAATAAAATCAATAGAAATAATCTAATCTTTTTTTGTCATTGTATAAATAGTCAAATATTTAAATACTATTTTTACGAAATGTTTTTAAATATTGCTTGTACTCATTCAATTTATTTCTCTCCTGTAGCTGACGTCCTTTAAATCCGTTTTGTTCCTGTGTTTTACTAATAATGTTAACTATTTTTGTGAGTTTATAGTTAAGAATGGTCTTTTTTGAAATAGAATAAATGCATATTTGTTTAAGTATTTTTCTTACAATAATATGTACAATAATATTTAAAATAGTTTCTGTATAAATATAAATTCCCTGAAAATTTCAAATACTATCTCAAAAAATAAGATTCCCTGATAGTTCTTAAAATTATATTACAATTAGATTAACAAAACCAATTGTTACATTTCAAATAAAAATATTTCCTATATATTTATACTCCTATCGTCGCGCAAAATATATTTTTAAATAATATTTTTTAATCAAACGAAACAGATACCGTCTCAGCGATCGTTTTGAATAATTTGCGTTTGAAATGCGGTCACCATTGGATCGAAAAAGAATGCGCTTTTCATTTCGGTTCGTAAAAAAAAAAAAAGTGAGAAAGCGGATCGAGTCACCCAGTGAAAAAAGAGGGAATATTGCGTTATACACCGAGGACGTGAAGGCGAGGGCCAACAAATACCCGCGAACATTTCCTTTCTCTCCGTAGCGTCATTTGCACCGAATTTCACGGAAGCGCTCGCAAGAGACTTAGCTACATCGAAATTTTCCGTTTGCGTCGGGTAAATATTTAAGCTCGTATTCTCCGAGCCGTGTTCTGACAGCTCCCCCTCATCTTTCTCTATATCCCCCAACTAACCACCCCTGGTCGTTCGTTCCACATATCCTTATATTCGATGCGCGAATCTTCCGTAGCCTCTTTTGTGCTTCGAACGATCAAATATTACTCGATTCTTCGAGCGATATCTCGATCAAACGTCACCGCATATGTTGAAACAACGCGAAATCCATGATGATCGCGTCAAAAATCCATGGCACAGATTCGACAAAGTCGCTATAATGGGAAGTTGCACAAAGCGTGGTAGCTACGCGTGAGAGTCTATGTTCGTGGTTTGTGAAGCGAGAATTTTTCTCTGCAAGAAAGAACTTTGTTGTTCTTGAAATGTCGGGAAAGACGCTTCGACCGCGCCAAATAATCGCAACTAAAAATTACACGAAGACCATTTTTCTCACAATGAAATATCGATCGACGAGCATACATCGTGGACGTTGTTTGCTACGAGAAAAAAAAATCACCAAACTTTCACGCCTCTCCGAATTATTTTAGTCGCGAAAACACGATACGCAAAAAATTCTTGTTTTACGAGAAAACTACATGCGCGCGCGCGCGCACGTGATTGTAAGTAAAAATGAAAAATAACGCGAGCACACAGGTAACGCGTGAAACATTACCCGCAACATCCGGCAAATACCGTGAAAGTTTAACGTTACGTTTTACGTATTTTACAACGCCATCGGGTTTTCGGACACATCTCGCGCGAAGCGACCACTACCACCTGCACAGACAACACAAATGCATCAACGTCCGTTCGAAATTGCTCCTCCCGGCCTTTCTTGCTCGAAATTGCATTGATAGAAGCCTGACGAAACGCAAACGTGTTTCCCGTAATTTGCAGTTGCCGCGCGTTAAAAGAAAAGTTCACGCGCGAAACAACAGACAGACGTGAAACAGCTCGCTGCCCCGGACAATCAATCTCGTTAATTAGATCGGAAGATGGGAAAACGTCGAGTATGAGACGCGTTAGCGTTTTTTCGAGACCCCTGCGATACAAAAATAAAAAATTTATATTTCTCGGAAGCGTATGCGACTTTGACTTTACGTCATACGCACTGACAGAAAGTTCGTTTGTTCCCCTTCATACACGTCGTTTGGTTTCAAAAACTTTTCGCCCGCATTCTCGACAAAATATATTTTTTCTTTTTCCTACGCTGCCCTAACTATGTCACGAATCCATCCCACGCGAATGCGAGAGAATGACAGACCGAGAAAGGACGGCAACCAGATGACGAATTTATCGATAAAATCCAAAACGCGAGAATGAAAAATGCTTCGACGCTTGGGAAAACGAGACAAGGACATATCAAAGTTTGTCTTTTGTAGTTTTCAGAATGAGTTATCTGCAATTCCTGACTTTCGATCTGCGACATTGCATCATCTGTAACATCTTCATTTTCATATCGTATGCTTAATTTTCAAAAATGGAGACGCGTCAATTTTGCTCAGAACAAGTGTCGCCCCGTCAGACAACTTCGTTTTTCTTCGACCGCGTCCTTTCCTATCAAAAACGAGTCTTAGCGAGATGGCAAAACAGAGCCCGCGGGGATGCTGGAACTCGGTCTTTGACTTGGCAATAAAAACAATGACAAGCCGAGGGGTGCGAAAAGCAGGGGTGAAAGCGTCTTCGCCAGCTGCGACTCGTCTTTATTCGACCATGGCGAAGGAAACGAAGCATTGTGCAATTAAATTATCATCATCCCTTTCGACCGTCCCTCTATTTCTCTCAGACGATGCGGATGCTACGCTCAAAGGAACCCGACGAAATGTTATTTATTGAATGATCGAACCAGCGCGTTTCACAATGTCAATAAGATGCGTTCAAACGCGCGCGCGCGAAAAGCGTTGAGTTATCGCCTTCGTAATCAAGGTTGCGCGAAATGTATTGTATTTTAAATGCAACGAATATTCTAAAAATTCTTTGAAAATAAAATTACGTACTTTAAATTATTTTTAACTAATTATAAAAATTATCAAGAAAATTTGAAATATTTATGAAAAAATAATTTATATAAAAATTATGATTCAATAAATATATAAAAAGAATATATGTCAAAATAACGGTTTAAAAATTGTCTGGTTTACTTGAGGTTTAAAATTTCAAGTAAACCGGCGAATATACGTATTCGAAAATATCGCTGGGATACAATTAACCAACGGTCAATCGTCTCGATACGCATAACGCTCGTGTACAATGGAGAACGTACGGGATGCCGCGCGTGTTTCACGTTGGACGACCAATCGAGGATCAAGCTCGTATCGACGAACACCTTTTCTCGATCTTTTTCTATCGGTGGAGAAAACGATAGAGGGACGAAATACATTACCCTCTTCCTATCCTCCTACTCTTCTCTATTTTTTGCAGCCGAGGGCCACCAGATGCCCGACGGCCATTATATTGCCTTGTCCGCGGAACTCCGCGTTCACCGTTCCTTTATCGATATAGATACCGCTTTATCGATACCAATAAGGAGATACGGCGGCGATCGGGCCGTAGTTCTAACCCGGCTATCGAGTGGTACATCTAACGTAACTTGGCTATGTCGGGAGAAACTGTTGCCCAGGCCCGAGGTAGATGGGTGAGGTAGACAGAAACAAACTTGTAACTTCTCGACTCCCACTACTCCCCATGTACTTCCGGAAACGTCGCCCGGGGACTTACAAAGAGGGAACGGGAAGATCTCGCCGACCAAGTTGGCAGGTCGTACAAAGTATCATCTATACGCGAAAAGCCGATACCTACGTACAATGTACTTAGTGAAAAGAAAAAGAAAGAGGCGTTCTCTCTATATAATTATCGCGTTAACGTAACTCGAAATCTTACGCGCGATTCAGAAATCTCTACGCCGATGGTACAGCGTCAGTTCGTGATATCGTGTGCGAGGAGACGATTCTGACATAGCTTGATAGAATTCGGCACGTCTATCAGAATTTAATCAGAAATAAACGTTTGCGAACTAAGCCGCGTGACAGCAACAAGTGGCTAACACCGTATGACTAGACACGTTGAAATGCATCTGCTAAACCAAATATAAAGTTGAAACTGACGTAAAAAAAAAAAAAAACTTGCGTGACAGCTTCGCGAGTTGAAATAAAATTATGAAGACGGAAGAGAGCGAGATATCTCCCCTGAGAGAGATACCCCGAAGGTAATACAAGACGAAAGAAGCGGCGAAAGACAGTGTGGCCGGAAGGACTCTTTTTCGAGAAGAAGATCCGACAAAGACACCGCGTCCCTTCGGACATGGCTGGAAAAATGTGTGCGAAAGCGACCAGGGAGATTTCTAACAAAACTAGCCAGAAGGCAGGTCCGGTAAATATCGTGGGATAGGAAAAATGAGAGAAAGAGAGAAAGGACGCTCGCGGAACGAGGTCAAGTACTTTCCGTCTCGTGTTCTCGAGTTGTCGATCTCGAAAGGGCGAGCGCGCGGTGATGGTGACACGAAGATCGAAATCTTTGTCACGAGCTCCGAAGTTTCAAGTCTCGCACGCGCGACTTCGGAACGGAAGGATATCGTAACTGACTGAGAGACTGGTGCTGGCCTCCAGAGAGGAACGAAGGGGAGAGGGATAGATAGGTCAGATATCTTAGCTTGACAAGCTGGATGCATCCCTCCCCCGCATCCCTTTCGTATCGAATTTCTTGAAAGCACCGACGAGCGTGCTGGCGAAGAAAGGAACTCCTATCGAGTTCGCCACCCGTCCAGAAAGACGGGTGGAAAGGGGAGAGCAAGCGACGATACCGGATCGACATATCCCGAGCTTTTGAAATTCTGCCCTTGAGACGATTTTATAGTGTATGAGGAGAAACAAGGGATTTCGATTCATCCTGGAGGGTGCGCGAAACTGTTACTGTTGCTGCTACCGTATACGCGATTTCTTTTTAAAATTCTCGCTCTCATGGAAAGATTAAAGATACGGAACTATCTTATTGTGAACGAAATTCTGTGCCGTATCTTGAAAGACAATCGAAAATTTAGAGAGTGTATTTTACTCTCGCGCCGTCTAATTTCACGTTTCTTTTAATCATTTTATCCTATTGTTTTGCACTTTTGTAAACAAATATGTGATATCATATTTAACTTTCAAAATTTAATTTTCCCAAATACAAAAAAGATGATTGTTCCCCGAGTTTTTCTTGATTTGTAATAGTTGCAATATTTCTTTGCGATGTATTGGAAAAATTGTATTTTTCATTCAAAATTAAATATACTTTTCAAATATTTCTCAAACAGAATTTACATGAAAGTTATGATTATTAAAAATTCCATGATTAAATATTAAGAATATTATAAAATAGATTATTTTTTATACTACTTTAATTTAAAATTTTTTAAAATTACGATAGACTATTTCTAAGCCAAATTCATTATTAGTATAAAAAATAACAAAAAAATAATTATTTTTAAAATTTTTCCGTGTATAAAATTTACATCTTATATATAGATTACTTTTCATAAAATTTTTTTACTACCAGAAATTGAGCTGTGAGAATGTAAGCTGTCAAGAAAATTGTTAAATCGTATTAGATGCAATATTAATTAACAGATATATTATCTAAGTAAAATATTATTTAAAATCGTATTATATTTTATTAAACAATATTCTCATAACAAATAGCTCGTACTAAAAACGGAAATTATTACTTGACAACTGAGTATATAAATGTTTGATTAATTTCACTACTCGATTAGATACACGCAGTTATCACATCCTTATCGCAATCCTTTCAAATTCACCGCAAAACATAATTCTTTCGCGACATTATTTCAATAAAGTGCTCCTTCGGGATTCGAAGACGAATATCTCCGGGACATCCGACTACGGGTGGGATCGATCTAAGTGAAAGACGAAGAGCGAGCGCGAAATAGGGTCGCGATGTTCGTGCCGCAGTTCGAGAAGTCAGGGCGAGGACATCTCTACAGTTTCATCGAACGAATTGTATCGGTGTCGGACGTGCCGAGTCCCCGCATTCGACTGGATTCTTCAACCGCGCGCGGAAATTACATTCTCGGATGGAACGCGGGCGCGACCGGCAGCGCAAGAAAGCATAGAGAGACCGAGCGGATAAAGGTGGCAAAACGTAAGGGAAGAAAAGATCACGGACGCGCCAACATCTCCCGCGTTCATCGCAGCCGGAATTAAATTCCTCGAAAGAATGCATCGCGTCGCACCTGCAAGTGTCCGACACAATCCCTCATATATCGTTTCAAAAAAAAAACTGGACCGAGCTCGACTTCGCTCCCGGAAAATAATTAAGTAATTCTTTCCTATAGGTTATTTCATGATTATATATATAAGTTTTCTCATAAACTTATTGAAATTCGAATACAACTCATTCGAATTAATAATCCTAAAGTAGGATCCTTCTCTCTCTCTCTATATATATATATATATTTGTATATATTGTATTTATTTCAAAAATTCCTCCCATTGTTAGAAACACTTTTAAAATTCTTTCGCAATTGATAGATCTCTAAAATTTTATCAATTAAATATGTTATAAAATTAATAATTTCTTGTATATATATATATATATATATATATGCATGTCTGTATGTGTGTACTGTGAAATAATTATTTTTCTACGCAATTAATTTTTTATGGCGCGTTAGATCATAACACGTTTATACAGTAAAGAGAGCAAGGTACGGAGAAAATTGACCAACCTGCCGGCAAAGAAAGAGAAAAGACCAACATTTTAATATGAAAAAATTACTCTACTCCTCCCGAAATACGTAACATTTCGTGTAACTTTATACGATGGTATACGAGGGTAATGTGCATAAGGTAAATGAGCGTTATTTTTCAAACAGAATATTTTCGCTGGGTGACAAAATAGCCGCGCGCGAAAGATGTCACATTTATTAAAATAAAATAGCATTCTCGATTCTCTCTCTATCGTATACTAAATGCACATTCAAAGGAAAGGTGTTTCACCGTTATTCCAATATCCCCTGCAATATAAAAGTATCTTTTATATCATTCGATTGAGTCGGGGAGGTACCCACGTATATTTAAACCTTCGATATCAAAGTATATTTGCAGTAAACGAAACCATGGTTTAATGCCTATCGGAAAATTCTGCGGCAACGATACACGGAGTGCCTTCTATATAAGGGGAAAAAGATCTTTTACTGTACACTCGGAATCGATCGGACGGAATCGCATGCGAAAATATACCAAAGCGTGTACATAGACGAGCCGTAAACACTTTGCGTCGCTTCGAGTTCGATTCGGATCGCCAGAGCGAGCGAGTACTCACAGGGGTAAATTAAAATAGGACCCCTCAGGATTCACGTCAGAGAGAAAGAGAGAGAGAGAGAGAGAGAGAGAGAGAGAGAGAGAGAAGGACGAACTGGAGTGAAATAATGCGAAGCCAGAGTGGGAAATGTGTGCTCCCGTGCAAATACGGCACGAATGGCGTTCTTTCTCGTTTTATATACCCCCCTCTCGACCCCTCTAATGGCTAACCGACTCCCCATTCCCCGCATTCCACGTACTTTGCGTGTGGCAATATATTTCGCGCAATTATACAATTTGCGAAACACATACGCGAGTATGAGTGATAAAGATACTGCCGCTAATTTGACATAACCCGAATTTGCGCTAGTTCAACCGCGAAAAATTGCGGACAAAACAGCAGCTTCGCTGCAAAATTATTCTGATAAATAATGCACATGAAGATACAGATGAATCTTCTCGGATTTAACCCGTGACGATATTCTTTTAAGGAATTTTATACGAGTACATATTCATAGAGAAAGAGGTGACATGAAAAAATTTCTATCTTGTTTGCTTCGAATCATGCAAAGTTTGTTGAATCTTTAAAGGAGCCTTTACGTTCCCGAAAGATTTCTTTACGAATGACAATTTAAAAAATTTTATCGTAGTATTTATAACATGTCGTATCTATGTAGAAATAAATAAACGATTGAAAATGAGAAGCTTTCGACATAAAAAATCTTGACCTATAATTCAATCGAAAATAGACCCTCAATTTTTTCGAGATTTATCAAAATATTTGATCTTAAAAAGTGAAAATTATAAACCTCATTGTATATGTAATTAACAATATATATTATTTATATAACAATATAAAAATAATATTTATTTATATAACAATATAAATAATATTATTTATATAATAATATAAATAATATATGTAATTAATGTTTATTATTTACAATCATAGTAATTTAATTCTGCAAATTTAATCCTGCTCAAAATAGTAGTCGGTAAAATGTACTCATATACAGGTTAAAAAAAAAAATGTAGTAAATACTTGTTACAATTTCCCTGTCTCTCAACCTGTTATTTAAAAATTATATAATAAAACGCAATTAACTCACAATTATGATGCGCAACGGCAAGTTGTAGTGCATGTTAAATCTGTAAAATAAAAACACATCCAAATTATGTACATATGGTATATGTATATATACAAAGAGCATGTCTCTGAAAAAATTAACTAATCTAAAAAACTACGCGCAATCAAATTTTTTATTCGTCCCTTAATCAGAAAAATATGATTTGCTGTATCTATCAAAAAATAAAAATCTTCTTTTTAGATATAAACTTTGAAAAAAATTATAATGAATACAAATCTAATTCCTAATTAATCATAATAATCTAAATAATTATAAATCTTAAATACAGCAAAATATTTTATACATGTATCAATAAATAAAGATACTATTTAACATAAATATTTTAAGTATTTTGTGATAAAAAAATCAAAGTATTTTATATGTGTTATATTATATGTAATAACTGAAAGTAGATCAATTTCGTGAATATAAACGGATAATTAGTTTTACAAATAAATAATAAATTATTCACAAATTGCTTACCCTACAGTTACTCCGACGTCACCTGATACCTCCCCGGGCCTGCTCCTCCTCTCCATCTTTCGTTGCTTCTTCACGACACTCGTACAATATTCACTCGCGAAAATACAATTAATTACGATCAACAGAATCTAATCGAATAATGGCGTGACGATAATTTTATGATATTTTTATCGTATCATGACGAAGAACAAACGCGAAGTACGAGCCGCTCGATATTCGAAGGTTACTCTATATGGCCATGCGCAATTCTCTATTATTGATGGATATGTAAGATATAAATGTACGTTCGTACTTTGAAACAATTTGATTACTTTGATATAAATAAATAAGAGTATAAACGAGATAAAATTGAAAATAAATATCTGCGAACAGCAATATTCGAAAACATACATATGCTCGCCGACAAATATACGTCTTGACAAATTGCAACATACACGGGCAATTAATTAATACGCGATTGATATCGTAATACAGAATTAATAAATACGATCGTATTTACCAGTTAAACGAAACAATGCCACTTAGCTCGAAGTCAATCAAGTCATGCAAGTAACCGAGCCTAACCAGTTTACAACTGCCAAGATACATCGGCATTTTCACATCATAGACTTCTGTATACTACTAGACCGATAGCTCCCGATTGAAAAGTGAGGCAAGTGGTGGGGGTTGTTTCCATGCCATGCCTCGTTAGGTAAATAAAGTAGTATGTTTATCGACCTATATACCGTATGCCAGATTGTTTTATTATTACCGAGACATTTATTACTTATTATTATTATTATCGAATCATCGTGTATATAAACTACCTAACAAGAAATGGCCGCCATATGTCTAATAATATATAGAAGTCTGTGTTTCACGCTGACAGTACATGAATCGAATTAATGATTAATTAAGATGTAAATCGATAAAAAATATACAAATTTTAATATTGCATAAATATACAAAATACACGTAAAATGCCAACGCCATTTTCATATTTCTTCATATCATTAACAAAATTAGGGTCCAGGTTCACTACAAATCGACTTCGAGCCGAGTGGCTTCATGATATGTTTAATTAATAAATACAATTGTTATCAATTTATTTTAATATTAGACATATTGTAATTTGTCAAAATGTGTGTTTCGTGAGATTTATTTAAGATCAAAATTCATCGTGTTAACATTTGATGAGCCAAAATATTGTATATTCTTTTGAATATTGTATCCTGCGGATATTTATCTTTCATTTTACCTCATCTACTCTAAGAAAATGTCACGTAAATTTGGTGGCATGATTTTCAAATGTTGAGCTAAAATAAATAACTTTCGCTGTTTTCTCGTCATCAAATATAAAATCGTCGCGTCGCGTTCGATTAACGTTAACGAGCGTCGCGCAATTAATGTATTTTGCTGATCGTTAATTAATTGTATTTTCACGAGTGAGTGTCGTGTGAGTGCTATAAAGAAGTAGAAAAGGATGAACAAGAGGAGAGAAAAAGGCTTTAGGAGATACAGCAAAGTAATTGTGGAGAGGGTAAACAATTTATAAATTATTTATTATGTTATTTGTATGAAATTAATTGCTTGTTTATCTGCAAGACGGTAATTCATTTTTAATTATATTATGTAATATAAATAAATAATATATATATATATATAAAATATTCCCGATTTTATTTGAAAGTACTTAAAATATCAGTAATAAAATATTTTTGCATAAATTAATATTTTATATACATGAAAATATTTGAATATCTTATTTAAATCTTATAATTATTTAAATATCTTTCTAAGAATTAGATTTGTATTTATATCATATATTTTCAAAAGTTTATATCTTTATTTGTTTTTCTTTTTTTTTCTTTTTTCCTCCTCCAGAAATTATACAACATTTTCCATTTTATTAGAATCTGCTTAAAGAATAAATGAAAAATTCGATTGCGTGTGTAATTAGTTTTTTAAATATTAAATTATTCTGCCCTGCTTCGTACATATACATATAATTTGAATGTATTTTCATTTTATGGATCAACACATTATTGTATACTACAATGCTTCTTTTGCATAATACAATATTACATTATTTTTTAATTTTACAATCCTGAGAGGTAACTGGTTTAGAAAAATTGTAACACAGACAGACATATATACATATTAACATTTTAATAACTATTTGCATTATTTATGAAATAAAAATTAAATCATCTTGATTCGGATAATACAATCAAATTTCTGTATATAAAAAGTCCTCATTAATATCCTGTATGATACAGTAAAATATTATTATAAAAAAAAAAAAAAAAAAAAAAAAAAATCAACTACAGACATTCGATTTTATTCAATTACCGTACTAAAAGTCGCGGACGAGAAGAAGCACACGGATAAGTTATCGTGCGGTGCCAATGGCACGCGCCTCTCCTACTACACGAGGAACTTCTCAAGGAATAATTCAATCTTCGCGAATCTCGGAACGATCGAAAGTTTCGGAAAACGCGTTCTTAGAGATTTCAAACGCCGGTTATCGGCGGGAAGGAATCTACGATTTCAGCGACGAATCCGTTCGTTGATATACTATCGTCGATCCCTCTCGCCTCTATATCATAGCAATTTTACGCCCGACCGAACGAACCGTTTCAAAGCTCGCTGAACTCGCTCGAAAACTTGGAATGATTTGTACAGCCAGATCGGTCTCTTCGCTCTTGCGTCTTTGCGCAGATAGAAAAGAGATCCTCTTCGCTTCTCAACACAAATTCTGTGATAGAAAATGCGTCAGAAAATCACAGAAATAATATATATAAAATTAATATCTTATTTTACAGATATCTACAAATTATTAGATATCTGGAAATTTTACTTCTTATCTAATATTATAATTTATTTCTAATATTTAAAATACTTTTCTCTTTATATCGCGAGTATCTTTCAAAATGTATACATAATTAATAAAAGAGATTATCTAGCGCACTTAAATCATTGTATATATAAAAAGATCTTCATAAAAACCATTTTATATATTCGCGTTACTTTCCGGTAACACTGCGAGGCAAGTAATAATGTTCGTGGCCGTAAAACAAGCTTCTTGAGCAGCGAATTAAACTCGCCTTAATACTCTCCGCTGAAAAAAGCGTACGCTCGTTAAAGGACGCCCTCACTACAAAATGCCCCTCGTACTGGTCGAGGTAAGGAGGAAAACCACCTAAGACCAAGATGTAATCGCCGCGCAAAAGAGGAAACGTCGTCGGCGGCGCGATGCAATATTCTTTCATTGCCACGCCCCGGTCCATAATGCACCGGGACTATGCACGATATATATATATATATATATATATATATATATATATATATATATATATGCGTACGTGTGTGTGTATGTAGTCGTAGTAAAAGACGCACGGCTAAAGCGCAGGTTCACCATACCAAGTCTCCTAACGTAGAGGATGCAACTTTTACGTGACTCCGTGTAACAAAGTATGAATTAAAATCGCAGCGAGTTTGTAACTCGGTCAATTTGTTCAACTAGATAAAATGCGTTAAAACGCATATGCAAGCTAAGAATGACGTAAATTGATAAGAAATCTAGAAAGTCGACGTAAGTGACAGCAGAGAAGATTTAATATTTTATATAACAGATAAAGGAGAGCTTGAAATATAAATTAAATATTCCAATTAAGAAATAAAAACAAAAAAAAATGTCAATAATTAAAATCGGGATAAATTAATTCGCACGGAAACTTTATGAGGAATTTAATGTTGATGAAGATTAAAAATAGCCTTCGTACGACCTACTTATGTATGGTATTCTATTAGATTATATCTGCGATCGCTTTGCTATTTTTTCATTTATTGAACGGTATAAAAATCTGCGACGATGCTCAATTCGCAGTTTCTCGTCATATCGCAATAGGAACAAGCTATACGATTAAATTCGAAAGCATCGCGTTTGATTTCCGACAACAATGCCTATACACTCCTCTGTATCCGTGAATAAACCATACCGTGTTTCGTCACTCTGTTAAAAATTGAACCTACGAATTTCACTCGGTGGAAATTTTTGACGGAGTTTCTCTTTGCAAGTAGCAGAGCGACGAATGACGGTTCGTTCTTTCCGCACTTGTTTTCCTTTCCTCAATATTCAACAAACTTATATTGTTATATTTTGTAATTTTTTTACGATACAAGAGATTAAACATGTCGATATAATATATATATTCAAATAATAAAAAAAGTCTACTTAAATAAACAGTAAGCCAAATAAACGCTTGGATATTTTTTATAAAACAAATGTATCAGAATGAAAAATATCACTTGTTTCATATATACTTATTTCTTAGCTAACAATTAAGTTTTACTTTTTCACATTTCTTTTAATATTATGTAGAACATACACTATTTATAATAACTTAATAAAAATATTTTAAAAAACAATAAAATCCTTAATAAATAATTTTTACCTCTATTATTCTAAACCAACTTAATTATGTAATTATTATATCTCTCGCTAAAATATAACGTCTTATATTTTTTTGTTATTTTATATCATCACAGAAATAAGCGTAGAGATTTATTCATCATCGTTGCATCTATCTCTGTCGCAACCTCATTTTATATCGTCACCTCTTTCGCGAATTAAGTTTGAAAACTACGAAGATCATTTGTCGTATACGCACATGGTACGCAACGCGTGCAAATATTTCGTAGACGGCCTCGTCGTTGTCGGCGCCGTCACGGCGCAGTAGACACGCTCGAAACTTCAGCTTTCCTCGTTCGTAAACTTCGTAAACCGAATTACTTTAACGGGCGCAAAGCTCCGCGGCCGGAAGTTCCGACTCTCTTCCGCCATCGTAATTTGGTTACGACCGCGCGCGCGTTGCTTCTTACCGCGATATAGACAGACCCGCGAAATTACGCTATCTTTCGCGAGAGCTTCTCTCCCGGAGCAGCGGACGAGCGGTCCCTAGGCATGTTGGAAAGGGCGCGGACAACTTTCCGTAGCGCGGAGTTGCGAGTAAGAAGGAAAAAGCTCGGACTATCGCACCAACTTCCATAATGTTAGATTTATATCGAATAAAAAGTTAATAAAGTAATGAAACAGGGATAATAAAATAAGCCGCTACATCTTGTTCAGAAATTATACGAACATTAGCATCGAATCGTATAACATGCTCTGTATGAGATATGAAGATAGATGAGAATAATTAATAATAACTGAAAATAGAAGAAAAACGTGTGTAGAGAAAAAAAATATCAAAACTGACATAGAGACTGATTCCCTATTAGATTGACAGATTACAGTTCTAGTAGCGCTGTATGTGATCACAATTCTGCTTAAAAAAAAAAAAAAAAAAACTTGTTTGAAAACGAATGACAAAACTGAAATTTAAGGAATTAATTCTCGAAATCAATATATTTACTGAAAACTATAGAAATATGATTTAAAAAATAGAAAAATACTGCAATAATTGAATTATATACAATTCTATCAATATATAAAAAAAAAAAAAAAAAAAAAATTCATTTATAAAAATATAAACATTTTTAAAAACACATACCCTATTAATATGTATTTTTTATTTTATTTTTTTAACTTTTAATTTTAATATGAGACATTTTTGTACGAAGCATTTAAAAAGGAACATATACGGTATATCGTTTTAAATTAATAGCAAAGCAAAATTATATAAATCATATGTAAATATGTACAGACGTCGATTGACGGAATATTCTAATGTAATTTTCCTAATCGTATTTTGAGAGAGAAGCTTTAAAAATAAATTTTTTTTTTTAAATAAGATAAAAAAGATTTTAGAAAACATGCAAAAGAACGTAATATCATCAAGACGATTCTAATAATTATTTAATTATGTAATTTCAAAAGATCGCGAAAGAAAAATATTGGAATATTAAGAATTCAATAAATAAACCGATTTATTATAAACGAACAACGAATAGAGCTATGGATTTCGGACGAATAAAATGATTAAAAGATCCAAATTCACATATATCTTTAATAAAAAATAAAATGCGGCACTCTTTTAATTGCTAAAAAATGAGGAGATGATTCAAGAAATCTATATCAATCTTTTTCTTCACCAATGTAATATTCATTAATAAATAATGAGATAATATAAAAGTTACAGTTTGTTATGTTTCCTAAAAGTCAATCTCGCCACGTAAAGATTATTATACAGGCGTATTAATGTCTGTTGATTTTTTGTTCGACTTTACATACGTAGACGGTAATAAAGCACGTATCTGCGGCAAAGTTGCAAACATGTTCTCACCGAGTAATAGGGTGAAACTACCAAATCAAGAAGTATTTGCCTGTCTACGGAGTGATCGTAGCAAGTAACGCCTACTCGAGTAACCTCGGCGTTCTGGATAGTTTCGAAATTACTCTGACTGCGCTTCCGCATAGTACGTCCCGAGCAACGCGGAATAATTGCATCGCATTAAACTCGCTCCTTTTCAGCCGGGCGTTTCTCTCCCTGCGTATCCGTATAGGGAGGAGAAACTCGGAGATAAAAATTCACCATGAGATCCGCG
Source organism: Polyergus mexicanus (assembly GCF_030449975.1). Lineage (NCBI taxonomy): Eukaryota > Metazoa > Arthropoda > Insecta > Hymenoptera > Formicidae > Polyergus > Polyergus mexicanus. Next base: position 3,388,495 of record NW_027223327.1, on the reverse strand, counting down.
TGAAAAACTGGACTGTTGAAAAAGTTGAGCTTTTTCAAAAAACTCTTCGCTTTGAAAAAATATATTTATCATGTTGAAATATATACCGTAATATATTAATAAATATATAATTCTCTAAAGATGATATATGGATGTACTGCTTCCATGTACGAATAATAACAATGATACATGTAAATAATTATTATCAAATAAACATTTATGATGTTACTTTACTATTTGATATCGCAAAAAACTATGTATTAATTATATATATTATTAATATATTTAGAATATTATATATATAATTATTAATGTAATTATTAATTATTATAAATAATTATTCATATAATTATTAATTTATATATAATTATTAATATTGAAAATATACGAAAACAAAAAACCGATTAAAAGATACAATCCAAGGAAGTAATTTAAAATCAACTTTTTGCAATTCATTCGAATATACGACATAGTCGGTTGATTGCAAAATTGTATCAAAACAATTATAATTATTACAATTATAAAATTTCACACTGTCAATCGCAAGCCATGGAATCTGTCATTCGCGCGAATCGCGCAAAAATCTCGTTGGATTACTAAATCTTGAAGAGAGACAGAAGGAAAGCAACTCTTCACCTTCAGACGATTCGTGAAACTATTCTTCCACGAGCGAACGCTCAGATATCTTTCCGCTTCTCCTCGCGGCGGGAGAAGATCAGGGAATCTATTTTTATGACACTATGGGAAGGGATCTTTATTATTCCTCGATAGAGAACCGGCACGTTTCACCCGAAGGGAAAAATTCTCTCGAAAATCCTTTCTGTTCGTGGAATAAACGATGATCGAGAAGGACTCTCAAATAGAGTGGCGGCGGTCGATCTCGTCTGATGAAAATTCGTCGAGTTTCTAACATAACGTCGGTCACGCCGAGAGCGCGGAAACGAGGTAGCGGTCGCGAATTCAATCTCGGTCCGCGATCGACGATTTAACTCTTCCGCTTGGCTCTCGACTACGAAGTTCTTCCTCTCGGCAGAACGGATCTTTCAAACGCCGGCGAACGAACGAAGTGTTTCGCCGTGGCTGTTGACAGAAACGTTTGCGCGTTTTTCTCTCATACGACGACATACTTTTCCACTACACGTCGATCGATGTGTCAAGCGGCAAAAAAAAAGGGCACGACGAGAGGTACCACCACTATCGGTGAGGCGGGAAGATTGATAGAGGAATCGATCGTTCGATCGATGAACCCTCTACCAGGTACGATAAGCACCGTCGCCTCCGGGGGATTAAATCCGCGACGTAATTGGATAGAAAAATGACCGGCCGCTACCGCTTCAACGACGAGCCAAGATAGCGCGCTCTGATATTTATCACCGGAACACATATCTTTGAAAATAATTCCTCGTTATTGGGTATATATTAGAGATTATATTGCCCTCTTCCAATTGAGAGAGATTACACAATTTTATGATATATCTTCTAACTATTAAAAAAAAGAATATTCCATCAAAAAGAATATCCTTTATAAAGATACAACTATTATTTAAATTTAAAAAAAATAAAAATTTCCATTTATATGTAAACTAAGATTAAATTACAATTCGTGCTTGTATCGAAGCATCAAAAAGATCATTTAAAAAAACACACAATATGTCCCTTTCATCTTTCAAAGGAAGCAACTAATTTTAATGAACGATCCGTGCATCTACGTATTCGACCTAAAGATATACACGACACAGCGCAGTACCAGGTGCATTTAAATGTCTGGTCTAGCGAGATCTAGAATCACTTGCAACGGTCACGTTTCGGTATTTACGAGCTTCCTTTTTCGCTGAGACACCTAACCACGGACACCCATCGACCCAATCGCAGCAACCAGCCAACCCGGGATCGTTTCGAAAACCACGTTAACCTACGTCTCCGAAACCGCATCCTCGTTTCGTCGACTGCGCGGACAAATCGAGTACACCAATATACTATCAAAGTTATTAAATAGAACGTTGTTAATAGAACAATTTTTATAAAATAATGCTGAAAGAAATCTCTCTTTCAAAATACTACATTCTATAAAGAAAAAATAAATATGATATAAAAATAAGTAATAAATATAAGAATATATCTTATAATATATACAATATAATTAAATACTAGAATATATAAAATCCATAATTATTAGCAAAATTTACACAAAAAGAAATGTTCTTTGCTAATTTTTATTCTAAATTATATTATAATCCCATCGTTGTATTTTAATATTCTATCCTTCTTTACTATTGATCTTAAATAAATATATTAATTTAATTTTTCTCATTTATTTATGACACTCTTTCTACATTAGATATATTTATATTTTTATGTGTTTACTTTTTATATTAATATAATCTATATGGCTATTTGAAAATGACATACTCTGCCTATAAAACGTCAACAATCCCCTCAAAGCTCTGAATAAAAATGCAGAGTTTTGTAATCTTTCTTGCAAGGGCATGCAATAGCTGCACATTCACTGTGTGACAAAACTGGATGCTGCGCACAGACCGCAACAGAACCCGTCTAGCAAATTGCCTTTAATTTCTCCTCTCAATGTCAAAGCTGAATCTTTAGACCAGATCGTAAAGGAAGCGACATTGGAGTGGAATGTCTGAATGGTGTAAACCTTATTCAGACAGGTCCCTGTAAGTCGCGGCAAAGTACAGCTTACAAGGAAAACTATATTGTTTCGCGTAACAAAGCCACTTCCCTCTTCTGCTGTACGCATCGGGATCACGGTTTAGACGTAACATCTTGGAAGAACCGGCACGAAAAGAGAAAATATGGACGGATAGGAAATTCCCCCGTGTACAAATCCTTATTTATATACATAGCATAATCGGATTCCCAGAGAGGATTTTCTATCGCCAGAAGCATTCATAAAGATAACGAATAAGGAATAAGGGATGTTTCTTTTTGTATAGCATAATCTATTGTTTTGCAAATGTGCTGAATTGATACATCGTTTTGGGCGGAGCGCATGCAGACTGCGCTAATTACCCGTGGCTGCCTAGTCATTAGTATGAATAAATAACCGTCCCCTTCTTCGCGCGACCGTAAAGAATTAAAGGCTTTTAATTAAAGACTCTTTTTAGGCTGAATTTAGATCACCTAATTTCGCAAATTATCTCGTGAATTTTTCTCCTTTTTAATATACTTTACTCCTTTGTCTGATCATCGTTACACAAATGTTCGAATAAAGAAGTTTTCCTTCATTGCAGTGAATCGTAATTATTTTATACTGCGTAATATTCGCAATTTCTTGCGCTTTTTCCTTTCTCAATTATTCTGTTAAAGAAATCCGAAATGATTATAATGGTCGGATTATATAGATAAGTCCAATGTGTTTTTTTTTTTTTAATAAAGCGTTTTATCTTCGAGAATCTTCCAAGTACGATAAATTTTTCAATTAAATTATATAGATTTTGTACTGAATTATATAACAAAATTATAATAATTATATAACAAATCGTTATTCTAAAATTAATAATATTGTATAATTAATCTTTTTCCTCTCTGCGTATTAAATTTATAATAAAAAATAATCTTTAAAACTATGTATAAAAAAATTGATTAATTATATATTTATTATATTATAGTTTTAATAAAGTGTCTTATATTGCTTATATTATTCTCGTTAATATTATCGATTCTTCTAAGCTACGTAATATTTTGACGAGAATTTTAATGCATGAATTACGACGTACGTGTTAAACGCCATTTATGTACGCATGAGGGAAAACCGAAAGTCACGAATCCATTGAAAAGCCGATGCATTCGCTTGGACGGGACCACTTATCGCGCTCGAACTGTTTAGATATGCGATCCGCACCGCATCGTTCTTGTAAATTTGCGAGAGATACGGGAAGCTGGTCGTGGAACCCACCACGCTCGCGCGTCAAGAGGGAATACCAAGACTTCGGCGGACTTTGGATGCCTTAATATTACATTCCTGGTTTCCTTCTCGTGCCGTCGAGCTCCTACGACCGGTCCATAAGCAAGCACCTTATCCTAAAGCTCGACCCTGGCAACGGCCGCGGCACGGAACGCGCTGTTACGGAACGAGAGCCAGTTGGCCCCAGGAGAATCTCGGGATCTCTCTTGTATATCAAGCGCAAGTAGCCGGACTCGTTTCGTATACTTCAGCTGTATCATGCGGAAAATATAATGCGCCGGGACGCGCGCGAGAAGAGACGTCGTCTCGCGACAACTCAATTCCATCCCACACGACCGCAAAATCTAAAGAGATACGAATCTAAAGATGCTATGCGAGCTTCGCTGTCGTTAATAAATGCGCGGAAAAAGCAAAAATATATAAGATCTTGATCATATCTTTATTCCGCACAACATAGACATTCATGCATAAAATTATCCATTTAGTTACTCTCTATTTCATATCCTCGTTTACTTTTATTTGTACTAAAGTTAAAATGGATAATCTGTATGTAAAACTGCGCATAGAGCTGTCTACAGTCGATTCGTGCAACTTTTATGCAATCGACCATACCTTACAAGCACGAGAGCAGACTTTATTCAACGAGAGCAAGATGACCGGACATTCTTTCGTGCAAATATCGTCCTCCTCGTCCTTGGTCTTTTTAACAATTAATGACGCGCATGAACTTTCTTCCCTCCGAAGCTAAACCCGGGGAAAGGGGAGGAAAAGAAACTGCGAATAAAGCAGAATGTAGGAATGTATGTATATAGGATGTAATAGGGTAACAGGTAGTAAAGACAGAGGGAGAAGAGAAGAGCCACGCTCAAGCTCGAGAGCTTCAAAACCCGTAGTATATATATATCATGCGGTAATGGTCCCGTTGGGAGGGGGGACAGAGGGGGGCGACGGCGACCCCCGTGCTAAAGTATCTGCGGAGGGTCCCATCGTCCGTACTCGTCGCGACCTGACGTAGAAATAATAGCCTTTCCGAATTAGACTACCCCGAATAGGGATCTCGCCCACACCCACGCCCGATGTATCCGACAACGAACGGCTTCGAAATCCTACGTTAGCCATCGACGCGCGGCCCGCTAGGATTCATGCCCCGACACGTGAAATTTAGAAGGGAATCCCCTCCTCTCTCTCTCTCTCTCTCTCTCTCTCTCTTCCCGTAAGTAACGACGGGATACGGAGAGAAATTATTTAGCGGTAATGCGGCCGGGAGAAGCTCGTTTCGTTGTCGTGAAGGGAAGAGGTAGAGGAGGAGTAGGACGGGCGATGAGCAAGAACCGCATTTATCGATTTCGCAACTCGTTATTTTGCCCGACGGGTCGACGGCGCTTTTATAGTTTTTCCGGGATAGACTTTATATATTGAATGTGCGTCATCGATCGTTAACAAATTATAGCGGCAATCAGGGTAATAGCGAGATAAAGATTTTTCTTGTATGTACGTGTGTGTGTGTGTGATAGAGATTCAATATATCTCGGTAATATTCTCCAACGTGATTAAAAATATGATTATATGGTAGTGATAATAATTATATACATTTGTGCGATTGATATAATTAAATGGCACGAATATATTAGATATATTTAACTTGTTTTTTGTCTCTAAAATATTTTTAATTATATTGGGTTTATCGTGGAAAGATATTTGGCTGTCACATTTATCGCGTATTTACAATTATCATATTACTGTGATTAATTTTGTCTCTCTGCCAGATATTTCTCGAATTAATGGTATATATAATATAATATAATATATATATATATATATATATATATCTTTAATGTTTAACTACCGTGTAATTCTCAAACAGACTGCTCTGGTGAAATAGAACTCTTTAATTCAATCAGCTGCGTAGACGAAACTATACAGAAACGGGGGGTTAACGCTACTCGTGTTAACGCTTCGTTGGCTCAATAAGAGATAGTATTCCGAAACAACCGTGTAACAAAATTACCGCGGGTAGGGCGTATCTGTTGCGAGAAAACAAATATTTCCCGCGCGATTTTAGCGCGTTAGAGGAAAGAATGGAACGCGGTAATTTTGTTACACGGAAAAGCGGAAAAGCGAGCGATTGAACACGAAACGCAAACCGAGAGCTATCCGTTGCCCTCGTGGAAAAAACGCGAATCGCGATAAGCGATAAGTGTGTAAAATTTAAAAGCCGAGTCGCGCGAAAGCTGATTCTCTTGCTTTAAGATCGACCCGATGCGATGCGAGGGGGAGGAAAAAAATTTCGCGTTACGCGAAACCGTTTCCCCGGAAGTGAGCGCGTGTTGCTACGGCTGCTTTACCTTATTGTTGCTACGCGATAACAGCATGTTCGCGATCGAACATGCGAAAAATGCCGTGCACTCGTTTGAAGAACAAAGCGTTACAGAAGGTATTTCGTGCAATGATCAGGGGTATGCGATAGAATACACCGACTAGAGATAAAGGAGATGAAAAAGATGATCAGAATTTTTTCAACAATTTCTTCTTAAGTAGACTCTTCCTCGAGTTTTAAATATTCAGATGCTGAAGAACCTTATTGTGAAATCTTATTCCTCGTTTAATTTCGCAGGCGTAATTTAATTCAAATTTAATATAATGCTTAGTGAAATAAAGGGGTATACCGTTGAAAGATCAACTCTCCATAGTTGATTGAACTTCATTATTGCAGGCTCTACGTAGGAGAAAGAATAAAATATACATTTCTCTCATCGCGTTAGCGCCGCGATTCCATTAAACGAAGTAACGGCAAACCGCGCACAGTCAAAGGATGTCCTTTTAACGGTGTCTTATGTCGGTCAAGCGTTTGAGCAAACGTAGCTGTGAAAACGAATCGCGTTCGGCCGATACCCCCTGTGGAATTACCGTTAAAAAAATAATTTTGTTTTTCTTTCATTAATACGATCGATACGCTCCCCGCTCATTTGCATTATTCAATATTTTGCCCACGTTACGTCAGACGCACGCGTAATATCCCGATGTTCAACGCGGAAATTCGACGTCGTGGAATATCACGGTGCGCAACGCGATATATTCTCTAACGAGAATCCATCCAAGTCGATCGTACTGTGCGTGCACGGCTTCGTATTAATTATATTCGCGTAGCACGATTCCCTTAGGTCAAAGTCATCATCGAGAGAAATCTCATTGACCCGTGATGTCGCGTCGCGCCGTCCTTGTCTCCTCTCCCTCTCCTCCCTCGCCCCTCTTGTCCCGGTCCCATCCCGTCGATGGGAATAGGGGAGAAAATAGGTTCCGAACAACGTTCCGGTACTATGCGCGATTTCGTATGCAAACGCAGAGATACAAGGCCGACCCTCTCCGCTCACACAATGGCTTATGTCATATTCGCTTCCCGTCCTCCTTCTATCGTTCTCTATCTCACTCTCTCTTCCTCCTTCTCGCACGCCCACTTTCATTCCCCTCCTGTTCTCTCTTTCCGCCGCTCTGCAATGCTGCACGCGGTGTCCCAAGAGGAAAGGTCAATACTTCGGCAGGTGATCGGTCGCGAGAAAGTTTTTGCGCCAGCGAATATGTGTCGAAATCTTCGAGTTACAAAATGCGCTAAAGTTGAATTTTAAAAATATATCATCACACATTATACAATCTCACATTAAGATCAAACGTAGAATCTTCCAAGATTTACTTTAATTGATAAATTTCATAAACTATGTCACATTTTTGTGTACTACTGTACAAAATGATATGCAAATCTTAAGCTTAAATTTCCCGTTTCCTTTGTTTTATTTTTTATGACTCGCAACGTCCGTATAATTTCAAATTTGAACCGCAGCAGCTGGCTAACTGTATCGAATCGAGTCACCTGTCAGTTTAAAATTTTCTCCCAAACTTTCCTTCTAGAACACCCTGTACATACGCTCTCTCCTCGAACCCTCGTCGCTTCTGGGCTTCGCGCGAGTCGCACCGTCGGCGCATTACTCCGCTCTATTTTTAGCGAGCTACGTCATTCGGGCAGCTTTGAGTAGCTCGCTCGAGAGTAACACGCTTGCTCTCGTGTGACTGAATCCGCTGATTGAATCGAGAGCGGCGGCGCCGTCGAGTGAAGCATCGAGCGGCGCCGGATTATTTAAGTCGATAACGCGCGTTCGCGATCAAAGCGTAATCGAAAGTTGGGAAAATAACGCGCCTTCGCGTTCGCATTATCCATCCAGCGTCCATCTCTCAAGTCGCGCGATGTCAAAATAATGGGCTTCCCGAATCAGATCACCGAGGCTATAACTTTCATGCGGGCAATTTTATATCGATTACTCGGTAATTGCGGTAAGAGCGCTTGCGCCCGCGATAATTTTGTACAAGAAGATCAATTCGATGTATAAACGGTAATATCTCTTTAAAATTCAGTCCACCGTGACAGCGCGAAATAAATTGATGAAAAGTACACTTGTTCTCTCTCATTTATTCGACATATCGTTCGCGGTTTCAAATCAAATATCCAAATATAATTTTAATGAATTCAAATCTCGATGAGATACTGACACGCGCGATTTCTCCTCGTATCTATAGCGTTGAAAATTGAATTCACATAGGAATCTTATATCGGTATCCATCCACTAAAAAATTCATCGTGGAAATATTGAGAATAAAAGACTACCTCAGAAATTTTATTGAAGTTTTGCTATTTTATCCGCAAAATTCTGAGAACTTTGCATCGAGAGAGAGAGAGAGATGGCTATATTGCTTCGAACCAATGTAACTTTATTTTCGAGTTGTTTTATCCATGAGTTTATATTCCATGAGTGATGACGGTATATATCGACATTACTACGCTCGTTTAGCATTCGACAGCTTGTCTGGGAGCAGAGTTACATTTTTAATCGACAAGGATGAGAGGGGATACGCGTATACAGACGTTAAATCGTGACTGGAGGTTTCATTTTTCCGGACAATTATTCGTCGCATTATTCGCGAGAAATATGAAAAGCTTTGATAGAGAGACCCTGACGATGTAGTAAAACTAATAAACGACATTTCCCCGTCGATGAAGTTTATCGACTCGACGACCCATCGCCGTCGTTCGCGCTCGTCGAGCTTCAATCTTTTGGCCGATTTTCGATAACCTCGCGAAATATACACACACGGCTCCTGACCCAGTCGTGCACACATCGTAAAATCGCGGTTAACGAGGTGTACCACCAGACGAAGAGAGAAGAGAGAGAGAGAGAGAGAGAGAAACGAACGAGAAAACTTTATCGAACTCGCGTATGTTATCGCTATCAAAGGGCGATCGAAAATTTCGCTTTCCTCCCCTCCCCCTTTTTCTCGCTCTGTCTTTCTCCCACATTGCGACGATCGTAAATTATAATCGCGAAATTACGGCTTTTCGGGACATTAAACGGACGGGTTCGTGCTTTAAATAAAGTGGCGAACATCGGTTGATGGCGAGGGACCAAAACTAGAGGGAGAGAGTTGGTTGGTTGGTTGGTTAATGCAGCACAAAGGGAGCTGCGGACCGAACAGACCGCGGACCGAGCCTATAATTCCTGATCAGCATAAATCTCCTCCCTCACGTGCGTAACATACCTATGCGCTGTGTGTACATAGCTACTTCCTTCTGCATGGATCCACGGTCAAAGTTACCCCCCTACATCGACGACCTCTCCCCTTCGCCTCCTCCTACTCCTCCTCTCTCGCCCCCGTTGTCGCCCTCGCACGATAAATACCCTCCCACAGGGGAGACTCCAACGCGAGGGCGCCGGATGCCACTTTGAAGCGGATATTCCGGCCAATGAGAGACGACAGGATCAAAAGTGGCTCCGAGATGGTACGAATTGCAAATTTCCTGCTTAACGTTGCGCTCCCAGAGAGGGTAGTTGAGCGACGGTGCATAATAAGGGTTGTAGACCGACCGGTATTACGCTAGTACGTATCACGTGTGACACGGGGAACGATGCGATTACGTATTCGCCCCCGTTGTAACGCCGCGAAAATCTTCATTCGCGCAAAACGTTGCTTTCCGGGTCGAAACAACCGGGGTTTATCAAAGCACGCGCATCGGGGTTAATTCAAGCCTTTAAGTTTTTGGGTAGATAGTAGATCTGGAGAGTGTCCAATATTTTCACAAATTTTAACGATTAATAAAATCCAATAAGACAATAATAGATTATTTCATCTACATTTTTCTACATCGTTCTATCCAACTTTTCATCTAACGCATCAGATTTTTATTATATCTCTTCTGTGATCCTAACTTTCTATGGTTTCAATTAAATTCGAGTTGTTTTATTAATAATTTAATAAATTTCCTACGGAAAAAACATTATATACGATGAAGCATCTCGAACGAAAAATTGTCGAACGCGAAAATATTTATAAACCTAATATCTTACGAAGCCTTCTTACAAAAATTAGAAAAAAAAGAATATATATATATATATATTCTATCGCCATATATTTTCTCGTATATAAATATAATAATAATAATAATAATACAACATTAACAATAAAATTCGAGATTATTTCTTGCCTTATTTTTAACTATAATTATGGTAAAATTTAACAAAATTTTTACAGTTTTCCTGATTTTTCATATATTCTATACGTGCATGAATTTCCATTTTACTTTTTCTACATTTCTTAATCTTCTTATGGCACTTCGAATATGTATGAAACTCCGTATCAATACGGTAGATTCTCGAGTAGTCGCTACGCGGTCCTCGAATGAGGGTGCCGTTATTTAGTGGACGATAATCAAAGGAATCTCGATATGTCCTGGCTCTTGTGAAACGGACCACTTTGCGACCACGATCGTGGTCTATGCGACGCTATCGATGTGCGCTTATGTCAAACGGAACGAACGCTTTGAATTAAACAATCGCACCGCAAGGAGCTCTAGATAAGAGACCACCGCCGTTGAAAACAACTTCCGGTTGCTTCCGGTCGTCTCGTTTCTCCTTGATACCCGACACGAGGGTATCAGTGACTAAATAAACGATGATCAACAAATGCGCGTGTGTGTATTATTAAACATAATAGAAATTTTTCCTTAAAAACAAATGTGTTATTCTCAAATTAAATTTAGTAAACAGAAATGAATATTAAAAAATAAAGAATTATAAAAATAGTAAACGATCAGTTTAATTAATGAATGTATTGAATGTATAACAAAGGTCTTAGTATTCTCCATTTTATGATACTTTTCATTATCTTTCTCTCAAATAATTTTTAAATGAATTTTAAGATAAATTTTCGACATACACAGTATTTAATTTAATAAAATTATAGAATAATTTATTAATATTATTAATAATTTATTAATTTATTAATAATTAAATAATTATCAAACTATTGAAATAAATTTTCCACTATCAGAGTTTTGCAAGACTTTATTTAGAAATGTCATGTGTACGATATATATATTTAAGGATTAGAATATAAAACCAATGATATTGAATAATTTCGATGTTCAATTTTGATTCGAATATTTTAATGATTTTGATTCTATCATAAAGATTCTATGTATATATTTTTATTTAGATATCGCGAAGCCGCAAGGATCGTCCGATTTTTTTATCGAATCACTCAAACCTTGAGCAAAAAGAAATTAATTAAATTCATAATACTACGCGACATGTACGGGACATTTAATTGCCGTGATTCGCTCAATGTCGGAGTCTGCGGTACATGGCCGAAACATTCTCTCGACGTACGTACATACCGGGCGTGAGCGTGCGTCGCATTTGTTTGCGCCGCACAAACAGGCGCCGCAGTTACCCGCGTACCCTGTCGAGCACGAAACAAGCGTCAATCACGAGATCTGCATAACGCGACGCGGGGGTCGAAGCGATCGATGGACCGAGAGAAGAAGATGGGGCGCCAAGGAGAGATCCAAACGCGTTCATTCAAGAAAACGAACGTTATTAAAATCAACGCACGCTGATATTCGACGAATTGCGTTGCGTTAATCCAATAGTCCGGATAGCGCGACGAAGAAGAAGAAAAACACTGACAGCGTGGAAGATGTATGACTGGGGATATTCGCGGGAACTTGCCTCCGGATAGTTCGCAGACTCGTTATGTACCACGTTTCACTACCGAATGTCGAATCGAATTTCCGCGGTGTACGTGAATTGAAATTACTCCCTGTGAACTTCTCCTATCGAAGTCGCGCGAATTTTTCGACAATTTTTCGACATTTTTTTCTGACCGTCATCCTAATACGAGAAAAAAGGAGAGAGCGAGAGAGAGAGACATTCCACCTACCCTAAACGAACACGCGATGGCGAATCCCATGTACGCTCCTCGTATGTGAATGGTACTCGAACACCTCGTTACAAAAATCACCGCTTCCTTGTTGTTCGCCGCGAGGGCCGCATTTAAGCTGAAACGTGTGTATTAAACCGTGCGTTATCATCACCGGTTGTTCGTAGCTGCATTAATGAAATCCGATGAAAAGGCGAGATTAATGCGCATAAATATCTCGGCGTTGACGGCGTAAACGCGAACGGCCGAGCTGCGTTCCGAGAAGCGTACTCGCCTTCGTGTAATTACGTAAGAAATATGTACATAGATAACGCGGTCATTAGATTTCCTACCGGCGAACGATGGCGGAGCGGGGTGCGCCGCGTATCATTTTCCTCGCTTTCTCCTCGCGAAGGGTTGAAAAGAATTCCGCGTCATTAAATAAACCGAGAAGAGTGACTTTAAATGAGGGAGATCGAACGTAAATGTTCAGAATTAGGATAAACACATTAGCAGATTAATGATTAAACAAACGGTTCTTAGATAATTTAACCTTCATAAATGATGCATGTTTATATTAACGTCTTTCGAACTTAATTAAAAACCCATATCTCCTTAAACGCTGTTATATTACATGAGAGATATGTATTATTAATATCAAAAATATTATTTAATAATAAAGATAATATTTAAAAAAAGGCCCTATTGAATAAAGCCTATTTAACCTTTATAAATTATTAGTAAATTATCAATTGATTTCAATACATATAATTTTAATTTTCCAATTATATTAAAGTTAAAAGCATAATATATAGATCAGCATTTTTTTTTTAAATTTAAATTCCTAAGAAAATAAACATTCGAGAGACTGACATTTATATATCATGTTTATTGAAATATCAATTCATTGCGCTCAGATTATTGATATAGAATTCATAATAATTAGAGGATAATAAAAAAATAAACAGCAAATATAAAATAAAAAAATAAATAGCAGATAAAATAAAAAAATAAATAAAACAGCGTACGCGAGCTTACTTTTATGATATTCGGCTTCGGTAATAAAGCTAACGCGTTTCTCGCGTGATGACACGTTTCTCACATATACGTACGCCATCGGTAATTATAGTCATTAGTTCAGAATCTGCGCTTATGAAGCGGGTACTAAATCACCGGTAAGGAAATACCTCTTACAATAATCTGAAATAGAATTTATTTATCGCCATGTCATTTGTACTATATGCTTGTATAGTAGAAATTGCATATTAGCGGGAATTACGTTCTGCGAGCAAACTGCGGCAAACATGAAAAATGCGAATGTACATAGAAAAAAGAAAAATATGTATATATGTATACAAATCTATGCGTATCATAATATTATGAGGAAAGAAACAATATTGTTTTCTCTATCCCCCTCTCAAAACAATTTATTTTGAAATAAAAATCACAGAGCGTATTATAAGATCCACTTGAAATATGAAAGCATTAAATATGTTTTCAACACACATTGTTTTATCCTTTTTGAAATTCACAAATATGGAAAATGGTTGCAAATATTTAACCGCAATAATATTTATGTTTAAAGAATAAATATACAGCTTCTGCTGTATTTTATTAGATCAGAAACATTCAACTCTTTTGGTTTGTGAGAAATTCTTATTACGATATAAAATTTGCAGCACGACAAAACGCAATTGCATTCGTTTCCTCTAATCAATATCTTCAGAATACACAGCTGTCACTAAATTGTATGGCTGTGATTAAGAATGCAATATAATCGTAAATTCTGTTTGTATCCAGATATATCTTTTGAGAATACATAAAAGTGTTATTGACACTTTATATTTTATATATATATATATATTTTATAAATATGCTTTTTATTTTTACTTTTATAATAACCAAAAATAAAATTCGTCTTTAATGATATGATATACCAATAGTTCTTTGGAGAAAAAAAAAAAAGGGCTAACATATTCTTGATAGAAATATATACGAGAGTATAGTAGCTGGGAACTCGAGAGAACAAACACAGAACGTATTTACTTGCGGCGGTCGCTTTGAAAACGAGCCTGCAGTTGGAAAATTACTAGCCGCCTAGCAATAATTAACTTACGATCCGTGGCGACTCTAAACGGACAAGTCAAACATTGCGCAAATCGCGCTACTTGCTATTCGCATCGTTAAACAATTACACAACGGCTCTGATGAGTCCGTCGTCGACTTGGTATCAACAGCAAGCGCTTCGGAGAGACTTTCGTTTACCTTGAGGTATTTCGTTGAGCTTTCCGTTCGTGGGTACTAGAAATTCTTTTGTTATACGACGTTCAAATCGTATAAAAATAAAATCAAAACATGCAGATATATTATAAAAAAGATGAAATAAATACGTATACATCCAATTATGCATACTTTTCATTCATTGTTTTCTCTTTCTCTTATCGTTACCTTGTCAAATCAATTCTATATACTTCGAGGAATTACATCTTGACATAATAATAAATGTCATAATTCATTTTAATATATAAATTACCTCATTATGTTAGCATTCAAAGTATTTCATTCAAAATATAACAGAACGAGTAACTCATTCGATGTCGTAAGAATAACCAAGTTTTCTCGCTAGTTAGATTATATGTACGATATTATTTGTATATACCAGTTAGATTGGATATACCATAAAGTCTCATGAATCTAAAACTAAAATCGCAGTTTTTATAAATATTTAGTAATAAAGGATTCTTAATATTAGACTAATTCGTAGGAAAGTTTAACGCGTATTAATGATATTAAATTTCCGCTTGAATTAACCAGCTTCTATAATATATGCGTAGATTTCTCTTTAATTAAGTCTGAGCCAGGGCAGCCAGAGATTTCAATCTTCGCTTCGCATGAGTGTTTCACTCGATTCTACGGATATATATATATATATATATATATATATATATATGTACGGTGATGATAAAGCAGTACGTATTTTACACGTGTCCGTTTTCGTTCATAGCCGTCTATGTATGTGCGCCGTCTCGCGTGACAAAATAATTCGGAAAGTTCCCTCGGTAAACGAGGCAGCGACTGGGAACGGAGTTTAAACAAGGAGGGACAACGTAGAAGTGGATCATATCGGGAAAGGTTAAGGGAAATGGAGAAAGAGAGAGACGCGAGAGTGAGAGAGAAAGGGAAAAGAAACGGGGGATCGCGCGAGGAAAAGCAGGAAATTTGCATCTACAGGGTTCACAGCCCGGTATAATGGAATTAAAACGAGGTGACAGAGCAATTAACTTCCGGACTAATCCCGCATCTTCCGTACATATACGTACGTGCTCGAAAAAAAAAAAAAAATTTTTACTTACATCATTTTCAAATTTTAAGATTATAATCTGTAAGATAATATGAATATGAATAAAGTATCTATAAATAGCAAATACAATAATAAGCCTTAATTATCGGAAATTTATGTAACATCTACAATGATTTTAAAGTCTAATCAAGGCCTATTCGCTAACTGCGGGATACAGGAATTCACAGGAAAATTTCTCAGAGATCTTCCCATATACGTGTCACATTTATTATTATATAAAAAAACTGATTTATATTTACCCGTCCAGTAAAAGAGAAATAAAAAAACCTGATATTTTTACAAATGAAGAGAATGTTATGAATTATCTCCAAGCTGATCGATTGAATCAAATATAATATGTCTATATCTCTGTTTAATCTCTCTATCTGCTTTCGATGTGATTGTAGAAACATACGATCGTTTTTATCCCTTAAATTGATTCTGTCTGCTTTAACCGAGAAGAAACGATCTCTCGTCATTTAGCGGAGTTTGTGCCCTGACTTGTGTCACGAACAAACGAGCGATATATGTTGATGCTTATCAAAGCTTGTTATAGAATGGAAAGGAAACAAAGAGAAGACAGAGAGACGTAAATCGAGCGAGGGAGAGTTGAGATAAGAGAGGGAAAGAGAGAGAGAGAGAGAGAGAGAGAGAGAGAGAGAGAGAGAAATACAATAGATAGAAGTGTTCATCTCTCTCTGTGTAATTACAATATACATTGTCAAGATCTTTGTATAGGTATCGAAAATCGCGTATAACAACGGGGGTTAATCTTTTCGAGGTGGCTTTCGCCGATATCGCACGCCCGGGAGGAATCTCAAGACACTTCGCCGAAAACCCTAATTCGCGGCGAGGCGAAATCTCTAGAAACTCTAATAATGAATACGTCCATTGTATCTCGGAAGGCGCGCAAAGAGGCGACATCGATATCTCGGTCACGAGTTCCCAATGCCGCGCAATTAATACTTAAAGTTTTACCGGATTGTATTAGCGCGAAACTAATCTATTTCCAAACGAATTACCGAATCACTTTTCGAAAGTTACGACGCGAGAAGTATCAAGTCGAGCGTAACGCCAGAGGAATAATTCCTCTGGGGAATTGAATTTTTTTGGATCTGTTCTCATCCTATCATACTTTACAGAGGAAATGACTTCCCCCGAGGATTTGCATAATGAATTTTTTACGATATTCTAAAATGTGAAAAAAAAATCAATATTCTTTATCAACAAAATAGATAATAATGGCATTAATCGACTTTGAAAGCTGGAAAATTATTTTCACGTTTTTTTTTTTTTTTTTTTTTTAATTTTAATCTCGAATTCTAAAACTTGATTTTCTCTCTCTCTCTCTCACTCTCTCGAAAACAAACTCCAGTAAAAAAAATTGTATTCCACATTCTCGATCTCTCTTGTTGCGTATGCATGCAGAATTATTTTCTTTTCTCTTAATCACCGAACTTTCCGTGTAGCTAATTTAAAAATCTGTCTCATTCTCTTCACTGTATACACAGTAGAACAATAATAGCGCATGTTTTTATGAAAGATTAATTCTCGTTTCATTAACGCAGCTTAGCTTTATCTTCTTCGTTTCATTCTGACTTCAATTCCAGTAAAGGATACGAAATCAGTTGATTACAAATTAGAATTAACCGTAGTTGGGCTAATCGATCACGTATATGTATATCTGGAATCTACCATAACAGAATTTGACGAACGCTGCCGGTGAGATAACGATAAAATCGGTTTCCCGCGATAGCAGGCACCTTTGGATCGGGAAGCGTCAGGAGCTACAGCAGCCGCCCCTTGTCGACGTACAAGCGTCAGAGATATTACTTGGTACGAGCGTGAACGGGGGCGGGTGGGGGGATGCGAGGGCAGGCGGTGATCTATTATGAGGCTCGCGTGTAATCAGGCGAGCTTCAGGCGCGAACATAAACACGAACGCGTACACGGGCGTGCACGGATAGAGGATGGGAGGTGTGATCAGCGATTAATCTCGCCCGTAAGGAATATCCTCCGGCCGGGCTACTCATGACGGAGGTAGCGTCGAATAAAGGAGACGTACCGGACGGCGGTGGGTTTCCCCGTTATACGGTCTTCCAAAAACGAACTTCACGATGGCTCACACTCGGCACATCCAGAAAAAAAAAAAGAAGAGAAAGAAAGACGTCGAAGAGATAAATCTCGCGCGATAACCGTCAACGTTAAATCTATCCCTTTCCGTTCACAGATGATACACACGTAATCGCGTGAGAAAAGAGGAGAAGACGTCGTCGCGTTTGTCAAATCTCGACCACCCGTTCCATTTTTCTCTCTTTTTCCTCTCTCGCCCGCGATACGTCGGGGAAGAAAATTCCGTTTTGCACACACGGTAAAAGTCCTCCGTGGCGTTTGATCTCGCGTTACTCTCCAGATCCTTGCGCGAGTACCGAGTTTCTTTTATGCAAAAGGCTCAAAGAGAATGGCGTGTGTTTCTGCGCGCGCATGGTATACGGCTACGACGAGTGACTGGAATAATGCACGGTAAGAGGGAAAGGAGAGAGAAAGAGGAAATCTCCAACGCGACGGAAAGAGGATTGAGTAGGGGATGAGGAAGGAAGAAAGCCCGCGGGTAAGGAGAGGAGAATCGACGCAGAGCGCGAGTAGAAAATAAGGGATGAAGGAAAGAAACGAGACTCTTTTCCTCGTGGGACGTTAACACGCGCGCGTTCGCCATCGGCATCCGAGTACTCTGTATCCGCGCGAGTATCTTTGAGTACCTCCGGTGCACACGTGTACACGCGAATGCATCAGGCGGGATGCACATAGAAAAGGAGGGGGGAGAGAGAGAGAGAGAGAGAGGAAGTAAAGCGCGCAATTCTGTGCATTCGAAGGCATTCGGGCGCGAAGTTTGTTCTGCATGCACTTTGCATTCGCGTGCGCGGTGCATAATTCGTACTGTCCGAGCAACCGGCACATACGCCGATCCTTCCACAGCTCGCCTTCCCTCCACCCTAGATCGATAAATCTCATCGATCGCGCGCGCGTTCGCGGCTTACACATCCCCTTTGAATCGGTATTTGCGCCGCGCGTATACAAATTATGCACGCGCACACGCGCTTGCGGTAGATGATCCGTACTATTCGATTACGAAGCGCCGGATTCGTGATCGGAAAGATATATATGTAATCTTGTGTGAATTTAGCTCTGTCGGATTAAACAATGCCGCTGTTTTCGAGAAATCTATATCTCTGAATAATTATGTTGCATGCAATTTTTTGAACTGACTGATAAATATTAGAGGAATCAAAACTCACACATATATTTATATATATATATATATGTCCCAAAATCATTAAATTTTCTTTTACAACAGATTTTTCGACCAATTAAAAATTAATTTTTCCAAAAGACTGATTTGAAAAAGAAGAGCTTTTCGCAAATTAAATTTTAAAAGCCGAAGAAATGTAATAAAATTATATTTTTCAGTTAATTTTACATGGAGTTACTTTAATAAAATTTTTATTTGAAAGTTTAATTGAAAAGATATATATATATATATATATATATATATATATATATATATATATATATATATATATATAAAGTTTCCAGAAACGATAGCCTCGACTTTTTATTACGAAAAAATTATTTATGACTTAAGATCATCCAAAGAATTTATTATTAAAAGATCATTCAAAGATACGTTGAAACATTCTACATAATAAATGCTACATTTCTTATATTTTAATCGCACACACAATAAACAAATACTTTTCCCTTAATAAAAATAAGAATACGAATAATAGTTACATCTCTTTTAAAATAAAGCAGAGACACGTGTAACGAGATGTTATATTTTGTATTTCAAGATGGAAGAAAATCCTGCGCGATATTTCTTAGCAGGTGCGTCACACGGAGACAGGTGAAGGACTGACGAGCGAGTAAATATTGTCATGCAGACGAGGGAGCTCGCTCCTCTCATCGTCGAAAAGACGAGGATATCTCGTCGTAATAAAAGACGGTAAAATCCTCACAGTCGGAACGATATCACCGATAAATCCTTTCTTTCACATGCAAGTAATAGACGTTCGGGGGCGCATTGTTGTCGGACGGTAATATTTATCGCCGCGAACGGCGACCATAAGTCTCGCGGGAAACGGTTACAAGGATTTTTCGCGTGGCGGTATACTTTCAGCAGCATCGAATTCTATCAGGAATCTAATAGAAATGACCGTTATTCTGTGGAAAGTGGACATAACGCGCGATGATCCTCCATCGCGAAAAACCTATCGGATGTAATAAAATTGAACCATCGCATACACGTGCAAAAGAATCGATGCTCTCTGTCGATATTATTTCGAATTTAAATATTATATATCATATGCCTATTCCAAATATAACAAATCGCACATCTACAATGTAAATCCGTCGTATAAAACATTTTTTATCTATCAATATTATTCAAATGTATTTTGTACATTTATAAATAATATTGGCGATTAAAATTTTGTACCGAGATTATATACTGATAATATACCATATTTCTTGAAAGATATACGATTTATTCATAGAATTATCTATGTTTTTAATATAATTTCCCGATTATAAAACAAATCTTTGGCTCACAATTATTTTCAGAAAAAAATGTTATTATATCTTTTTTTTTTTTACATAAGTTAATACTTTACCTATGCGATGCACTGTTAACATTAATACGAAAAAGTCAATAAAACGCAACTGTAACGACTAAACTTTTTCCATCCATTCGCTCTGTTGGCAGAGACTTGTAACAATCAAACAGCACTGTTTTATGCAAACTCTGCGCGTTGGAAATCATTATTTTAAATCTTCTCATGTTCGTTACGAACTGAAAACGGAGATCGCTTCGCTTCTCCTCGCGATAAGCAAATGATAGCCCGCGCCAAAATTATTGCTATCAATCTTAATGTATATTCACGTCCGGATACTCGTGTACTCGCACTTCAATAAAGTATAAGCCGCGAAAGTGGCCGGCCTTAATTGTAAAACGGAAGTCTCCTTATCGATCGGCACCAATGGCGTAACTAACAGTCGACGAACCCTCAGGGGCTTCCGATTTTTCCTGATTATTCCTGATCGAATTTTCGTAATTTCCAATTTTAACACCTCTCTTCCCGTCTTCGATTTTAAATAGACATTGTGAGTTATTATCGGAATAAACAAACCGGAATAAATCGTAATAATGAGCTGAACTAAAAAAAAAAAAAAAAAAAAACTGAGATCATACGAACGTTTCGTTGCTTGACAAAATTATATTTGTATTAATATAAATTCTACATGTCGAAATCTTTAATATATTATATTGTAAAAACCTGCTATTTATTGTAATAATTTTTCAGGCATTGATATTTTTTTATTTCAGAAATATATAAATATTATTTATAGAAAATATTTCTCCTTCGATCCGTGATATTAGGTCTTTCGTATATATGTATATTTATATAAAATTCTGAATTTATAATCTCCAGAATATATATTTTATCAGTTCTATCAATTTTCTTCCGCAAGCTTATTAAACAGCCCTTCCAAGCTACAGCACTGACAGGACTGAACTGTGGTGGCGCCTACGCTCGTAATTTTCACGACGGCAAAGAAATTACAAGGACGTGTGGAGGCGAGCTGGCGGGACTTTCAGAAAATCGAGTAAAGAAGTAACGTTATTAGTAACTCAATCATGACGCGTGCGAGGTGGCCATTGAACTGTGAAACTCGCGCCTAGTTGCCTCGGATATCGGTCGAAGAATATTGACCGTAACGTCGAAGGGGCAACCGTGAATCCATCGCGACTAGGATAATAAATAACGGACGATGGTGGCGTCCATTTCTCTCTGTCGTCGAAAACACATATTTTCGTCTCGTAAAAATTGAAGTAACGGCCGTGTCGCCGACACACACACGTAAACGATTGATTCATAACGAGTCTGCCAAACGAGAGACCCCGTGATTGTCACGCCGATGCCGATTGCACCACCGTCACGTCACGACATAACGCAGTTTATTACGGGGTTGACCGTGTATTAATAAATTCCATTTACGAGCCAACGGAGTCTATAATTCTCTGTTCGCCGTGTCTTGAAAGCGAAAATAAATAATGCCCGCGACGCGCGCTCCTCGCGAAAACCAAGCGAAGAATTATATTGCACGAAACGAAATCGCGAGTTTACGACGAGAAGCGACGAGAATGTGAAGAAAAAAATATTTCGCAAAATCTTGCGCGTCCCATTGTTGAAATATTATCCGGATATACGTGCAGGATGGTCGTATCCCTTCTCAATTTATTAGCATCCCGCGATCGATTCTCGTTGGCAGCGCATGATTAAGTTTTCATCGAAATTCCAAGTCCCGTGCCACTCGTAAATTCGAGCGAGCACGCACCAAAATTCGTATGTCATATAAATTCGCATAGTATATCGAAAATTGAAATAGCGCATAAAAAAAAAAAGAAAAGAAAAGAAATTCTTAAGCGAGTCCGATTCGCCGATAGCTCTAAAGCCGATTAAATCGCCACTTTCATAATGCGCGCGCTTCGATAATTAATTTATGGAAAGTCTATTTATACGAGCGATATTTTCCTCGCGAATATTCCTGTTGTGTGTGCCGCTCGATAAATTTCAAACTGCCGATTTTGCGGCTCGAAAGATCGTTCGATAATCCGATTTCGTCGAAGGAAATGTAATCCAACTGCGACGAAACGAAATAGAGAGAGTTATCGACCAACTCACGTTTCCGCAAATCGACAACATAAATCGTTTCATATGTGCATATATACGAGGTAATTCCGTGAATCAAACATTCCAGAATATTTTAAAGATCAAACATTTTTAGAACAATTTTTAAAAATCGTAAAAAAATTATGAGTTAATATCACATTGTCGACGAATTTTTGCAATTTAACAATTCCGAATTTAATGGATCTGGAAATAAAAGTTTGACAAAAAATTCAAACTAAAAAATGAAAAATTTAAGACTTCAAAAAAAAAAACTTCCAAAAATACGATATGCGAGTAGATGCATCTAATACAAAAGAAGTTCAAGAACTCTAAGCCTCGGAAAACAGAAATTCAAGAATTCTCGAACATTATATCACATAAAAAGAAAATATAACATCGTGCAAGTCATAAAAAGTAATCAAATTTTCGTGTAGCAATCTAACAAATGTGCAAAAATTCTCCTGACGACGAGAGCAACGCGCAAACTTCGTAAACTTCACAGCATCGCGCAAAATCGCAAAATGTAAACGCGTAACCCGCATTCGCAACATAATACATTCTTCTCAGTTATCGACACTTCGGTTCCGTTATCATATTGATACCGTCTATTACATATAACCGTGCTTCTGCGGGCGAAATCGGTTAAGCTGGGGAGATTCGCGAAAATGGAAATGCAAAAAAAAAAAAAGAAGAAGAAGAAGAAGAAGAAAGAAACAGCATGGCGTGCATCGATGGTTGATGCGGCGGGGAAATCGAACGAAAGGGGCCCATTAACGCCGATCCAAAAGATGCATGAACGACGTGATATTAAAAGAAAAAGCTCTCTTTTTCCAGGAATTTCCGATTCCCATCGAATAATCGTCGATTCTCGTCGAGAATCCGTAAGTAAACTCGCGTCGCATAAGAAAGTATATCCAGTTCATTGTGGGATTTAAAGGGGGCAGGAAGAAGGAGGATTATATAGTTACGGGTTTTAAAAGAGTCTCCTTTCCTACAAACACTTCGCACTGTGCAAATCTTCTTTCTAGCAATGTCGCGAATAAAATCGCAACAAAAATTCAAAAGTAGAAAAGCTATATATGCTTTACAAAAATTGCTAATCTGATTCGCGCATTATAATATTGAATACGGAATATCGGTTTTACATCAACGATTCTCTTAAATAATGTCTGACCTAATTCGAAATCATAGAATATTGTTTTCCAATTTTTTATGTTTCCGCAAATACTATACTGTAATTTAAAAAGATCAAAGATATTCTGCTAAAAGACTCAAACATATTTTTATTAAAAAATTGTGTCATTATATAATATTATATAATATGATATGATAGCTAATTATATATATTATAAAACACATTCAATTTATAAATGCATTTCATTAAAGTGCAAAATTTCAAAATTTGACATGCGATGAATCAATAGAAATGCCAGTTTTAAATTTAAATATATGACTTTAATAACATTTTATCGTTGGAAGTTAAATACGAATAAAACAAAAATTATTCTTATCTTCAATTTTGATATTTTATTAAAGATATTATTATTCATTTAATATAATATATAGTCACGTACAATAATGAGAAAATCACCGTGATATTTACGATAGTGTCAAAATATATATCATTAAAAAATAAAAAATGTACATCAATAAAATAGAGCTATCTCAATGATTAATAATATCTTGCGAAGTGAATAATAACTACCATATTATTTCTAAAGTACGCGTACATAGCATCTCTGTTCGCAAAAGAATAGTTATTTACTCACTCCTCTGGCATTTTGGAGCCACCTGTATTGTAGCGAGTGCAAAATTTCCATACGCGAAACGAGAGACAAATTCACTTGCCATTGTTCACTCGGCGAACGCATCGGGCGTCGTAACCCGGAAATGCAGCTTTACTCGCACCTGTCCCGGTAATACATTTCTTCGTACTCGCGCGAGGATGGCGCTTAAATTTCCGACTCCGGAAACCGCCGTAGTATAACGGCGGTACTAAAATATACTATGGTATATGTATATATATATATATATATATGCGGCACGCATGCGAATTATTGTCACGTTGCGTGGCAAAGCGGAGACAAAAAAAAAAAAAAAAAAGAACATAAAACATTCGCTATATGCGCCGATGGAGCGCACCTTCTATCTGCGCGCATCGAGAGATTTAGCTTTGACGACACAGTGTATATTTTTTACTCCCCTTTTTTTGTACCTCTTCCGTTTATACAGTCGCGCGGCACGCGCGTGTAGGACATGCATCGGACGATCCTGTTCAAAGAGCTCCGCCGACCCTCTCTCTCTTCGCCGTTCGTTAGTCGCCGGATAACTTTAATTAGACGGGGCTCACATCGAGGTATCGGCCAGCTGATGTAGCCGCGAGCTTCCCGACACGATTCTCTTCTCGACGATATCCGTGAGTTTTTCAATAATTTATTCCCTTATGTCAAAAAATATAGAAATCATATGTAAAAATCAATTTCACGTCTTCAGAAAATCCCAAGTTTATTTTCTTCATTTAATTTCCTTCCACATTTATATCTCGAAAGTTTTTGGAAAATAATTTAGGCGAGAGAGAATTTAGCTGATCACAAATTAAGCTTTTTTTTTCTACCTCCATCCGTCTAAAATCCGTCAATCTTTTCAAAACGATATAATAAAATCATCGATGATTCCACGCTGCAAACTACCGCAACTATCATATTTCGACGCCCGTTGGTTGATTGATAGGAGGATACGTACACATCTACGATATAGATATATCAATATATATCAAGCTTCAAAGGATCGCATCCTCACACGTCGGCCTCTTTCAACGGCCAACATTCTGGTTTTTTTAAAAAACTCACGCCCACCGTCATCCATACCGCAACGACACAACTTGCCACCCCATCGGGCGGCTCTCATCCCTCAAAACGTTTTGCGG
Source organism: Polyergus mexicanus (assembly GCF_030449975.1). Taxonomy (NCBI): domain Eukaryota; kingdom Metazoa; phylum Arthropoda; class Insecta; order Hymenoptera; family Formicidae; genus Polyergus; species Polyergus mexicanus. The sequence continues at coordinate 3,363,353 of NW_027223327.1, read as the reverse complement.
CGGAATTCCCATCCCTCCTACCTCTTTTTTGTTCCGTTGAAACCGGCCGAAATGCACATGCACAGTCTATCGCCCGCTTTTATAAGGCCCCAACGGCATGTCGCGTCGGTGGAACATCAAACGTACCGTAAGAATTAAAAAAAAAAAAAGGAGCGGTGAGAAAGCGGCAGAACGGCCGTTGTTAAGGAACCGGGAGATTATAATCATCGTTAAAAGCGGAAGAAACAATGGCAACGACGAGAATCGAACAAAATCGACACGGGAAAATAGCGCGAAGATATCAGAAAAGAAATACTCGGTCGCGCTAAGAAAGTCGGTCGTTCGTCCCTCTCAATCGAGCCTTATAGAGATAGGGAAGGAACGAAAACGTTTGCAAATTACGAGAGTCTGACGCGACTTAAGGACTTTCCGAGTTTTAATTAGATACTCCGTAAGAGAGACGTTCCCTTTCTCTCTTCTGTACACGTATTCTCGTTTGCGTTTCCGCTATCATGCTACTTCAATTTTACGAAAGATTTCCAGCTTTGACGAGAAAGGGCGTTCTACTGATGCCCTCTAAATCTTGATTATGTCTACAAACTGTGATTAATGATTTTAAAATCTCCCATAAATTATTTTGAAACTAATCCGTTCGTGTCTTGGGTTCTCTCTCTTTTTTCCTTTTATTATATTATTTTTTTATATCTTATTATATTATATTATCTCTCTCCCTCTTCTTTTTACTATATTAAAAAATTGAATGCAGTTTTTAAGACATCTCATGAAAATTTAATGTTGATTACTCGATGTTTGATAATAAGTCAATATTTTATTCGACGATTTATGATAAATAATGTTCTTTTTTTTTTAAATACACATATGAAAACGCAAATACATTTCTCGCTTTTCTTTCGTTGGACGACCGATTTCACGCTCACGTTTTACTTATTAAAACGTTAACTTAAAGTATAAATTTCTCACCAGCCGTGTTCTATTTCCTTCGCAACGTGGCTTTTTCAGAAAAATAGTTTAAAATGTAAGAACATTTACGAGCACGCGCATCTAGTCAAGATCTGCGCCGCTTACAATTCGCTAGATACCAATGTAAGAGCGTGTTGATAAAAATAAAAAATGAGAAACTAAACTAAAGTGAAGTGAAAAATATGGCTGCATACAAATGAATATCATTTACGTATTCAGGTTTCGAACAATAACTGGAATAGCTCATTTTTTTTTCTTATTAATTCAACATGCAACATACGCGCAAAATAAAAGTTTTATAAATATTTAACGAACGTGTCCACGAAGAAGTAATTAACAATTCGGAAAATCATATATATTTGCCACTGACAAAAAAAATCTTATTAACGAGCGAGTCATAAATTTTACAACGATTATATTTCATACAAAGATATTAATTAAACAAATTGTCAAAAAATTGTTTTATCGTCAAATTGTTATCATCTCCTTTGACTGATAACAGCCATTAACGCAGTTTGACGCAATTTCAACGAACCGTAATTTTTTATCGAGAACTTGTAAGTCGATGGAGGCGACAATGACAGATGCCAGCGACCTAAGACGAAAAAATTTTGCCGGAAATGCATTAATGCAAAAAAGAAGGGACATATCGCGTGATTCCTAAAAGGAGCGACGTAAACAATTTTAGCGCGAAGAACTGATCATTTTCCACAAATGCGTCGACAAATTTACAGAGTACAAAGTTATGGCAGGGTTATGGCGGGGTTATAGCGTGAATACAAATTTATGCGGTACCGGTCGCGCGTGTAGCGCGACGGAAAAAAAATAAAAAGCCTTTTTTTTTCTTCATTGCAAACCCATTGTAAGGTTGAGTCGAGACATGGGGGGAGAAAAAAATATGCCATACTCTCCCGCGCGCGCACGTGTTATGAGTCAAGAGGGGTGGCCGCGTGCACGCACTGCGATGTACCCGCGGATAAATATTTATATATGCACTCACACACGTCGACATCATCCGCGTGTACCATATATGCGCGCGTCTCTTTTCGTCATCGTGGAAAAAAAAAAAGATTCACTTTCCGCGCTGCAGGATTTTACGCGGCCGCTTCGACGCGCTCGCGAAAGATTTTTTTTTTTTTTTTTTTTTTTAAGCGATCCTCTTCTCGCGATACAAATAATCAAACATCGAGCTTGCCGAATTATTTTGCCGAATCATTCTAAGCTGGAAAAAAATTGTTTGATTGTTTGGAAAAAAGCAAGGATTTTTCATGATAAATACACATAACAACGTCGTATTAAATATATACAGTTACTCCCAGTTATTATGTTACATATTTGTGCAAAGAAACACAATACAAAGCATAAACTCCATCGTAAAATATAAAAATAACATAGAACAGAAATGCAGGTCATGACGAGAGAGAATTTATCCTTACCATATTTATTTGATATATTTACTTGTTATAAATATTTTATTTGCGTGTTTGAAATTTTTAAAAAATCAAAAATAATTTTCTTTTTTTAGAAATTATCCAATGCTTAATTGTTTTGTCAAAATATAAATATTATAAGTAGTGATGACATTATTACGAGCAAGTTTTATGTAGAATATAAACCTCTGATTTATATACGATATCTTTATATCCTTCGATTACTAACCAAATCACAAAATAACGTCTAAAAAATGATAAAAGATATTAGTCTTCCCGCGCGTGAAAAGATATAGTTCAAGATAACACGAGAAAGAAAAATAGAACAAAGAATATGTGGAGGAAGTTGGTAAATTTATCGTTAATATTTTTGGTAAACGCGCGCGAATATGCAGAATCTTGGATTCTCATAAGAGAGAGAGAGAGAGAGAGAAAGAATGTTGTTTCAATATTTTTTCTTCCCTGAAGAGAATCGCGGAAATCGTACCGAGAATCGTTGAAAAATATTGAGATTTAAATTTATCCCGATAAGCGCGATATAAGCAAAAAGTACGCAGGGAGCTGATAAAATTTCATTTCGTCTCCAAGATTGAGGCCTCCCTTATTGCAAATCACTAGATATTACGCGTTTCGGTAGTCATTTCGAGGCCAGTTATGATACGTTTGAACTCCTAAAATGTTGACGAAATGTCATCCGTTTGCTCGCCATAGAATTTCATTCGTCGACGAGCGGCAGATCTTTTAATTTATATCTCGCGCAAGTAGCGAAAGCTTTGACAGCAAAACTGCAACGGCTGCGTACTTACGGAAATATCATAGACAATCGCTTAATAACATGAGTAACATACACGGATAAAGTCCAGTCATGAGTACTACATCTCCGTTTATCTCCCTCTCTCTTTCCATTTCTCCTACTCTTCATCTCTGTCGAAAATACTGGAAAAAGTGGAGTCAGATACAACGTTGCTCTCCCCCTGGGGCATCGAGCACCATGGAAACTCGGCAAACAATTATAAGTTCCGGTGGGAAACAGCGGTATATGTCGCTGCCAAGAGCTGCCGGCGCACGTCGTTCCGAAACGCTACATTTATGGTCCCGTTGGTGTTATCGAGCCCCGGAATTTCTGGTTTCGGAATTTCCCCAGTTTCACCGTGCCCGATTGCGGTCTCGATAACCATCCACTTAGGCAACGATTATCTTTCTTAGCGCTGCGCATGATTCGATTTATCCCCCATGGCACGTTCGCTTGGACGAAGATCTCCTTCTCATCTGGACCAAGCCGGAGGTTCCCTATATCTTTGACTCCGTATAGAAATATCGTTCGCTTTAACCTTTCGTATTCTTAATGGGATTTTACGTCGGTTAATTCAAAGCTATTTTCGAGCAAACTACTGGCATGTGACTAATTAATATTTCCGCGCTCAGCCTCTGTGAAAACTAAAATAACAATGATGGACCGGACAGCGTTTGAGCGTTAACGAAGCAGAAGTTCATCCCTTCACCCGCGATTTATTCCCGATCGAAGTGATAATAGTAACGAAAAAGATTTTAATACAAATCTATATTTTTATAATTATTCGGATAAATTTCTGTTCCAAAAAATCATTAAAAAAAAACACACATTTTAACGTTTAGTTATTTATTGTCCGAGATAAAATTTCGCTGTCAATTTTAGTCTCGGATAAGTTCTTGTCTTGTACATTTCATGTGCGTATACATACGTAACGATGTAAATGTTCACGCGTAATCCCTTTTGTCGTCGCGTCGCAAAGTTTTCCCATTTGGCGAAAGATGTGTGCACTACTTTTGTTTTCGCTGTGCGGTAAAACAAATTCCCAGGTATATTCCGGAGTACTAAGCGCAAGCGAGCTCCATTTGACAAGGCGCATCCCGCGTTTTCTCATCTCCTTCTCGGGAGATACCAGAAAATCACAAAAAGTCATCTCCTCGTCGAATTCACGAATGGTACAGGCGGGTTCATTTTTTTTTATTTTTATTTTTTTACCAAGAAAAGCTCGTATATAAAACACACGAATGTTTGAAGCATTTCAGGAAAAAGTCGTTAACGTGAATATCAAAAAAGCAGACTCATATCGATCTGACGAAGACATTTCTCCGGAAATAAAAATCTTGTAGGCAAATGCATTTTCAATGATTCCACGACGCAAAGATACATTAATAAATATAAACAAAATCAATTTTCAATAATTAATGAATCCTCCGTATTTGAGATAGCAAACACACGTTCGTAATTGCTAGAAAAATAAATAATATTCAATAATGTATCCAATAGAAAGATTTCTATTCACGTTGTAAAATTACATTTTCCGTTCGCACATGGGAAAAGTTATAGAAATAGGTTTTAGACGCGTAAAGACTTATCCATCGTTGCAAATAGATCGAGCCTGTACATCTATCGGCAATTTGATAACAGGTTGATAATCAATCGAGATTGCTATCGGTGAGTATGTGGTATCAATTTAGAATACTTAATGCTCGTTCACGCGCATGCGCGAGCATGCACTTCCGATCGTTGTCGCAAGAAGGGGGTAATTTTTTCAACATCATATCGAAATTGGAAAACCTATCGAGAATGGCCATGGTCACGATTAATCTTGAACGACAGTTAGATCGCGAGCTTTTCGATATTTTACTTGTGCGATATGACGTCTGACTTTACTGATTGTGAGAAAGTGAGAGAGAGAGAGAGAAAGAGAGAGAGAACAATGTCGATGGCTGAAGGAAATGGACGGGGAACGTGCGAGCGTCGCGACAAATCGATCATCGAAATACGTTTCTTATCGGCTGGTCGCCGTCGGGGTCTCCCCGCAAACTTGAAGGTGAAAAGTTGATCCGCGCGCGATCCCTTGCGTGAGATTTCGGTCCGAGGTTTCAACGCGACGTAATGTAATGTCGCGACGTGGCTTCGGGCACGGAAAAGAAGAAATCGGATACAAGTGTAAGGCTGCGTGCACAATTAGCGAGCGATAAGCTCGCGATGACTTGTGAGCCATGAATGGCAATGGTTGAGCAAGCACGCATGTCACGCTAAACGAAACCTGCAGACACGCATAATTCAATGAATGTTATACACGTATATCGACGATGAGAACGATAGCTTTACGTGAAACCGACACATCTAATATTGATGATCGTCGATGAACATTGATCTTTCGTGTTGCAGTCGTTAATTATCGGGATTCTATTGTTACGAACAAACACAGGGAATATAACTTTCCTGCGTCGAATTGTAATTGAATTCATCCAAGTTGTACTGGTTCTAAAGCAAACTTTTTCAGGGGGCAAACTCGATCATATTTCAATTATTATATATATTCATGACTGGAATTTTCAGAGCGTTATCATTCTTATTACATTCATTGAGTTGCTCGCGCCTCTGTCTGAATAATAATCATAAATATATTATTTCAAAATTCATAAATAAATTTGCACGTCCATTTCCTCTCTTTTGAATTCAAAGCTCATCGCTTGTCGTTTCCCAATGTACCAGAAACATAATATAAAAACGGAAAAAATATCACAAAAATAAATTTGAAAATTGAAATAAATACGATACACTGTCCATATCAATCGTGAAATATTTTCGCGCTATGATATCAAACTGTCGCGATCTCGACAGAGTACGTCTTTGAGATTATGGCACGAAATTGATGATGAAAAATTGTCGCTATCGAGTTACGAAACGCGAATCGTCGTACTATTACTCACGAAAATGAATGACGTGTCGCGTATGCTCTGCTTGTATTTTCCTTTGTAAAGCAAGAGTTTTACAAGATTTTCCAAATAGATCGATGGAAATCCAACGTGTCGAAAATCCATGTCAAAATATCGCGATGTAACAGCAGCAATAACGTTCGTTGAATATCGTCGTGTTAGAGCCGTTTGTAAAGTCAGCCGTGACATCTTGTCAGAAAAGCAAATGGCGAAATCAATTTTTAGACGCGAGCAACTAAAAAAAAAAGAGAGAGAAAATACGTTCCGCAACGTCGTTGATATTTTTCTTGCTAAAGGTTTGTGCTCCGATTTGTATAACAACAAACATGATTGTTTCCTCGACACAAAATAATTCAGAGAGAAAGCGATTTGTAAACTTGAAACATATACAATACAAATTTTATGTTTACAATGCCGTTAAAAATTCATCGAGTAATAGCAGCGTGTCTTGGATCCTATAAATTTTTAAACGCTATTAAAAATTTATCAAATGCAAAAGGGGAAATCATCACCAAAATACGAAACGGCTGTACGCTTTTATCAGAAGCAATTTATCATGGATTGTCAAGCTGGATAATTCAAAGCAGTTATTAGCTTTTCAAACTTCGTGTGATGGTTTCAGATTTTATTTAAATATCTCACATTTTTCTCGATCTGATAACAAAAATATAAAAGTATAAATTATGACAATATATGTGAATAACTTACATTTTTCTATAAAACACGAACGATCGATATAGAAAGAAAAATTTCGATAAAAGAGATATTTAAGTAAAAAAAAAAAGAGAGATTTCTCAAAAAATAAAATATTTCTTTCTGTAATGGAGAATCTTTCGGTAATAGATTAAAATATTGCCACGCTTTTTTCTCCGTGATGGCTGATAACAAAAATAAATTCTTTACCATTAAGAAAGGAAGATGGAATCGTAGTGGCAAAAGCGCCAAGACTTACCGGCCTTATCAGCCATGCTTTATCGGTCGTGACTGATAAGAAGTTTGCAGTATAAGATGTGTAAGACGGCGAAAGAATCGAATAGGGTCGCACGGTAGATACCTAATGAGATAAGAATATAAAAGATGGATGCAAGAAAAAATACGTTCATAATTTTTTTACTAATTGATACATTATTTCAGTGACATGCCGACTACGGTGAAAACGATAAATATCTATTAGTTTAGATATTCACGAGAGATAACTAGCACGCTTAACGAAAAGGTTCGGCTAATTAAGAAAATATGGGTTTCCGACTCTTTCCTTGTCCAGGCAAAATAGCTCTAGAGTTTTATTACACATTCTTTAAAAAAAAAAATATATATATATATATATATATTATATATTTATACTATTCGATAAGAGGAGTATAAAATTATGAAAAGAAAAAAAAATAAATTATTCATTATAACATAAATAAAAAATACAATGCAAAAACAATTATTTAAAAAAGAGTATCTGTAGAATATGCGACAGGACGCAAATAATCGTGACGGGATTGCTTGAACAATGATAAGAAATTAACATATAACGTGCGCGAAGCGGAATCTAAAGATTAAACACGCTAATTAAAAAGGTGTTAGGATTTTCGTAAATGAACGGAGATACAAGGGACGAGGAGAACAAGAACGAGATGCGCCGCAACGCAGCGGAGATCACACTGAGTGCCGGGTCGAGGGAGGGAAGTTTGCCGAGATCGGTGGGGATGCGTTTTACTCTGGACCGGAGGGAGAGCAAGCGGGCGGCGTAGGAGAAGAGAAGGAGAGAGAGAGAGAGAGAGAAAGAGAGGGAAGGTATACTCGTGTCGTGCGATAACCGTCGCCGAGGTGCAAACCAGCCGCGAATTCGAAAGGCAGCCAGTCGCTGTTGGCGCGTCGGCGACGACGCGTCGCTCGTTCACTCAAATACGTGATCAAGGTACACATAAAAGCCGAATCCCGCCGTGCATCCCATCGCGAACGTTCCTATCCGCGAGGCCGAGCTTAACGGGAGTGTTTCTGTGCCGATACCGATAACGTGGTACCGCCGCGAGTGACGGATCTAATGATGGAAAAGAGCCAGAGCTAAAAAAAAAATATATAATCAATATAAAAAATAATAATACTTTAACTTTTATAAAAATCTGAATGAAGGCATTCTCTCTTCTTAGGCTCCTTGGTACAAGCCTTCGAGCACAATAATTGGTGTACAATAGTACTTATAATCTGATCTCGATCTTTGAGTTATCGACGCTTGGGTCGATCGTTGGGCGATTCGTTTAACGTTTCTCGAATATGCGAAATGCATTCAATTCACATTCGATTTTTCTTCCGAATGAAAAATCGTCGTCGTGGCACGTGAACGCGTCCCCTCGATCGTTGCATAACGCGGTCGACGATCACGCGGCGGCAGCTGCATCACGCATCGGAATGTTATACGCAGCTTCTCCGAGCTGCCGAGACTATACGGAGAATACAACGCGCTCGTTTGACGGATCGTAAAATAAAACGCGGCTCGGTCCGTGGCATTGAACCGTGAGGTCGATCGGCCGACCGTCAATCGACGACGACCACCAACATCGTCAGCGTCGTCGTCGTCGTCGTCGCGAGACGACCGGAGGAGAAATTCCTTCTTAGCGATAGTTGAATTTATTCCATGCGATCGCGCGCCGGAGAGAGGCTCGTCGCGAGACCGTAATACTTGATTTCCCACGTGGCATGATGCGGGCGTGCTATCTCTTACAACCGGCTTGTAGGGTCGATTAATCGCTCGTTTCTCATTCACTGACTCTGTTGTCCCTGCCCCTCGAGGAAAAAATCGTCGCCGCGGAAGATACTCAATTGTCGCGTCACGCGAATGAGACCGATGTCACGTTCGTCGTATAAAATGCGTGACAGATGCACCGATCGCTTATCGGAATTCCACGACGACGTGCGCGGAATAATACGCGGAATGTATGGTAGGAATTTATAAATTTCGAGGCGCGCGCATATTCTTTTTTAATTTTTTTTTTTTTTTTTTTTTTTTTCCCTGTATAAATTTCTTCCAAAAAATTCGGGCGTGTTGAACTTGTCCGCGACGAGTAAAATATTGATATCCGATCCGTGAGGGATGCGAAAACTTCTGCAACGATCGAGCGTGTAGCCGGTATTGATTTCGGTACTTGAGACTAATTTCACGCAAACCGCATCGCGAAATTCTGGAAAGAAGAAATTTGCATTCGCATCTCCCGTGAGGATTTCCGCAATGTAACAATGTTGAAGTACTCCCGGCGCTGGGCTTGCCCTTCTCTCGCTTGCTGTTATCTCGAAATTGAAAACAATGCCGCGAGACTAAACATTCCGCTCGGCGTTGCTCTCCGCGTGTTGCATGCATAACGTTACTTGAATTACGGGATGCAGGGCCGCAGCGGCGCGAGTTTATGCACCCAACCCAGATTAAACGGAGACGTCGAAAGATATTGCGATCTCCGATGGAAAAAATCGAACCGCTAGAAAAAATTGTTTACATCGCCCTTAAAAAGAAGAAAATTATTGATTTCAATTATATAATTATCAAACGATTTTTATTGCTCCCTCTTGACGCTTCTAACAATAATACCTACATAGTTAGATGCAATTTTTCAATAAAAAAATCGAACGTATCGGAGATAACCATGAGACACCCATCTTATATATAGGAAAAATTTGGCGGTAACTTTTCTCGGATGTGTACGATATGAAATGACGATGGAAGATTACAATATGATAAATTGCTCGTTTTCAGCAGTACATTTTTTAATAAGTCGATCTTTAAAATATCATTATGATTATACCGGCGCGAAATCGATAATCGAACAAGAATTTATCTTCCAAGTTGACGAGCGTAAAGTCTTTTCGTTACCCTCGTGGATTATTCGGCGGGAGAAGGGACGAGGAAAAATGTGTCGTTTAGAAAAAGGCGGTCGAGCACGTTCTCTCTGTAATGTAGGTTATCGTCGTCGACTCGATGCCGATACCAGTCGTGTGCCTCGCATTAAAAACGTGCTATCGATAACGGACAAGAACGATATTGCGATTTTTCATTCGCGTAACGAAAGCCACCGGCATTCGTTATCGTAACAAATATGGAAATGAGCAGAGGAGCGCGTGAGAGAGAGAGAGAGAGAGAGAGAGAGAGAGACTCGTTCAAACCCATGTTCAGACAGAATCATCGGATCGTTACTACGCCCCGTATCGCTTGACATACGTGATTTTATTTTCCAACTGACAGTTCGATCCTGACGGGTTCGCCTCGTCATCGTAAATGTTTGGTCAGCGCGAACCGCGAGATCTGCAGCTGCATTCGAAACAGGGCGATAGGATCGCATGAATAACTTAATCGATCATGAATAACTAGCCGAGAGAGGCATAATTCATATTTTTCGCTAAATAGAAATATTATTTTTCATCGATTATTCGAAATTAATATCGCGAAACGCAAATATATATATATATATGCAATTAGTATATTGATATTTCGCGATGCAATTATTCTATTTTTGATTACAGTCGGAAAATCGCGCAATAAACAGACTCGACGTTGCACGTCGGCATAAAAGCGGTGAAGTGGGATTCGGTGATTACGGAATTTCGACAAAACTTGAAAATGCAGGCGTGTTGTTGCGAGCTTCGAAATTGCGACTAAAATGCGGTCATACCGTATATGCGAAATGCACTTCCACGTTCCTGTTGAATTAGCTAAACGCGATACCTGGTGGGGAGTTTATCAATAATCGATGCTACATAGACCGAGAGCGCTATGTATTATTGCTTTCTCCTCCCCCGCGTCGCCCCTTATAATACCGCATTAATTCGTCAAGCGCGTCATGCGCGTCTCTAATAATAGTCGACTTTATTCAAATCACATTATTTTAATACGTAAATAATTGGAACGGGTCGCGACTATCGATGAAACTCGATGCGAATATTTTCTTCATAATCAGATAAACAATTATACGATACATGTATATTAATTCTAAAATTTATAACATAAAGATATCCTCGACGCGAATATTATTTACGCGCAAAATAATTTTTAATCGTAACAGTGGAGCATTATTCTTTCGACATTTACTTGATAAATTGAGAATATAGAAACAAAACCCTCCTCAGATCTTTGTCAAATTATCGCCGGATTAGCCTTTGTCTCGAAATCCGATCTTAATCCACGAGTACGAAAAAGTTATTCCCCTCCATCCAGAACGTACCGTAAACTACCGAGGAGGTGAATCGGTGTTCCCCTTCGCCCATTCCTCCCTCCGATCCGGCCTCGTTTATCGTTATCGCCGTCTGGAAACTGCGAATGCTTTCCCGGGAGGGTGCGGACAATTCTTACAAGTCGCGACGATAAAGCGGATGGGAAGATAAGACGTTGCCGAAGGAATAAAGGCGAAATGTATTGGCATGGGGTTGTCGGTTGGACGGTGAACTGCTCGCGAAAGGATCGCTCCTTCTCTCCATCTTTCCTTAAATTGCGTGCAACGGCGAGGAATCGCATACAATATTCTAACAGAGGCGCGAGAAGTCGAACGATTCGCCGCGTATATGTGCATACATGTATCTATATATCGTATATATGTGTCGTCAGTGAATCGACGAACGGAGAGGAAGAGTCACGTAATCGGAAACGATTTACTTCTACACGTACACCTCCACCTCGTACTTTACTTATCGTCCCGTGTCGCGTGTCGAAGAGGCAAGGTAGACCGATGGGGATCGCTATTTATCCATTCCAGACCGTGTTTCTGCAACGATAAATACGCCCGGCCATTCCCCCGATTGTCCGGTCTTGAGTCTCGCAGTCGAATATACATGAATATCCATTAATGAGGTGTGTAAATCAGACGGACCGAAACGTTTAATCGTCCCCGATCGCGCGCGAATCCATCGCCGAGAATAATTCAGCGTTCACGTCTCTTACTCCGCGTCTCCCCTTCAATTTCGTTATCGAACTAGCGTTTCCGCGTTTCCTCTTTTTTTTTTTTTTTTTTCCAACATATGCTCTCTTTCGTTCTGTTTCTCCGCCCTGCTTCGCTTGTTCGTTATAATAGCAACGAAACTGACGTCCCTGAGTGTGACCCGAAACCGAAGATTAATTAATCTTCATCGATTGTTGCGTCGGGAAGTAACGACCATTGAAAAAAAAAAATTGAAAATGATTTACAGATCGATACGAGCGACATACGAGTTTTCTCTCGGGAGAAATTATCTCTATTATTTATAAAACGAGGAATTCATGTCAAACGTGTCAAAAAAAAAACTAGTATACAAATTTTTATAAAAAGTATAAAGAAAATATATAATTTTTTACGCGTACAAATATGTCAATACTTTACTTGAAATTCATTTTTTTTTTAATATAATTTAGGATACACGCGCACACAATTCATAAATTAATAAGATAACACACACACACACACACATATATATATAAAGAAAAAATATCGAGAACTTAAAAATTGTGTTTTTAACGATCAATAAAGAGGCAAATTAAAATTTTTTATCATGCTTCGCGTTGATATTCTTTAATTTCTCGTAATTATTCTAATTTTATTCAACGGGCAATTAGTAAGAGCATCACGCGTTAATAATGAGATATTTCTTTATTGTTAATAAAAGTAGAGCAAGAAGCCGAGAAGGAGAATGAAAAACGGAAGACCGGAAGAAATTTCGAGTCGTTGTTGAAGAGACTCGATCGTAAAGGGAAATTCTTCTCAAATCCTTTGAGTGAGACTGCCTTTCATTCACGAAGCTCTTTTCACGTCTATCGATCCTGCCCGCTTCTATCATGTGCCATTTGACCTTTTTGTTACTATTCGAATAGACCAAACTTTACCTCAACGAAAAACGAAGATATCAAAGATATATTTCGTTGGCCATCTATACGACAGAAGTTTACTAAGTTACAAACAGTATTTGCTGATGGAAATGTCGCTTTATATCCAAGAATATACGAGATGAAATAATATTATATCTCTTATCATTGCAATGCAAAGATTAAATTAAGCAAACATTAATATTTGACGATAAACTCTGAACTTGATAATATACTTTAAAATACAGAAAGTCGACTCTCTCTCACTATATACAGACTTGTCATTTCTTATTTAAGAACAAGTGTTAATATATGTTTTTAAATTTTTAAGATTTATAAATTATATATATATATATATATTTCTTTTCAATTTATTTCATCACAATTATCATCTAATTTATTTTAATGTATCTAAAAAAATAATGTCAATTTTAAAATCTTTTGTCTCACTTGTGTTATTCTTCATTGAACATAAATTTAAATTCGCTTCTTTAACTTGTCAAATTTGGAGTTAAAGAACCAGCAAATAAGACTACTCTCTCTCTCGTTACGTTACGAAACGATCGTGAATAACCGACAAGCGCGTTCGTGGAACGCCAACACGAAAAGTTTACAGTAACGGCAGTTGACATATTTGTACGATAAACAGAACCACGTCGTATCGAGCGAGAGCATTTTGATAACGCAAGAATGTAGGCACGATTAGTCACGCAACGATACATAGTGGGAGAGTAGCTGAGTGGCAGATCGCGGATTATCATCATCGGATATTGCGACGCTGTCATTTAACGCAGTAATATCGTGCGACACTTTCAACGGTTCGTCGTTTCTATACGATCGAGCGTGATAACGTAACATAGTACTTATCATCTTGAAAGAAAAAAAGAAAAAAACGTTTCTAATCAATATCATCGAGTGACATGTCATATCTTTTTCGATAAATCGTGATCTAATTTCCGCGGTGTAAAAAGATAAATTTAACCAAAGAAAAAAATCAGAAGAATATTTTATAACAATTGATAATAAAAATTATAAAATTATAAATCATACCAAAAACGATTATTAAATATACAAGAAAAATGTCTTCTGTGAATGTACTAAAATCCATATATATTCGAAAAATTTGACGAAGGAAATAAAATTGACGCTGGAGAGAGAATATATGAGAACCGCGAGATTTCTTAATTTTTCTGTCCTTACAGACGGACGATCGTTTCCAAAGGACTAAGATCGAAGAGAGGAAGAATTCTGGTGCCATGTTCAAAAACGTTGTACGCTGTCACCGACAAAATTGGATCGCACCATCATCCCAAGGAAGAAACGAAGAAGCGTAGAGAGACGAATGTCGTAGTAGAAGACGATTCTACGAATCGGCGATTCGAATGAGTTTCGAGAGGATACCTTACGTCGGACGTCGTCGTCGTCGTCGAGAAGCATGAATTCAGCAAGAGACAGGACGCAGAATCACGTAATATTGCATGGCGTGTGTCACGTGTCGCGACAAGGTCGAGATAATTTTTCCTGGTGCAAGCGAGAGGATTAGTCGCAGGCGGCGATTTAATCGCACGCTAAGTTAACGCGACCGCGACTTCTTTCAATTGGAGCAAAAAGCAGCGGCGAATTCGACAACGCGGATTTAAAGAGCAGCGAAGAGACATGTCGAGACGACTTCGCGGTCGGCTCGACGCGGAATTATCGCCTGGCGCCAGCTTGGCATAAAACAGCCGGTGATAAAGACGAAGCGAGAAGAGGAAATCCTTTGAGAGCGTATGGCAGAAGGAGAGAGGAGCGGGGGCGAGGGTGCGAGTGAGAGGCGCAAAATGGGAGCAACGAGATATGTGTTGGGTAGCGCGATCTTGGGACTGTTTTGGAGCAGCTTACTCAAGGGTGTCCTGACCAACTCCACCAGCAGGTGCGACTATCCCCCTTGTTCCTGCGACCACTACGGCCGGTTGACTTGCGACTGCAAGGAGGAGAGAGAGGTAGGTTCGCCACAAGCCTGATATCCCCGATAAGCATTCGCGTTAGAATCGATTTTCGATTGAATCTCCTCGGCTCGCGATACCGCGAGGAGGTAGAGGAAAGATAGCGAGGGAAAAAAATCGCTCGCGCTATCGCCGACGTAGATCTGGGGCACGTATCTTGCAGCTCCGAAAGACAAGGGAGTACATTTTCTCCTCTCGTATATGCCCGAGACAGCTTATCGTATTTAACTCGTGGAATCCGATTCTCCGTTCAACACGAACGAAAAGATATAACTCGATCCTCAATTCATGCAATGACCTCTCTCGCGTACACGTTTTAAATATATCATATTTATATAATTATGGTAGAGAGAGAAAATAGCGCCAGAGTCCTAAAAAAGTAATTATTACCTTTTATACGCACACGGACTTTTTAATTATAATAATCGTGTACTTTTTGTATACGCTATCCTTTTTTTTTTTTTTTTTTTTTTTTTTTTTTTTTACATGGGAAAAGAGAAAAACTGATGATATTAATAAATTTCTGCAAAATATTTTTTCGAGATTTTTATGTAAAACCAAAATTTTATAGGCATTTATTTTTCAATAAAATCGTTCGAGATCTCAGATCTCGGGTCGGGTTTCTAAGGTTGACTCAGTCCTTTTCATCCCGATTTCGTTTCGATGAGAGTCCGCGATCGTCGTCTCCGATCTTTCCTACCGCATTTCCACTTCAAATGATCACAACGAATGACGATAGAAAAGGGCGTGCGCGCGTACGCTCCCTCAACAACGAATTCGTGCGGAAACCGCGGTGGGATTAGCTATCGCTATCGCACGAAAAATCTCAGACAATGCGACACGGGGCTCTGTCTGGCAATCCTCCCTTTGTTCCGCAGGGGGACGTTATTCCATTTGCGAATTACCCGACGGAGAGATAAAGAGGCGGGTACCGCGGGTAGCTTGGCGAAATCGTAAAACCCGATCTCTCCGGCGGCCTAAAGAAAAGACAGGAAAGGCGAAAAAAAAAAAACACGAGAGAAGAAGGAGAAAATGTTTCCTCGCGATCTCGATGTGACGTCTTCGGCGTCCCGTATCGCCGCAGGTTGCGACGGCAACAAAGATCGAGATAAAGTAATAATCGCGCGCGTCCTGAGATTCCTTCGAGCGGCTTCACCGCTCCTGCATCGATATAACAGAGTAAGGATAACATCGGAGTTGCCGAAGAAAGGGAGAAAAGGAGAGAAGGGAGAAACGAGCCTCTAATCTCCCGGCTACGCGGGAGGTTCTCGTAAATCGCGAGGGTGCCAACCGCGACGGGGGGATGGGAACCCTCCATAAATTAGAGTGTGTTTACGCAAATCGGTAGGATCGGGGACGCGGGTGCGAGAAGGGCAGGCAGGTAGATAAAAAAGAAAGCGCGAGAAAGAATGGGGGATCCGTCGATCCTCCCGCCCCTCGTAAATGTTTCGCTTTTATCCCCCTCGGGGGCCACGCACCCCTTCTCGAGCGGTGAAAAAGAAATGGGCGAGCGATCTCCCCCGGCGATCCGGTGATCACGCGAGCTCCGTTCGTTTCTACCGCGAGCGCGTTTCCCTCGCCATCGTTTCCGGCCATCCGCGATATTAAAGGATAGACAAAGAGCGTCCGCCTACGTGCGCAGCTATAACAAGCACGAGTGATTCATAATCGCAACGCGATATCGCGATAAACGTGCGCCGCGGCTCCCGACTCCCGAGGATCGTGCGCGCGAGGACTTCGTGACGCGCCAAAACCGGAAGTCGTCGGTTTTCGTTAAATCAAATCGAATACCGGTCTACGACGTGGTAACGCGAGTACTATCGCTCCTTCCGCCACCGCTGCCTGAATTTATTGAATAAATTTGCAAATTCTTTCTCTTTCTTTCTCCTTTCTCTCGCGATGATGAGAGTTTGAAATTCGTCTTCGCGAAAGTTTCCATTCCCTTTTCGACTTCCGTCTTTTTCCGTCGCGATAAAGAATGTAGTGCGCGCGGGAATACGATAAGAGAGTAATGAATGCGATTCGGAGAGAGGGAGATGCCCGCGTGAATATACATCACGCTCTCGACGATTACAGGACAAGATAAAACAATCAACCCTGTTACTACAATTAAAGTCCCTCTCTCTCTCTCTCTCTCGCATTATTTGATTTAAAATTCCTGAGATTTTATCAATTTCACACGCGGGAATAATTCTGGTACTAGAGCTGCACGTACCGGATAACGTAAACGAGTTTCGTATTCATCTGGATGCGAGGAGAAGAGTAGGAAATTTAATCGGAACGTCCGAGCCCGAGCTCGGACAAATATTTCGCGATGCAACGACATCCCGCGTTTTAATTGCGAGAATCCCAAACGAGAAGAGGAAAATTGTCCCCGATAAAGCGGATTCTTCTTGTTACCCGCGACAATACCGTAAACTTGATCCGTAAAATCCCTCTCTCAGTGACAAAACGATCGCCGGGGAAGAAGGAGCGAACGGGTTTTACGAAGCTACGTATCATCAATTGATATTATATGTGCATACGTTCCTGATACGCATGGCTATTTCGACGAGCTTGTATTCGCGCGCAGACACACGAGCAAAAAGTGAAATCACGCGTGGACTTTATCATCGAACGGAAGAGAGATGTAACGCGAATTGCGAGAAGGAAGTGACGTATAACTGACGATGAGGGATATAAATGGCTCGAAACGGGATTGAATTTCTGTTGCCCGGCTAATTGGTCGAGAACGATTGGTGTAGCCCGTTCATCATCGATGATGTGTCACGTGTGTAAAGTAAAGCCATAATTATAGTAAAACGGAGGATATATAAGCGAGAATATATGATGAAAACGAAATTTTGATGTTAAGGAATAGTTTGACGTTTAATTAATATTTCAATATGATCAAAATTTATAGTCACGAAAATTTATAAATCTTAATTTTTTTCCATCATTATTTCTATAAAATGCAAAATAGTTACGGTAATAATTCTCATTGAATAATAATGAGTAAATTATATAAAAACTTGAATAAATTTTACAAGAACATTTTAAATAACAGTATAATAAAAAACAAAAAAATTAATTTTATAAAAAAAAATATCAACTTTGTCAAATTAATAATCGTGTAATATATTTTTTGCGAAAATATTTTCACGGAGAATATGATTTAGAAAAACTTTAATATATCTTAAAAGAAATATATATTATTAATATTAATAGATTAGACAATGAAAAGCAGAGATACACATTTAAACACATAAAATACTAAGTTTATTAATAATCATGATTAATTTACGTGTTATCGCTGAGTTAAACACTTTGTAACAACGAGGGGACCGCTGATAGATCTCCCGCCAACATGAGGGGGAGAGGGCAAGGGGGGGGGGGGCGAGAGAAGGAAGAAGAGGTACAAAGTCTTTGGTCGCAAACTGAATAATTGACGACGAGCGTAAATAATTGAGAGAGCCTTTTAGTGAACGCGACTTTAAACTCACTCGCTTGGCCGTAATAAGCGGAATAAGACACGAGACGCTGAAAGAAAGAGAACCCGGCCGGGATCGGGGATGTAAAAGTAACGGCCGTAAGGAGTATGGTTGGAAATGTTAGGGTGCCACTTACGGGAAAGAAGCGCGCGTTTATGAAAATACTGGCGAAATGGAAAAACGGCGCTACGACGATCCATGTGCACTCGTGCAGAGAAAATTGCCGCGGATGAAAATGCACGGTTTTAAGTAAATGGCAACAATCTTTCTCTCTCCGGAATAGCATCGCGATCACTTTGATCATAATAACCCAATAGTAATAAGGCACGATTGCGCGAGAGATGATATTGATCAAATATTGTGTCTGGATGTAAAAATACTTTAAACATTTCCATCGATGGTAAATCGATCGGGTGCATGTGTGGATGCGAAACGCTAATTAAAAACGTAATAACTGCATATCGTCGACAAAATTTGTCGCGATTAATTAACATTAATGTAAAATAATTGATCGATAGTTTTATCATACTTGAAGTTGTTAAGCGCGACTAGGGGTATGCGAAAATTTTCAGGCAAGGTTTCGCGAAAGAAACTGACGCTGCCATGGGTAAAATTGTTACACATAAATTCTTTATGGATCGTAAAAGAGCTTTCGTTTCTATTTCCGCGGCACTATGCCACTTTCCGTTCGCTGCCTCGTTTCCGGTCTCGGGGTCGAGAGTTTTCTTCGTCTCTCTCTCTCTCTCCCTTTCTCTTTTTTTTTCGCGCGACAAAATTCGACACAATCACGTGTTTTCCCGATAAACTTAATCTCACCCATTAAATCAATCTCACTTTCATCCGGGAAAATGTCTATGTAACGACGGAGCGGGATAGGACGCCTCGAACCTTTTCCCGTTCGATTAAGAACGTAAGGCACATTCGATTACTGCTATAATCGACGTTAGATCACTCGCAATCTCTCTCGAATTATCGCACGACGAGATCGCGCAGATTACCCCGCAAATTCGCAGCAGGGAAAATGTCACACGGCGAACAACTACGGACAAAAAAAGGCGAACTGACGCGCGTTCTCGAGTTTAATTCTCGGCGGGAATCGTTTCCCTGGTAATCGACGGGCGCGCGAAAAAAAACGTGGAGTTAGACGTGACGCGTTGAAAATGTTCGAAGAGAGCACGAAAGAAGGAAATTTCATATCTATAGAGAAAAATTGCGGACAGCGAGAGAGAAAAAAAGAGGGAGAGAAAGAGCGAAAGAGTGACTAAGGCAGAAAGTATGAGCGGAATAGAGGTGCATTGTTTGAAAATAGGAAAAAAGAAAAAAAAAGAAAACGTCGTCTCGCTTCGTCTTCTTTCCGATTCTTGCAAGCTTTCCTCACGTTTCTTACGAGCGCGAAAATTCCCGTGAAGAAAAATGCAGATGTCCATCGGAATCATACAGAAGAAGTTACGATTCGATTCGATTTCTGTCGCACCCTACTTGTCTGCTTATGAATTTTATATGGTCGAAACGAATTTACGATGGATGGAGCCATCGCGAGGAACCAATTACATTTCTCGATGCAATGTCGAATTTTCCGCACTAAATTCCCAAAACAATTTTTTTTTTTTTTTTTTCAGAATTTCCAAGGCTGATACTTTTCTATTGTCTCCTTTAGATAATACAGGACCAAACAAAAGTCGACACACATTTTTCCGAACAATATTATTGTACGAAGAAGCGTAAACTTATGTTAGTTTCAATACTACTTTCAAAATAAATCTCCCATCACGTAAATTTTTCAGACGAAACGTGCGAGCGATAAAAGTAGTTTCGTTTCGGATAGACAGGTAACGTCGGTTAATAATCTCTCTGCTCGACATCGTGCGTCGAAAAGTAGCCGTGAACAATGGAACAAGAACAAAAGAGGGAGTTTTCGAACAGAAGCAGAAAAGGGACGAATGGGGCAAGACGTTAATGCATAAGGAAGACAGAAAAAGAATAATATAAAGACCTTCCTCTCTTTTTCATCTCTCTGCGTCGCGCCTTTTTATTTCTATTCTCTATTTTTACCATTCAACAGACGGTCTGTCTCGCATATCTTTCCGCGTTGTTTCATTGCAATGCGATGACATGAAGAGATTGTGTCTTATTCTAGTTTTATTCTTCACTTTTCTTAATGAAAAGCGTCGGCTATTTAGTGAAAATTTATTTTAATATGACATAATAAAACTGTTTATAAGATAATGATAACGATTGTAAGAGTCTTGAAATCGTAAATTCTTACGAAATCAACGAATGCTATCTCTCTCGGAATTCAACGCTTAAACGGAATCGATTAGACGGAAAAGATAAACTGTAATTAATAAGAGCAGCACGCTTGGCCTCAGGCGATATCTCGGCCGTTTTGTAGCAATCAAAGAGCGACTCGCGTTTCTCGCGAGATCGACTCGCTCGATATACACATGCTAAATGTCGACGAGCTTTATCGGGCGATTCCGACGTTCCAACGAAAGTTGCAGCGGTCATGAATAAATGAGGCAAACTCAAATAAATGTATCGCACGAGCAACGTACCAATAATATCGCAACTCAATGCGTTTTGAATCGAGCAATATCGTTTACGTGTGCAAGACGTGAGACGAGTTCGTATGCGCGAGCAGATAATCCCACGCAATTATCTAATGCAAGGATAACACGTCGAGCGAGAGCGAAAAATCCAACGATACAGCTCGATTCGCGTAAACGATCGATAGGAAAGAAGACTGATTAAACAAAGGGGACGGTAAATCTCTGTGACGCGTCATCTCTCGATGAACGCGAGACAGAAATGACGACTACGAGATATGTCATGAAATTAAGCTGTCGACCCTTCCTCCATGATTATGATAACGACATTATTCGCGATAATTAGCGAGACTGAACGCGCACGTCGTGAATAATTAGGACAGTTAGACCTGTAATTACGGCTATTCGACCTCTATTAGGGCTTTCCCTGTCGGTACATTGTGTTACGCCAAATTATTATGATTCTTCCTTCTTGAGGAAAATATATCAAAAATTAATTCGCGAGAAAATCTTATTATCTCGATGAAAAGCCCTGATTTTTAAAACATTTTCTTGTTTCTCGTCAGTAATTTTAGATCAAGAATTATGCGAGATAGATCGTGCTTATATATACGTAATATATATAATGAATATTCGTAGAACAAATTTAAAGATAGTTACTTTCTTCCCTCCTCTATATAGATAAATATAAAAGATATATCGAAATAAAAAGTCGTTTCAACTTGCAGGAATTGATCCTGACCACAGAAGGGGATAGAAGGCTGAGTCCCCACACCAGCAGAATAATGGTTAGCAACTGCTCGTCCGTAATACTCGCAAACTCAAGCCTGGCCTCGATGGCTGGGTTACGTTCGGTGGATCTGATTAATGTAGCGAATCTGACCTTGGTCAGACAAAGCTTCGAGCTGTCATCGCACAGCACGCGCACGCGGATCTCCGTACGGAACAGCAGCATCGATGTGATCCCGAGCTTCGTATTCCGCGGCGACGTCGAAGCGATCGTGTTCGAGAATGTGCGGATCGGCCAGCTGAGTGCCTTCTCGTTCGCCAATCTCATCCACACGGACACTCTTCGACTGGAGAACTGCCTCATCGAGACGACGGAGGCGCAAGCCTTCAAGAAATTCGACGTCGGTTATCTCCACGTGATCGGTGGCAGTTTTGGCGATCAATTGCCGAGTCGTACCATGAACGACATCGAGGTCTATCACAAGTTCATGCTAGACGACGTGAAAATGGGCATCGTGAGGAGCAACGCATTTATCGTGAGGAGCCCGCGAACAGTGGCGATACAGAACTGTGCGATCGAGAGCCTGGAGAGCGAGGCGTTCGATGTGACGGCGCGCGGCGCCGTCATCATCAAGAACAACACTTTCGGCAACATCGGCATGGGCGCTTTCCTAGGTATTCGCGCGGATCGCGAGATTAGATCACCTCCATCATCGTCATCATCATCGTCATCGTCGTTGTCATCGTCGTCTTCGTCATCGCTAATCCATGGCCTCATCTTCAAAAATAACAGCGTGAGCAGCTTCGAGGAGGGCTCGCTCATGTTTGATCGCGCGAGTTTTCGACCAGAGCTCGACAATCTACTCATCGCGCAGGCCTGTGACTGCCAAATGTTACCCGTGTGGAAAAATAATGTGCTCAATTATACGAGCGTTTACTCACGGTTCTATGTGAGACAAAACTCGCTTGTGCCGCCCCCGCTGACGCAGCCCCAGGAGCCCATCAACGAGACTCCGGAGACCTTCCTATGTCTGGACGGCGTACCAACGAGCTTTGTCGACTACGAGATGCGTCACTGCTCGCTCGGCGGTTCCATGCTCGTTCTCATTCTAATTATCGTAGGTGCCGTTCTCATCCTATTAGCGAGCGTGTGTCTCATCGTCTGGTGCTGCCGAAGACGCCGGCGGAACAACAGGAAGAAGTGGATCAGCGTGCCCACTAACGCACCCGACGTGGTTTCCAAGAAGAACGGCGTAATCGGCAGAGAAGCGGCAACGTCCGGCACGCCGGTCGACAGCAGGATAACCATGGTGGTGCCGGATGGCAGGCTGTACCGAGAGACAGAGTTCCACGTGATCGTCGAGAAGGCCGAGCCGCTTACGACCGAGTTGTAACGAGACGCCCCGGGTGGCTCGACAGCCAGGCCCGCAATCGTCGCTCCCGTTGAAGAGGAACTCGAGTGGGTGGAAACGTCGAGTCGCTTTCGAGTATATAAGCTGTGAGAGACACTGCGTACAGCAAACGCCACAGTGAAGAACACAGTGATGTCTGGGAAAAAAGTTAAATCGGTGTTCGAAGAATATGAAAAGGACTCTTTTTCCGACAGAGGAAAATTCTCCTCGGACTTAAATCGCGCATATAGATTGTATAAACCGTTTCTGCTTGGGGGAATAATAGAATGCAACGCGAGAAATGCCTATCCCCTTCCCTCTTCCCTCATATCATGTTGTTCTTTTTTTTTTAATTTAATCGATTATCTCTTCTTTAGTACAATACAGTTCGTAAGCTTCCATTTACATATCACGAGCGGTCGACGATTATCCGCGTCGCGCGTTCTTTTCATTCCTCGAACCGTCCTTTCTCTCGAAGGCGGTCACGTTCCTCCGCGGCGATTAAAAAGTTTTTCAGAACGAGTCACGCGGATTCGGGTGATCGATTACCGCTGCTAGTTAAGTTTATTGTTAAACAATTTTGCAAGAGAGGGAGAAAAAAAGAGGGCCAGTGTCATAGAAGACGAAGCGTTTAGAAAGCAGAAGAAAGAGAATAACTCGTGTAGAGAAAATCCTAAACTCGCTGTCTTGCGTAAGATACGCGATTATCATAAAATTATGTATTAGTGAGCGTTGGAATGAAAATGACGATATCAAAGGACCAAAAAATGGAATAACCGCTTGTTCGGATAGCTGTGCCATTCCTGGAGTGATGTTACACACGATTCGTGTCCACTCCATAGAAATCCTGATCTCTCAAAGGAGGAAGAAAGTGAACGGACGGAATTCTTCGCTACGTTTTCATATCAAAATCGTTCCAAAACTATAATTTTATAGAGAAGATTGACAGTAATGTAACAACGGATATTAACGGACAAAAATAAACCGGGAAGATTAATTTATCAAGATAAGAAATGTCCCATATCTTATACCAGTGGCGGATTTACAAGTTAATCATATCGCTTCGCAAACTAGAATGTGTATTTTCTTCTCTTATAAAAAAAAAATTACATGTTAATTATTTATAATAGACTTATGTTAATTAAACTTATATTTTTTTAAACAGGATTTTTACCGCTTTGTTAATGATAAATGTAAATACTCGTTATATATTTTTAAATCAAACTTTTGTTGGAAAAATTTCTAGGAAAAATTAAATATTCGATATAAATTTCGTATAAATGTTCGAAAATGTAGATCCGTCATTGTTTTGTACACTCTTTCGAGAAAAGTGAAATTTGGTAGACGGTAAATTAGAGTAATTTTTATCCGCATCGTGCTGTAAATTCTTCTGTCGTCTCGTTATCACATTGTTTTATTAATGTCGATGTGTATTTATTTTGAGCAAGTATTTGCTATAAAACTTGGCAATAAAAACTGTTGTTACTGTTATTATAATTTACACTTAATCTTAAGTACGTTTTTCTATAATCAAAGCATTAAGATCATTTCGCAAAATTTGCCGTATGTTAATAATGTAACGTGGTAGAAAATTTCAATGAGATAGGGGCTATTTTATAAAATCAAACGAAAACTCATTTCGAATGTATATCCCGCTGTATTCTTTGAATACGTTTAATCTAAGTATAACGAAAACATTTTTAAAACACCTGATTATGAACGAACATACTCCTAGATCATAATGATGAAAATAAATAAACCTCTTATCCCTTTTCCCTTTTCAATTAAAAGGAAGCGTGTATATCGCGACATTGAGAACTAATATTTTGATATAATCATAAAAAGACACTTCGCCAATTACAGAAAAAGAAGTAAAATAAAGCTTATCAGAGAAACTGTAATATATCGTACGACAGAGTTGATTTATTAAACAGAAGGCCCAAGTAACTCGAAGCACTTGAAGACGGAGATAAGCTACGTTTCTTTGCGCTCTTTTCGAGCGCATGAAAGAGCAGAATTAAGTCTCGGAAAACTTTTTGTGCCTCTTATGCTCGATACGTTGAATTACCGTCAAGGTAAATCTTATTAGCATTCGCGTATCGAAAGATCAAAGTTTAATACGCCGCAACATGTGCAAACCGTATGCGCAGGTACGTATGTATATATATATGCGTAATTATACCATTGTAGCGAACAGAATCACACAGTTTGTATAATGTTATATATATAGTTATAATTATCGCGAGACTGTGATATATAACGATAGCTGCCCGACTACATAATTTGTTTCGCATTAAACGATCAAAGACACAATAAAGAGAATACCAATAATATATCGGCTAATCATATTAAGATTAACTAAGAAGATACACACGTACTAATATTCCTTTAATTGCTATATGTTAATTATTTAATATATATTCGCGAAATTTAACTAAAATTAATTTATCGCATTTGTATTTTGAAGATAATAGCAAATCAAATTGTTGTAGTTATGCAATTATAACAATTAAAATTCTAATTGACCATAATCCAGAAATTATTTGTAATTATCTCTTGTACATTTACGCGTATACTGAACACACAATATGCTACTGTGTGTGTAATTAGATACCGCGTCAGATATCTATACAGTTTTGTGACCTATTTGCCATGGCCTTGTTCAAAATAACTCATAATGCCATGACGAATAAATAAAATATCGTTCCAACACACAACTTTTTCTCAAGATAAAAAAGAAACCGTATATATCAGAGACTGATATGACTGATTGTAAGTAAAAAATATGAAATTTTCTATGCGCAATATAACAAACAACAATAATAATAATATCGAAATAAACTCTTTTCATATTAATAATTACATTTGAAAAATACAGTTTCTTTTTTTTTATTATAATGTATGATGTTGGGTACTTACCTGTACGGGAGCACACCGTCGAGAGCCTGTGAAACTGTGGGGGGCGACGCGAGTGCGAATCCTCGTCCGAGTAACGCCGAATGTACAGAGAAAATTCTCTTTGCCGTTTCCTGCATCGATTCCAAATCCTCTTCTACTTCTTCCGCTAAAAATTGTAATACCGTGTAGAAATCAATTTTTTTATAAAAAATTATATTATTTTTTATACAATTAAAATAGAATAACGAATCGAAGAACGAAATTTTTTCGAAAATGAGCCAATTATAAACATGATTATATATCACGTATTATATTACTTTAAATAGTGTATATTAACATTCATGATACTTGTATTCATATATATTAGTTTATTAATATAAAATAGAAATTCAATCATATTATACTTACAGGATACTGAAGGCAACAATAAATTTTTCCTCATAAGACTTGCAGCACATGCTCCTCCAAGAAAGGATAACTCAATTTCTAAATTCTTCAGACCATGACCGGATGTTATCCAATCATAACCAATAACTAGGCATTTGAAGCCGTATGTAATGGAGCTCTCATTTTTCATATAATCAGATGCGGTTTCCAACGAAAATACCACTTCATTTCCTAAATACAGTACCAAATAATTTACTAATAATTCACTATAATTATTTAGTGTCATGTACTTTTAGTTAATGCTGGATATAAACGTACCTGGTAATACAACAGCATTTTGAGGCCATTGACTCTGAATATTGCTTAACTTGTGCAATACTGGCCAGTATTGTGGACCATCTTCGTTCGTAATATTCAAAACTGTCCTGTAAAAGCAAAAATTAAACATAAATATAAAAGATATGTACATACAAAAATATTATAAAAGTATTTATCTACCCAGTGGAAGAATTGAAGATTATATTTGGTATATAAAGCTGTAAATAGTCCTCAGGTTGTGATGTTCCACACTCTGGTGTAAATTCGACAGTCAGCCATTTTACTGTTTCCGGAAAACTAACTTTGTAATATGACACTGCCGCTGGTTTATAAGGATGTTCACTCTCTAGCCAAGTATAATGATGACTGGTGGTAACTGGAGGAGCAAAGTGTGATTGAGTTTCGCTATCTTGGGATATCTGAGAGGTTCCCATCGTAGATAGTAAATTTAAAGCTGCGATATGTGGTAACATCTCTTGTATTAGAGTAAGGATTTGTACGCTACTCTGAAAGATGCAGAACAAAATTTATATTAAATACTTATTTTGTCATACTTGTTTTAGTATCATTTAAGAATCGAGAAAGTTTATATCAAAGAAATTTTCAAAATCACTTACTCTAGGATCTGATGTAGCCAAGGGACTAATATGTGCCATTACTAGTGGCAAGAGAGTCGTTACAAAAGTTGCGTTACCAAGGACTTCATTGGCTATTATTTCCTCTGCTCTTTCTCTCGCCAAAGAAAAAATTTCATTTGACCGTTGAATAATTGTTGCAGTCATAGCCAGGGTACATTTTCTTGCTTGTACTTCTGCCATAGCTTTATTCGTGTGCTGCCCATCGGAATCTTGTGGATTTGAATAATATAAAATATGCGGTATTTGACCTCTAGTTTGTGTTGTGCCTGCAAGAACAAAATTACAAGCATATTACAATCCATATTTTGCATAATACCATGTATCTTTTTAAAATGTAATCATGTGAACCATTTTAAACTCACCGTTAAAACTCAAGGAACAAGCCGTAAAGGTAAATGTTGTGCCATCTGCTCCTTTGACAACACTCAAACCACCGTCACCATTACTAGTACGTCCTCCACGATTCCGTAATCTAATAGCATATTTGATATTCTCTTTTATAAGAACTGGTTTGTCAAATTTTAATTCTACTATGTCATTAACACAGTCATCTGGCCCAAAGGAGCCTCTTGTAAAGTCTAAACTGCTCCAACGCTGAGTATGCGATGGATCGTTACCAGTATTATTTTGCTATAATAAAATAATAAATATACTATAGAATTCGAATAATAATATGAATAATAATAGGATATCTATATGTTATATATACTTACATCATCTAGCAATTCCAATTCGTAATCATATACTCCTGCACCTCCATAAATACAAACACCGGCTATAAGGATGCCTGGTCTATCAACGGAAAAACAGATAGCATCCGGAGAACCATTACCCGTATTCCACGATCTTGATTGATTTGTTCTCGTGAATCTTGATGGTGTGGTATACATAAGTCTACCACAAGCTGCTTGCAGTTCGTCTTCGTTTCCGCTCGATTGCGCGGCCAATTCGGCGATGACTCGCGCCAATAGATAACAGCAATGAAGAACCAATTCTGGCAGAGATTGAGTCTTTTCTCTACAAAGATTTTTCTTGACCGGTATTAGTATCAGGTCCAGTAGTCTGTCGAGTACTTCGCGGAACGACCAATTTAAAATTTCTTTGCTAGCACTTTCTACTTGGGACTTGTAGCTAATTTGCTCGACTAAAATCGGATATTGATGAGTCTCCGTGGAATTCATCATAAGCAGACCGGCATTGTCGGATGGGCTGAGCTGCCGTTTTACACTGTCGCTGCTATCCATAATGTTGCTCAAAATAGGAAATGTACACCTGAGTCGTATCGTCGAGTTGCACAACGAGGCTAGCACGGCAGAGAGGAGACGATCTTTCGTAGTTGTACCTTGTTCTTTGTCGATCTCCGATAACAATTCGCATAAGGATGTCCATTTGAGATATGCAGTAGGATAAAACGCGTGATAACAAGCCACAAACGTCTTGTGACATTCGTCCAATATACTGCTCGTCATCTTATTTCCCAAAGTATTACTGGAATTCTTGTTAGATCGCGTCTTCCCTTTACTTTTTAGAGCGATCGGCAAAGAATCGGACAAGATTTGACGCAGCAATGCCCGCACTTCGCCTATACATTCTGCTAAACGTACCGATTCGGGAGGGCTCTTCTTTACAATGTGATTAGGATAAATTTCATTGGTGTACGTTCTGAGCAATCTTAGACTAGCTTTACTTATGTACACTAAACGCTCCATCTCGAGCAACGCGTGAGTCGATGATGCGATATGAACAGCCACGTCGGTCAGTGACGCTTTCAACGTGTTCCAGCTCCACTGAAGGAGAGATATCAAGGACTGAAAACATTCTTTCGTAACAGTCCTACTAAATTCCTTCTTTAGAACGTAGATCGGTTCTATTTGATCTCTCTGTCTGTTCGATGTCTGATTTTCGGGTGTGACAACACGATATAATAATTGCGGAATTTGACCGGCATTAACATCGGTGCCGTTGTTAGATCTTTTAGACGATTTAAAATAAAACATCACCTGATCTTCAGCCGTGACTACTCCTTGCCCACCGGAACCGCAATCGCTGGAAGGTCCGCCGACTTTGGCCCACGCCACATACCATCTGTTTGCTTGCAAACAAATCGGATCGTCGAACAGAATCGAATATTTCTGTCTTGGGCCGCATTCATATGGGATTTCTTCTGTCTCCGCGAGAAGCTCTCCATCGTTCTCTTGATCTCCACCGTCCATTCCGATGTCAAAGAGCTTTATCTTCGCGGTATATTCACCTCGACCGCCAAATAAACCATATCCTCCTAATATAATATCCGTATCCGGCATAAATCTAATCGCTTCGATCGAATGAGCAGAATAACCCCATCCTCCCCCGTGACTTTCAAATCTGCTGACAGTGGCATAGTCCTCGCGGCTGTAAACTTTGCCATGTGTTGACTGATGACATTCGCTTTCTTCGACTATTGATAAGTTCTCATCCTGAGCCTGCGTCAATGTATCCAAGCAAGCTAATAAGTGCATCGCTGCTTGAGAACGCGTTACAAAACAAGTCGAAATAACCGGAAGCGCCAAGCCTGGATTGAGTATGGATGCTTCCAAACTAGGTATCGTCCGAGCTTCCGTCGATATTATGTTATACAAGCTTATTTCATTATTCATCGAATTGAAAGTCCAAATAACGTTATACAAGGGATCCAAACACGCCGCACAATTGTTGAAATCAACCTGATCCGCACCGTTATAACTGTTGCATGTGCCGTCGCGTTTACTTATCACCAAACTCTTGAAAGAATTCGCGTGCTCGTTTTGATGAGGTATTAAAATAATACAATTCTTATTCGCCATAACAGTACTTCTCGTCAAACTAATGGAATTAATTTCATCTATCTTAACATAAGTTTGATCCCCGGCGGCGCCGATCCACGTCGCCCGTCTGCCCCATCGAGGACCGATATTCGGAACTACGTTTGGAAAACTGTGCCACGGTTGGGACCGATCAACGCGACGATTTGCCTGAGAACTAATGTTCGTAGATTCATTCTGATCGTTCCACCAATTCATGCCAAGTTGTCCCTTTTGATACCCACCGAAAGTGTAAATTTCACCCTTTGACGTGAGTATAACGGTATGATTGCTCCCAGCAGCTACCTGGGTAGCGATAGTCGGCAATTTAACTTGAACCGGTCCCGCATGTGCTACCAAATCCCCGACGCCTAATTGACCGTATATATTACTACCAAATGTATATACTTCTCCGTTTTGCAAAAGTAACACTGTGTGATGTAAACCACAGGACACTTGAATCACGGGACTTTCGCTAGGAATGGGAACTCTGGCCGGTGATATACTGGCGATTCTCGCCGCGTCTCCCCGCTCCACATCGCTACCACCGACGGCTTCCTCGACCGCGAGATTACTGCTCAATCCCAATGTAACTTTTTCAAGAAATCCCTTTTGCGCAATACTAGGACCGGCGATACGCTGATTATTCGAGCTCTTGATCTTTACTCCATATTTGACGGTACTTGGTCCTGCTTTACTTCTTTGCCGTTGCTTTATCTCGCCTAATCGTCTCTGCAAATATTCACGAAAATTGGAGCCCGATATGCCGTTGCTGCAACTCTTTCTTGCACACGTGCGACAACATCCACATTCCGCACATCCGCTGTCTCCTTCGCCACATCCGCACTCTTGACCGGGATTCCGATCGGGGCGTATACTACTCAAACATGATATACTGTAGCCGGTACATTCTCTGCATATCGTACAAACCATGCAAACGCGATGCCTCCACTGATGTTGCCCCGGTTGGCACATACCCTTCGTTTCTTCCCAATCCTCTGTAGGATCCACATTCTCTTCTTCCGCTATTATCAGTTCATCTTCCCCTGTACCCATCTCCATCGCAACCACCGACATTTCTTTATTCACGGTATGCACTGTTGCGGAATCACGACCACACTGTCCTTTATTATTTATACCAAAAGTATATAAATGTCCTTTGTTAGTTAATGCAGCGGCATGAGCTTTTCCTAACGATACGCGAACTATACACACGTCCCTTAAATCGGTAACTAATCCCGTCACTGGATCGCTATGTAGTGTATCTTTGCCAAACATTAATAGAGAACCGTCTTTTGTAACTAAAGCGGTAGATCCATTATTGCAAGCGGCATCAACGATAAACTGACCTTCTACTTTTGCCATTTTCTTTGGTTTTACCGGTTTTGGTTGCCTACGAGCTTTATCTAGAATAAAATCAGTAATTTTATTAATTTTTGTTATTATAAAACAAGTTATCTTTTTTTATACAACAATAAACTTACTACTATCTCCATCTTCTCCACGTCTAGCAGTACCAATAAAGAATACAGAACCATCCTCCATGACCATTACGACATGTTGACCATCATGGCCTGCTGCAAAATGGGCAATTCTTGGATTTTTAGGACCAAAGGTAAGCTCTAACCATCTATTAGGTCTTGTATTACTCTTCATGCCTAGACAAGTTCCTTTTCCACTATATAATAACTGTAAAAGATGATAGATTAACATACTACAAACTAGATATATAACATGTAATATTGAAATACATTGAACAATAACATTTTTGGAAACATTTCTCACATGATACCTACTTTTCCAGACACTGTTTTCAGTAAACCAAATTCTTTTCCTGCTGTAACTATCGCAATTTCATCATCGCATCCCGGGTTCAAAGTATGTATCGTTTGTTCTTCGTCAAATGACGCATATCCAAATATATCCACACATTTCCTTGCCAATTTCAGTGGCAATTCAGAAGCAACCGTTACAGGATTACTCAGTGTATTTATTGTACGCACTACAAAGCCTTCCTGTTAAGAGAAGATAAAGACAAATTAATTATATAAATATCTCAAACAATAATACAACAATAATGTATGTATATATATAGTCACAATAATTACATCTTTGCCTGCTGTTATCATTCCTAAATTTTCGCCATCAGAGAACATGACAGAAGATGACCAATCTTTTCCTTCCAACACAGCAATGCCTGTTACTATAAGCGTTTCTGCATCAATAATTAATAATTCACTCTGTTTTCTTGGTGCGCATTTGAAGTATAACGAATTCTGTAAATAGAATTTTGTATAAGAGATACACATTATATATATTATTGTATAGTTAAACATATTAATGAATAACTAACATTAGCATAACCAAGCCATCCTGTTTCTGTTGGATAAAAATCTGCTTTATGTATGTATATATGCCCCCATATTGTACCACCATGGCCACTTCCAATTTTCAACAAACCACGAGATGTATGCAAATATAAGTACTTTCCATCGCTCACAAAACTACGTTCATTCAATATCATATTGTTCATCTCATTTGGTAACTTAAGCGTAGAGGTATATATCTTCGAACACTTGGGAACTCCATATGTAATCCAATCTGGTCTTATGAGTTTACCTAACAAAATAGCATGAACACTTCTCTGTAGAGACGTTAGCACACATGGCATCTGAAATACAAAACTAATTTTATAATATACTATATTATATTATATGGCAAAATAAATGTTATAATAATATCTGTACAAGATACCTGAATATTTTGTATCGCTAATGCTCTAGGAGACATAAGTAGAGCTGCTATTGCTGCTAGCAGGCGCCCAGTATCTCCTCTAACAACAACAAGACTCAACAAACATGCACAAGCAACGGCTGTCAAATGACTGCCATCATTGGCTGCGGCTGATTCAGGACCATGAGATGTTGCAAGATCCAGTAATAAGTCAAATAATGGATCTAGAAATGGATTATTAAAAAACATTTAAAATTTGTCAATTTATCAAATTTAAATCTTAATATTCAAAGATACAAACCAATAACGTCGTCTGGTTCAGATTTGAGGCCTTCTGGTAGTTGTCCTTGTAAAACATCTAATAAAGCCGATAACGCTTTTGTACATAAGATTGGATCAATTGTTCTACTTTCGCGCATCAATGTAAAAACGCTTCTTAAACCAATACCTACAATCTTTATCAAAAAAGATTTATATTATACATATATTATGTTACATATATCTTTATCAAAAAGATATATATTATAGCTATACATGTACTATTTACAATATTACAATACAAATTTGGCATAATTAAATATCGTAACAGTAGTACATATAAGCTAATATAGATATTAAACAAGTGTAGAATTTTTTTTTACCTTTGGTAAATTCTGTATAGTTGATATTCTATCTTCATCATCACTTTCTGTATCTATAGTGTCACTAAGATCCGGCGATGGAGAATTACAGTTTGATGTTCTATAAACTTCACTCGACAATTTTGAATGTTTTTCTAGAATAGCATTTCTTGCACTAGCAAACACAGCAAATGCTGAGGCATTACAAGATGTTTCTATCTCTGGTAGATTATTATAATTTAATTCTCCATTTAAATCAATCTAAACACATATAAAGAATGTCAAAATCTATTTTACCCTAATCTAGAGAAGAGAAACGAGATTGTGACCATTATAATTGCTAATACCTTTTTCTTGTCCCTTTTACGAACAGTTTTATGTTTTTTACATTTTCTCCATTCTCCCTTATTCCTATAATATAATATTATTATAATTTAATTCTTCATTTTAATTAATCCTTAAAATACAAATATATGTCAAAATATATATGAAAAATATATATACAGCGCAATAATCACACACAAAATTTTATTATAATTACATGATAAAATAATTAATGTTTTATTATAAAGTATAATAATAATTGTACATATATGATATTATTACAAAAAAATTTCTGTTTATTCTTTGTAAACAATTTGTGAGAGAATAAGTCATTCCATATATACGACTAAAACTTTTAATAATATAAGCAATCAAGAGCAAGAAGATTCATAATCTCAAAAATGAAACATATTGAAATGTCTAAATTAAGAATAAATAAACAAGAAAAAAAATAATCCTCAATAAACAAAAAATTAGAGGTTACACTCTAAATCGATAAAACGCGTCTATGACACGTTTAATTAACGCCACTTTATCAATAAAGAATTTTATTCAACCAGAAATGAAATTATTTAATTCTTTTGAATTATCAACCAGGAGTTGACAACCGGAAAGCCGATCAGCGGTAAAGTCACCGCCGATCGCGTCGAGTAAACAAATCATAAAAGAGGTTATATGCCTAAACATTCGAGAATCGTACCTTTGCGTCTCGGTATTTTTGAAGAGATCGTAAAAACACTTGGCATAGTTTTCAGGATCAGGCAACAGCCTCTCGTTTTCCCCGGACACCATGATTCGCGGAAAATCCTCGGCGTATATGAGTCACCAAGTCATTTTCCAGATACTATTGATCGTTGACTATCCGTCTAGTCGTCTTCTTCCCATACGATGACATTACCGCATCCCGGAATTCTGGAAAAAAGATATTTCCGTGGACGCGCGACGTCTCCGTAAACGCGAACCACAAATCTCTCGCGATCGGCCGGCGTTTTACTCCCGTAATTATCTCTTAGCGTGATTCAAAAGTGAAACCTCTTTCGCTCCGTTTCGCGTGTGTTGACGGACGTACCGCGAGTACACTTTTGGCGCGACTTCGATAATCGAAGCGATAACCGCGATTCGGCGCCAACTTCGTAAATAAGAGTGCATACGTCGTCGCACGCGACAGATTGACAGATGAATATTTCAACGTGGACGCTAAATGTCAAGCACGTCGCATACTGCGCACACATGCATATATATATATATATATATATATATATATATATACATACGTCATACGTATATTTAACGAAAACCGAAACATTTTACGATAGCGTCCTATCGCTATAGGAAATCAAATCCTATATATATTATTTACGTCGTATAAACACGTCATATACATAAGGAGCGTATATTTCCTTACGTCAGAGGAATGTTTATTATAACATGTTATAGGCCGCAGATATAAACAGAGAAAAGATCGTAATGCAAAACATATTAATCGAAAATATTTTCATAAGAAATCTGTAGAAGAAGTTTAGAGTTTATCTGTATATAGTTCGCGGGCAGTCGGTTCTACGAATGTCAATATTACTGTGTCTAAATGTCAGGGACGTTTTTTTTTCGTCTACTCTAAATAAAACGAGAAGAATTGGTAATCTTTTTCATAGTACACACACACGCGCCAATTAATTTATTATCGTGTTCGATGGGAGAAATGATGAAAAGGTGATCTCGATTTATGGAAAATATCAACTTTCGTTTACGCGTGCGTCTCACACCGAATACAAAATGCGATACGGCACAATCTACACGAGATTGTCCAGGGAACAATTCGATAACGTGTCACGTCGAGATTAGGGGAGCCATTCGCGTAACCCTTACAAAGTATGAACAGAAAGTACTTACTGCCGTGGAGCGCGAAACTGACAGAGTAATATCGAATAGGATAAAATATACACATTCCGCATTTTGTGTTCTATATGATGAAATTATTGTTGTGATAGATTATATCGAAAACACATAACCTCAAAGACGAAGAATCTCAATTCGATTCTCATTTCTAATTAAATACCGAAGAATTCTGTAATCATGTGATAAAGTGATATATATAATTATTTTTTAAAGAAATTGAAACATACACACGATTCACATTTTTATAAAGATACTAAATAAAATAAATTGAATATGTATATTGTTTCATGAAATGTATCTTGTTTTTACATGAAATCTTTTTTTAATTTTCTATTGACAGACTAGCAAGGAGGAAGCACGCATGATTAAATAGATGTAGTTACAAGCTGAAAGGCGGATTGTAATGAATACGATTTAAAATGTGCAACACTTGCGTTTAGTTTGCATTTAATTACGAAATTGTAATGTTAAAGTGATACGAAGCAGATAAAAGTATGCTTATAATAGAATATCATCTATATATGGTAAAAGGATATGACTTGTCATGATATCATCCTTTCGGTGAGTAACATTAATCTTGAATTGTATGTTTTGCGAAACAGTATTAGTTATTTTCAAGTTGTTTATTTTCAGCCTAGTCAAATGCAAGATTTGATAGTACGCTTGTATCACTGTTCTGTAAATGTAACTTAAACAATAGGTAATAACACGGTAAAGTTATTATTGCAACAAACTTGTGGGAATGGGCAATTGTTTGTGTAAAGATTCTCCAGAGCTTGAGACATACGGCAGTAATAATCATGCACAAACTCAAAATACCATATTACCAGAACCAAACATAAGTTTGGTTTCATCTAGCGATTCAGCATCTTCTACTTTTAAGTTTCCTACATCGGCAAACATTGACAAACTTGTATTAGAAACGCTCGGAAGTCTTGATACTCTGGTAGATAAGTAAGTAAAAGATATTTCATAATACATGCAAATGTACAATATTTTTTTTCTATCTTTTAATGTGGATTTATATGTACACATTTAGCGATCATGAACCACCACCAGCAATGTTAAAATTGAATGCTATTGCGGACAAGGAAGATGGTTGGATACAAGTAGTTAGCTCTATGGTCAACGTTATTCCAATGCACAATCCATTAGGACCTTCTGTTATAATATTACTATTAGACGATTGCCCTTTACCTTCAAAGGTTGGAATTTATTTATATATTATAAAAATCAAAGCTCTCAAATAGCAGTAATAAAAATAATTATTTCTTCATACGATAGGACTCTGTGCTACGATTATCACACATGTTTCAATTATCTCAAAGATTTGGACAAATACAAATTACAGCTACACAGCAACGCAATATATGTGTCGTACTTGGTTGCATCGCAGAGAAACTTGCTGGTCCTAGTAGTATAGCAATATTATCTGAGGCCACTTTAGATTACCTTGTTTCAAACTTAGTATGTTAAATTTTATATTTGATTGATTTTAAAATATCCAATAAAATATCCATGTCAATTATTTTCAACATAATTTTATTTTTTTCAGCGAGACGATATTGAACCTTATGTAATGTTATATTCTTTAATAGCTCTAGAAAAATTTGCACAAACAAGTAAGCAAAATACAAAATAATTAAATGTTCCCATTTTTCATTTTAATCAACGTGCAACTAATGCATTAATAAATCAACAGGTGAAAATAAGGTAACTATTAAGAAACGCCTTATCTCAGAAAAACAAAATCCATTGTTAGAATTGGAAAAATGGGCCACGGAAACACATTATGTACGTCGTCAAGTTGGTTTCTGTGCACAATGGTGTTTAGATAACTTATGTAAGTATAATCAGCTCAGACTCTCTCTCTAAATGTACTATGATTAACTTGTATCATTTTATAAATAATAATGTATTTAATTCATTTTTGTTAGTCTTGATGGAAGGTAGAAAATATTCTCACGATTCGGTCGACGTGACGGGTATTAATGTAATGTTAAATACAAAGGATGTAAGCGAGTACCTGAAAATATCACCCAATGGTTTGGAGGTAGATATTCTGCAATACTATATCTTCCCGAAATTAAATGTTTATTAATGTTTTATTATAGTCATTTTAATCGAATGATAATCTATTGTCATTTCAGGCACGATGTGATGCCTATTCATTTGAAAGTGTACGGTGCACATTTCAAGTAGATTCAGGGATATGGTATTACGAGACATTGATAATAACTACAGGAGTGATGCAAATCGGATGGGCTACAAAAGATAGCACATTTCTAAATCATGTAAATGATTTGTATCCATATTTCAGAATATTTTTGATAATTTATATAATTATTGAAAATAGTATTTTAATCTCTATTATTAAACGTAACAATTTTTATCATTTTATACGCGGGTACATAACATTATTTTTGATTTTTCGATATTAGGAGGGATATGGTATAGGAGATGATGAATTTTCTTTGGCCTATGATGGCTGTCGCAGACTGATTTGGTATAATGCACAAAGTGAAAAATTTCATGACAGACCATGTTGGAAATCTGGTGATATTCTAGGTTGTTTATTGGATTTAAATAAATTAGAGATAATATTTTCAATCAATGGTGTACCTCTTAAACCGTGCATTCAAGTATTTAAAACAGTAAGGTACGTATCTACTTTTCTTTAATGTCACATTATTCAATTTTTCCAAAGATTCAAATAAGACTACTTATCAAAAATATTTATGAATATTTTTAGGTCCGGATTCTTTGCAGCAGCTAGTTTCATGTCATTCCAACAATGCCTATTTAACTTTGGAAATGTACCTTTTAAATATCCGCCTACAGATCGAGAATTTCAAAAATTTAATGATTATGCTACATTGAAACCAGAAGATAAAATCATACTTCCCAGACACATATACTTAGACCAATTGCGAAGACTTAGTGTTAGGGAAGATTCTTGTACATTATGTTTTGATCAAAAGGCATCAGTAAGGTTACTGCCATGTAACCATAGGTAATATATAATTGTACTTAAATTTTTGAATTATATAAATTTCTATGATAATGTAATGCAATAATTGATTTTTATTTTTATAGAGGATTTTGCCAAAGGTGTTCGAAACAGTTGATTGAATGCCCAATGTGTAGAGCTACTATTGAAGAAGTAGCCTCAGATAACATATGACATCAATCGTATCATATCAATAATATTTTCTTTCATTACTTCTCCTATATCATGCAATTTTCATGGCATTGTCTCGAAATAATAATTATACTGAACAGTTTGTGTTACGTATTGCATACAGTTATCACATGTCACATATTTTTCTTGCGATATAATTCATTAATAAATAAAAATTACAAATTAATTATAGATAAGAGAATTTTACGATGATGTATTACAAAAAAGATTTGAACAAGTTTTTGTTCTAAAAGTCAAAGGACTCTAAGCGTAAACAAATGTTTTATTGAAACAAAGCATCATCTTGGAAACACTTTTCCATACTTCTCCATACTTTTTCTACTATATAGATTTATAGAAAAGCATTGTTTGTGATTTTT
The DNA here is from genome assembly GCF_030449975.1 of Polyergus mexicanus. Taxonomy (NCBI): domain Eukaryota; kingdom Metazoa; phylum Arthropoda; class Insecta; order Hymenoptera; family Formicidae; genus Polyergus; species Polyergus mexicanus. Next base: position 3,324,108 of record NW_027223327.1, on the reverse strand, counting down.
AAATATGATTATCCTCAAGATATTAAAATGATGTATATAATTGAATATACATTATATAAATATGACTAATGAAGAGAGAAGCAAATAGATGAAAAAAAAAAGAAAGAAATAGATGGAAGAAGAGCATAAATCAGAGAGAAAAGCCTTTATTTAAAAAAAAGTTATGTTCTGTTGGCACTTTCAAATTGCCTATATTTTAATAATGACTGAATCAATCAATTTTTTTTAAAGAGATTATTTGTGTTCACTCTTTTTCTCTAATTTAATAATTTTTTCTATTAGAATTATATACAAAAAGTTCAAATTATTTGCAAACTATTTAAATTTTTATTTAATAAGTTACGCAAGTAAACATAACTATAGCGATGTAATGTAAATTTATCTTTAAGAAATTGTGAAATATTGATATAATATATATTACGCTAAGATAACACATACATTCGCATACATACACATATATTATATTCTTGGGATGATATAAAAAAAAATTAATGTTTTATCATATACATGTATTTTTCAAACATTTTTTTATAAAGTCTTATTTTTGTTATCAATTACCTTTCCCATTATTTTAGCGTAATTCCTATATGTCTAATAAAAAAGCAATAATTTTCCAAACAAATATGAATGATAAATTGACTCACCAGCCGTTGCACTGCCATAGTATTACTACTGCGTTATTTATCATGTCTATGTGTTCCTAAAAATTAAATTAAAATATAATTAATATATTATATGTCAAAATGGGGATATTTTGCTAAATATTCTCTGCATTTATTTGAAGAATTAAAGTTTGATTTATATTTACTTTTTTTGATGGAACATATATGTATATATATAAATTTGATTTTCTCTAAATTAACATTTATTTGATATTATTTTTATTGTTAGCATTTTCTTTACTTGTTTTTACTTGCAAACAATATTTATCCTCTAAAACTTAATTTCTCAATAATTTTATTGATATTTTAAGTAAAAATAAAGACACTTTTGGAACAACGGTTGTGCGGAGTTTACTTGATAGAATTGTCGCACTATCAACGAAATTTATTATATTTAGGCATAATATGACTGTTACAGGATCATCTACATATTTTACACGTTTATTTGCAGACAATATTTAGCATTGGCAACTTAATTTCTCGATAATTTTATTAATATTTACTTTAATCAGATTTGGAGCTACGGTCGCGCGGAGTTCGCTTGATGAAACTGACGGAATTGTCGGATCATCGATGCGATATACAGTATTTACGCACAGTAAGACAATCGCTCGATTCTTTTCTCGGTATTTCTGATACTACACGCTTATTTGTAGGTGATATTTATTCTCGACAATGTTATTAATACATTTAATAAGACTTGGAGTCGTGTTCGCGTCGAGTTCAACGGAGTAATCGTATTATGGACGCGATATATCGTATTTGCGCATAATATAACAGTCGTCCGATATTTTTCTCGGCATTCCCGGATTCTACGTGCTACTCTTACAATCGATATTTATTCTCAATAACTTACCAATCGTTTCATGATGCTCGATCGATGATGAATCGATCCTCACCTCCTCACCACTGTTTCGTCGTCATCACGCCCGCCAGAAAATATCTCAATATCTCAATATCCGGTTCCGTTAGGGATTCGATTCTGTAATTCCGAGTTTAAAATATATGAAACAAATATGGTTGCCATGACGTCATTTGCGCGGTAATTTTTAAACGTAACGTTAGCACATGTATCGTAATATAAAGTGCGAATATAAAAATAATGCGTTTTATATTTGATATGTATTTACTTTAACATCAGGTTCATTTTTGATATACATATGCATTGATATCACGCGTTTATATTCAGTGTACAAATATATGTTAGTGTCTTAGAAATGCGTTTCGCGACAGCCATATTTGAATTAGTACTCGGAATGTCGGAATCGAACCGTAGCGTTTTAAGGAAATTGGAAGTCCAGTTTATATCGTTTCCGCTTTCGTCTACGATGCATGACGCGCGCGATCGGCGTCGGGACGATTATAATGCGGATATAATCGTGAGATATAATCGAATATCGGGAGTGTCGAAGTAACAAAAATAATCGTTCGCAGTGATGGTTAAATTATTATATATTACAGTGTGCGAGTACGCGTGATATTAACGAGTCAAGAATCGCTCGTCTCGTCGCATCGATTTTCCTGAAAATAACGATCGTTTGCAAGTAAATCGTATCGGGAGTGCCGAGAAAAATATCGGACGATCATTTATTATACGTAAATACGAGTATCTCGTGCCGATGGAGCGAATATACGACGATTCCGCGAAGTGAAAATCCGCGCCATCCGAGCTCGAAACGTTATTGAAAGGTGAAAATATTCGTAAAAAATTAATTTATCATTGCCTAAAAATAAATACATAACGATAAAAGTGCCTCGAGACAATTTTCGGGCTATCGTCGCATCATTCAAAAGTACTGTATCATCTCGTCGATGATACGTACTTCTTGTGTCGAGTGAAATTGCAGCGAGTCCAGCTTTAAAGAACGTTTAAACATTTCGCGATATCGATAATCTAAGTTTGCGCGCGAGAATCGAAAGACTCGTATCAATCGATCATGCGAAGTGACAGCTAGTTGAGCGCGTGGCCGCGAGAGCGCGCCGCAGTTTGTTGCAAGATGGCGGGTGAGTGAGTGCCTGTGGACGGGACGAGGCTGCTCCGAAAACACGAGGGATTTTCCGCTAACCCGTGGTGTTTGTGGGTTTCAGATATATCCTACATCCAGACAGAGGATCTAGAGGATCCGGACGAGGGTGAGTATTCTGTTAGCGCGGACCCGCCATTACATTACCAAGGTATCGTCGTCGCACGCACGCGACGACGATACCTCAGGCTCGCTCGGCACGGCATCCGTTCCTCGCTCGACGTATACTCCACTCTCGGAGTCAACCCGGAAATGTTCCGGAGTCACGTGCGCGCGTGATCGCGACGTTGCGTGGCGGGACGAGATAAGTCGGGCGTCTCGAAGCGCGCGATCTCACGCCACGGGCTTTCGAGGTTAGGTCGATAGGTCGGGGCGCGCGCGCGACCGGTCGCGACGCGAGACGGACGAGTCGCGAGGATATTCGACGCTTCGCGAGGAGCATCGCTCCGGCGGGATGGCTACTCCGACACGCGTGCCGTCGAGATGTGCGTGACGCGCGTTCTACGTCGAGATCACGGGGCGGTTCTCGCCGGGCGTGAGGGGGCGCTGACGGAACGCCGCGCCGCACGCGGTGTTTATCTCGGTCGCGGCGCGAGAGAGAGAGAGAGAGAGAGAGAGAGAGAGAGAGAGAGAGAGAGAGAGAGAAAGTAAGACGAACCGTGGCGGCCGGTGACGAGAGGAAAATATGCGTTTCGTCGCGTTGCGGTGGCAAGGAACGTTATTCGAAACAAGATCGTGCCGAGCATTCTTCGAATAACGGCGCGATGCTCGCGGGTCAGCAATCGTCTGCGATTAGCGTCGCGAATCTTGGCGTTATCAGTGGCGCCGGATCGATAATGATCTTGAGAGATTTTGTACGGCGCCAATTGTACACTTGACATTTATTAGATGTTGATTAAAAATATTCCAATTCGAGTTTGTTATTCGAGGAAATTGATACGTTTGAATGATAAGTCGCCCCGTTATTCCGAATTTGAATCTAGCTTTTGAAAATTTTAGTCTTAGGATATAATTTTAACGAATTGAATATTCAATGCTTTAGTTATGCCGGATGTATCTCACATCGATTGTCATATTTTGTATTTAAGATTAAATATGAGAATAATTTTTAAAATATAAATTTAGCAAAATTATAACCGATTATAGGTATTTTAATCTTTGTTAAAAAAATAATCGAGGAATTCAAATTTATAGATAAATATTTTGAGTAACGCCACTAATTGCGACCGGCAGTTGCAACGATGCAACAGACGTTTTATAATTGTCAGACGCAGTTAGACGGGATTATAATTAAACGGTTAAATGGCACGACTATATTCTCGAGTATCGTTGATAATTGCGAGCGACAGTTGCGACGATGTCGTAGATTATAGATAAAAACGGGAACCGAGAGTATAATTGATATACGAGACACGTATGGATGCCATTATAACTGAAAACGCGTAATAATCGTCCACTGACGTTTAAAATACAGTGTATTTGAAACGTAGAAGGTCCCAAGTCACGAAGAGTGGCGGCATCTCGAAAGATTAAAGAAAACGGAGCGGTTCCTTCTCCTCTATCTTCTCGAGGTTACTGATCTCGGGTTTCTCTTCTATCGTCTATTCGCGAGTGCCATCTGTCGTAAATAGGGCCGTACCAGGTCGACGATTTTCTCGGAGAACGCGTGTGTCCCGAGAATCACCTCGAACCCGAGACACGAAAAACATTCAAAATACGCGAGATCGGATTTCGCTTCTTGCGGCGAATATACGTAATGTAACGAACGTCGTATTTATCTCGGATCCTCCTTCTCCGTTTCTCTTCGCGTCATCCTCGCGAGTATCTTCCCCGTCGTCGATCGAGCTGGTCCTCTCTAGCCGCCTTTATCTTACGTTCCAGAGACCGTTTATCAGCTTCGCCCCGTTTATATTTCTAAGCGTGTCTAGATAGAGAGAAGTATATATTCGGATCAGTAACCTTTTCCCCGATGCTCGAGCGTGCCCGGATCTAGAGATCGGGAGGATGTTGTTTCGTGGAACAGGCATCACTTTGCGAGTCCAATCGTGAATTATTTAATTTTATTTCTGTGCTCGTACAATATAATGTGATTATATTGTATAAATAACATACTTTACACGTAAAATAACGGTTGAAATTTTAAATTCTGATTGATTAGCTGAAAGCTCTCCAAGTAAACGAGGAAAAAAAAAATTTTTTTTTTATTTAAAACAGAAAAACAGAATTATTATTAATAAGATTTCTTAATTAATCATCGTCAATTTTGTCTCTGATTATTATATCATTTAAATCGCCGCAATATTTCAGTTTGAACGAAAATTTATGGGATTTTTCGATGGTGCTATGCGGCAATGACTATGGCAGCCATGGTAACTGCCGGTAATCGATCGCGATTATGCAAATTATTTGGTAACTGGCCGTGACAGCTACTACATTAGACGTTTCTCGGGCATCGATGACCTTTGTTTTTCATTCTTTTAACGAAATTGTCGCGATCGCTCACGCCCTTTTTTTTTTAACTTTCACGTTTATCTCTCGTTTGTTCTGACAAAATATTTAGAAACGACAAAAAAAGAAGTAAATTTAGTTATCTCTAACGATTTAATCAATTCTACTTTTACAGATAATTCTTTACGGATCGATAATTTATCGAATTCTACTTGTAGGCAGAAATCTTCTTAAAAAAAAAAAAAATAATAGGAAATAATATGTAATATTTTTACATTTACAGAGATAATTATATAAAAATATTTTTATATTTAGAAATAATTGTAAAAATATTTTTACGTTTACAAATAATTGTAAAGAATATGTCAAACGCCGTAAAATATTGTAGATAGCAAAATCGTGAATCGATATAAATCAGTTGTGATCTTAAAATGACGACAGATCATTACAATGAAATATCTTGCATTATTTCGCGTTCGTTTCTACATGATTTTAATTCGCAAAATATATATCCCTTAATTTGATTCATGAAGTTTTTATATAAGCTCCTCTTTCACAAACGTCTCGTCGGATGGGATATCTTTTTCTTTCCACCGCGTAACGTCGACTTTATCCGACCGGACATGAGGATGGATAAGAGGGGCGACAGACACGGCGAAGGGGGAAAGGGGGAGGGAGGGGGGGGGTAGGGAGAGAAGTATACGGGGTATAGAACGAGTATAGGCGGATGTATAAAGAAACTTTAATTTCTTGGCATTGCGTGAAGTTCCTTGCCCTTTCAGCCTTTTCGGTTCGGTGGTCTGTTTTTGATAGGAAGACTACGACGTCGTCTAGACGCAGAACGAGAGGGGAGGGGGGGGGGGGTTACCTCGGCTTTTATAATCGCAACACAAAACGCACCCCTTGACGTGCTCGAACGCAAAAATACCAGTTTTCTTCCCTCTTTCTTTTCCTACTGTCTCTCTTTCTCTCTCTCTCTTTTTTTCCCGTGCGCGCGCGCGCGCGTGTATGTCAGCCTTTTACTATTCTTTCGTTGTCGCCCTTCCTATACCCGCGTATAGGCGCGTTACATTAAAATGATTTATTCACCTTATTAAATTCGCATTCGAGACTAGCTAAATATGCGGAGTAGACATCCCGCCGTATCGCAAAACCGGACTCTTGCCACCCTTTCGAGACGACGAACTTCGCGACGCGTTTGTACACTTCTTTCTTCTCTCGCTTTTTATTTATCCTTGGAATCTCGCGGTGGATCGTTATCGTGATCGACACCTGTTTTAATTCTCTCAGAAACTATTTTTTAATATAAATGAAACAGCAAGTTTATCGTTATATTTGTTTAAAATCCGTTCGTACGTCAGTTAAAGCTAACTGAAACCTGCAATTTAAACTAAATTTCTCTTTCCAAAAAAGCTATATATGGTAACTAAGGAAAATTAATAACGGTAGACAAATATTTTAAGTTAATTTTAATCAATATTTTTATATATATGAAAGCAATGTTTTATTAAGTTTATATATAATAAATCTCATTCTCTGCTTTACAAAAAAATAATACTGGACAAATAGAAAAATAGAAACATTTGTAAATTTTGCATTTTATTACGCAATACGCAATCAAACTTTTTTTTTTCCACAAAGTAAACATAAGTGTCCCGCCTCTGAACTAGTTAAATACGAATAATTTCGAATTGATATAATAAAAACTAGGGTATGTCAATATGGTCGATTTGGTCCATCATCAGCGTCGCGATCGAATCGAGCCGAGCCAAGAGGTGGCGCCGCCTCTCGTCGAAACGGACGATCGAATGGCGGCCGATTATTACATGACATTCCTCGAATACCATTCCAATCTCTCCTTCATCTCCTCCCGCGGTCCAACCAGAGTCTTCCACCCTCTCCTCTCCCTTCCTCTTCTCCGGCTTGTAATCTCCCCTTCTTTCTCTCGGGTTCACCCTTTTTACGTCTTCTCGTTGTAGAGGACGCGCGAGCCTTCTACAGGCACAAGTGACTTCGACATCGAAATAGACGATACAAACGATAAACACTTCTTTCTTTTAGGAATCCTACATTAATCCTTAAGAACTCGCTCAATATGATTCAATACGAATAATTTATTTTTGTTTTATATTATTTTATACGTAAAAAATATAATAAATGTTAGAGAGAGAGAGAGAGAGAGAGAGAGAGAGAGAGAACTTTTGTCACATTTGTATAATCTTGTATTAAATCTATAAATTTTATCGACGATTTTTATTATTAAGTTTATCTAGAAAAAAAGGCACTTACTGTAGATAATATATATTTATGCATTTTTTTGTATACATGAATATTCGATTTTAAATATCTAGATTCATATAATCGTAATTAAAAAGGCGTATAGAATTTTAGAAATAGACCCTAGGCATTTTTTTACATCGTTAAAACGCTTATGTGGCTCGAAGTAATAGAAGAGAAGGGACGTTATATATATTTCTTTCTGAAAATTTTTTATCCTAAAATGTTCACGAGACTAATTTGAAGAGTATTTAATATATCTTAGTCTTTGATTTATGCGTGTCCGCGTTTTGCGACGAAGCGAAATTGAGCATCGACCGCGCCCTTACGAGAGAGAAGCATGCGATACAAGTGATATTTTGGAAAAAATATGAAAAGAGAATTAAATACGCACTTTGCCACATTAATCCATTTTCAGAAAATTAGACGTTACATTCTTATTTTTCATTGTCACATTTGTTGCTAATTTATTGCTAGATTATCCGATATTGAATTAGAATTTTCCGAAATACAATTTTCCTTTATATTCATCGTTGATATGAAACGAAAATCAGATAGACAGCGTTAATCAGTCGTAATTTGCTTTAACGCATGGAATACGGAAATACTTGGTATAAACTAAATCCCGATAATTGATTTAAAACTATTCGTTCGTTATCGAATTAATTATACCGATGTATTTCGATTCCATATTTCTCTCTGTACGATCCGCGCCTCGTCTAGTTCGGTTTTTCGCACAATATTGACGGCAGCTTCCCGAATTCGTTCTCTCGAGAGCAGCCCCGGGGGCCGACGACGAGCACTGTGAGAAATATCGATTCACGGCCGTCTTCTATTCTGACTGTAATAGCGCGACGCGAACCTCCCGAAGAAGGACGCTGCCCGACACCCTGTTGCGAAGGGGGAGAGGGACGGAGAGAAAGGATAGAGGCCGTCGGTAGTGAAGATAGTACGATTTCTCGTAAAACCACGAGAGCGAACCCATTCATAAAGACGAAACCGTGACTAACGAGCAAGGAGACAAACAGCTTCGGCTCTCGTCCATCCCTTTCTGCCTTCCATCTTCGCTCTTTTCTTTCCCTGCTTTCGCTCTTTTTTCTCGGTAGAGTTATTTTGCCATTATTTTATACGCCAGTCATTCGAACGCGTGATATGTACTTTTTTTCTATCTATCAGTTGTATCGTTTTCACTTTTGCGTGGGTGTAGATAATAAAAAAAAATTATATAATTTTGTGGACAAATCGTAGGTATTTATATAGAAAATTAATTTTTTAGTTTTAGACGAATTTTAAATAGAATTTAATTTTGACAGTAATCGATAGATTTCGCTATAAATACGAAAATAATTTTTACATTTTTATTTTTTTTACAATTCTTATGTTTATCATAAGCGATAGAAATGCAACGTTTGATGTAAAATATTATTCTTGAACGAAAATTTAAATTAAACATATATTTTTATTTCCTAAACTAACAGAAATTATGAAAAGTAAACTAAATGATGCTTATTTGGATTCTCGATAAGAAAATATTCGGTGCATTATTAATCCTTTAAAAGAAAAAGCAATTCTAAGATAATAAGTAAATGGAAAGAGCAATTCTAAGATAATCTATTTACGAAATGAATTTAAAATATGCGTTCTACATTTTTGCCATTTATTCGCGAGCGGTTGGAGACGCATCGGAGCGTATCTACAGATAACATTTTGCTTCTTCTCGGATGCGAAGTATCCTGCTCTACTCCCTTTGAGCGGTTCCTCGTAAGAGAGACCACGAGCAAGAAATGATCACGATCCGCGATCGGACGTACGAGAGCGATGACAAGTAGCAACGAGCACAGGGTCCTTTCTGGTAGAACGCTTCCGCGTTCTGTCACGTGAACCGATCACCGGGAAGAATGCGACATCGCCGATGACAGTGCATCTCTCCTTCTGTCTGTTTCTAGAAGCGCCCGTTTAGGAATCATGCCAATATCATTGTCTCGAACCGCTTGCGATACCGTATAATCGCACACTTTACCGTGAAATTTTCCTTTCCTTCTCTCTCTCTCTCTCTTTCTCGTGTTTTATCTATCTATTATATTTTAGATAATAATCGGTAAATTATGTACGGTATATATTTAAAATAAATATACTTATGAAATTATTGATTAATTTAAAAATAAATTAAAAATATAATCGACTTTGCTTCGGGAAACAGGATAAAAGCGACTTTACCAGAGAAATTTCACGTTGTCGGCGTCTCCAAGTGACATTTTCATCGGTCATTATAAATTCATAGAATTCGAGATTTCGCGTAGATCTTTGCGGAGTACATCGAAACCGTATATTACGTATACGATGTACTTTACCTGATCGACGGGAGTAGGATAGGTAAGCTTCGAAGGGGAAAGTTTTGATTGGGTTACGAGGATCGCTGACAGAGGGATCGATGGATATTCCGGAAACGGAAAAGCTCGATGTAAACGTACCCTCCGCATCCTCCGACCCTACCGTCCCGTTGATCTTTCCTTCTCTCTCCTTTTTCCTTTCCCTCTTTCGTACGGCCTTCGTACGCAACATTCGATGGAAAATCGCCGCCGCTACGGTGGTCTTCTCCTCTCTTTTTCGGCCGGAGAAAGGAAAAAGAAAGAAAAAGAAAAAAAAACAAATTCGCTAATTTTCCATCGCGTACAAGGGCACTGGGACAACCGCTCTGTGAAATCGACGTGCTTCCCCAACTTTGGGCATTCAGTCGCTCATTCGCGCTTCAAAGCGGACGCCGGATCAAAGGTGCGCCTCGACGTTTAAACGTTTACGGACTAAAACCGTCGAACCGCGTAAACCCTCCCATGGGGTGTACCAACGGCATTCCCTCGTGGATAATTTACGATCTGCGACTTTTCTTTTTCTGGTTGACACAGATTCAATCGTACGTACTCTGTAAATCTGGGAATATTTGATAATTTGTAATTTTTATTTCACAAAATTACGGATGCGTTAAATGATATTATTTATCGCAATTATTATGTAATATTAGTTATTTTTTTTTTCAACTCTTATTGTGATTTGATTGCAAAAATGTATCCATGATACTTCCAAAAAAGCCAACACAGACACAACTTGGAGTTATGTTGCTATCGATAAACTTGTGTTGGAGGAGCGACCAATAATTCCATTAATCAAATCTCGAAGAAACGGAGATGGGGAACAAACGGTTCCCCTAATCTAAATAAGAGGCGAACGTGTCGTCGACGCGTGTATGACCGGTGTGTTATCAGGTGCTCTCAGGGAGGAATGAGATAATGACGAAATATGTCGTAACGTATCTTTACTTTCCGCATATACCTTCTTTTTTCCTTTCTTACGGCGTGCAAGTATATGTATGAATACATAGAAAAAGCAATGTAAGATTATGTTTTTGACCTGATGCTTTTATATAAAAAATTAATTAAAATTATTCTAATCCATAAAATTAGACATCTATTGAAATAAGTAATTTTATATGCATCTTATCGATATAAATATTGTAAAGTTTCATCGATAAACAGCGATATTCCAACACAAATTAAATAGACTATTATTTTTTAATATTTTTCCAAAATAAATTTCTTCTGTAATAATAATATTATATATACTTAAAAAAATTTGAAGCAAGTTAAAATCATCGGTTAAATCATATTTAATTTTCTTCTTTAGCGGGAACACGAGCGGGTTCCGCTTTGTTCTTGCCTGTTTTTCTGCTTTCGGGCTGGTCGTTCGATTAGGCCGCGTAACGTGCTAACCGGCCTTCCTGAATGGATGGCCCTAACATTCTTCCCGTCTTTTTCGGAACGCGCACGTGGACCCCGCCCGCACGTTACGGACGTTCCACGTGTATAAATGCGTAGTGTAAATAAAATTCCATACTGCACTCTGCGTTCCCGGAGTGTCGTCATGGAACGCGCTTTCCAGGTGCACGAACTTCCGTTACGGTGTTCCTCTCCGCTTTGTCATATATTTTACAAGTAATGTGTACAGTGTCGAGGAAAATCGACAAACGTTTCGATTTTTTTATTTTTTATTCTTGTACTTTTATAGTCGATGTCTAGGCTATTTGCAAACGCCAAAATTATTTATACAGTGCATAAGATTGTAATTTATATATATATTAATGGCCACGAAAATATTTTTTCCGTAATAAAAAACGGATAAATCTTGAGGTGAAACAAATTTATTATTATAAAGATTTTATGTATGGTTTTTTTTTCTACGAATTATTGCTGCTAATTTGAGATATTGCTAACAAGAAGCATTGCTATTATGTCGCGAATATATATTACAAAGTGATTTAAAATTTAAATAAATAAATAAATTCTTCTTGCAATCTTATCAATATTGTGCTGAATTTTCAATATAGTAATTTCTAATTATCCTACATATATGTATATTCTTCTACATTCAAAAGTATTTGAATCAGACAAGCCGATATAATGAAACTGACGACTGATATTCCTATATTTATCTTAAAGGAAATGATATAATAAAATGAAAATGAAATATTCGATACATATATTAATTCATCTATCGAAATCAGCGTGAAAAGTTGTGAAAGACATGATTTAACGTTGAATCGTGACTGAAATTTATACGTTGAACGGTTAGAATATTTGACAACTAATTATTTAATATAAAATTAATTATTTTTCCTCGGGATATGTACGATTGACAACGGCTGAGACGAGAATGAGGTCGAAGCTCAAAGTGGCATGAGGAATGGCCGCCCCGGAATCCGTCGGTTCCCGCGCAATTGTTGCGACAATTTAGCGCCGTTGTCTCCATCTTCTTCTTCGTTATCTCGCCAACAAGTTAATCTTTATAAATAGCCCGAGCACAGTTATATTTAATCCTGACCCTCGCGGTCGTGTGCAACTTCCACGCTGATACCTCTCGACTCCGTATCGTCAACGTCGATTCGAGACTTGATCGAAGCATACATACATAAATAAATAAAAGTGCAGTATCCCCATTTTTTGATTTTTGAAAGAAACGTTTCGGAAGCATTAGAACAAGAGATACTCTAAACTTTTTATATTCAAGACTTTTGAGAAAATTGAGGCAGGAAATGAGACTCCAAACCTTTTATTTTCACATTCATATTTTCATACGTTCAATAAAATATATCTCACATATTTTTTATTCGCACTCAAAGTCTTGTAATAATTTAAAATCAATATTCTTTTTGACCGAAAATTGAATTAGAAATGCTGCATTTTTATATCTTCTTAAATATTAGAAATATCTTATATAAAATATATTAATATAAAATTAATATAAAATTCTCCGAAGTAAAATTTCTCGAGTAAAATTTATTTAAAGTTAAACGAAAAGAATGAAGCTTCATTATTTATTGGGTTATTTGTTTATATCGTTAAAGATTTTTTTGCAAAAACGGTTTCATTATCTACAACTTAAAAACCTCTTTATATTTCAATATTTCTATTGAAAGAGATGAATTTCAAATCGATCAAAGAATCAGTAGAATTACAATTTATTGTATATTCTTTTTGTATTATAGATTTTTATATTTTTACATTTTTTTGTGGCAACTTATCTTTAAAAATTTATACTGATAACTTTCGATGGATCACTCTCTACATTAAAGACTGTATATCTCAATTGGAAGACTAACAAGATTACGATACCGTCGTGATATCTCAATAGTATTAATCTTTCTCACAATGAAGAAGATACGGTCGGTTCGAAATATCTGTCGATCGTGTGTATTGTTGAAACTGCGTTTCTATCGTACGTTGCTTTCTCTCTCACGCTTCGAGAAGAGTCTCAGTATCGATATTTCTAGTGGTTCTTCGGTCAACCTAATTTCAGACACGACTGGTAATCGATCGTTTCTTAGGCACTACCCCCATTTTCTCGCGAATACATGTACATCCATCTTACGGCCGCCGAATAAATGGCGTCCGACGCGATCGCGCGCCGATCGATCGTTCGGTCCTAATTTTTCGCCTTCTCGCACGAGAGACAGGACCGCGGTATCGATTTTGCGTCGTATTTCCCGGCTTATCAATGAGAGCACATTGTTTCCGACGAGTAACTCGAGCGTTTCTCCAGGCAAGACATCGAGTAAAATGGTTCATGCGAGAGTTAATCTTAGGGCTCGACCGGCAATAAAACTGGACTGCCCTTACATTCCTGGGTAATGCGCCGTCCGCTATTTTAAGCCCAGAGTTTAATAAACTTACGTCGCTTAATTAGAGCAACATTTCTCCTAACTCGTCTTCTCCTGCGTTTTCATCCGCCTTTTAGCCGACCAACCAGCCGCTCGTCGCGTAATTCGCTACTTTCGTGATTACGATCGATCGTACCCAAAAAAATCTCCATGTTTCTTTAAATCTACTTTAATTTCTTTCGTCAACATTTCTAACATATGGATATATTATAAATAACCACATACGCAATAATTAATATTTTAAATTCTACGTATAATAATTGTATATAATTTAAGATAGAATAATAAATTATGAAAAAGAGAGAACAAAATATAATTTTATCATGATATATAATTAATTCAAAATATTAATTATCGTATCTATTTATTTATAGCGTTTCGCACGCATCATAATAGAATGATAATTTCGCAAAATTTGAATCAAATTTTCGTCAATCATCGTCAGTTATTTACGATAAATATTGTTTGGCGATTTAAAAATAGGGACTGGAATGTATACACTTGACATATCGTTGTCTAATTTTGGATCAAATGGAAAAAAATTAACACGATTTTTAAGGATAAAAATATTTTTATACGACAAACGCGCGTCTACGCATCGCGGGTAATACGTAGCGAGTTGCATAAGTGACGATTTTTCTGCTTTTTCTCCGTTCGTTTCTTGAATACTAATACGTGCATCGAGAAGTCGTATCTTCTACCTCTGTCTTTCAGTTTCCGCTTCCCTTCCGTCCGGTTTCTTATAAACATGACGTTACGCGTGCTTGTCCAAGCATCGTATTGCTCGTTGCCACGGATATTTTTATCCAATAAATCGGTAAACTTATTGCGAATCACGAGACGTCCTACTCTTAACTGACGTGTACAAGATTTTGATATAGATATCACTTTATTTAAAATTTTATAACATGCACATATATATATATATACACTTTAAATGTAATAATTTTTTTCCAATTTTAATTTGATTTTTTTTTAAATTGTTATATCGTAGATTTTTTCGGACGTCAGAATTATATTTAATATAAAAAAAGATATAGAAAATGATTAAATATTCGATTTTTTAAATTCGAAGAAGGCTATTTTGTGTTTAACTGTGATATATAAAAGATACATTCTTGGGCTTTGGATTTTATTTAGTATCCTATCTCTGAATACTCTAGTTGACTTTTTGGCAAATATACTTAACCTAGGCTTTAATTGAAAAGTCCGCTCGGTCTTGATAAAAATGCTTGACAAATGTTGCGACAGAGAGCTTTAAATTTAAAGAGACCAGTTCTAAATTAGTATTCTCTTCGTAAGATCAAAGCGCGCTGCTAATAGTATTTTATTATACTGTTTCGTTACACACGTTCTACGCATCTCGAGGCTAGTTACACGGCGGCTACTTTTAGAACACTACATCTGTCGCGTTATACACGTCTTTTCGACCCGTCTTTCGAATTTCCTCGTCCCCATTCCCGTTACTCCGCCTTACTATATCAGTAAAAAAAAAAAAAAAAAACCCGCCACGGGGAGTATATCGCGACGCTTAATTCACGGCGCTACGTACGGTATCTCATTCTTACCGTATACGTACCGAGTACGTATACTTTCTCTTTTGTCTTCGATCGTGGCTTCTCCTACTCCCACATCATAGTCGTCACGTCTCTTTCCGCCCGTGACTTACCACGCAACTTACGTGCGTGCCGTGCCGCGAGCTGCGCAACGTGTATACGTTCAGATCATACTATGATACTATCAATGAATGACTGACTGTCTGGCGTGTGTGACGTGGCCACGCACATTGACCATAATGACTTATCTCTCACTCCCTCCCCTTTCTCTCTCTCTCTCTCTCTCTCTCTCTCTCTCTCTCTCTCTCTCTCTCTCTCTGTCTTTGTCTCTGTCTCTCTCTCTCTCTTTTTTATACTTTCCTGCATGTTTGTCGTCGTTACGCAAGCACGCGACAAACATGTTTTTTTTATTCTTTCGCATACAAGCGAGTTTCTCGACGTATCATAAGAAGATTGTTATTCGAAAAATTATTTCACATTTATGTTCTTTTCTTTCGCAGTGCCCACGTTTTTTTGTTAGCCATATATTTCTTAATCATATTTTTTTTATTTTATAAAAAATATATTGACGTTTAATATTTTTTTATATAAAAAAAAAAAAAAAAATGTTAAATATACGTCAATACGTTTTTATGGAGATTTTTATAATCGATAAAAATACATTTGAACATCATTGTACTTTCGAAATATATTTATGAAACTTGATTAATTAAACGATATTGCAAAAAAACGAAAGATAAAATAGTATATTCTATGATGTAGCTAATTTACTTACAGAAAAATTATATATATATATATATATATATATATATATATATATATATATATATATTCATGTCATATATATATATATATATATATATATAATTCATGATATCGTCTTATATGAGATTACTTTCTTCCACATTCATTAAAGATTTATATAAGAACTTTTTTAAACACGTCTATAATAATTAAAAAATTGAATAAAATTTCAGCACGATTGTTACCATCTCAATAAGTCGTTATTACATTTGATACAGTCGCTATAGCTCATCGTCGTTACCATACGTGATAATACATCCGCGGTCAATCACCGTCACGAAAGCGAAATACGACGATACGGCGGTTCGATAAGCGAGCACCCAATTGACGGGGTAACGCGATGAAAGGGGAAATAAAAGTGCGACCGAAAAAAGAAAAAGACAGAAAGAGAGAAGGAATGAGAAGGATGTATATATGTAATCGCGAGAGCGAGCGTACTTTTTTTTTTTTCCTCATACTTTACGCCCTCCGCCCCCGCGCGTTCTCTGTCTATCTCTTTTTATCCTCTCCTTGTCCAATTTCTGTCTCTCTTTCGCACTCGCACGCTCCGCTATCCGGCGAACATTAATGGCGTACAACATTCTCCGCGTACGATGCAATCAATGAATGACGGTATAAGCGCGGCACGCACAGTAACCGTGACTTTTCTTATCCAACGTTCTCTTTCCCCTCTCCCCCCCCCTCCCTCTCTCTTTCTCTCTCTCTCCTCGCTCTTTCTGTCCGTCTTTTCGTTGATAGCTCTCGTACTACGCTTCTTTTTCGCTCGGCGCACTCGTATTTTCGCGCCCCTTTAGCTCCTTCCTCTGTTCCCCCTTTGCCCCCTTCCTGCCTCTTCTCTTTCTCCTCTTTCGTCTCCTTGTACGCGTATGCCCTCCCCTACTTCCTTCGTCCGGTTTGCGTTTTTCCCGATGCGTATACTGTCGAGTGGAGTACGAGAAGGAAATCCCGACATATAACGCCGTAACGTGTTGCTCGCTTGTTTAATTCGAGGGTGGTTTAAATTTCGCAAAAAAATCGAGATATATTCTTGTAGAAGGATATCTACCTAAAATGTGTGCCTTGATATTATTAACTTTTTTATTAGGCAATTAAGATTAATTGCTTTAATCCGAGAGAAAATTATACGATTGATATATTGATAATTATGATATTGTATATTGATATACAGTATCTAGATAATTTACGGCTTTACATACAGTTTTTAAAAATACGAACACGTTTCTTTTTTAGCCGAACTAACTAAATAGAATGATAATAATATTTATGATACTTTTTGCGAAACACGTGAATGGTATGGCATATATAAATATGATGCCGTACAATATTGGTAGCACCTTTTATTCCAAAAATAAAGTATACGTAATTTGCATGAGAATGTTAAACGACATTGCTAAAAAGTAGAGAAAAAAAGTATATATCATGTTCATATTATACATTTTTCTGCGTAATAAATATATATATATATATATATATATATATATATATATATATATATATAAAAGCAATTCTTTATTTTATTCATAAATATTATTTTTAAGTTTTATGGGTTCGCATTCTCTCTCTCTCTGGAATATATAATGGATTCTATCTTTCTCCCTGTCTTCCTTAAAACTACACATAAGTCGCAAGCGATAGATTAAAAATCGACCGTTGGAGAAAACAGTGAAATGGAATTTTTCGCGTGGTCTTCGACTTCGCGTGCTTCTCTTTCCACCTGAATCCTGATAAGAGCCGAGAAAATTTCTTGGCTGATTTCTTCCGTTGTCTTCCCTTATCTATCAACTTTCGAAACACCGTGCCAGGATGCTCGTCCATGGGATCAGAGACACGGAAAATGTACGTCGTCGGGAGTAGTACGTCGTTCTCATCTTCGTCGTCGTCGTCGTCGTCGTCGGTCGCGGGTATCGATCGGTCGCGGGCGTCGGCGTCGGTACCGCTCGGTGGCGCCCCCGTCAGCTCCGGACAGCGGCGACGGCGCTTTGCGTCGCTCCCATCCGCCCCTGGGGGGCAGCGGGGGACCGTGCGCAGGAGGCGGAGGGGGGCATCGACACGCAGAGAGCGATCGTGCCTTTGGCGGAGCCGGCAAGAACCCGGCGTGTACGTCGGGCGGCCACGTTAAAAGCGGATTTATTAGTTGATAGGGTCGCGTTCTTTTGTTCTACAAACTGTCCGGTTTGTCATCCTCGTCATCGTCGTCGTCGTCGTCGTCGTCGTCCAGTCTCGGCACGATGGGTCTTCGCCGAGACAGAGAACAGAAGCGAGTCGTGGTAATCGGCAAAGTGCGCGTGAAAAGTGTACGGTGGCCGTGAAACTCTCTAGTTTTTCCTTTACTCTCACGCCGGAGCGACGAGAAACGAGCAACACGCGGGAATCGCGAAATCTTGTAGTCGTCGAGTACACTCGTTCTACCGGCATGTCGCGACTGGAATCCGCAAAGTGTTCGTGGAAATTCAGCCGACACGACATTCGTCGTCGTCGTCGTCGTCGTCGTCGTCGTAATCGGGAGAGGAACCCTCGAGGATAAGTGGAAAAGTTCAACATTAGACACGACACCACGAAAGAATTTCTACAACGAATGATAGTGACGCGTTTCGAATTAAATCATGCGTGAATTAAATTATACCGGTCTGCATTGTCGCATCGGAAAAAACGCAACATTCACGAGCCGCGTAAATTTGTCGTCTATGACATTTCCAAGATATTATATTCGCAAAACGTTTCATCTCCGGATCGCAATATCGTCGTCTCAAGACTGCGCCCGGCACTCGTGGAGGAGAATTTCGGTTCAGCATGGCTGACGTCGCGACATCGCGGAGAGATTCTTGTGAAATACTAGCGCGAACGATATAACTCGGGGATCATTTCCACGAAGGTGATCTCTCGTTCCATGCTTTTTGTAAAATTCGCAAGGCACGGCGAGAGTGGTAACGAGATGCGTTTGGCTGGCCCACGCATGGCCGTTTCGGTTAAATGATATCGGAAAATGACGGCTCCGAGATGCCCGCTCCAGCATTCGGCTCCTCCGACACCTACCGCCACCGATCTCTTTTACCGGTTAAAGGGTGGAAAAAGCGGCGGAATGGAATTTTTCCATGGAAATAAATCTTTCGATCCACCATCAACGAGTTCCCTTCGTTAAAGAACTGGGCCGTCTCTTTGGGAGTAGATTTTAAATGTCATTGATCGCGCGACCTTCGATGGAATTTCTCATGCAATTGTCACATCATCGCTTCTCGTCACCGCTAAAGTGATCCGGCTATCCTTCAGCTTGAAATGAGTGATCTTCTTCGTGCAATGCGTGCGCGGATCGATTCGCGGAAAATGTGATGTGTGCGTGATTCGAGAGTGCGCGCCCGAAATACGGCGTAGAATATGTTTCGTGGTTCTCGTGGCGCTCGCCGTTATGTGGATATACCTGAAGAATATACCTCTTTCCACTTGCCCTCGACGTAAAACAGAGAAGATCATCCATTTCTAGTAAGACCTTTCGCTTTCACCTGCATGTAGTACGATAATTCGGTGAACCAAACGTAATCTCCGAATCGAGAAGTCACGATTGATTACTCGTTTCGCGGAATAATGGTCTTTGTAATGACAGCCAAACAACTTTTATTCTTTCATGAGACGGCGCTAATCGATAATTTATCGAGCTTTCGTTATCATAACTCCAAGAATTTGAGGAGCAAGGTAGATTTTTCCATATATAATTTTCCAGATATAACTTTAAAGAAAATTAATTCTTATAATATTTTTATCTTTTTCTATAATAGAAAAATTTTATTATCAATCTACATATATATCGCAAATAATGAGTCACAGGATTATATATTATAAGAAAATAGCCAAAAAAATATCTCGAATTCGATGATCCAATATAAAATTAAAATTACAGAAACAGCCGTCAATCCTTCAAAATTACATCGTACATCAAAATTTTCTCGTTTATTATTAATCATGTAACCCAATTAACTAGTTTCTCGTTTTATTCTATCCTCGCGCGAGTCTGTCTGATTGGCGAAAATAAGTTACGTAATCAGCGTAGTGAGATAACTCGCGAGTAAAGTCGGGTATTACGAAAGAGGAACACGCGTCTCGAATTGTCGTCGACGTTCGCTTCGCAGTCCCGGAGGGTCCATAATGGTTTGTTATTGATCTATCTCCGCGCGCCTTCCTTACACTTTTCTTCTTCCTTTCGTCCTTCGTCTTGCTACCGGGGATCCGCGGGGGGATGCGGCGGGAGAGCCATGGCAGTCCCACGCAGGAATTCCGCGTACCCCGCATAGATTCCCGAGACTCCGGGGGAGAAAAAAAAACACCCCCTCTTTCCCCTCTGTCTTTTTTCTTTTTTTCTGTTTTGTTTATCGAAAATCTCGCCGAAAGTTTCTGCGAGAGAAAAAGAGAGGAGAGCCACTGTGAAATATTTCGTGGTCACAGAGCTCGATACGAAGAGAGATGCCTTTTTTTTTTCCTATGATTGAACTTAACCCCTTTCATTTGACGCACATATACACGCGTCATTATATAATATTCAAATATTTCCAGCTGTTCTTTTTTTTTTTTTTTTTATCGCAACTCATTTATAGCTTGCATTTAATAAGATATATAGTAATATTTCGGGAGAGACCTTCGACTGAAATAAGATCGATAAGCTCTCTTTCTTTGTATATTTAGTATTATAAGAATATTATTCTCCCATTTTTGTGAGCAAACGAATCTCAAGCTTCATCTGATCCCCAAGATCAAAATAGTTGATTTCAGAAAATATTGTTCCATCTCGTTCACTCTCGTTTTCAATTGAACTGCCAAAACAAATTCCCGGAAGATAAACAAACTCGTGCCGGTTATAAGATCACGGCAGATAAGTAATGATTTTATAATTGAGGAACACTGTAATTACAGTTTAAATTTAGATATAATGATAAAATTTTTTTAATAACAAAATAAGAAGCTAAAAGAGCATTAGAAAATATATTTGCATATATATCCTGAATATATTATATTTTTTTTTTTATAGTACCACTAAGTTGAGTTTGTTAAACACTTTTTAATAACAATTCGATTAACTATGTTTAGTAAAGAAATTCATTAGTAATGCACGTTATTTATTATTGAAGATTTAATTTCCTGTACATACGTTTTTAAAATATTTCAAATTTTTTTATTTACTAAATTTAGTTTTATGTGTGATTATAATTTACGATATCGAGTTTCTTTTTGTATTTTCAATTTTTTTTTTGTTAGAATCGTCAAGTATTTTTAAACAAGATTAATTTTATATAATTTCCTTCCCTTATTTCATCACGAATGAGTGCATGTTATACCGGATTTTTTCCAATCTATTCCTTTTATCGCACAATATGTTTTCTGGATAGAAGATCGAGCGTGTCTCTAGGAATGATATTAATATCGCATATATAGACGTTACCGTGAAATTCGATCAACCGGAATGGCGATGATTGACGTCATGACTCTACTGTCGGAATGCAATTAATATTGCATAAATGAGACCCTCTCCCCTGCAAACTTGTAGCAATTAGCACGATTTTGATCGTACGATGGAATCGCTTGTAATTTGCGCATATAATCGCGCGAAAACTTTTACTCGCCGCATGCGAAAGAGAAAAGTACATTTGAATGCGCACGTGCCGTCTAATATAATTGTGTCTACCGCCACGTATCTTGGCGTGTCTCGTAAAATACACCTTTTTCTCCTATACACAGTTAATATAAGGACATTAAGGCACCTTGCTAGTATAACCAACGAGCTACGACGCGACTCGCGTGAATAAGTCATGCAGCGCCACGATCTAAAAACCTTCTTTTCTAAATTGACATAAGTCAACGCACGAGCTCGTTGTCGATGATGACTTACAGTCATTGGTATTCGCGAGTGTAGCTACAAAAGCGACTTTATTTCATCATTTGCCGATACAGGAAGAAAGAGAGAGAGAGAGAGAATATACGCTCTACACGTTGTCTGAATAATAAATGCTACCATCGAGCTATCGTATCGATACTCATCGTACACATATGAGCTTTTCAGCGGAAAGAACGCGATACGAAGTCAAAGAGAGCGAAGAAGTATCTACTTCACTCTTCGCGAGAGAGAGAGGAGACTTTCGCTCGCCAACTGTCCGCTCTTCGTTTAACCTATGATTATCCTGGTACTTGGTACCCACCTGTCATTACGATACATTGTGGCGACATCCATCGAGTTTCGTGCGCCGCTGCGGAAGGGAAATATTTGCCGCGTACTTCCTGATTACATGCCTCCACGGGTAATCACGAATCATGCGAGGAAGAAATGCTCATATTGTAATGTAATACCAAGGTACTTCCTTCAACAATTTTTCCGGAAATACGCTCTCCGGAATACTCGATCAAGTAGAAATACCATAACAATCCGTCGCAACTTTTGACATACGCCTCTAAATTTCAATATAATTTAATAAGGTCCAGACTCTTGAATTTTTTTTTTTTTCCGACTTGAAGGCGATTTTGCAGAATTTTTTTCTTTAAAATCAATCCGCAATTAAATAAGATTTCGGTAATATACGAAAATAATCTTTCCATTTCGCGACGATAACACGTGAAAACACCATAATTGGAGTAAGATAGATATGAATTTTTCCTATCGATCGCTATTATGAATTGAACAGTTGGAAATTGTACTAGCTTTAATCTCGGTATTTAAATCACTTGAAAAATTGATCATACGATACATACACGAGAG
This sequence comes from Polyergus mexicanus, assembly GCF_030449975.1. Lineage (NCBI taxonomy): Eukaryota > Metazoa > Arthropoda > Insecta > Hymenoptera > Formicidae > Polyergus > Polyergus mexicanus. The sequence goes on along the minus strand of NW_027223327.1, from coordinate 3,301,396 downwards.
TTTATTTTCTCACAGAAAAGTCTGGAAATTGTACAAGCCGGATCATTGCTCGCGTCGCATGACATGACAAGATTGTAATTAAAATGTTAATCGCCGGTTCGATAAAATGCCATCTCTATTACAAAGCGTTCAACTACGGAGAAAATATTAATCTACATCCTTGAACTACATTTCTACGTTTTATAAAAATAATGAAGGCGCTCGGTGGATGACTTCCTTTCGTATGCGGTTTCATCGTAATAACTGCAGAATAAGAGGGCAGTAATTACTTTTCGTGAAACTGTCACGTTTGTCGGATTCATTCTTCGTTTATCCCGTGGTTTAGTTATTACTAACAACGAATAACAATGACCGCGTTAATGTCTCTTATGACAATTCACGAAAATCAATTTTTATTTATTTATTTATTTTTTTATTAATTTATATATTTATTGTAATCATAATAACAGTATTTCTACGGTAATGCGAACACAATATTGTTAAGCATTCTTTTTTAGATTTTATGAGTACATTTTTTTTCTCGATAATTAAACCAAATTACATTTGTCATTTTTTTTTTTTTTTTTTTTTTTTTAATACAACGAATTAACTTAAAACTTTATAATAATTAATTATCTGAATTAATAACGAACTAAATTATCCTGATTTATCGTGATATAATCTATATTATTAGATTTATGTAATATGAACATGAATAACTGTAATATAAAACTATATTAACGATTCTTGAGGCTCTCTTATAATAATTTCTCTCGGGATTTCTGATATTTGCGGAAGCCACTATTTTGCGGATGTAAGAAGGTTTAGCGAAAGACGCTACTAAACTAAGATGTACGAAACTAAGATGTCGTAGGCCTGGATGGCCATGGAACTGGTCGCCGGTAGGCAGTCTGGATATATCGAGGCGAGAGAAGGGTCTTCCTCAGGTTCTTCGGCTTCGATCCAGACGGGGACGACCTCTCCCTCGCCGGAGGAAGGAAGGAAGGAAGGAAGGACGGACGAACGGACGGACGGACGGAAAGAGATAGAGATAGGGAAGCGAGCGAGAGAGTGAGAGAGATAGAGAAAGATGGGTGCACGCATGACCCTGAACCCAACCGCCGTGGCACCCAACCCCCGGTACAGGGGTGCGAAGCCTCGGGAGAGAGAACTCGAGATAGAACGGACGAAGCAAGGGCGAAAGAGAGGAGACCGCGGTAGGCGAGGGGAGATATACTGTATATACGAAGAAGAGAGGAGTCGAGGAGAAAGAGAGAGAGAGAGAGAGAAAGATAGAGACTCCGCCGAGAGAGAGTACAGTTCCCGAGATCAATACTCCCGCGTCTTGCGATCATTCATCTTGCCACGCCCCTCTGCTCTCTCCACACATTCCCCGTCTTTCTCGTTCCCTTTCGTTAATCCCCCTTTTCCCTATAATTCTCTCTCATTCCCCCTCATACTTTCTCTCTTTCATTCTCCTGCTCTATCCCCCAATTTCCCATTTCCTCACCCTTCGCGTGCCGCGATCTTCATCCCTCTGGTAGCCGGCAACCCCCATAGTCGTGGTCGCCGTCATTTGGCGCCCAATCGTGGCGCCTAATACGAATGGAGCAAAGGGGAGAGAACTTTCCGAAGGTCGCAGGAGAGAGGGAAATCTAGAGAGACAGAGACGGATAGAGAGAAAGCGCGATAGCGCATAAGGTGGTGGCTTCGGTTTCCTACGCATTGACTATACACGGTTTTATGGGAAAATGACAATTTCTTGGATTCGTGTATCTTATATACTCAATGTATGTAGTATTTTGTATAAATGAAGACGCGCGTTATTGTGTTAAGAATCATTGTTTTAATCCTATAAACTATTATCCAAATCCATTAAATTTACTTATATAAAAATGCATTTTTCTGTGTTTTATATATTTATAAAGTAATATTTAAAGGAATTAATTTGCACCGAAAAATTTACAAAAAATTCATAAAAATGCAAATAATAAGAAGCAATCTATGAATCGATTCTTAACATGCCAAAATAAGTTTTCTAATCGGAAATGAATATTATTTTGTAGCAGAAAAATATGCAGCATGTAAAATATCGCGAAAAATGTAATTGATATATTCATTAAAAAATTTAATTTTTCTTGTAACACTTTTAAAAATTAATGATCTATACTTTATAATATAATAAAATAATATTAAAGTACATTTTATATAAATATTAAACATTTATTACGCGTGTCAAATATAAATATAACAAATGTAAAAAGACAAAATATAGATAGATCTCGCTCGATTAATACAGACAAATAATTTTAAAAATGATAAATATAGCATATTGACTATGTGTGTTGTTGATATTTGTTATTGTATCTATTGGCCGTATAAGATGTTTATATATGAGAAATTGTTTACATGACACTTTATGTACTTATTATGATACCGTGTACACTCAGTTGTCAGTTTTCATCGATCTCTTGACATGGAAGAACATAAGCAGTACAAGAATAAAGTTTGGGGACTCCTTGGGACTGTTTACGGTAATACTTTAACCGCTGCTAATTATTACAAAAATTACATTCTCTAATTGACGTATGAATATATATATATATATATATATATATATTCGAAATTACTTTTAAGAATTACGTAACGTTTCTTTTATATTTTCTAATCGTTTAATTATGAATAAGCACTTCCTTGCCAGTTTACTTACACATAATTATTGACAGAAGTAAATGATTGTTTGATGGAATTTGACGGAATAAGCCGTGGATAAAGTTAATATTGCAAAAGGAAAAATAAGAATGAAGAAACATTTTCTATCTCGTATCGTGATATAAAAAAAATATATATGGACGCATATGAGGCGTTGAATGTAATTTAAATGAATTTTTTTAACCAAGTTTTATTTTCCACTTGACAATGATAATAAATTAATATACCAAAAGACGATACGAAAAAGACAGTTTCGAAGAGAGTGAATATTTATTGTAGATTGAAAGACTAGTAGAATTTCCTCCCTCCATTCGATCGAACCTTGCCATAAAAAAAAAGCTTATAATCGAAGGGACAAAATTTTCAAATGGAGAAATTGATACATTCATCCTCCTTACGTTGTCCTTTTTTTATACTGAGTTCGGTTTCTTTTCGGTTGTATTCTTTTTCGATCTTACGCCGACGATTCACAGCGAGACGATTTGCGTGTATGTTAAATATATTGTAAAAAAGGAAGAGGTTGCTTCAATTGCCGTGACAGTAATTCATATTGCGATGAAACACATTGTAAATAAAATTGAGGTAAATCATGTGATTATTATTCATTTAAAGAACATTTGGTCTGCCATAATCATCTTAAATTTAAAACCTGTACTTTAGCGAATTTCTTTTAATATTACAAATATAGCCTTTGTGACAATCGTTTCATTAGAATACAATACTCTATTTTTTTTTATCTATAATATCAGAGTGAATTTATCGAAATTAATTCTCGTATGATTGACAAGTATTTCATTAGAAGTAATAAAAGTATGATTACAATGCATCTCTTTTTTTTCATTCTTATTATTATATAATTTCACACACACAAGATATATAAAACATAAGTAGAAAATTTGAAAATAATGAAAATTAAATTTAACTTTAAAACTTAGCAAATTTATTTGTCAAAAAGACTATGATTTTTAAAGAAATACCGGATATTAATAATCATGTGCTAAAACAATAATTGTTTACCTTTGGTTCATTGCCTTTCGTGCTTCTCTAGATAAATATTTAAAAAAAAAAGAAAAGATTGATAGAAATCCGTACTAAGTGGGCGTGTAAAAAGCGACGAGGAAAATCGAACGGGAAGATCGTAGAACAGGCGAGATGGAGCATATCGAGGAAAAGCGAGGAGATCTAATGTAAGTAGGGACGAGCTCGTTCAAAGTCTCGGAGATGTCCGTGATATCTTTTCCTTTGAATCGTTTCCTATCGCACCACCTGTCGCTGCCATCGTACTTGTTACATTCGCCACCCCCGTTCTTCCGTAGGACAAAAAGAAATCGAATTACGGGCGGAAGACGCGCACACGATCTGTCTACGATCGATTCGGTCATTCTCTCGAGATCAATGCGAACGATTTCTTACAAGCTGATCGTTCTTCCGACAGATTTTTTTCATCCCGGGAAATTATCTCGAGGAAATTTATACTTATTGTTAAGTATAATAAATACTATTTATATTTATTATTTATTTTTATTTTTTGAAAAATGAAAATTATAATTTCCAATTCAACTTAGGATAAGCGTGGAAATTATTTTCGCATATTTACGCAGCATAAGAATCTGAGCTCATTAAGATTCTAGTTACACTCTCAGAAAGGATTTCTCATAACGAGACAAAAAATATTCTCGACACATTTAATCGTATCACAACCTTACGCGGTATAAAAATAAAACAATTTTAAAATTAAATCAATAATTCCTTTTCTTCTCTCTCGAATTAAATAAGATTGTCTTACTATCTTGAGACAAGAGTAACATATACAAATCTAAGCTTATATATTCTTGCATTTAGAATAACTCGATGTTAGATCGCTACAAATTTCCATCTTCATCTTTGTGAGAAAATTAACGGGATAGCACCAAGAGCATTTTATTCTAGATTTAAGAATTTTCCATTTAAGATTAAAATATTCCTTTTTCAATAATAAATATGATTGTCGCTATATCGATCCTATTTTATGATAGATTGAAGAGTAATAGCATTAAATTCGGAAATCTTTTCTGTGGGTGTACGGTTTTTATTTTTGAATACATGCTCGTCAAGCTAACTAATCTTAATTCGATGATAAATCTAACAGATTTAATCTGGTGACATATTATAAAAAATATTCTCAGGTATTTACAAGTAAGGTGTTTAGTCCTTATTAAAAAATTTAATATAGTACATTGTAGCACAATAATTACCATCTCTATTCGCGATAAGATATTTTCCGCGATATGTTATTACTAATTCTGGATTTATCGAATGTGCAGGAATGGAAGCAGAGGACGACGAGGAGATCAGTGACAGTAATGAGAGATCCGACGAATCCAGCGAAGTTTGGGACTGTGTCGGGGGCGGGGGCGGGGGCGGAGGTGACGAGGGCGGAGGAGACGAGCAGCTCTTTCAGATCAGCCGGCTGCAGCAACACGCCACCTCGGAAACTAGCTTCAACCGGTGAGTAATTCGTATTCTTGTTATCGCCCGTTTATTAAAAGGTCCGCCATCTATGTCGTATCTACTTCATCCCTCTCGCTTTGGCAAATCCCCCTCACATTATATACGGAAAAATACAAGTATTGGCCGTATAACTGAGCATATAAGACAGACATATACACGCAGACACGGAGCTTCCTCTGAGCGATCGTGATATTCGCATGGATATAAGTACGATTACATCGTACATCGTGCGAGAGATGGCTGCCGATTAATCTTTTAAACGCATAGCGCAAGAAGATCGAGAGAATCGCTATGCAATATCAGCATTTCTACCTTTCGCTTTGCCCGTCATTATTTTGCGCTTTTACCTACTCTATCTCTCTCAATTACGTATATTAAATAATTCATTCGATGTGCTGATCTAGTAGTTTCTTTTAGGGCTGGAAATATTTACAGTATGTTTTTATATATTCGACTATATGAAGCAAAATGCTGAAGAAAAACATACAGAATAATTCCATAATATATAAATAAATAGATTATTATCGTTGTTAATGTATTTTATTATTACATTAATCACACACTGATTAGTTACAGATTAGAAAATATAATATGTAATAGTGATTATATATTATGTGATTAAAAAATAATAGATATTAGTCTCACATTTATTAAACTACAATTATTAAATTATTAGGTCAGATTTATAAGTAAAACTTTCGAGTAGTATCCATGTATAAAAAATAATTTCTTAAATAATTTGTTTTTCCTAAAACAAATCTCAAAAAATCATTATTTAAATAGAAATTAGTTGAAGCGTAATATTTTGTCTGAAAAATATCCCAAAATTTTTCTAACGAGTCAAAGTTCATTTCCTGGTGAACGAGATTCACCGAAAAAAAAAAAAAAAACGCACATCTCGACGCATTCGTATAAAGGAGATTCTAACGAAATCGTGCGTAATGCATGCTCGAGAGAATCGTTTCGCCCTTTTCCAAGTTTCCGCCGCCAAGAGAGTTTAACGAACTCTCTCTCTCTCTCTCTCTCTCTCTCTCTCTCTCTCTCTCTCGTTTAGGAACGCCGTACTTTCCCCAAATTTTCCGAAATGCCTATTTTCAGTTCCGTACTCTTCCGCCGCCAGACGGCTCGTATCGCGTCGCAGACAGAACTCGCTCTCGAAACGGTATTACCTATCTCTGCCTACCTATTACCGAGAGGAAGAAAAAGAAGAGAGGAAGCCGGTGCTATTCACGCGTATACGATTCGGACGTTGCGAGTGCGGGGACCGGCCAAATATACGCGGTGCGTCAGCGTCGCGGCGCGCGGCGTCGCGTCCTCCCTTCCTGCGCCGTTTCAACTGCCGGGCGCCTCGTTTGAGGTCAACGTCATCCGACCTCTCTCTCTCGCTCTCTCCCTCTCTCTTATACGCGCGCGACTGTCCGCACCCTCTCATCCCCTGTCTCCCTTCCTTCTCTCTGCGGTATCCTTTGTAACGTCCCTTCCCCTATCTGTCTCTCTCTCTCTCTCTCCTTTTCTCGCTCTTTCGTTTTCTTCATTTGTCTTCGTTCGGGACATTCGGACGCGTCTCGGATGAGCGAACTTTGAAACAAGCATACGCTTCTGTACTCTCGCAAATATACGAGGTCACCGTTATCGTAATATTGAGGAGTTAATGTAAAGAAGGCTATAGGTGCCAAGACAGATAAAAAGCCAATAAATTATTTTCGAGAGGCATGGAAATTATGAACATATATACACATTTTTCATATTTTTTTAATTAGTTTAATTTTATTTTTAAATAGTTTCATAAATGACATATGTAAATTTTTATAACATTTTTACAAGATTTTCTTAAAAATAATCGATGAAGAAATAGCTATGTGTATTGCACATTTGACACGAAATATGAAAAATATATAACGTATGAATATTTTCGTTATAAAAGAGTAATATTCCGAGTGAATAATGTGTTCAGTGTGTTTCATCTTAAATCTTCAAGTATTTTACTGGCTGAATTATTGCGATAAAAATCTCGGTGCCCTTATTAAAAATTCCAGGAATTATTACGCGTAACTGCAGGAAAAATATAAATCTTTTTTACGGTAGAAGGATTTTCGATTCGCCTTGCGGTTAAGTGGACCTAGGCAAAAAGCGGAAATAGCGTGCCGCCCCAGTCGTCGTTAAAACTGCCGTTGCTTTTTTTTTTTCCCCCAAATTGTAGCCGATGCACGAGATGCCGTACTGGAAACATTAGCATACGCGATCGAACATAATCGAGTCTTCCGCGAAAGGATGCGTAAGATATTCAGAGAGATGTCCAGGTAGTTGGCGCGTTGTCCTCGAAGTTTATAATCCTTTTATAACATTCACAAAAAGAATTTAACGAATTTAACGATTTTTAATACGAATCTAATAAATTAAAAGATTCATATATTTGAATATATTATATGTACGCGATATATTTTTGTTATAAATTTCTTTTTATTTTGACATAATTAAAATATATTTATAGCCCCTCGATAATATTCGATATAAATCGATCAAACTAAACTTATCTTCAAGTCGGCAGAAACAAGATATTTCTCGTGGATTGTAGTTGCGTGTCGTCGGTTGCGCTAGTATTCTGCAGCGTGTAATTAAAAGCGTGTTTCGTAACCACTCACACGTTCCCGGATGGTTTCCGATTACCCACGGTTAGGAACAACGTGCGCGAATTACGCGCTTACGGGATTCCACGTGTAACAGTGTAGTTTCTTCCGGTGTAAATGAGCCCGGGAGAACGTGGAAACCGAATGTTCTCACGTGTTCACGACGAAGGAGGAATGCGGTTGCATATATACTTCTTTACCGTGAAATACAAGTTGTTAAATTATATATTAAATTTGTTTTTATCATATATATATATATTAAGAATTAATGGCAAGCCAATAAAAAAAAAAAATAATAATAAAAATAAAAAAAAACTGGGCAAATCAGCTATATTAAAAGTTAATAAATCTAATACATTTCAAGATTCCTGAATTTGACGTTTCGTACATAAATCATTTTTAGCTTTTTAAAATATAAGATTAATAATTAATTGAGTTAAAGATTGACTCTGCCGAGTTAAAATTTTATTTTCATGATTTTTTTTGTCGTACGGTTAAAATTGTGATGTTGGTCTAACTATAAAAAAAGTTAGTTTGATATATAAGATGATATTTACGATCTGAAGATTACAGTATATTATAATTCTACAGGGCAAAAATCTTAAGCTTATAAATTAATTATTAATTTTATGTTTTGATACGGCAAAAGTGTGGTTTTTGCGCAATATCAAATTCACGAATCTCGAAATGTATGAGATTTATTAACTTTTGACGTAGCTGAATCGTCCAGTTCCTCCTTAAACCCCATAGCAATATCTCTTTATTCTAAAAGCACGTTGAGCGCGCGAGAGCACATCCTCCTGACACTTTGATCTTTATTCGCGTCGCTTGACGCGACCGTTTGACTTTAACTCTGTGTTTACCTCGATTATATACGTCAGATGACACGAGTAAAATTCGGCGTTCCGAACTAAGCTAAATTTATCGTGGAACGCACAAGATCCTTTGTTCTCATATACGTTGTTAACGCGTTACGCCATTCGTTCGGCCTAACTAATTTGCAATATCGGGACGACCTGGCAAACCCCGTGTTCCGAGAAATGAGGATTGGCGACGGGCGAGTGGAGGCGCCATTATTATCGGCTAACACTTTCGGCGTCGCTACGCAGTTCCGTGAAACGCACGTCATGCGTGCATGGGAAATATTTCGGAATACCGAACGAGTTAGAGAGGGACGTCGGGGCCGGCACGACGGGTTTGTCCGGATGGTACGCCGTGTCGGTGTGCACGACATCGACCGGCAGACGAAACAAAATACTGCTAAAATTAATCCGGGCCTTAGGTCATGTCTGCAAGGAGTCTAGACGACGACGACAACGATAGCGATGAGGACGACGCGACTCGTCGCCGAAAGTGGACCGAAGCGTGTGGGCGCGAGATACTTTAACGACTTCTAGTATTTCGATAGATTCCTGACTTCCTGTTGTACGCTCCCACTCCCTTTCCATCGTATCTGTGCTTTTTTCGCTATATTTATTACAACATCTGTTCCTTTCCTACATCAGGATTGTTGTTTGTCTAGGTGGCACGATAGAAAAGTTTAGGAATTGTCTTTTCCATTGGAACAACTAGAAGAGACAATTAATAAATTAGAGATTTTTCAACTTTTGATCGTTTTTATATTAATAATTCTCCGAGAAATATCTAATGCAAAATAATATTTTTCACGTTTATTTCAATTTATGTATATAATCAAAAGTTTAAAGATAAAAAGGGTAAAAGAATAAAAAAATATGTTACGATTTTTATATAGTATATACTATATACTATATATTTTATATAATATATACTAATTTTTTAAACGTTTTTTTATCATTTACACAATTTTATTTTAATGACACTTTAGAGAGATGAAGCGAAACTTATTTTCGCTCTTCGGTTGTTGAAATTCAATAGCTTGCCAGAGAGCTTTAGAGCCCTCTCATCCCCTATGAATCCGTAAGTTACGTAAAAGTCACTTATGTAAATTTAAAATCGACGCTCAGGGCTTTTTATTTATTTAACTTTTTACGCATATCTATTAATCCCTCTCTCATACAATTTACGAAGTATTATGCTCGAGTAATTTTTTTTTTTTTCTTCATAAAAAAGAGAAGGAAAGATCGCGTTATAAAACTGTGCTAATATTAAGAAATATCGCTAGACTATTCATCGTTGCGCGCGGGCGACGATATTCTAATTTTTTTTGTAAATCGTCGTCAGTGTATACGCGACACACGACACAGTCCTTTATCGCAGATTATAACTCTCTAACGTGCACGCCATGAACTCGATTTCGCGCTGTTAGCGATGTGAACCAGAAGCATCGAAATTTGGTTCGACGATGACACTGGATCGATTCCGACTGGTCGTCGAATATTTGCCATGTCGTGCCTTCTATTGTCGCTGCGTAGAACAGATAATACGGACATTGTTCGGTGTGAACACAGCTTTCGGCCAGATGGCACGATTTTCCGATCGTCACCCCCCCCCCCCCCTCCCCGCCGATTTTACTTTTTCTACGCTCGCCGTTGATTGTTGCTCGCTTCCGCTTTTCATTTGCAAAAAATGGGCTACCTGACGAGAAATCGACGATTATCCATTACAGAACGTCATACACACATTTGTTTATTTATTTATTTATTTATAATATTACATTGTCGCATGAATCCATTACGGGAATAGTGCAGTTGATTTCGAGAAAGAGACGAGAAATGATGTAACAAGCGCTCGTTGTTTACAGAGTTCCAAGGAATTACTGTTATTCGTGCAATTTTATCGTTTAGAGCATCGGTGTCCGGTGCTTCAATTAGCAAAAATAAGCATCTGCCATAATTATGACGTTTACATGGGATGGATCCACAATTATCGATAATATATTAATTCTTTGGCATGATCGGCGATTTTATGCTCTTGCGATAAGATTTTAAGTCGTTTGTAAGGGTAGAGATAGTGGAAAGATTATACGACTCGGTAACGTCACCTTTAATAGCACCACGAGATTGCATGATATTGCGCGACGTAAAGCAACGAAACGGAGCACATTGGCCGCTGCGAATTCTCTAGCACGATAAACGTTGCACACTATGTCAATATGTTGTATGCGCAAATGACGCGTTTTTAGAATGGGCCGTGATGCGTGAAAAATAGTTGTTCGTCTATATCGCATGTCGCGCCCGTACAATGGAAAACGTTACGAAGGATTGCCTTTTCAGAAATCGCAGGTAGAAGAAGGAGAGCGAACGCTCCTTTCGAAGCTCCTTTTCACGCGATTGATTGGAAAAATTGAAGAAAATGCGGACGAAGAAGAGTACGAAATGTCAGGGATCTACAATATAATTATTTTTTATTGAGAGGATCTCGAAAAAAATCATAAGATCGATCGAAGCTGATCGAGGTCTTCGTCCTTCCACCATCTGCTGGTCTCGTTCTTTCTACTTTCTGATCGTTCCCTTTCATCTTCTAGCCGCGTTCTTTTTCTTCCCGCATCTCTATATCTTCATTCAGAGGCCTAATACCGTCGTACGTTAATAACTACTCAAGACTGTCGCGAAACGAGCAGCGTTCTTTAATATGACGATATTATTGCCCTTACATCTGCCACGGAAAATGGTCATTAAGGGGCCCTTGCCTCATTAACGGTGTCACGATAACGTAGGAAATACAAGCTGGTAAACTTTTAATAACGCGTTCTCGTCGATTATCGCTTAATCGCTCATTGCTGGGACTTCGTTCCTCCGTGGAAATTTTGCGCGTATGCGTAAAACCCTTAATCGTTTTATTCAGGTTACACTTGACAAAAGTAAACGAATACACGTTGTTTTACTTACAAATGAACCTGTTATGTGCAAAAATAAAATTACACGATTTAAATTACATTTAATTTAAAAGCGATCATTGATAAGATTTACGTGTGCTCAGAATCATGTTGTAAAATATATTCGGAGAAGAGAATCTTGAGAAAAATGTGCGCGGCTATTTCTTCCATGTGATGCGTCAAGGAGGGAAGGGGGGGGGGGAGAGATTAAGGAATCGACGAGGTTAACGAGGAGGAAGCTGCGGCGAGGGTAGCGCCAACGGAAACAGCTACGAAAACAGTCGCGTCACCGGCAGCAGCCGGCTTTTAGGTCTTTGCTCTCTCGTGCAACTTCTCGCTTTGTGTCTGTCCCGTTTGTCTCCTCTGGTCCCGGCAGGGCCGGGTGTTTTTTCAAATGTCGATTAAAACATTCGAACTTTATAATGTACAAGGAAATTATCTACATATCAGCGGGTAATAATTAATTGATTAAAACACGAATATTATATCCTTGCACGAATAAAATGAAATTTTTTTTTTTTTTTTATTTATTTATCGTATCACACGTTTTGAACGTATTAAATGTAATTCGACTTTACGAGATATTAATACGACTTTTTACGCTTTGAACAAAGTCGATGTGTCCCGAGTCAGAAATTTCACTAAAGCTGTCGAATGAATGATATATTTTTTCTCTTTAATTTTTTAAAAGACTGCAGCGAAAGATTAATATAGTCCGATAGATAAAGCTAAAGTTATTATCGGCAGTCAATACGTTCGAATAACTTCATCGCAGCTTCCATGTGCCTATTCAATTTGTTACAGCGTATCGACAACTATTTTGATTTGCGCGATATTTATTCGAAAATATTTCTGATCCGGTCATTTTAAAACAAAACCGATTATATATTTTTGTTATAGAGGATATTAAACGATAGAGATACTTTCTCTCTCTCCCTCTCTCCATTTTTTAAAATGTGATTGTAAAAATGAATTACGAATAAATATTAAAAATAATTTCGTCTTTTTTGAAATCATTTTGAAAAATCTTGTAAAAGTCATTTCAACAATTACGAAGAAAAAAGTCTTTATTGCGAATTAATCTATAAAGAGATCAAATTATCTATAAGCAATTCCTAAAATTAAAAAAAAAAAAATTATATTCTTTACAAAAATTTTATCATTATTCGTAAAGTGTCAATAGCACTTCTAATATTGATAAGTGAGTATTGGTCATCTGTCGCGGTGATCATTCTTGTCCCCGAAACGAAGAGCTTGGGGTGCTTGATGCTCCGGTTACGGCAGTGGCTGCCTGTCTCTCTCTCTCCACATCCTCCGCACCACCGGCATCGCCGGGAGTAATCCGTGTGCGTTTACGACCCTCGCCGCGCGCACGTCCGTAACAACGTACATGCGTGTCGGTGAGGGGCAGGTGTGTACACTCGGGTAGAAACGAGACTTATCCATGGGGAGAGAGAGAAGAGTGACGAAAAAGAGAGTGAGAGAGGGAAAGAGAGAGAGGGGGGGGGGGGAGAGGAGGAGTAGCGCGTGCCGCCGTCGACCATCCGGAGGCCAGGTGTAGCCTTTATCCATTTTACTCGCGTTTGTTACCCTCGGACCTCTACGATTCCGATGCACCCTCTGGGTCTCGCCGCTTCTGGGGCGCCCTTCGGCCGAATGTGAACGTACGGGAAAAGCAACGAAAAGAGAGAGAGAGAGAGGAAAAAAGTTGCAGCGATCAACGACTCCTTTGGAACACTAGCTTCGAGATGCGAATTTACACACCGCGCCCCTCGCAAACGCGCGCGTGAACCATAGCCTCGTGCCGTCGTGCGTTTTTATTTCCTCCCCATTTAAATTTTAATGTTTAATTCGTAATGTTATGTAAATTTGTAAGACGTTTTGCGTTTCTACAGATTTTAGATTTGTCACAGCGGCCAGCTGTGTGAGATTAGGACATTGATTAATTATTAAAGCGATTCTGCGTGAATAGATTCGATTAAATGAATTGGAAACATTTATTATTGTTTTTCATGAACATACAAATACATATTTTAAGGAGAAAGTCGGTATGAATAAACGCACGCACGCGATTAAAGCATGATCATTTAGAATACATGTGACGGAACAAACATAATGGGCGTAGATACGAGAAGGTTTAATTGATGCCAGAATATAAAGCGGAAATTTTTCTCGAACGTATCGTTAACGTGCAACACAAGATTGGAATCGATAACGAGAGCACGACGGGGCGAAGATCGATATTGTTCTGTAATTTCGGCGAGAGATCGTAGGAAATAGGCACCACCTGGAATTTCAAAAATCCACTCCAGCTGTCGTGTCTGGCGCGATCGACGAGTCTAATCCCAGAGCAGCGCGAGGGGGGATAATCACGCTCCCCTTCGTCGTCCTTTTCGTCGTTTCACCCCCTCGGAGCGGCACACGCCCACGCGGAAATGACGCCCGCCCCTAAAGTAATCTACGTGATCCCCAATAACGATCTATTCGAGGAGCGTTCTAGCAACGCTGCCGATTTTCCTCTCGATCTTGTCATATCGGATGCGAATCTTTCGATTCGAATATTAGAATAAGAGCATTTTTAAAAAGGAAAAGAGTGAATTTCATGGATACGTCCATCTAATTATATGCAGATTTCTCCACTGTTGCTTTTTTTTTTTTTTTTTTTTTTTACGCAGATAATCAAATTATTTTGCTCAATAATATACTTGCTATTGTCACACTGGCGGAAGTGATTCACGAAATAATGTGATCGTAGCATCAATTAATGATCAGACGTTATAAAGAGCTTCTGATTCTATATTTGTTATATATATTAATGATAAGTGATATAAGATAATATAATATGTGACAAAAATGATAACCACTTCTAGAAAAAAAAGCGTAATTTCACCAATTTTTCGACGATTTTTCTTTAATATCGTGTCTATCGAATTTTTTTACTATCCGTCTTTCTTTCTCTTTCGCGTTAAGCCAACATCGACGAATTTACGGTATTTTTCTTTTTAATTCCGTTACGATACTAAGATCACATCTCTCATCCGGTTATCTCGTCGCGAACGTCCCGTAGATTAGGACAACGTTAAAGAACTTCCCTTGGAAAAAAAACGCGACGACGATGAAAGCCTTTTGACATGCATTAAATACGACGGCAACTAAGTGTTCATTCTTCGCCACCTCTTCCCGCTTTCCTCTCTCCGTTACGATGACAGATCCGGACTACTTCATCCTCCGGGAAAGAGCCAAGGACCGAATCTTTTATCAAAAGCCATCTTAAGGAATGGTGAATACGAGTACTATTTGAGAGCCGCATTCAGAGATAAAAGAAGTTTGAGAAACCAAGACGGAAGAAACTTTGAACGATTATTTTGAGTATATCACTTTTGTTAGAAAAATGAGTTTGTCTGAAAAGTTCCGCACAACAGAAGGAGAAACGTTAAGTTGCCGATAAGGAAATTTGCGCCCGAGAATTAAAATTCTGCTGAAGAAAAATTTGCATTGTAAAATGTACATATATTAGATATATTTTTTTCCGCAAATAAAATACACACACATATAAATTAGATCGCTAATAATAGTAAATTTTAATTATGATATAATGCATTAATTTCATCGAATATTCAATTATCGTATATTGATTTTAATAGACGAAAGTTTAGATCGAACAATTTTTCGCAAAAATTATTATTTTCGAAAAAAAACAACTTTTGACAAATTTTCCTCGTGATGTTTGGCGAGAAAGATTTCTTAGACAGTAGGTAGACCGGATTCGAAGAGATGATCCATTAGATGATGAGGTTCAACGTCACGGCGGTCAGTTCTTCGTCGAAGAACAGAGGCAAGGCGATTGGCTATCATATTACAACGCCAGGGTTACGTTAAACCCGGTAACTGAATATATCTCTCTGCTCAATAGTCGTCGAACGTCTGACAACGATCGAATTTGTCCAGCCAGACCTACCGCTTCTGGCGTTCTTTTTTTTTCCTCTGTCTCTTTTACCCTTATTTCTCTCTCTCTCTCTCTCTCTTTCTCTTTTTTTGGTTCATCACTCCGCTGCCAAAATATATCAATAGAACGGGTTCTCAACTCGATTGCATGCATACCGCCTTGAGCATATTGTGTAAACGTATAAAAACTGATTTTGGAAATCGAAACAAGCATCCTATTTTTTCTTTTTATATATATATATATATATATATATATATATATATATATATATATATATATATATATAGCTTAAATTTATTCTATAGATGTTATTCTCTCTCTTTTTCCTAGATTTTTTTTTGTCGAGATACATGTAGGATATATATTCACACATTAGGCGAAATATTTGTTTTATTTCAAAAAGAAATCCCCGGTATCTCGGTCTACGTGAGCGTTGATCGCGCAATCGCGGGATCACCAGTCGGTCCGCCTCACCCGATGGAACACAATCGCACGGCAGGTCCTTAATTGCCGTTGGCATGGTATACGAGAGAAGCGAGCGATGGAGTGAGAGGCCCGTGAACGTGCCGTGCACGTTCGCGTTTGTGCACGCGCCACGAAGGAGGAGAGAGAGAGAGAGAGAGAGAGAGAGAGAGTCCAGGTGCGAAGTGCGTCCCATCCTCTCTCCCTCGAAGCGTCTTAAAACCACCTTTCGAGCGTGCGGCACCTCGTGTGGCACGGGATCGGTAGCGGGGTGTGTTTCGGGGGAGATAGAAAGAAGAGAGAGAGAGAGAGAGAGAGAGAGAGAGAGAAAGGGAGATAGACACCTCGTCTCGTAAGGAGAGCTCGTTTTAAGGACGCACAGTGGGTGCCGCGCCGCGTGCCCTGTAGGTCGAGAAACGCGAAGCGACGAGACATGCCGGTTGATTGGGAGGGGTAGGGGGAGGGGGTTAGAAGGGGGGCTTTCTCTCTCTCTTTCGACAGGGCGGTTTGTGCTGCGGCTGTGCCGCGCGAGTAGAGGCAGCTGCAAATGCGCTCGCGAGATACGGCTTAGATCGTCGTGGCACGAGCCTTCACGGCATGTGTTTTCTTCGGCTCTCTCTCTCTCTCTCTCTCTCTCTCTCTCTCTCTCTCTCTCTCTCTCTCTCTTTCTTTCCTTCTGCCTCTTTCTATCTCCCTCTTGCATTTTGTACTATCCCCTCCCCCTCTCCCACATCTCCGTCTATCTTCTTACCTTCTCTCTCTCTCTCTCTCTCTCTCTCTCTCTCTCTCTATCTCGTGCTTTTGCTAATGTTGTCTTTTTCGAATGTGTTTGCAATCATGAATTCGCCGAATATTGCGAATCTGTTGAAAATAAAGCTAGAACTCTTAATAATTTATAAATCTTCGCGAGATAATACGCCGCGAGATTTACACGTATACATCAATGTAAATCCGAAGCTTTAAATATTATTTAAAATAAAAAAATAAAAAGTTCTGATAATTTCGTCAAAATTATTAATTTAATGAATAATTTCAATTACTGCTCTTTAAGCAAAGATTTTTTTTTTATGTATGATTTGTGTCTATCAATCTTATAATGATATCAATGAAATATTAATTTTTAAATAACATGGAATTTAAAGGAAATTATTTAAATAATTAATTTCAATAATCTAGATTTGAAATAGTATTTATTCTTAATATTTATATATAATTATCTTTGTACTCTTTTATCAAAATATACAAAAGATCATCGCATGATATGTATTTCAGAACAACGTCATTAATCGGATATATTAATGGGATTAATGGGATATAAGTCATTGATGAGATTGCGATTTGTGAGGAAAATAAAGGCTTTATTGCGCAACATTGCATAACATTGTTGATTAAATCGGCTCATTAAATAAATTCTATGATTTTTATCGCATCGCAATCGCACACAGCATACATATCTATGAACATCCTTC
The DNA here is from genome assembly GCF_030449975.1 of Polyergus mexicanus. Classification (NCBI taxonomy): domain Eukaryota; kingdom Metazoa; phylum Arthropoda; class Insecta; order Hymenoptera; family Formicidae; genus Polyergus; species Polyergus mexicanus. The sequence goes on along the minus strand of NW_027223327.1, from coordinate 3,283,915 downwards.
TCTCTTAGCTTTCATCGTTATTCGATTAAAAAGGTATGATTCGTATCAAACACGAAACGCGATTGCATATTCTATTACTGCCGAGAGACAATCCTTAAATACAGTAATTACGGACTATCAGTTTACTCTCTCTCTCTCTCGTATACCAAAAGTATCGCTTCAATATTTATTTCAGGAATATAATAATAATAATCGAACGTATATCTAGTTATCGTAATCTTCTCGAGAACACCTTGTACGCCATAGTAATTGTCGGTGTCGAACACGCGACTCTATACCTTCGTACGTAACTAATGATCCCTACGATAATGATGAGGATAGGCACGTCCAAGAGTCCGTTCTCTGCACACTGTACTTGGCAAATTGTAAAACTCGAGTATATTTTGTCGCGGATATCTAATCAATCTATCAATACGTCATTGAATTCCATTAATGTGACGATTACGTTACAAAGAAAACAAGAAATTTTATGAAGTGAGAATTATTGAATGCATATTCTGGAAATTAATCTTATCACATAAGTACATAAAACATGACAATTTTAATTTGACGATAAAATTATAATTAATTATTTCTTAATTCGAGACACAATCATCTTACGAATAATCGTAAATAACAAATCGTTTATTTGCTCGATTAAGTTTCAGTGTCGCTGAAATTTAATCGAGCAAATAATTAAATATAATTTATAAATAATAAATAAATAATTAAATTAAATTTCAATAAAGTAATAAAATCTTATCCGTTGCGTAGAATCAATCAGAGATTTTACTTTCCAAAATTTTAATTCGAGTGAAAAAAATTTGATTGATATTTAAATATTAAAAAGTATAACACAGAAGTTTGGCACGTGGTTTCTCGTAACATAACCACTCATCTTGGTTGAGATATCGTATCCATAAGCATCTATTTTATGGGATAGGAAGTTCGTTTCTTTCTCTACGGGCATCTGGTACAGACCGCGGACCCAGGAAAATTAATGCACTTTTTCCCGGCCATCCTCCCGAACCCCGCGCGAGCGTGTTACGAGAGAGAAGGAGAGAAAAAAAAATAAGATCGGTACCTTTCTCTCTCTCCCTCCCTCCCCTGCCTGCCCTTCTTCCCTACGCCTCGCAGTAGCATCTGCCGCGGTCTCTTCGATGAAGTGATTTCTTAGTGCACCTTTTCCTTCTCTCCCCCTTCCTGTTCCCTTTTCCTCGCAGCAGTGCATCGCTCCGGGGTACTGGGCCCCGAGACGGGCCCTATGAGAGGAACCGAGAAATTTAGATTAGGTGCAGGTAGCCAGGTTGTGCGTGCGCTGCCGGTACATTTACTTTTCTCTGCCTTCTCTATCTTGCTAGCCAATTCTTCGAGTCGCTCTACCTTCTTCTACGACGCGCGCAACATCGGTTTTTCATCATTGCACTTTTTCCCTTACACACACTTTCTCTCTCCCCTTCTCTCTCTCTTGACGAAGAAATCGAAGTAGCAGCCGTCCGAGCAGCTTCCTTTACGCGCGTACGAACGGCATTGACAGGAACCCGGGTTACCATCGTTCGTATCGCAGCTGACACGCACGCGCCACGTGGTTGCCCAGCAGGCACCATGCATCGTGTATATGTATATACGTAAAGATACTTTAATCTACGGATTATCTTCAAACAATTCAAAGTTGATTTTTTTAGCGAAAATTTTCGTGAACGCCATATATGTTTTTCGTGACTTTTTTATAGATTTACATTTTCTACAATTTAGTAAAGTATAATATTTTACTAAAATCTATCTTATAATACTCCAAAGTAAATATATATAATAAGACAATTTGGATTTAATTTTATTCTTCTTGTTGATTTTTTTCTACAAATATTTTGAAATATCGTTGCATAAATAATTCTTTTTGCATATTTCAATTCCTGTCAATATCTATATTATCTTCAAAGATTTTCTCTAGACTAAACTTAAACCGAAAATTAATACAATAATAATTTGTTTTGATATTGGCAGACATGTTGGAAGAACAGATCGCTTTTATCCGTGATACGAATGTAAATATAATACACATATACGTGTTTGTCATATAACATTAAAATCTTCCAATCTTCAAGAAGATTGCTAGACAGCGAGTGTCCGATATAAATATTTTCGATGCCACGAGCAGACGTATTTATGTGAGTGTCACGATTTGGATAGCGCGAGAAGGAATCTTTTTCGAAGGCGAAGGGCTCGCTTCTCCAAGACGCCAGGCGCACAAGGGTCGATGGTTATCTGACTTCCTGTCCGTTCGTATGCCCTGCGTACGTGCTTTCGCGGTCGAACGAAAAAGAGCGAAAGGAGAGAGAGGGGAAAGAGGAGATAGAGAAGGAGGAGGAGGAGGTGGCGACGGACGAGTAAGAGCAATAAAAGCCCGGGCAAATAAATACAAAAGATAATCGACACCGCGCAGACAGTCGTGCGAGCAGCGGAGGCTCATCCCCCATCTTCTGCGCGTTACTCTTTTTTATTTTTTTCGTCCGACTAGCATCTGTCGGTTCTGCTAAGTCTCCGCAGCGAGGCAAGAAACGCATATTGCCGTCAAAAGCGACGGCACAAGCAGGAAAACAAGCCTCGCGTTTCGCCACCGGCGCGGTTGTTATTTTGACGTATTACGGTAAAATCGACGAGATTGGTAAAAAGAAGCGCGCCTCGACTTTAATTCACCGCGAAAAATAATTTTTCAATTTTTTTTCTTTTATAATGCGCATCCCCTCTTTCTTCTCCCATCTCTCCTCTTCTCCTTCTCTTAAATAGTTAAGAAATAATTTTTTTTTCGCGTGCAAAGTTATATATAATTCTTTAATAAATCGCTGTTGGGACGTTCGCCGAACTCGCCGTGAATTTAAACACGATCGTTAAGAGGCGCGTGCCCGTTCGATATACGTAGCACATTTACATTTTTTACGTATTGCCACTTATTATGCCGTAGCCGAACGAGAGTGCCGAAGTATCCGAGTCGACGGCTTCGGAAAAAAGGAAGAAACCGAACGAAAAAGAGTATACCTCGATGTGAGGGAGAGAAAGAGAGAGAATGATATGTCGAGGGGTTGTGGAGCTCGGGCACGTGACCGGAAGGCGGGGGGGCAAAACGGCGCACGCGCCGTCGTCCTCCACCTGGCGCATCACCTGCTGCCCCCTGCTTAAGCCTCCCCGTCTCCATCTTCCTCTTCTCCTCCGTTCTCCTACTCCTCCACATTTATCCTCGTCCTCCCTGATCTCTCGCTCTATCATCTTCGATTCTGCCCAACCCTTCGGCGTGTCGAGCTTTTCTCTTGTGAGCCATCCCGCCTCTCCCTCTCTCTCCCCGGATGGCGGGCGATATTAAGTAGCTGATGTAATGCACTCTCGCATATTACGTTTAATTGTGATGCATATTCATCTATATCGAAACGCTTAGTAGATTGTTTAAACTGATCTAGCACTTTAAAATCCAACTGTTGATGTGGAAATTAATTTAAATCTGTCAACAAACAATTTAAAAAAAATTATAATTATCAGATTTATTATAGAAAGTTAGTTTATTGTTTAATTGTTTATCTCGGGTATTTTAATAATAAAAAAAAGAAACGGTATTTTAAATTAATTTAATATTATCCAAAAAATTATATACCATATATGAAAGAATTAAGCCTCTTTAATTTATGGAATCTCGTAGCGGGGAAATAAATTGTATTCATTTTCTGGTAAGAATCTGAGAGACACAACGCAGGACAACAACAATCCTTCCCCAAGATCTCGAAAAACGTGACGTGAAAATCAGCGGTCGCGAGACACGAATTTTTCTACCTAACGCATAATTAGACGTCGGGTTACGAAGATGATTGAGCTCCTTGTAGAACGATGACGATGACTCATAATGAAGATGATGACCGGCGTGTTGCGCAATTATAGAGTGAGTCAGGACGCGCGTTGAGGGAAGCACGCAGCGCCAGGTGACAGATGCGCTTTGTCTTGGGATGCTTTCCTGTATACTTACAGGGCATCCCGTAATGAGCGAATCCATCCGTAACACGCGCGGTTCAGGAGGATAACAGGAAAAAAATTTGAACCAATATTTAATCAAACTTGTCATTATCGCTTGAGGGTTCTCAATAGCCATTCATCTTGAATTTATGATTGCGGAAGCGAGAAAATGTACGTGGTTTGTTTTTGCGATCCGTGCTCATACGCATGTTTCTTTCATATCAAGCATCGACTTTATGCTGACTCGATAAAGTCGATGCTTGATATGATAAGATATGATAAATTATTGAAATCTACATCTATAAATTTATATAGATTTTTGGAGATTTTTCCACAATCGCTGCCGCTTTTATAATATTTAGGGCACAAAATGCACAAAAATATATTACAGGAATTATTTACGCACACGTATGTTTTTTTACTGATGACAATTCAGGATGACTGACATAGATAGTATTAAGATAGGAAATACGCGTTTTATTTACTTTGAAAGGCAAGGGAAGAGAGATGACCAAGCGAAGGTCGATACAAAATTGAGCCAGATGCAATAACATACGTCACAACACGAAATCGTGATGTTTTCGAGATTGCAAAGTTATCGAAAAGAGATCAGAGGACGTTAAGCTATCGGGCAACGACACGAGATCATTGTCCTGATCGCGACAAGCTGGCACGCCGGCTGCGACATGGGTGCCAAAGAACGCCTCCTGCCAAATCGGTCTTCCGCAAACATGGCCGACAAAATGTTGAGGAGAATATCCTTACGAATAGCCAGTAATATGAACAACGGATGAATAATTTCTCTACACGCTTCCCCGCGTAGGGAACGACTCATCGTTTTTCGTCGAAAACGAGAAATAATTACATTTTTTTTTTTTTATATATATCGAGTGATGAATGAGAGGAAATATAGTGACATTTTGATTCTTATTTATTTTTAATCGGCATTTATCATATTTCTTTTTTTTCTTTACATGACTAAAATCGAATTTCTATTCTTTTTTGTTGCAGGTAAGTTTTTCAGAGTAGAAAAATATTATTTCGGATTTTTGGATATTCATCAAGATTTCGTCATTTGAAAGATGTGAGTAATTGAATCATAAAAAAAAAAAATGCATTTCTTATTCTAATTTTTCCCGCCACGTATATCATACTATTAATTATCGTGATATTAATTTTCTAAATTTAAGATTAATAATGTTTTTTTGGCTGATAATATCAGATAATATTTGTTATAATTTTAGAAAATGATCTCCCCCCCCCCCTCCACAATAATTTTTCACTATAATTGTCATACAATCAGTATTAATTTTCTTTTAAGCTATTTTATTTATTGTGTCATCAATTTTCAAGTTTGTTTACTGTATACATAACTAAATATCTTTTATACATATATTATTTTACTTTTTAATTTTTTTACTTATATTTTATTTGCGCATTCTTTTATTTGTATAAATCAGAACATGCGCAATCGTTGTCGAACTGACTTTCAAGCTCTCGATATTTAATTGAAAACTAAGCTCTTTTATATAATTTAATCTACTTTTTTTTATATGTAATATATTTCTCCATATTTATATTTATTTTTTTATATTTTTAATTGTTATACTCAATTTATACTATGGCTTTTTGCGGGATCCATTTGGCCCCATTTGACAACCCATAGACGATCTCGGCACTGTTATTCGCTGACGAAAGTGAATGCGTTGGTCGCGGTTCGCACGTGGGAGTTCCCGTTATTTGGGTCGCATCGACCGTTCTCTTCTCTCTCTCTCTCTCTCTCTCTCTCTCTCTCTCTCTCTCTCTCTCTCTTTCCTTTTCTTTCTGCTCCGCTACCGACTCAGACGTAGTATATTGCTCTCACTTTTGTCCATTCTTTTTCTCTATCTATCATTTTTTACGCCCCATCTCGTTGTATGTCCGATGATATTTGTTATTTGATTTGATTTGATTTGATTTGATTTGACTAGCAATTAAAAAAGGATATTCCATTGATACAGAAATAAGGATAAAACTATTTTGTACATATATTCAATTTGTATATAAATAAAATTCATTTTTTCAATTATTTAAATAACATAGTAAAAAACGGGATACATTCTGTCAAGTATCAGTAGCCATGCTTGATTCGTAGATTTATTCGTGCAGTTAAGTCGCGCGCGACGCTTCATCGAGCCTGAATCGTCGTCGTCGGTTGTGAATGAATACGTTATCTGAGAAAACGGTCGCGACCCGCCTCGCGGTGCTGTGAACCGTACAGCGTGTGGGGTCAGTCGCGTCACGAAATGCAAGGGTGGAGGCACAAGCCGAACGCATGGAATTTACGTTACGCGTGTACACAGATACGTGTCCTTTCGATAATTTTTCGAGCGATTCTGCAACTGACAGTCACGCTACTAAGCCGTGTATCTAGGATCCTAATCGCGCTGCTATATTAAAAGTATATGGCACGGTTGTGAAATGGGAGATTATAAAAGGGAAAGAAAAGGATGATACAAAAATGTGGCTCGATACGGACTTGCTCAATCTTTCACGAATTTTCGAGCTTTATCTGTTTCACACTTTTAAGAAAGGGTTTCATTCTCTTGAGAGATTACGTGTATTGTGCATACGAGTGCACGGGATCGCTTTGCGTTGAATTGTACGCACTCCTCGGCGAGAGCGCGCGCGATTCAATGTCGCGCCCGAAGCAGTCAACAACAAAATGTGTAACCGCTAAAAATACTCTCTTCCTTTCCGTCGTCGTCCTCCTCCATACGGCTCCGTTCATGACTTTTCGTCTTTCTTCCTTCCCGCCGCTCACCGCATTCGCGTCAGACGAGAGAGAGAGAGAGAGAGAGAGAGATTCCGTTCTGGACCGTACAGCTGATTACGACAAACAACACAACGCGTTCGGAGGCCGTGGCTATAAAAATAATCCCTCGACTGCGAAAATAACATTTTGTATTTGAAATTTTTTTCTGATGATTTGATGATGTTTAAAATGGACTATTTTTCGAAAATATCGCAATTGCTAAAATTTTATGTTCCAAAAACTTAAATTCGACAGAGATCGAAAAAAAGGGAAAGGGCATTAGTTTTAACTATGCAACTGTCTGAGAAAAAAAAAACAGGGAACGGTGCTTTTTAAAATTTACAGTTTCATTGTCTCAATTTTTGTTGCTAATGTACAATTCTTTTTTCGATCGAAAATGATTTAAATGATACAAATTATAATTTTTTTCTTATATATATATATATTTTATAATTTTATAATATTGCACGAGATTTGTTGTTCTTTGAAATAACGAGTAGCTATATCTCTAATACGAAGTTCTTCTTTTGTAAACTATATTATCAATATACATTTTTATTATCAATATATTATCAAACATACATATGTGGTATGACGACAATAGTAATTAATGTCAATGACGATGTCATCAAATACTGTCGAACCTTTGGAGCGTAGATTTGACGTTATCGTGCGATTCATTCATGCGTATTACAAAAGTATGCATGTAGATAAGAGAAATTATTCGTTTGCGCCAATTATTGATTTACGCCAACCACGATATTGCTCTACTACACGCGAAAGAGAGAGAAAAAGAGTATCTATATCATAGATAGACTTGCAAAACATTTAAAAACTCGGACATAAAGGAAAATTAGGTATCTTAAATCTTGGACGAATCAGTATTATTTGAATTTTTTGTTATTCAAACACATATACACATTAAACATTTCTTTATTTCTTGAAGCAAATGCTCGAGCTAATCTTGAGTACAAATTATCATGTATTATTATACAATAATTACTATTTATATTTTATCGTTTAATAACGTATGAGAGAAAAATTCGCAAAGAACTTAATTTCGAGTTTCAGTTTTAGATCACGATTTCGCATTTCATTCACGCAACCATTCATGAAATAAAATCGTTAACGTGCGTCGGATTTTCTACTAGTCATTCAATAGTAATTTAGTCAAGAAGCTCTTTTCATACGCGACGAGAGATTTCTTAAATCACCAAAATACTTGGAAGCGCCATTCACCTATTTATCACTCGCAGAACGCAATCTTGTGACATTATATCACGCGAATAAATCGACTCACTCTTTCGTGACGTAGCCGTTACTATACATTTGTGTGCGAGATATACTATTTTTCCAATTCATCGAAATTGAGATTACGAATCGCTCGAGCAGGATTTTAAGAAAATTTCTGATTCACTTGTCGTGAGTAATTACAAAATTAGTTTCTTCTTATATGGTAAAGAATTATTCTCTTTATTCACGATGATGTAATCAAAGGAATTTATTGCGAATTTAATTTTTTCTCTTAGTGAAGTTGATGATATTGTATCACGATATAAAGAATTGTATCAAAACGGATTTGCACGAATTTACTTATCCTAATCGCTAATTATTGATTATTTCATCGATAGTATTTCCCAACGAGTACGCGCGCGAATCGTGTTTACGTGTAAAGTTGTAGGGAACGCGACAACCGAACGCCGAGGATACGAGTGAAAGTAAAGTTATCGAACAAAGTTGAAGGAACTTTCCGTCTAATCGGCATAGACCTATGACAGTCGCGATTATAACGACATCATACACGCGGATCGACGCGACACAAACGTCAAACTGTCACACGCGTGACAGTTGTAGAAAAGAAGACGAGCATATGCGTGCAGATGAGATGCAACAGTGAACGTCTGGTTAAGGCATATTATTAGATTGTTCCAACTTTTTGTTAAGTGAAAATATAATTATAACGCACACATTAAAAGATTATAGATATCAAAAGATTTCCCGTTTCGTTTGATTCTCTTAATTGTTCGCCGAAATTTCATGATTTGAAATTAATAATGTAAGAAAAAGTGTATATACATAAAATCTTAAAATTGGCACTAAATGTAGAAATTATTTGCAATAAATTATTTTAATTTATATAATTTTACATAATCATCAAATATTGCTGTGAGATCGATGAATAATTGTCTGAGGAAAATGTACTTTGCGTTTGTGGTAAAAAAAAATCTTGAATCATCTAACAAATATCTCGGTTCATTCGCTAATACATCTGTATTTCTGTTTTTATTTCTCGGTGTATCGACCGCAAGAAACGCCGCGAATTCTGGCTTGCGTCTCTCTATCGGATTCGTTAAAAAGTTAAATTATCGAGAATCGCTCTAGTCGCTACGGCGACGCGTGACGTCTGTCGATGCGACGCGACGAGCGAACGGATCGACGTCACGCGTCACGTTACCTATCTAGGTAGAAGCCACGAATACCGAGGTCGTTCATCGAGAACAATAATAACTAGCGGTATCGACGGGGAAACGAATTTCTGTGCGGTCGTTCGAACGTCAACGGCGATCGTGTCGATGAACGTCATCGAGAAACGTCAAGAGGCGCGACGAGATCATGTGGGAATGATTCCCACACTTTTATGACATTCAACGAAACGATTGATCATTTTAATGCTGACGCGAAAGCAATTTTCGTACGAATAAGAAAAATCTCACAAGTTTGATAAAAACTTAGAATATAATAATTGTACGCGAAGAGAAAAATTTGATTTTTTTCTAAATATAATTAATATAATTATTATTATATATAATTGACAAAAGATGTATAAAATAATATATATAAAGCAATCCCATTTAAGGAGAGAAGTGAGAGAGAGAGAGAGAGAGAGAAAAACATTTTATTATATACTAAAAATTATAGAGATGACAATGCGAAGAAAAATTAAAACCTTTTCAAGTAAAGGATTGTCAAAAGTCAATATATTTGGTAGCATCGCTAGTCATTCCTAGGTGAAAAGGTTTTTTCGCTAAGATTGAAAATAAGAGTTTCATTTTAATCGAATCGATTCTCGTAAACTGCTCGCGATGTCGCCAACCATGTGACCGCATATTGACCATCGAAACGTTCAAGGTCTTTGATCGGTAATAATTCTGCGATAATTCCGTGCAGAAAAATGATCGGGATTTCCTTAGACAGTAACGCGCGATATAATTTCAAGCGAGGTAGTTCAGTTTTTCAATTATGACTTCCAACAGTCGTAATTGTCATCAATTTGCAATTCCAATATTACTGAATATATCCTCGAGTTAATATTATTATTACGATTAATACGATAATTATTTTTTAATAACAATTTTTTATCGAGAAGTAAGTGATTCTGCTAGTATTGATTTTTAATAAAACGACAGAGATAGAGGGAGAGAGAACTATCTCTCCCTCTCTCTTTCTCTCTATTCAGGCTTTTCTTCTCGAGGCAATTAACAAGGATAATAGCTTCGAAAAAAAGTGCAGAAATTCACGAAAGCGCCACGTTCAAAGTTTCAAGTATACACTTGTAATATTGGAGATTCAGAAAGAGAAGCGCTGATGCATCTTTTTTCTTTTTTTATTCACGTTGTTCTACAAAGACAACGATTGCGATGTTTACTCGCATACGTTTTCGGAGCGGAATTCCAGCATTCGAAATAATGAATTCAGCCAATGTGTTCTCTGATTGTAAATATCGCGTTTTTTTATTCATGACGAAGCAAGGTGCGCATAAAGATGCGTAGGAAGAAGGGGGAAAGGGCCAACTGTTCCTCGATACACAGGATGTATATACGTCTGCCGACAAAAATCTCGCGCTCCGGAAAAAAAAAACTTCCCGCGAAATTGTTCACAAGGGGAGAGCTCATCACCGTTTCGTCGTCGTCGTCGTCATCGTCGTGATCTCGCATTGTCGCCGTATTACGTCGTACGTCGTTCACCTTACCCTCGGCGGCGTGTCCGCAGACCACGCACGCGAGCGTCGGTTACGTGCGCACACGGCCGCTTTTATCGTGGCACGCATACGCACGCACACACGTTTTACGCACCCATCACGTCCGCGTCTCGGCTTCGGCTACAGCGCCACCCCGAATACCGGATATGACGACACTCGCGCACTTGGCCCGAAGCACTCTCGAGATGCCTCCCCTCCCCTCCCTCCCTCCTCCCACCGCGCCGCCGCCAAGCCTCTCTCCCCATTCCCCTCCCCTTTCGCGTTCCTCGCTCGGCTCGAAGAACGCACGGCGTTCCCTCTCCACCTCCTTCCCCGAGTCTCTATCCCACCCGTTTTCCTTCAGCGGCCCACCGTCGTCGGTCGTCGGTCCGCTATTTACTCTCGTAGTTCCGGCGATGGCCGAGCGCGGCGCGAACGGCGCTGTCTGCGTCGCATCTCGTCGACGCGCGCGCCGCGTCGTTCGCTCTAGCGGCGCAGTCCCACGCGGCTTCTTCGCGCGTGTCTACCACTATTAACTTGTGTATGCCTCGCTCGCTTCCGTTTACGTACATCGTTGTTTATTGTCGTCGTCGTCGTCGCGCGCGCTCGCATGGGGCTTCTATTCCTTTTATTTCCCTTCGGCGACGTCCCGTGTTTGTCCCGCGATTCCGCGAACGCGTGTGAGGACAATGCGACAACAACGACGACGGCGTCGAGTCGTTGCCCGAGCGAAGTTAGGCGACGTACGCGCGCGGCGGGAAAAAGAGGGGAGAGAAAGAGAGAACAAGATACACACACTCGCAGCCATTTTAATCGCGCAAAGCCGGGCCACCCAGTGTGTAATACGAGAGAGACCGTGACTGGTCTACGTGTGCCAGCATCGTCATCGTCATCGTCATCGTCATCATCATCGTCGTCGTTCTCTCTAGTCGAATTGCGCCTGTCGGCTGCGCGCTTCGCTTCTGCGCACGCGAGTGCGCGTATCGCGTGTTATAGCTGCGCGACGTCGATTTGCGTCTTTTCGCCGATGGCTCTCGTTCCACGCACGTGAAATCGTCCAAATAAGTGAAGGACATCCCGACGACGCGGTAAAGAACAACGTGGAAAATTACATCGTGACGCGCGATGTACAGTATTCCGTTATCGTTTGTCGGAGAGAGAGAGAGAGAGAACCGGGTGTTCGGCGGTGAAAAAACGCGAGCTTGTAAGTATATCGGTTTCGAGTATTTCTACGGTTTCGCGACATGATGCTATGACGACGCGGAGTGCGGTAATCGCATCCAAGTGACGCACGATGACAGGACTGATTCACAAAGATATGGAATCGTCATCGCCAGGAGAAGACGGGGGAGGCCGAGAGACGGGGCGGGAAAAAATGGAGATCGCCAGATAAAGGTGAGCGGCGAAATGCGCGCGTCTATTTAAGCGTAGTAATTATTAATGGCGGCGAAAAGGGGAGGAAAAAAACAGAGAGCGAAAACTCTGTCTATCCGAGAAATCGCGATCGGCGAGTGTCCGTCGGCGCCAACGAAAGAGCGCGAGAACGAACGGCCGCGGACTGTGCGAGGAAGTTTTCCGCGCGACGTAGAGGCAACCGCGTGACACGGAATCTGCGCAGTAGATACGCCGCGAAATCCCGCGGCGACGTCCCGTTGTCGGCGACGGCGCCGCCGCCAGAGAAGCGTCGTCGTCCAACAGAGGCGTATATATTATATACGTGTCTGAAAGAGGAGCTCTCTCCCGTTTGACTCGGAGGAATCGCAAACTCGAGCGCGAATTCTTCACCGCCGATTATCGCGATGTTGCAGAAAACTTCAACTCCGTACCTCTCGACTGCGTCATGTACGCATGTGCTTTTTTAAATTTATGATATAACAGATATAATATATGGATAAAGAAAGTATTTGCATATTTATTTTTCTCGTAGTTTTATATATATATATATATATATATATATATATATATATATATACATATATACATAAAATATACGATAGCAGAAAGAGAGAATATGAATTTCTTTCTTTGATAGATATAAAGATGATGTATATTCTTTTAGAATTTTTGTGTGTGTGATAATGAAAATTATTAGAATCATTAGATGAAATTTTCATGAACTTATGTAAAATGCAATATGTTTTCAGATATATACATATATATGTATGTATAAATATATATGTATATATTTATATACTACGTAAAAAGAACGATTGTGCTAAGTATACGTCTGACTCTTGTCATTTCGTTTTGAAATTTCAATTTACATACTCGAGTACGTATAAAGTGAAATATGAGCTCATGAAAATCGAGCATAATTGCTCGCAGGACCGAGTGCTCTTCATTTCCCTCACGTCACGGAATACATCAATCCAATTTTTTTATTCTTAAGGTTTCTCCATCCCGAGTGACTAATATACCTATCCTATTGTCCTATCGATGAGAAGACATCCTCGTGCGTTCCTCGACATTTTAAACTCTCTTTTCTACAATTATAAAAACATTCGTGAATGACAAATCACGATTACTTTTTCGATCGCTCTCTCTTTTCGCGCGCGCATTCACGGAGCCCCTTACTGTCGCGAATGACGTGGGCGAAGCTTACATAATGCTCGATAAGGCGGATAATGATAAGCGACGTCGTCTTCGAAGACACGGCCGATTTCGAGAACGGATCGGCGGCGCCTCTCTATTTTCGAATGTACGAGTCACATGCTCATTGTCGTCGTTCACCACATCGCGACGCGTCCGAAAATGTCGCCGGACCGATAAAAATGTCACGAGGTAACGAGTCGGCCGGACGCGATCAGCTGTGAAAATAGAGGCGGCCGTCTGCCACACGTTCGCGCGACGTTTCCTAATAGATTTGGCCACCTTTATCCGGACGACGCGAACATCCGAGAGATGTCGCAAAGATGTCCAACGGGCGTTTTAAATCTTGGAGATGTCTTTCTCTCTCTCTCTCTTTCTTTTTCCGTACCGTTTGGATAAAACCGCGCTCTCATTGGTATTTTCCAAAAGTTAATTAAAAGGGAATTAATATCGAGAAATTTTCTCCAGATATCATTTTAAAATTGGTTTCGAAACTAGCTTGAGGAGATTAAACTAATTAAAAAAATTCCATTGTATAAAATAAGATCAATATTTATATGAAAATTATATGAGTAAAATTATGTTTTGTTATTGCATTTGCTCGTGGAAGATATTCCGATTTTATTTGACTCGAGGAATCCATTGATGCCTTGATATTTTAGAAATAAAATTTTCATCTCTAATTTATTTAATCTTTTACAAACAAATTGCATTCAAGAAAAAAATATTATAACAATTTACACAAATACAAGTATTAAATTATTAGTAACAAATTATTTCATATATCTCATAAAATAATATAAATATATTACACGTTGAGTTATTTTGTGCTAAAGAAAAAAAATTACACGTTATTAAACGAAATTAAAAAAATCCAATGATTAGACACGAAACAATTGGAATAAAACAGTTTGCATAAAATTCGGATTACAGGTACGATTTAATAAATTGTAAAGAGCAGCTTAGATTATCACTGCTGGTATTCCGGGTATTTGAAAATTTTGTCGCTCCGACCGCTTTATCGTCGTCGTCGTCGTCGTCGTCATTGCCAGCGAGACCCTGGACACGAGATTCGACGGTCGGTATCGATCGTCTACGTATTCGCCAAGGTAAGACGACGCGATGGCGGGGTAATAGCAGACAAGCGAGAGTTCCTCTTCGAGCCGATGACCTCCATCATTGAAGAACGCGATTCCTGGAAGGTGAGGTCGCGTTTGCGAAATAACGGAGTTCTCCTTGAAGAATGGGACGGGGACCATCGATCTCTATCCCTCTTTCTCCGTTCATTCCTCTCAACCTCGCATCCTAAAATCCTCGCGAAATACTTTGTAACGTTTTTAAAAAGGAGAAGGTCGGGATATGAAAGATATAGCCATTATATCTTCGATGTAAAATAGACGATCAATTCGCACGCTTGCGTCCCCGTCACACACGTTATTTACGCGTCTAGAGTTTGAATTTTATTCCATTGATATAAATAAAAATTTTATGTTTATTTTATTATTTATCTAAATTTAACATAATTGTCGCTAAATTAAAAAATTCTTTTAAAACGTTATATTTTTTAATATCAAGATTGTATCTCGATGAATTGAAATTTTCGTCTTATCCTATATTATTCCACATTTTTCCTTATCTTTTTCTTTAAAAGAGAGGAGAAGTAGTCTTAGCGGGATCGAGTCAGTCGGTAATGCTGTCGAGCCTCGAAAATCGACACAGGCCTCGATAACGCGCTCGAAAGCGGACCGTGACTCATCGAGTTGCGACGCAACGCGAGAACGAATCGCTCTCTCGGCGTGACGCCGAGATTCATTGCTCCGCGATGTTGCGATGCAAAGGACCTTCGCGGGTGAGACCTTACGCGAAAAGGCGACGCATGTCGCGATCGCGCGCGAGCGTCGATTGTGAAATCTGGGCTCGTGAATTTTTCATTCGCCCGCGTTATCTCGAGTCGTGAATCCGGAAACTTCCCTCTCGTCGCCCGAGACGAACGTTCCCGAGAGAGACGAATGTAGTGGCGGTGGGGGGGATTCGGGCTTGCGTGTGGCATGGCGGCGGACGAGCAAAATGGCGGCGCGGTGGAAGACACGTGGGTGATCTTTTGAGGCGTCGGTAGCGATCAAGCGAGAAGCGTCAATGATTATCCGCGCTTTCCGAGCTAATCTCGGTGCAAATCTTACGTACAATCGTCTCGTTTGAGCGCAATTTACATAGTCATTGAATATCGTCGGAGAATAAGCTAGAAAATATTTGTTATGTGCCTTGAGACGATCCTGGCTTTTTGCCTACGCATGAGGGCGCACAGGTCCAACAAGTATTGGACTTGTCTAAGAACGATCACCACAAAAAAACACAGAGCAAGGTAAAAAAATATTTAACACTGTTGAATTTTATTGTAAAATCAATTTAATATTGAGAAATAAAATATATTTAAAACGACTAATAATAAAAAATAATATATTAATTTAAAAAATTATAATAATATTATTTATATAATTGATATTAATTTCTTTAATAAACAAAGTATATTTGTCGCAAGATGTGCCAAAAATGTTTAAATGTATTTTGCAGCGAGATATCTGAAACGTAATGCATAAGGATTAATTGTTAAAGATGTCAATTAATATCGCAACATTAACGCTTTTCTTTCTCTATTTATCTAGTTACAAAAAGAATCACAAATGCCGCGATGAATTTTGCGAGTATATACGTATTGTGAACACATGCACGTGTACGCGCATGTTTTTACCACGTGCATCGACCGATCGGAGGGTTTAAAGAAAACTAGTAAACGACCGTTACTGAACTTTTATCGATTTTTGTTTCAAAGTTCCGGACGTTTCACAAGTCTCGAAACTTCCAAATACTTCTAAGCTGACATTTTAAGCTGAGAGTTTTAGAATTCTAGAATTTTATTTTTAAATTTTTGCAACACGTAGGAAACATTCGTTTCTTTACCAAAATGTATGTAACAAAATTAATCGATAGTAAAATTTTGAAAATAATTTAAACATTCTCCCTTTTCAATTTCAAATTATTCAATGTCAAGGATACATAACGTTTGATAAATATCGGATAATAAATCTTTATCGTAGAAATATGACAGACAAAAATCGTAATCAAACAATTACATTTGATGCTAAATATAAAAATGTTAGATATAATTAAGTAAAAATACAAAAAACAATACGCGTGTAGTAACAAACATAACAACGGCACTATTACGTTTATCTTTAATTAATTATTTTAATATTAAAACTTTCTATAACGTATATCTGTCGTTATACCTACATAAGTCGATTTAAATCCGTGATGTTCATAGAATTAAGTAAAATCGCGATCACTCACAATAGAGGCGAATTTCTTCAGAGACATCGTTCTACTGGAACTGGTCGCTTCGTTCTTGGGTAACTTCGTAGTAACCCGTTGTCGGCAGGGAAGGGTAACGATTTTATGTGCTTAAGGGCGAATGCGAAAGGGGTGTGTCCGAGAGCAATGGACGTCGGAAGCTGTAATGGAACTTGATGGATGCTTTCGCGGAAAAGTCGATGCGGCTAAAGTAAATTAGCACCCGGCGGAGGGTTTAAAATTGTAATATGCCATCGAACAGGCCACGCTCTATCGTGCGTCTAACGATTCTATCGCGATTTCTTCGATCGTGTCAATGGCACACGTTCCGTTACCGTATCTGCATTGTCTGCTTTGTGAGCGTCACGTAACGTAGGATGTATCTTAAAATCCTGAGTTCTTTTTCAGCTAAAGTTTATGATAATTGGTGTTTTCTTAATCTATTAAATTCCATCAGCAAATTTAGTTTTACAATTTTATTCTCGTATGCTTTTAACATTCTGAAAATTATCGAAAATATTGCAACTTTCCTATACAAGATATATCAACTTGAAGGATTTTGTCAAGGCAATGCGCACTGAAAAATCTCGGAAAAAGTCAAATTTTTTTGATACATTAAAAATAAATCGACGGACGAATATCATTTGTCGCAAGCTTTCAATTTTTAATGTTGAGTATCTTTATAATTCAATCTTAAATTTTAAATTTCTACTGTGATAAAAAAATCGAACTAAAATTTACTAAAAACTGTTGTTGCTTATATTTTCTAGACTTAATTCATTAAAATGTTTGATTAGCAACGTTAAATTACTTCATAATGTATCGTTTTGGCACTGGAACAGCCGCGAAAACATTTTCTTCGATGCTTCGAAAACGTATGTCTTTTAAAATATTCGACACTTTACGATACATCGCATGAATTTATTACATTAAATGTAAGAACGTAAGATATTTTTGCACACAGGAATTTTTGTCAAGACGAATTAAATTTACGTTTTGCACAAACTGCGTTTTGCTATCTGCACGAACTGTAAAAAATATCAAGTTGCAAACAAGTTTAACGAGATCAAAAATTATTCAATCGCTATTACTAATAAGAATCTTGATACCAATTGTTTAATTTAATTGCCATTGTGCGAGCCAGCGATTGACGAAACATGTATTTAGCGTATTGTCGGATAAACGGAGATTGTATTTTATGTGGCTCTTGTTTACTGTCATAATTATTCCGCCGCAGTTGATTCGCAATGTGCATTCCGATCGCGGATGTTGTTCTATTGTTTTCTACGTGCCTGTAGGCACAAGGCGATTGCCCCCCAAGTGCGAGCCTTGAAAAAGGACTTGAGACTCAGGTGTGGGACCGGTTCATTACCGTTCTTGGAACTTAGGTGTTCGAAATGCTTCATCTTTGTGTAAAACATTAATGGATTTTAAGATTTGTATTATATGTGTCTGGAGAATCAAACAATTTTGCAAAATATATGAGTTCTTGCTGCTCAAAGGATTATAAAATTAAAATACTTTGGATGAATCGATAATACAAATACAATTATTAAATATAATTTTCTTTGCATTAAATTGCAATATTTTAAATACATGGAAAATTTTTCCGTTTTTATTTAAGCCAATCAAAACTCTCTCTCTCTCTCTCTCTCTCTCTTTGTAACTGGCACGATGACAATTGTACATATCTACAACATCCAAAATTCAGAAATTCAAAATTATTTTAGTTTTACCTTCTGTACAAATGCCATGATCTTTTTGAGCTAATTATTTAACTATTTATTTTGCGAAAAACATATTTTAAATCTTTACACACGCTTTTAAGGAATTCAATCGCACTAGAATTACTTCGAAAATTTTCTCGTATAATTATCTCTACATAATAGATATAATAATACTATTTGTTTATTATTGTTAAAGAGATATTAATCCTTTTTTTCTAAGAAAATTACATATTTTTGAAAAAGTAATTCTCGATATTTTCGTAATAATTTTTCTTCTTTGGATATCTCTCTTTTGAAACGCAGTATTATTTTTTCTATTTGCCTCTTTTTATCTCACTTTTCGTAGAAACTTTTAAAAATCGCCACAATGGCAATGATATTTTACATCGCGAGGACTATCGAAACTCCCCTGGGTATCCATAATTAATAATCATTCAAATACCAGGAATTGCTCGAGAAAGTCCGATGATTGCATGAAGGGCGAACGGGAAGGGGGAGGGTTTGTTTTGATGCGCGATTGCCGCATAGGGCGCGCGTGGCCCCCGCGCTCCGTGCCAGGCACGCAATCGTGCGTACGTACTACGTGCGTGTGCGTAAAATGCGCCGCGTGCATCGGCCCACCTGCATCTATACTCTGTGTACGAAAGATAGAGTACCGATAGCCCACGTCGTCCGTCCACGTCCTAGGCGGTCGTGATTTAGGGGTCGCTATGGCGCCACGATTCAGAAACAAGGGTTCGTCGACCCAACTCTCTCTCTCTCTCTCTCTCCCCTTCTGCCCCTTCCCATTTCGCTCCCTAATTACATAGTAATCATTCGACTTGATAAATGTTTTTCTTGTTGTTCGGAATCTCTGTGGAATTTTGTGTTAATGCGCGTCTGCAACTTAAAATATACTGAGAAAAAAAGTTGTTCGGAAAAATAGCAGTCATTTTAAATCAATTATAAAAATCAAACATCAAATTATTCGTGTTAATGTAATGGTTTAGCAAATATGTTTACACACTAATGTAGCATTAACAAGCATAATAGTTGAATAATACGATTGTTGCATTAATCTTGCAATTTATTCAAATGATTTGATACTTGTTTAAATGTCTTTTGTACGTTGAAGCGTTTTGTTCATTCAAATAATTGCAATTTTGTATGTACTTCAAACATAATCGATTTATTGTTTCTCATCGGCCGGTAAAAAACAAAGATATAAAGGAAGTTTTTAGAATGTAATTTAAAAGCACATTTAATTATATAAATTATGCATTTATGTAATTTTTTTAGCGTTTATCTATTATTACATCGTTCTTTTTAATTTTCCGTCACTCTTAATCTTATTTCTTCACATGCCACGTCTGAAAAGAGAACTTTTGATTGGGACGATAATCGAATTTGCACGTAGATGAAATTAATTTTCCCACCATTTCATTTGTATGCCTTAAAACTTGCTTTCATCAATATTACTCAATTTTAATCCTAATTTAGCTGATTGGTCCTTCGTACAATTACATTTTTTTACAGAGTTATAAAATTTTTTTAAAATCTAAAAAAAGAGAGAGAAACAAGAAATTGATTAAGCCAAAAGTGACTCATAAAGTCAAACGGCGCGATGAAAGCAGTCAGTGGAATTTTATCGTCAAACTTTTCGATTAATTTCGCGCGATAGCCAGTCCTTAGACGGGGGGAATGCTTCAATTTTGTATGAAAATTTATTTGCGCCTGCACATAATAACGTTATTATCGGACAATTCGATGTTATCGAGTGCATGATAGAAGAACGACGGCGGCGCCTACGAACTCGGCTGAGAAACTGTACGATTCTACGAAGTCTAGCCAAAAATAGGCAACCGAGATCATGAGGGCTCGCTTCCTGCTCGCTTTCTGCTTTCCACTGTCGACCGACCGCCGTCGTTCACCGATTCTCTCGGTGTTTTGGCTACTAAAGATATCGTCGACAAGAATACCGATACGATTATCATATCGGTGTCGCAAAGTTACCCGAAAAATACCAAAATAGATCGTGCGCGACGATTTATACTTCCGCAATAACACGATCGCGCGTTTCGTTTAGCTGACAAGTTTTCATTTAAATCGGCATATTGATAAAGCGACAGTTCGAGAGAAGCATATATATCTGAAAAAATAAGCATGCTGCATTTTTAAAGAGGATACCAAACATGTGCGCCGCTCATTTCGAAAGTGCCACGAGTTTATTTTTCAGAAACACGACAAACTTTTTCAATAAAATATCAAGTATAAAATGCAAAGTGTCGATTTTAAGAAATTCTGTCTTTATTATTTATCTTTGTCTTTGTTAACATCTTTTTCCTCAGATAAACTTGATTTGCGTACAATACCGCGCGCGTTTTATAGCGGTATCGTGTTCACTGTGATGGTAAAATTTTGATTGTCAGAATACAATCGGCGATTAAATGACGTCAGTAATAAACGCAAAGTTATAAATTATTTCTGCAGATATATGCATGCGCCAAGTATTCATTCTGATGGACTTGAACATGGACTTTGTCGATGATCTTAACGTGTGCTGCTTTTTACGTCCCTCTTTTGTCGCTTGCAAATTTGACGCGTTCTATATTAGCGCAGCGTATTAATGGCGGCTGCGCGCACGGTATTCTATAGCCTTTACTCCTTTCTCTCGCATCACCAAAATGTAAAATGAGCTATAGAAAATTATAAAAATATACGCAACTAACAAAATTAAATATTTTTCAATTGGTTGAATAGTTGACAATAAATAATAATAATTTATTACAATATAGTAATTAAAAAGCTAATATACATTAGATATTAGATAGAGAAAAAATATTTAGACAATATAATTTTTAATTAAAAAAATTGATAATTTATAATAATATTTTTAGATTTTTTTTTATTTTGTCGTAAATTAATAGTATATCATGAATATTTATAAAATAGATTTGAAAAATCTATGTTTTTTATTATTATCATGCAATTTTAATGTAACGATACAAAATCATTAAATATTATTTGTTACACTTGGAATACAAGTTTGTTATCAATCTTATTAAAATCTTATAAAATCTTATAAAAAAAAACAGAGAGAGAGAGAGAGAGAGAGAGAGAGAGAGAGAGAGAGAGAGAGATGAAGGAGAGCAGTCAACAAGGAGGCGAAGTTATCGGCGCGTTGCTCGCGTTTTGAAATGGAAACAAACTTTCATGTGGAAGCAACAAGTAATTACTTTAAAGAAATTGAATTATCCGAACGTACGGCACAATGCATGGGCCGCCGTTCCCTTTAAAGCGCACTCGCACCTTCTTGTGTAATCGAATTCTCAGCAGTCTCCGGCGCCTAATCAAGAAACACACGCGCGCGTGTCCACACGCAGGAACGGGGGTGGAAACTCATTTTGTTTCTCACGCATCATTTGGTTCTTGGTGTGTGCGACTTATTGTTAGTATTGTAGAACGTCTCGGGATATCGTTTGTCAAAGGTATAATTAATGTAACACTTTTTGATATTTTTCCAAGTGACAAAACATCCAATTAATAAAAGTGCGTACATATATCTACATTTTTAAATTACTTTTTATAATTTTATTAAATTTTATTATATTATTTTAAATTATCTACATTTTAAGAATATTACGAAAAATTGGGTTGAAAAGATTAATTCAAAACTAAATATAGAGTCTTGGAAAATATATATATATATATCTTTGCTTTTCTTTCAAAAAATAATTCGCTTTCAAATTTTCGCGTCAAAGTCTAAAATGTTAGATACTTTATTGGCGTGCGCGTTCTGTCAGCTGGTGATAGTTTCGCAGAAGTCCTTTCATACACCGTGTTTGGCCGCCACCTTCTCTGCCCCCTTCCTTCATGCGCGAAGGGGACCTAACCCTCGCTCAGTCCACCCTTTGAACTTATAAGGGTGCACTCGACACTCAGAAAGATGCTCCTGAGCGTTCAATGAGGCCAATACCGCGAGAGTGCGGCTCTTAACGAGGTTACGGGATACGACTCTCTCCGTCGCGTTCCCTTTGCCTCTCCCCATTCGCGCTCCTGACCCTCCCGATTCCGGTACGGCATGGGCCCGACGATCGCTTCTCCGATGGAGGGAGGGACGGGGTGTAAGGGGCCGGTAGTGGAGAAGTTGGAGAGGGGAAAGAGGTGGTTGATTTGGGCGCGAAATTGCCCGACAAAATCAAATTTCATTTCGCCGGAGGCGTGTCTGGACAATCGAGCAGCCAAGTGGCCAGCGGCCAATCTGACTATCTCGTCAACCAATTTTGCCGGTGATTACTTTACTCGCTGCTCTCTCATCCGCCCCCGGGGGCGCATGCAGCATCGTCGTCATCGTCATCGTTGTCGTCGTCGTAAAATAGTAGGTGTTTTTCCTCACAATCTTAATTCAAGTTCGCGCGGGTGAATTCGAGAAATTCGTTCCGAGAAAACATCCCCCCCACATATTTTTGTCGGACGATTAACCTCTCGATGCTTGCGTCAGCGATCGAACGTTCTTCGCTTATTGTGCATGTGATTCTTTTCGCAAATAACTGACAAAGATCTTATTCTATAATTAGTTTTTACACGTAATTTGTTGGAAAAATGCTTCCATTTTCCTCCTATGATGTATAAATATCCAAGGCCCATCTTACAATAATCTAAATCATTCAGTGAAGGTAGCGAGAACTTTTAATGCAATCATATGAATAATCTACAAGTATCTTCACACAATTAATTAAATAAACAGAATGAAAGAAGTATTGCGTATATATCGCGATTCGTAAATTTCGGTTTAGAATATATCTGCGAAATGTCCCACCGTTATAGAAAAACATTTCGCTTAGATTAAATTTAAACTTAAATCAACATCTCTCTCTGCTACAGAGATAGGGGTTAGATATTCCCGGATTTCCCCCGGTTTTGTCGACTAATAAATTTATTTTTCTCGCCGAACTTGATGAAATAAAATCTCTTTTATAACCACAAACGATCCGCAGAAGATTGAATGAAACTTTAATGAGTAAAGGGAAAATAAAAAATTAAATTTTCATTATAGATATAAAAAGAACTAATTTTATTATTTATTAATAATATACTTTTATAAGTATATTATATGAAAAGAGTAATAAAACATTTATACGTACACTATTAATTTATTAGATCGTCATATTATTTTTAATCGCGATTTCCCTTGAGCTTTATTCAACTTTACGAATTTCAACAGCCTTGTTGACATTAAAAATACAGTAAAAATATTTTTTTAAGAGAATTTTCAACGACGTATATGCGAATGTCGATTGACGTAGCTTCCCACGCGATGAACCACGAAAACTCGGCCTAATCGGCGGAAAAATCTCGGGATCTAGGAGAAAGCAGAGTGCACGCATAGTAGTGATAGAAAATACGTATACATACATATATGCGTGCGTGCTCGCACGCACGCAGCCGTGTTGCGTGCGCGTTGGTTCGTTCGTTCGTGCTCGCACAAGGGATCACTCTGGCGGATCGTGCCTCGCGTCGCGAGTGTGTGTGGCAGGAACGGGGAGAAAAAGGCCCGAAGAGATCGGGTCCAAGTTTATAAGGGTTCCTGGAAGGGCGGCGACTTCCCTCTGTCCCCTTTCATCCGAATCGCGGCCTTCCTCGCCTTCCTCTCCCCGATTCCTCGTTTATATTCTCTTTCTCGTTTGCTGCTTCTAGGATCTTTCTCGCGCGTCCCCGTTTTTCTCTTTCTCTCGTCTCTTCTTTCGTTCTCTCACTTCTCGTCTTACTTCCCTTCCTCCATGAGAAGAAAGATCCTATGAGTTTAGAAAGAAAAAATACGTTTCAAAAAATTTCGAACATGGCGTCCACTCCGTCATGGATTATTTTCTTTCGTTTCAAACTAGGAGATTATCATCGTAAACGATAATAAAATAAGGCGTAAAAAACGACGGTAAAAAAATAATATTTTTCTAGAAAACTTTTATTAAAACGTTATTATCATATAAAATATTCGATTAATGAAAATTCGAGACGTAGCAAAATTATTGATTTTGAATAACTTTTATATTTATCATTATGTTTTTAATCTTTACTATTATATTGCATTTATAAATTTGTATTGTTTTTGTTCTAGGTAAGTCCCAATACACGTACGCGTGATTTATTTCTACGACTATACGCTCCAAATACGCGGTGAGTTTTGCAATGATTTATTTTATTTATACGCGCGAGATTTAAACTCCTTGTGCCTGACAGAGATATTTCTGACTTGTTTTCCTGTTGCAAAACGCATGAACGATGAAACGTCAAACAGACGGGCGGTCTACATAAGAGAGATTTAGATTAATTTATAGATATTTATTATTCCAACTTTTATTATATGTAACTTCGATATATAAAGTGTAAGTTGGATTCGTCGACGGGTTAAACGGTCATAACTCGATTCGAGTCGCGCGAATGCTATTTGCCCGGCGGCCATCTCTATCAGTTATCGTATGCGAACAACAAGGAGAGGGCTTCTACGTTCATTGACGTCTTCCGACGTGTCATGTCCGCGCGAGAAGATGGGCAACAACGGTGTCGTGCACCGCAGGCGACTCGCGACGCGAGGAGAGGAGAGGACGTAAAGATTCTCTCGTCGAATTGCGCGGTGTGTGTCGAATAAGGAAGCCGGGCACCGCCGTACGCAGATCTCGTTCTCTCGGTGGTGCGAGCTTACGACGCAGTTGCGCGTACCTACCGCGGGAACAACTGCGTCGTTCGAATAAGTATAAGAGGAAGCGGGCGAGAGACGCGAGACGGGTATGCGGAGGAGGACGGTGTAGTGTGACGAGGAGGAGGGACGGGATGGTGGTGAAGCGATTTTACGAGGGGGGAGCGGAGACGGGGAACGAGTCGTTGTCGTCGTCGTCATCGTCATCGTCGACGTCGTCGTCGCGCGCGTCTGTGAAAGTTACGGCTCGATCACGTGGCTTTACGTTCGTTCTCGCTCGCATCGTATCCTCCTCTCGGTGTGTGCACGCATTCAATCGTATGCGTGTATCTGCTCCGCGCGTCATTGGTGGCGAAGAAGGCGAAAGAGAAGAAGAAGGAGGAAATAAAAAAAGAAAGAAAGAGAGAGTGAGTGAGTGAGTGAGTGAGTCAAGTTGGGCGTGAAGGAGAGAGAGTGAGAGGGGGATGGTGGTATGCGGGAAACGCTTTCCTCGGTTCCCACGGCGCGCGACGCTTCTCTCTCTCTCTCTCTCTCTCTCTCTCTCTCTCTCTCTCTCTTTCTCGCGCCGATACACTCGTACGTGCGCGCATGCGTATGCATGCTGCTGTGTGTGTTTGTGTGGATACGCTGCGGGTCTATGTACGCGCACGCTGTGTGTCCCTCCACCGAAAGCTCAAGTGTCACGGAGTGAGGTGGGGAGGGGGACGGGGGCCACCGTCGCCGATGGACCGCCCGAGACGCTGCGCGCCGTGAATCTCTCAAGGAGATAGAAACAGCGCGACCTCTGTATCTTTTCGTATACGACCGAAGGGAGATAGATAGATAGATAGATAGATAGATAGATAGATAGATAGATAGAGAGAGAGAGAGAGAGAGAGAGAGAGAGAGAGAGAGAGAAGAAAGTTGCGAGACAAGGAGAGAATTCTTCCTCCTACAGCAAAGCGCGTCCACCGACGACACATCGGAATCTCACGCCGTAGTCGTGACTTTGAGTGCTTTGAGCGTGGAATGTCCTGTCGAAATATTTTCCCTCTTTTCCGTTCAAACACCGCGTATTTGGAGAACTGCGACAATTTTATATCTTTCTCAAGCGCATAAATCGTAAACAGAAAGCAATTGCTAAAAGATTAATCGATATCAGTATTAATTCTAAATTTATATGAAATGAAATCATTTATAATCAATTTTATAGCAAAAGAAATTGTTAAAATTATATAATTAAAAAATATATACAAATGTACATAAATATATGATGCGTTATTCGTGTAAGGTCGACGCTATATCTCTTTAATCTTACACTGAGATTATTATCGCGCGAAACCAGCAGCTCTCGCCCCGAATCGTCCATTAACGCACACAACACAAGGCGAGTGCGTGCTCCAGCGTCGTCAAGGTACCCGCAATTGCGATTCTGCCTCGCTGTCAACAGCGATCATGGGATCGAACGGCCGTGTCGAGAGTCAGGAGTCTCGACGGAACCGCTGTACGGAGAGGAGAGAAACCACGTGGTTCGAATACCGGCGCTCTGCAGTATCTCGCCGAGACTGGTTCGCGGCGCCCGGTATTCGAGATTCGTACTCTTCCTTCGACGTGTACAGTATCCGCGATGGGGTCCCGCGCCAGACATTTTCTCTCCCCCTCTCCTTACCCTTTCATCTCGCTTCTCGCTGCTGGCTCATTCGTTCCCTTCCGAAATTACCGCCGTCGCATTGACGGTATTCTCTCACGTACTGGTCGCTCGCGTTGCGCTTGTCGTTCCGGGTAACGAGAGAGAAAGATTAACGAGGGGTACAAACAAGAGAGAGAGAGAGAGAGAGAGAGTTTGTGAAAATAGCGTTTTCGGGGGAGATTTCGAGAGATTTCGTTACGAATCGAGACACGTTGATCGATCGATATATGTAAATAGGGGTTACCGCTTTCGATAAACAGTCGACAAGTGACAAACTGTCGGATTATGAATTTTGACATAGATAAGTTTATGCTTTATCTTTACGAAACGCTCAATTAAAAGAAACTTGTCAAAACGAGGATATTTTTGTTAAAAAGGTTAAATAAAATTTTAATGTGCAGCTTTATGTACGATAGTCTTGCATCAGATTTTATTTTGAGATCTCTTGAATTATATACAAGTGTTTGCTGGAGATTAGAGTCATAATTACACAAAGATATTAAACTTCTATTTTAAGATATTAAATTTCTATTTGAATTTTATCCAACTTAGTGAAGTGTTTCGGTTCGGAATTTTATGCAACTTTTAGAGTTTAACTTGTGTGTATTTTTAGACAACTCTTCTTTCGTAAATTTTTTAATGTTTAAGAATATTGATACGCTTAAAACTTTAATAAAGTTCACGAACGCTTGATTCGGCTCGTGCTGATAGAAAACATCACGAGCGAGCAATTGATCGACCGGCGACTGCTTACGCAGAAATTCGAACAGTGTAGTCGCGTGTTTTGACCTCGCGGTGTCTCCAAGACTTCCAAAAGGAAGCAGGGACGCGAGGCTCCGCAACGTAAAAGAGAGAGAAGAGAAGAGAGGAGAGAGCGTGACCGGCACGGGGCGAGAAAAAGAGAAGGAAAAATTAGGAGAGAAACGCACGATGGGCGGAGTGGTTGGTGGTGTGTGGTGGTGGTGATGATGGTGGGGTGATTGTCGTTTGTTTTCTGGTGTTCTTGCTGCATAGTCGGATTCTCTCTCGAGTGTACCTACCTACCTACCTACCTACCTACCTACATACCTACCTACATACCTACCTACCTACCTATCTACCTACCTACCTACCCACCTACCTACCCACCTACCTACCCACTTACCTACCTACCTACCTACCTACCTACCCACCTACCCACCTACCTACCCACTTACCTACCTACCTACCTACCTACCTACTCGCTCCCTCATAAACGAAAGGGCAGCACACCTTGGCTGGCCATTGGCTCTTCCCTCCGTCCTCGTTCTTCCCTTTCACGGGAGAAGGCTCTTTCCTTGTTTTCTTTATTCTTTTGCGTTCTTTCTTTCTTTCTCTCTTTTTATTCTCTTTCCTTCTCTCTCTCTCTCTCTCTCTCTCTCTCTCTCTCTCTCTCTCTCTCTCTCTTTCCGTCTCGGCGGGATTCTCCGGTGTTCCACATAAATACACAAATACCCTGGCATAGGCCGGGATCGACGCGTATATACCGAGACCACGGCCGCATTCCACGACACCCGCCCCCTTTCTCCTCCCCCCCACCACCACCACCACCACCTCCTCCTCCTCCTTCTCCTCCTCTGCCTTCCCCTCTTCTCTACATCTCTTTCTCTCTATTCTTCGTCCACCCTATTCCTCTTGTATCACCACCGATGATGCCGCGCGCAAGACCGGGCGAGGCCCATCTTCGAGACTTTACCTCTCGCGGTCCTCCTCCCCCACCTCTCTTCTGCACCTTCTCTCGCATCAGGTTCTCTCCTTGTCTTCCTTATCCCTTCGATCGCACGGGCAATCTCCATTTCCCTTTCTATGAGCCCTCTCGCCCTTCGTGCACGGCGCCACCGGATGCTTTCGTAGATCGCGCATCCCTCTTTTATCCGAGCTATCACTAAAGGCCCGATTCTTGTTCTCTCTCTCCCTCTTATAATCCTCCCCCTCGGGAGATCTCTATTTCCTCTTTGTTCTGTGCTCTGCCTCGATATCGTTTGATATTTTTCTTCATCTTTGTACACGATTATCCACCTCTTCATTTTGTTCCTCATCTTTTCTAGTCGTCGTTATGTATCTTATCTCTCGTTCGTTCTGTTTTCTTCATCTTCACCGTTCTGTATTACATCTTTCCTTCATGATATCTTTTCTCTTTTTTTGGTTTGCCCCTTGTCCTTTTCTTCGTGTTATCTCTTCTGTCTTCCTTGCTTCCATTCTGCATCCCTTTTCGTCTTCGTTCGTATCTTTGTGTTCGTTCTTTGCGACTACTTCATTTTCTTCATCATCGCTCCTCTTTTACTTGCCAGATTTGCACCCTCACTTCAATGTGCGCACATGGTTGCGCGGGAATATATTTTGTTTTCCTCGTTCTCTCTCAATTCTTTGAATTTTGAAGACTACTTTCCCGCTCATTTTTATTCTTCTTCTTATCTTTGTCTAAGAGAGCCAGAGAGAAACTGTTTCCATATTTCCAATTAACGTTTATTTCTATCTGTTTAAACTGTTTTATTTTCTGCCATTATTTTTTTTCTAGACTCACAATATTAGTCTTTCACGATATTATTATAATTTATAATAATAATCCATAACAATAGTTTTATTCAAAAATATATTTTTTAAATAAAAAATTAATAGTTTTTATACATAAATAGAATTATCAAAAGAATCGTAACCTAACGTAGAGAAAACTCTTAATTCGAAATTGTCATCGTACAGCAATATACTCCACAGTTTCTCTTTCTATATCATAATAAAGTAAACGAACCGAAACCGTAGGAAAAACACTATCTCTGCTCCGCCTTCCCTCTCCACATAATCGCTTCATAATCGCGTGGAGGACAGAGGAGGTCCTTTCCCTTTATCAGACCCTGGCCCGCCAGCGCTTTTATCTCCGTTCTCACGCCCGGATTTCGAAAAAGAAGATATTACGTTTCGTCCGAGACGATATACGTACGATTAATGCGAGTGCACTCACAAACGCATGCGCGCACGCATTTTCGTGTAAAAGTATGCAGTTATTCCCAGCATCCCGGGTTTCTCTTCGGCGTTAGCGTACAAAGAGAGAGAAGGACGAAGGATCGGGTAAGAGGGAGACGGAACGGGGCTCTCCGAAGGAGATATATAGCACCGAGAGAGCAACGAATGAGGTCCTTCCGAGAATCGGGCCACCGACACAGTGCCTGAATCGTGCACGCGCGCGCGCGCGCGAAGGGTGAGAACTACCCCAGTCGGTTTCTCTGGTTGGCGATGACTACGATCTATGATCAATTCTATCTTTTTCTTGGTTATTTTTTTCGTTCTTTTGATTTCTCCTCTTCACCTTTTCTCTCTCCCTCTCTTTTTATTTGCGCGGGTAAATTGCTCGTCCGGATCGCATTCCAATATGTTAATTTTTTTTTTTTTTACACCTACTTTTATTTCCTTTTTATGCTTCGAGGTATCTACATTGCGATATCTTGCGGCGATATCTTCGCTGCAACGATTATCGATTCGTAATCTTATTACGGTCGGTACTCAGCGAGGATAATGATTACTATCGCGAAACTGTCATCGAAGATTAACGAGTGAAATTACATTTTCTAACTTTTTTGATAATTAGTTATCATAGTTTGATTACTTAAGCGAAGACACGGTATCTAAATTATTTGCAATTAATCTTACTTAATGCACCAAGTAATACAGACATTTCTCTAGAATGTGTGCAGCACGAATTATTTTTTTTAGCGACGATAAGATTTAATGCGGGAAAAATGGTATGAAGGAAACGCAAATTTTTCGAAAGGCAATAGAAAATAGAAATTTATATTTTTAAATTTCTATTTTTATTACAAAAATTTTATTTTTAATATTGTTCACTCGCTATACTCGATTAGTAGATGTCGAAATAACGAAAACCTCCGCATCCATCCTTTTGCATAACGCGAAGTAAGCGGCAAGTATAAGGCGGTGAACCGCTTGGCGCCACAACACACATACACACACATATACATTCTTACCTTCCTCTCCCTCATTCTTCGGGCCCTTTCCCCCGCGGCACTTTGGTGCCTACGACTCACGTGACCGTCTGCATTCTGTGTTTTCTGTGAATGACTGGACTCGCGGACCAATCCGGAGGAGAGACGGAGAGAGAAAGAGTGACGATAACGGGAGGAAGGGAGAGGGAGTTTAAGAGGGGGAGGAGGAGAGCAAACGCAGCATCGTTTCGAACATGGGGCCGAGCGCCGCGTTCCTTGGCCTCTCTCGGGACCAAAATCAGGATAGGAATTCCTGAGGATAGCAGCTCTGCTCACAGTCTCGATTCCTTGACAGATTTCTTTTCATTTTTTTTCGCCACGCTTCTCCCGATCGCTCGTTTCCCCCCTCTCGCGACGCGGATCAAATCTTCGCAATCGCAGTTTCACTGCGAAGTTTTCTCGATTTTTTATCATGTATTGAATCTATTTCGAAACATGTACGCGTATGGGGGGAGGGGGAGGGGGGACATTGCGTTGCTATACATTTTGTTTTCTCACGAACTAATTTTTATCATGTTAATTATTTTGTGTATTACAATTTTTTATTTATTTTTCTTTTATTATTTTTTTATTTTTATTTATCTTTATATGTTAACATTTTTGATTTCTGTATTTACGCTTTTAATCAATATAGACATTAAAATTTTTAAAAAATTTTACGTATCATGCTCTCTGATTTTTCGGATTAAATCAAATTCGTATATTTCATAAAAATCATGTCCAAAATAATACAGTTGTTTTGTTTTTGCTATTAAAAAAAAAAACTTGCTTTTTCTGGAAATATCGGGTGGATTAGATTTCCTGGATCGTAAATTTCTAGAAAAATAATCGCGCGCGCGAATCAACAATCAATAATTTCGACACAGATTGAAAAGCGTGCGAAAGATAAAATGCGTGTCATTCGTAATCTCCGTTTTAAAAGTAATAAGAAACTTCTGTGTGTATCATAAACGTAATGTCGATATTTTCCCGGTATTGTTCTAACATCGTTCTTAGAATGTTATACGATATCGTCAAGGCATATCAAAAGTAATATCTTCCACTCTTTTGTCAATATTCAAATACAAGACTTTAGCCAGATATTTAGTTCTAATTAAAGGATTGTAACTTTTTTTTTTCTAATTTATATATGATAATTTATATAATTTATATTTGATGATTTCTTATAATGAAGAATACTGTGAAATTTACTTGTTTTGATTAATCCGTGGGAAAATCGCTATGGATAGATTCTGTCTTTTTTTTTTTCTTCTTTTTTAATAGAATAATGAAAACTGAGGGTGATCCAACCTTTTTTCGGATAATCTTGAATATTGTGACTACGCTGTGAGCGCGTCGCGCCTACGCGAAACGAAGCAGGGTGCCGCGTGGGAAACTTGGATGGCGCTTCGTTTCTTTCTTACCCTCGATCGACCCGGTAGACGATTCCAAGTTTCTCACGTCGTATTTGTGGACCGTAACGAGCGACAACGAAATGGCGCCAATTCTTTCCTCGCACAAAGACGATATCATGATTCTTCGCGTTCTTTGTACCATTATACTCTTTTTCATCTTCTTGCTCTCGCTCTCCTTCCAATAATATTTTATATCTCATGCAACAATTTATAATTTTTTTATTAAATATTATATTTTCTTGTTTATACTTTCTGTAATATTGTAAATTTTTTCGCGTATATATTCTTTAATAATTTCTAAATAAATTACGGATATTCCCTCTCTGTTAAAAACCGCGAGAATTGGCCGACTTGTTTGATGCAACTCGCTAACTTTGGTATAATCTTACTCATAGAGATACTTCATATTACATCGTAGTAAAAATTTCGACAGCGGTTTGTAAGAGTGTGACGAGAGGAAGGGTCTAAAACTCGACGGAGAGCAGCAGCAGCAGCAGTAGTAGTAGTAATAGTAGTAGTAGTAGTAGTAGTAATAGTAGTAGTAATGGGAGAAGGAGAAGGAGGTAGAGGGAAGGCAGTCTTGAGAGAGGCTCATCGATTCCGAGAACCGTGGGGTAGGTCCTTTCAGAAAAAAATTCGTCCATAAAGCGTGCACTAGAGCCTGGGAAAAGGAAGAGACACATTTTTCCAGCCTATGAGGAAAAGAGAGACGCGTCGGGAAAAACGACGTGGACGAGGGGGACAGTTTGCGGCGACATCCGAAAGTGAAAGAAGGAGAGAGGGGTTGGGGGAGGGGTGCAGAAAGGTCAGAGAAAGCTGTCGAAATGAAATAACGTTTGACAATTTATGTTGAAGTCCGCGTTTCTTGGAAATCTCATTGTCGATCCTCATATATATGCGGACGATTCGTCTCGTTTCATTCGCCGCCAGTTTTTTAACTATCCCGCGATGGCGATCTGATTGTGGACGTAGGAATATCGATGCGTGAGAAAGGCGGCTTTGAATGAAGATTTGAATGAAAAGATTCTGGTCGCAAGTTTATTCGATTTTTTTAATCCACGTGTGAAACTTACTACTTACTACCTCAAGGGTACATTCGCCTTTAAATCAGAATTTCAATCGAAAAAACTATAACTACGTCCGATTATTTAACTAATTATATATATATATGGTACATTTTTATTAAATATTAAACAAATTAGTTTAATTTTTTTTGTAATTTTTATGAAAAATTTGATACATTATTTCGGTAAACTTTTTCGAATTAAACTTGAGTCCATTGACTATTTCGTCTTAAAGAGACAACCTTTCCTTGTTCGGAATACTTGGATTTGTGTTAAACACGCTGCTCACAAACACGAGTCTCGAAAACAGTTACGGTATCTTGTTAGCGCCATACGCGAGCGGCCGTCATAAAAAAGTGAGAAACTTGAGAGCTTGGTCGTTTCCGATCGAGGGCTCCGACACTCGGCGATTCTCGGAAGGTCCGGCACGAAATTCGAAGGTGCCGCTGCGACCTCGGGCAAATGGAGATTTCGTATGTCTTGACCTTCGTCAAGGGAGGAGCCCGAGTGCCGAGGCAGGGAATCGGCCGCGGCTCCCGCTAGGCTGATGATCTTTGGCGGCTCTCTCGGTCCGTCGAGAAACTGCGAACTTGTGTTCGAACAAAACGGTATGGCCGACGCCCTCTTCACTCTAAAAATGCACATCAAGGTCTGATAAACATCGCTGTTTTCTCTTTCGATAAAACTATCGCGCGTTCGCTCCTTTATAAATCATCTCTTCGTGTTTTGAATAAAAAATAAATTTCGTTAAATTTATAACATTAACGCATAACAGTACATAGAATTAAAATTAAAACGACATTCGTAACTTTATTTGAGAATATTATTCGAGAAAAGGAGGGCAATATCGACACATTAATTTTTTGCTTCCATCGATTTTGCGCAAACATTTATTACCGCGTAGGATTCATGAGTATCAAAGAAAATTTGATTGCTCTTTTGCCTCGTGGAGCATTCACCTAGCTATCCAAGAGGGAGGGGAGAAGATGAAGGATAGAAGAGGAGAAGCATAAGGGATGGAGGCGACATTGAGAGGAAGAAGGAAAAAGAAGGGCTGATTGGAAGGTGAAGATAAAGGGATACGAGACGGCGGCACGACCAAAGAGTAGAAGCCGTAAGAGGCACTCTCCTCCCTCAACAAGCAGAAGCAGAGAGAGAGAGAGCGAAAGAGAGAGAGGGGGGGGGGCTAGCATCGTGCATAGACAAGCAAAAAAAAAATTATAAGGAGAAGGAGAACATATACGGGCGAAGGGGACGGAAGACGAGGAAAACGTATACGTAGGTGGAGGAAAAGAGAGAGAAAGAGAGAGACTGGAAGAGGGAGCAAACTGTGCGGCCTGAACCCCTCGTATCTCGGCCACGATCGCCGGAGCTTCGGGACCTTATTGTGTTGTATCGGGGCCTAGAGGCCCCGAAGCACGGGGCTCCGTTCCGTCGAATCTACCTCTAGTTATACATCGTATTATGATACGCTCCTAACGACCATGAGATGCCGATAATGAGAGGCGGCTCCATATTCTCGTCTCTCCTCCCTTCCCTTCGCCCCTCCTCTCTTATCTTCGTCCAAACAGCCAAGGATCAGTTATGGGCCTTGTCACGAGAGGAAGCACATCGACATCGAGAATCGAGCGATCGCTTCTGGATTGGGGGGAAAAGGGGGGGGGGGGAGGGCAAAAATCCATTCCTAAAATATCGCATCGCACTTTTAATAAAAATCATCATATCTGCTTAGAGTCAGATTCTTACAATCCACCGTGTCCATTTTTATTTTTTTTTATTTTTCTTGCAATCTCTCGCATATCTCTCTCTCTTTCCCTCTCGCGAGATGACGATGGCGTGCGATCTACGATCTTGTAAGCCGACAAGGTAAACGGGTTTCTTTGCTCTCTTAATGCCGCCGATGTCCGCGATAATTGGTGATCGGGCGTTTCTTTATGGACGCATAGCGAGAGAGAGAGAGAGAGGGAGGGAGAGGGACGCACGTGCGTGATGGAAAAAGAAAGAAGAACGAAAGAATGAAATAAGCGACAAGGAGAAGCACCCGAGGGCTTGATAGGCGACGCCTAGTCTACCTCGAATATCCTCGACTCCGGGCATTAGCATATCGAATGAAGCTCAAAGAGCCCCGCGCGAACGTCTCGTGGAAAATCCACGACGTAACGGTATTTCGCATAAAAACATCCGTTCGTAGCAGAAAGACGTTTATCCCACGAGAGTTGCGGACACATTCCATAGATTGAACATAAACCTCTATCGCTATTTCCGATTTCCACTTGTCAAGAAAATATCTATTAATAACACACGAGTTGCTTGAAAAATGTGTAATCTCGTCTTGAAAGAAAAAAATAAAGAAAAAAATATCAAGATAAAAGATAAATGTCATCTATAAAGAAACGTATAAGAGTCCTTGAGATATTGATATCGGTTATTCTTTTATCGAATTACTATATCGCAAACTTTACTACTAGGCTACTTTTACATTTTTTATAATCAAATTAGACTCGACTTTTTTCTTAGCAAAAATGTAATTTATCTCGAGAATGATCTTTTTAAGAAACTTGCAAATTCGCAAATTAATCGAGGAATTCGTAGATGGATTGTGACTGGAACAGGGCGCGGAGCTTATTATCCGGCATTCCTGTGCGATCATCGAGGACGAAAGAAACATCGCCGATGATACGTCGCGCGCGCGAATTAAATAAATTAAATAAGCTTCCCGTTAGGGATATATACGCTTTTGAAGAAATCCAGAAGTGTCGAAGGAACGGGAACGGGGATAAACGATACCGTAGGTCCGGCACTGAACGTCCGCGGGTCGATTGGTTGGCGCGGAGAGAGAGAGAGATAGAGATAGAGAGACATTCCATGGTCTACAGGTAGCATTAAAGGAATGCAGATAGGATGAATGAGGAGGTGGTCCATGCCACTGTCGATGGATGCGGAGTAGATGCGTGAAAGAGAGAGATGGAATGAACAGGTAGGCGAGAGAGATAGGAGAGACGGATCCTCGCGTTGAAGAGACGAAGAGAGATATCGGCAAACTATGTGTGTGTATGTGAGTGAGTGAGTGAGAGAGGGGGAGGAGGGGGGGGGGAGAAAGAGAGACAGAGAAAGGGAAACCGAGGCGCATTCCACGTTACCACGATAATTAACGGCTATATTCCAACCTCATCCCGGCGGAACGATTCTTACGACGATGGATACAAGAGGGAGAAAAAGGGTGAAGGAACGAGCGGGGAGGATTTGAATAAAAGGCGCGAGTACACGAGTTTCCTTTAATCAATGCATTCTTCCGCGATAGCGCGGAGAAGCTACGGGCGACAACGCGATAAGATTCCTTCGAGACGTAATCGCGAACAAGGGCGATTTACTTTTATTTATTATCACGTTCTTCGCCAATTAACATCCGCGAGAAATCAATTTCGCGAGGTACGTAGAATAGAATTTCAGGTTTGCCGGTAAAATACCTATCTTCGGGTTGATGACGCTGTGTCTTATATCTCGCGTAAACAAAATCATATTAAATATAAATGTATACTACTTAATATAAATATATGATATTTTTACAATAATTAAATAAGAAGACTTGTTGCTTCGCGCATTCATCGACGCGATCGGTATCAATCGTTGTAGGCACGAGAAGCCGACGTGTAAGATGAAAATATATTTCCTTCTCCCTATCTTTTCGGAAATAAGAGAAGCCTTAAAAAAAAAAAAAAAAAAAAATAATCTCCTCCCACTGTTGAAAGAGGACGTTGTAGTTGCTGCACGTGACCAACAAAGAGCAACAGATAGAAACAACGAGGGCTATCGCTCTCCGTTACACTGGGTCACCGACTGATAAGCGGCCGTGGTGTCGCATACGACAAAAAAACGCTAGACCGCGACATTTTACTTTTTACGTAGAAAAATTAAGTCTTATACCATACAACTAGTCCTATTGATCGAAGGGGAAGGGAGATGTCTTTTCCGATAGCGCAATAAGAACGAGGAAACGCGTTACTCTTGATAATCGACCTGCCGTAAATAATATACGTCTCGTCGTTTCGACACAGTAGCCTTTTTCAAAAATCGAAATAATCCTTAAAACACGGGGGCTCAAATTTCGATGACAAAGCGAAAATGGTTTTTCGGATTAATGGAAATTAAACGCGATAGTCATTCCTTTGTTAGAATTATATTCATTAATATATTTATATTATATAGAAAAAAAAAAATAAAATTGTTAGAATTATATTCATTTCCACTTTCCGTTCTTCATATATTGTATATAAGCGTTAAGGTACCGTAAATATCGGGCTTTGTATCGCGTATAATTATTTCCCTCTCGTTGTTGTTTTCCCTCCCCCCATTGGGAGGAAAAGGCGCACGCGATACATACTTCATTGCCACGTTCAAAGCTCCTTCCATTGAACGCGTGCATGACGCGATCGGGGTTCTGCGGTAACTATATTACCAACGTGTCGTATGCAAATATACGTCACCAGTCTTTGTAGGGTTTATCTTCTTCTTTTTTTTTTTTTTTATGTCGCGTGTGTGATGATGACTTAATTCTCTAATTAATAATGTACTTCTCTTCTTGATCGACTAAAAACAATTTATTTTTTATTTTTTATTGACTAAAAAAATTTCCTAATTTTCTTGAAATCATTAATCTTTAGTTTGTCGATCGTACAATATATTCAGCATTGTAAATTTGAATAATATTTTATTTAAATACACTTCATAGTTTTGATAGTCTTAATATGTATAACGTTTAATCAATTTTTTTTAATTGTAGAGTTGAAATGTATGTACAATATTACGTCACTTATTTTATGTAAAATATTCTAGAGTTTGTGGAGAAGGACTTTTTGCTCTATTTCTGTCTGACAGCATTTTATTCGTTTTCAGTCTTCTGTTCTTATATTCTTCTCTCCCCATATCTCTCTCTCTCTCTCTCTCTCTCTCTCTCTCTCTCTCTCTCTCTCTCTTTCTGCGTTGCTCGATTTTAAAACAATCTGTTTTCATTCATGATCATGGTACGACGGAAACGAACCATTGCGTCTCTTTTCCGTAGCATGCTTACTCAACCGCTGCTCGATTCATGGGAACAAGATCAATGGTCGTTATCGCCTAATATCCTAGAGTCGATAAGCGACAGGCCCCTGTATTTCCCACACAGTCAAGAGAAAACACATGGTGTCATTGTCACAGGCAGTTTGACGATTCTGCGTCTCTCGATTATTTTTAGGTCCAATATATTCATTTCCGAAATAGATTATTTCAAATGTAATTTTTTTTTTTTTTTTTTTTTTTTTTATTTAGGTACACTTATTTACTCGGAATACTTATTTTATTCATTTGCAATTAAATTCGTATTTATTTGCGAATGGAAATCTTTAGGAAAAATCTTGATTTCCCAAGATAATCATAGAGAGATTTCTGTCTCTGACGCACGTTCTTGATAGATTTATCCGAACATGTTTTTAAACGGCCGCAAGACTTCGTCTTGACCCTGCCAATATCGCGTTCCAACGGAGCTGAACTAAATATTTCTCTCTCGCAGCACATATATCGACGTCAATCCTACTTCGAGAATGAACATAAGAGGTTGATAGGTCGCTAAATCCAACTCGATTATGGACGTTTTTACGAATCGAGTACGATCGGCATTTTTATTTATTCTATCAGAGAAATATTATAATAGTCATAGAATTACGCAATATTTTGAAAACTGACAAGTGGAGTTTCGAGCAAGCATATGAAAAAAAGTATTTATATTTATAAGAAAATTGTAGAGCAATCAATGAACTCGAAGAGCATTTCATCTTGGCAGAAATTTAATTTAGATCTATTTTTTTTAGCGACCTAGTCGTTGAAGCAGCAAAAATATTGGAGATACAAATCTTGCCAAAATCGAGTTGAAATTTTTCGTAGCAATCGTAATTGGAAGAACAATGGATAGGTTCCCGGGATATATACACGTCCGCTTTTTTTCTTTTCTCCCTTTTTGACAGTCCCGTGAATCGATCACTCGGAGATCGAATTCCAGAGCAGGCACGACAACGTAGGCGACCTAGAAAAGGCCCACCGCAGCGTCTGCCTCGCCACCGTTGGAAAATTTTTTCATTAAGCCTTTCTCTCCTACCTGGCGCCTGCGCCTAATCCAAATGGCTTCTCCGCTCGCCTTTTTTTCTTTCTGCCCCTCCTCTTTCTCCTCTTTATTGCTTGCGTATGACTCTCTCTCTCTCTCTTTCTCTTGCTCTCGTTCTCGATAGACCGATCCCTCTCGCTCTTCTCGTTTCTACGACTATGAATGGGATTCTTTCGTGAACAGCGTTCACGCACACCGTTGCATATCGCGGCGCAGCTTTAGTACACATCGCTTACAGACCGGAGAGAGAAGAGAGAAGAGAGAGAGAGAGAGAGAGAGAGAAGGAAAAAGAGAATGGGTTCTACGTACCTTTGTATGCCTCTCTCGTCTACATATATATTTCACATCGACGATTCCACTGCGCATTCCAACCTATTCCCATGACGAAATTCAAGACGAGTCGCCGCTCTGATAGCTCGTCTTGGCCGTGTCGTCGTCGAGGAGCAAACTCGGCGAACGAACGGGCAGCGAACTCGTTTTCGGAGTTCTCGTACCTCGGCGGGTTGATTCAAGAAACTCTTCTCGCGAGTGGTCCCGTTTAAGATCGCTCGCGGCGAGAAGAAAAGAAAAGAAAAGAAAAGAAAAAAAAAGACTCTTCCTCCTACACCCGCACATACAATACACACTCGCGCCAACTTTCACGAGAGTTTTCGGGATTTTCGTAAAGCAGCGAACAAAAATCTTCCATGTTAACTTTTGCCGCGCGTGACGAGCCTCCACGATGCATTTTTCTTTTCTTTTTTTTTTTTAAGCTTCTGATGAAGAGCGTAGCCTCGTGATTTTGAATATTCGAATTGCTCGAATATATGCAATGTATCGCATACAATGTATACTTTATTTTGGTCAACTATAATTACATCTTTTAAACAAAAGAATATAAAAGCTTAAAATTTTTAGAAAAAATTTATATATATAAAAGTATATTTTGATATAACAATTTATTTCGGGAACAAAGAAAAGGAAAATTGCGCAAATATATAAGCGACTCGAATGTATTAAAATTGATTGGATTGATATGTAACTTTAGTAACTGGATTTTTTTCATTTTTGTATCGTGTGAAATTTTATCGAGGAAGCATGGCCGTCTTTTTAGAAGGCCGCGCGTTTATCATCGCTGGACCACTTCCATGTCCGGTAGATTTAATCGACCTCTTCCGCAAAATTCTGATTGTCAAACCGGCCCGGAGAGTATCAGCATAGCTAAGCTGCATACGTCACCGTCATTCATGATTTTTTCTCAACCATTCATGCGCGACGCGTGATTTTCGACTTAGTCATCGGCTTCCATCCAGTTTGCGGAAACATTCCAATATAAGTTTCTTCATCGCTTAGTCTGTAATTTTACTTAGTTTTATGCAAAAAAAAATTATATTATTAACGATTATATATGTGGCAAAAATATTGAAATGTAATAAGTTTGAAAAGAGAAAAGTTTCTTTAACTTTACAAGTCAATCATTTATCAATCACTCATATATTTTATTGATCGTAG
This sequence comes from Polyergus mexicanus, assembly GCF_030449975.1. Taxonomy (NCBI): domain Eukaryota; kingdom Metazoa; phylum Arthropoda; class Insecta; order Hymenoptera; family Formicidae; genus Polyergus; species Polyergus mexicanus. The sequence continues at coordinate 3,243,081 of NW_027223327.1, read as the reverse complement.
CAGAATAATATCATTGTAGATTTAGTTATATCAAGATAATTCCGAACTACTGTCATGTATATAAAATATTAAAAAGCCATAATTGAGCTCTATAGTAGAATTACATATACGGCTCTCTCTCTCTCTCTCTCTCTCTCTCTCTCTCTCTCTTTTCGCGTGTATTTGACGGACTTTTTTTTTTTTAACGATCTCGTCGGACGCGCCACGCGTGATAATTAACGCGGCGACGTGTAACCGGTAAATATCAATTCTAAGAAAGAAACGGAAGTTCGGAGCGCAAGGAGAAACGTTAAAACGAGGGTTCGCGTTTTATGAGCTACGTAAACGCCGCGAAATTGCGCAATTCCACCCACGCGACACGGTCGTTCACCCGCAACGTATGATTTTCTTATAGCTTCCGCGCGTCGTTAGCTATAATTTCGACTTCCAGCAACTACGTTGCTTTCGGCAACCCGTGACGTTTTCTTCCGATACGCTCGAATTCCCTCTCTCTTGTTACAACGGCCGGCACGCTATTTGTCTTTTGCATACCCGATGTGCGCGCGATGAAACGAGAAAGGGATATATATATATGCCGATGATGTATATCGATCTTTTCATTCTCCGATTGGCTTTCCAGCGATAGCCTGTGGCTTCTTCACGGGGGTCGCGATCGCAAGTTCTAGCAGGAGAAATTGCAACGTGTCGCGCGATAGAATAGGCGGGGTAAAAATAGTTCCTTCGATAGCGCATTACCCAGAGACTAGTATATTTATACATATGAAAGAAATATTCTTTTACGAATACACTAGGTAATAATATACTATAATATTAAAAAACGTGATTATTAATTAAACAGCTTTAGTGTACTTTACGTTAATCTTGATTTCATTTATTTTCCGAGTGAGTAAAGCAAAAATCTAATTCAATGCTAATTTAAATTATTTACGATACGTGATGTAACGTTCGCATAAGTCGGTAAATTTTACTGTAAAATGGTAAAAAGAACGAAACAGGTGAAAACGCCGTTACCACACGTTACCGGGTGCTCGATAACGTACACGCGCACATACACGCATGCACGTACGGATGATGCTTAAGAATTGCTAATGTTTCCGTTTTGCGTAGCTTGGCGTAGAATGGAGAAGAATAAGAAATGTTTTCGCGATAATATTCTGTACGGAGCAACGTGACGCGGTACGAGGGGGTGAGTGGCGTTCCATAGGAATTATATGACGGGAAGGGAGGCAATTATTGGGATGATGGATGGCCCCGGGGCGCTGCTGTAATGCTTCTTTAACTAAAGATCTCTGCCCCCTCTCACCACCTCTTCCTCGTTTGCCTCTCACAACAGCCCTCGCCTTTTGCGTCTCCGCGCTTCATCCACACGACTCTGCTTTCTCTTTCATAGGAAAGGCAGTGAAAGAGAGAGAGAGAGAGAGAGAGGGAGAGGATAGCTTGTAAGAAGAGATTTCGAGCAAAATTGACAGGATTGTGTGAAAATGCTATTAGGAAAACCACTCATTGCGCATAAATTCAGTAAATTTACCATTAATCTATGAATTATTGATATCCCTTTCTCGAAAGGCTGGATAAATGATAATTTCAACAAGAGTATTTTTTATCTTTTAGAGAAATTTATCTTTTAATATTTTAGGAAAGAATATACGTCTCTCTATCTCTCTTCTAATTTTTTGTAAATTTATAATATTTTCTTCTCTTGAATTTGTAGCGTTAATTTATTTGTTTAATCGAAAAAGTTAAATTGACAACATTCGCGCAGGACGATAAACCGCTTTGCACGATGCTGCGAATTCCAAGGACGGACAATAAACGCGTTTTTGTGCTCGCATTTACGCACGTACGCATTAGCGCACGCGTTCGCAACGTTCCGTAAAAGCTGATTCCGTCTCCGTCCGTTCGTACCGATACGCGTTTAGATCCGCTCGTTAATTCGATTTACCTTGTGACGAGGGGTCGCGAGATGAAATCGTGCGGTAAGAGGGAGCCCCGCCTTCATCTAAAAGCCGAGGGTTCTCTATCCGCGACACTCGGATGCACGCTTCTTAGTGCGTGTTCACGCGCGTGTGTATGTGCGTACGTATGTTCCGTTCGGGAAATTGAATGGCCGTCGCAGCCAAAATGCGATAGAGATCAAGATAATTAAAAACTTTCCGATTGTATATAATCGTCTTTATCGTATATTATCATTATACGTATATATAATATTTTTAATATTATATTTATTATATAAAACACGTTTATTCTCTCTCTCTCTCTCTCTCTCTCTCTCTCTCTCTCTCTCTCTCTCTCCCTCTTCCAACTATAATTACAAAATAATTTAGATATTTATACGGATCTGAGTTATTATATAATTTATACAAAAAAGAAACGATAATTAAATGTACGAAAGAATTATGTAAAGTAAATTTCCAACAAATCCCAGTTTTAAATGAACGCTTTTATGAAGGAATAAAAAATTTTAAGGGTCGAATTTTTTATACATTCCTGATATACAAAAATCTTGGATACTTGTTCTCTTTTTCAACAAAAGAAATTAATTATTTATTCATACTATAATTTAAAAGAAGAATAAATGTGAGGCCAGAAATATTGAATAATGTAAATTCTAATGGACACTTAATTGTCTATGGTAACATTTTGCGGAAATAATTTCCTACCGGGTTCGATCGGAAGAGATAATATCGATCGATCGCTAAAAATGAAGGAGATCGATTTCTAAAAGACAGGAAATCTCTAAGTATGCGAATGAAAGGGCTTAAACGATCGTCTCTAGTGTTTCATTCCTCTCACGAGTCGCTCGATGATTTTCTTTCGTCAGAGTACGTAGAACGGATAGCCGAAGAAACCGTATATGGATTTCTCGAAGCTATATTCCATCCCTCTTCTTTAACCCCTTCCGTTTTTATAACGATCTTCCGCCTTCGCTCGTTCTACGTCAGATCTCGCGAGATACATGACTGACCGCGAGCCTTCGCCTGCAACTCTCGCAGATTCCTCTGACTTGCCATTCTCGATCGTTATTACCTGCGCTTCTTTACAGTAGTATTTGCAACATTACAGTATTCGCAATTCTCTTGAACTTGTTTTGATAAAACTGAAGGAGAATTTTTACTTATCAAAAAATTTCTCCTGAAACAAAAATACATATGCTGCACTTTCACATTAGATATTATACATTAATAAATTCTGTAATGCAATTAGAGAGAGAGAGAGATTCGTGAATCGATATTATCCATTCACTTGCAGTGTTTGTTTATAACGTAAAAACGTTGTACGCGCCGTATCAGCGCAAAGGCGACGAAAGACATCATCCCACTCTCGTTCATCTCAATTCTGTTTAATCGCGTATCGCGAAGCTGAATTACTCGATATCGAGGCAGACGTAGAAAAATCATCATCGTCATCTAATTTCTCTACTTGCGTGACGATTATACCTTTCATTGCATTGTCGCTCAACAAATCAAACAATCAACAGCTCGATAATTCAACTTGTCAGTCTTCTTCTTTATTATTTTTATTTTATTTTATCGCTTATCAGTACAGAGCGATTACGAGAGAATCGAAATTCATGTATCAAGTTTAAATAACGGCACCGCGGATACCTAAACAATTCTTCTCCCAGACGACGATAATGATGTTCCGACAGGCTAGAATTGGCAAAGAAGGATGTAATATGAGAGGATGAATGCAGATAAAGGGATGGCTGTCGGCGATATGATAAAGTGGCGGCGCTAACCTCTCCGGCAAACTCTAGCGGTATCGACTGCGTGCGTTGCGTATACGCATCATACGCATCGGTGCATCGCGATATTGCTCTTCTCTCTCTCTCTGTTGCAACAGCGTGAATAAATAAACCGAATGTTTCATCAATTGGAGAATTTAATCGCCATCTCGAACTTCGCGATTATTCTAATCGCTTGATAATTGCAACTCTTACGCGCTCTTTCAATTCATGTAATATATATATAATGTTTTTCTTATATTTATTGTAATATCTTTGCTGAAATAGCGTGTTTCGAGCCGCGAAGTGTTTACTCGTCTCGCTGAAATCACGTATAATTTATAAGCGGTATCGCATCGGCGGTTTCCATTCACCAAGGATATTGACATAAGACGGCAATACGTCTATGATAGCCGCGCGTTAATCCGCCAATGGAAACACGGTATCAAGCTGCATTCGGCGCGCGCGTGCGACACGATTTCGAGATCGCGCACACGCTGCAGCATCACACGCGAGTCGATATACTACGAATTTCCGGCACAAAGGGAAGTGACGGCGATTAAGCAATAGATACGCATTTCGCAAATGCGCTTTCCTGCCACTAACGATCGCGAGTGACATGGAAAGCGTAATAGAAACGTCATCGCGTTATTAAGGATAGAGGCGCAGCAATCAATAATTCAGGATGTCTAGTCTGGAAAAACACGAAAAACTTGGAATTCTCAGAGATTTCTTTTGTACCTGGAAAAATCAGGGAATCCTGGGATTTAAAAAAAAAAATCCTTTAATTTTACTCTTATTATATTTATATATTTAAAATACATTATAAATATATATTTATATATATTCAATGTCTTAACGAAGTATTATATATGCAGTACATTTTTTATTGTAATTTTTAGTGACCAAAAAAAGCCAGGAAAATTTTATGCAAATGAAAAATGCTTATTTTACGAAAGTTATTTATTTATTTATTTTTTTTTTGGTACATTTATACAAATTTAGCGTTTGAAATTTTAGAGACTGTGTTTTTCCTTCGCGTGAATGAAAAATATTAGAAAAAGCATAGAATAAAGAAAAATTTTTATTTTCATAAATCGTACCAAAAAATCTTTAAAATATTTTATCCTTACCTAGAATTGTGTGAACAAAATACCTGGAAGATCAGGAAATTTTTTTACAAAATTTGAGTAAACACCCTGATAACGATCGATTAAAAGATCGTTCTTGCATACTTTGTGAAACAAAATTTTACGTTTTTGAATATACGGTCAAAAGTATATTATTTTAGATTTAATAACGAAAAATATTAAAAAAAAATATAAAAATATATTTAATTTTTTCTCGGCAAATTACATTATTTTACAAGAGAAAGACGTTCAACGCTAATGACGATCGTTTTCATCGCAATAAATTTTTGCAATGTGTGTACTATTGTGTGTACTATTGTACAATTATTTAAATATACCGGCGCTTTAACGCGGATTTGCGTTAAGGAGAGAAACGAGTTCATGGTAATCGTCGTTATGCGCGATACGCTAATCGCTCACAGCCATTTTCTCGTATCTGTATATATATATATCCGCTTCGGGTGATGAGAGCGCGCTACTTCGACGCAAAACCGTTTGTATATAAAACCGTCGACCTAGTAATGAACGCGCCACGAAGACGATTGGAAATGTATAGCGCGGCGGGGAACGTAATAGGTAGAAATAGAAATGCCAATGCGATTATTACCGTCCTCGCGCGCGCCAACGACGCGCGGCGGATGAAACGGTGGCGATTACTCAACGCAACATTGAGCAATTGTAAGAGGCAGGAGAGTATGGTGAGATCTCGGTTAGATTTGCACAATACAACCTGCGAATATTAATATACATGTATGACACGACGATCCTCGGGTGAGAAAAAAAAAAGGAACGCAAGGACGGCTGATATAAATTCTTCCTTAATGAGAGACAAGGCCGCAATATTTACGCGTTCGTCTTTGAACCCTCTAATATCGACATATTTTAAATATATGAGTAAGTAATTAAACATATAATAATTATTAAATGTATATGCAATATTACGTATATAATAATATTAAATATATATATATATATATATATATATATATATATATATGTGTGTGTGTGTGTGTGTGTGTGTGTGTGTGTATGTGTGTAGGAGCAAATACTGAGATAATAATTGATTTAATTTGTAGCTATTCAATTAATTGCAAATTATATAGTATCGCGTCCTCATTTAAAAAAAAATATGCATAGCTATATTTCTATATATGAAAGGATTATATAAATGCATATATTATTCATTCATCGTTGTAATAAATCCAGTCGTAAAAGATGGTCTATCTTTATAAATTTATGATGTGATCGTGAAATCTCGGCAGAAAATCGAGTTACTATCGTACGGATACCGATAACGTATCGGTATCGCCTTAGGGAAAATAGTTGCGACGATGAAGGTGAAAAGAAAAGAGAGAAAGAAAGAAAATAAATGGCAGATCCTCGCCGTTTTCACGTATTCAACGCGGAGTCCACGATATAGTGGGAGGTCACAATGGTTTCACGGATGCCTACAAGGTGCTACGTTCAACATCGATCCCCATGCTCAATTATCATATTGGGTCTGGGACCAGTTTCCTCTGGTCCTCCGTAACCCTCCCGTTCACGACATTCGTCTCGCTGTTCTTCTTTCCGGGCTAAGGAGCATCATCTCTTTCTCTCCTTCCCTCCTGTTCTCTTCGTCTTCTTCCTCTTCTTCGGCTTTCTCCTCTCCGTTCGATTTCGCTCGTTGTGTTTCTCTCACGTTCCCGATCAAGATCATCCCTCCTTTCTCCACCGATCGACTCTCCTCTTTTCCTCTCTTCTTTCTCTCTTTTGCTCACGCTCGTCTCTTCCGCCTATTGTCGATTGCCTGCCAGCATAATGCATCTTAAACGGCGGCGCCTCAAAGATCGACGCCTCGGTCTGGCCTCTTTGGGAATTCTTCAATATAAATTAGATTCTTGAATGGGGATTTTAGATGGTTGGTATGACCGCGACGGGGCGACGAGGAACGAAGCGTATCTTCGGGCCAGTTGAAGGGAACTCACGTATGTATTTATTTATCTATGCGCTCGAATATTGGAATATATTTTCCGGCGTCTTCAAACTTTTAACTTCGAGCGTCCTCTTGTCGTCGACCGCTCTTATCGTTCTTTATTCTCGATCGTTTTCAGTGTGAGATTATTTTTCAAAGTCTCTTTGAAAAACGTAAATTGGAGGAAATAATGTATCGAGTAAATATTTTACTTGATATATTAAATCAATCTTTTAATTCTATTTATTTCGAGCGTATCGAAAAAGATTGAAGATTTATTATCTGACAAAAATATATTCCTTTGTTACGGTTTTTTTTTTTTTTTAAATATATGTAAAATATGTTACACAAAATTGTGAGAATATTTTTTAATAACGCGAACTGATCGAATATAGGAAATTATTTCATCACGCGATAGATTATGCAAACTTAGAGAGAAAGAGAGAGAGAGAGAGAAAGAGAAAGATACGTGGGAACAGAGAAAACTTTCTAACTTTAATAGTATAATCAACATAGTAATATAATCCACGCTGATATCGTCTCGATCGATTGAATATTATGATGAAACAAATTTTTGCGTACCTTTTGCCTAGAATTTCCCTTTCTTTCGTGCTGTTTTGATTCATCCGCGATTTTGCATCGGTAACTTGGACTTGAAAATTTACGATGGCACAAATAAAAGCGTTATCGTAATTTTTTCGTAATGTTCGAATTAATTCTTAGATTAATTAAATATTGAATTGAAAAGAAACACTCACCCTCTTTTTATTTCAATAAGAGAAGTCTTTTTTTTTTTGAAATTACAGAACGTGATTATCATAATTATGATCAGTAATTGAAATCAGATAATACCCATCAGATAGTATAACTTTATAAAAAATGAAATTAATTTCTTCTTATTATATATTTTTTTAAGTGACAGTAAAAAAATGATTGACGTGAAGTGCGGTTTACCGTGTTTACAACGTCGAGTATTGAACTCGATAAGATTTATGGCAGTTTCAACGCGTGATTTCTAGTCAATGCCCTTTGGACTGAAATATACGTAATCGAGTTCCTCCATTATCGAAACGAGCTTATGTATCGAGTCGTGTTTACAAGATCGTAGCACGTTGTAACTACTTGATAGTCCCAACTGCATCGTATATCGCCAGATACCTACACTCAAACATTCAGAATCGCTTATCTGTATATTTATAAACATACGTACCTTCCGTGTATATCCACGTTACGACGTCGAGAAATATCATAGAATGAAAGAGGACGATATTATTGCAAGAAATTAAAGACGATAGAAAGCAATAAAGATCAATTTATTTTATTGTTCGTTGAACAATAAACACATATAAAAATACATATAAAAATAATGTAGAATATCACGGAGAATAATAACGAAAATCGTATATGCAAGTAGTTAAAGAATAAAAATAATATTATTCAGTTGTGATGAAGCATAAAAAAATGCAAAAAAATTAAACTACAAACATTAAGAATTAGAATTGATTTATTATAAACTGAATGATAAGTTAAAATTTGACGGAAGCTATACATATATGTAGAATACGTATTGTAATAAATAATTCTCTTAATTCAAATTTTCAGTATATGTTTACATTTGATTTGTCGCAATCGAGTTATACTGCGAGACATTCAAGCACGTATCTTTGAATCGAATAAAAATTAAAATATCGGAGAGCGACGGATAAATATATCGGACAAATATAAATAACGCACGGTAAACAATAAGCGATGACGAGAAGCATAACATTACATTAATACCGAAATAAATTCACGGGAGAAAGAGAACAGAAGAGTAGTAGTCGTGCTTAGGCACAAAAGCGAGAGCGAGCAAAAGAAAGAACGAAAAAACTGAAGAAGGACGAGAGGTGGGATATGACGATGAAGGATGAAGGGTGGGGAGGGGAGGGGAGGGGAGGGGAGGGAGGGCTGCGGGAGAAAGGATGGAGAAAGGAGAGTACTTGCGGCGCGTAGAGAAGCCCACACGAGTCTGGCCGGATACTCACACTTCCGGTCCTACACACGGGCCGGGGCGTCGTTCTCCTTTGCTTGGCGCGAGAGCAAGATTAGCGTGTGCGTATACGTATAGTATCGCGCACGCATGGACGCACACCCAAAAGACAATACCGTCGTACGTCACACACGCGACTTATGCTCTTTCTATCGGCGCGACGGCGGTGGCGGTGTTGCTACAATGACGTCACGCTGTCGGCACCCTACGCACGCATACGCATACGCACACCCACACTCACACATACGCGCGAGTCCGCTCGTTCTCCGTTCGTTCTGCGCGTTCGTAGACTTTTCTCAAGATCTGAGAGGTTAAGATTTTAGTGACATTCTGAAAAAGCTCGTCTCATTACGTAGGATAAAGAAAGATTGTATGATATATTCTCGAACAGTCTTTGATTATCGTGCATCTTTTCAAATTTAAAGTTGCGCTGGCTGTCACACGCATATTAATTATTTTATAATTAGTACAATTTATAAGATTTTTTTAATGTAATATTAGATATATACGTTTAATGAATACGCTTTAAAGATGATATTTGTAGGCTCTTCAAACTTTTCTTCCTTTATAAAAAAGAAAAATTTAATTGTTATTTGATTTCTCGTTCTTCCCTCTCGAAAATTTACGTTTGCGATGGAATCGCTATTCTAGAGAAATGGAATATCGAAGACTCGTTATGGGCCGAGGGGATAAATTAACGACGCGAGTTTCCGTCCGGGATCGGGCGTTGCGCGCCCGCGGTTCTTTCGATGAGACAAATTTAGATCTGCGGCAGGAAAAAGTGGACGCGCGTAGATTCACGCGGTCTGTTTACGGAGAACCCGAGGGCCCCCGAGTGGTAAAAGTTCACGACGCGCGCGCGCGCACGCGGAGGGCAACTAAGATGGTGGGGGAGAACAACGAGTCGGGAGGGAGGTAAGGGGCGCGCAGGAGCGATTCGAGAATCGGCGACGACTTCCGGCGGCGGTTCCGTTGACCCCGCGGCAAAAGTTGATCGGCAACCGTGCCGTACGTTGGCTTGTACGCGACGCGGAAGGTACGGACCGCGTGTATTCGCGGAGGGACGCGATTCGCGCTGCCCCCTTTTCCCTCCCCTTTCTTCCCTGCGGGGAGAAGAATCTTCTTCCGATCTCTCGAACCGAGAAATGAGAGCTCTACTAAATGCGCGAATGAAATATCACCTTAATTCAACTGAGAAATGTCCGCGCTCTCTTCGCGCGACTAATTTATAAAGATGGATCCTTTGAATTTTATTTATAGGAGCGCGCGAAAAAAAAAGAGTGCTCCAGAATTTTATACGTCTTTTAAAATAAGATAGGATAATTGTTGTATAGATTTAAAAATGAAAATGTATATTTTAGCAAATTAGATTTCGAAAAGATATAAATGGATTGTTGCGTCATATTTATTTATTGATTAATCGTAATTAAATTTTAACAGGAATTTTTTAATTTAATTCTCAAGATACTTCTCGAGATTAACAATTTTTGCTGAATTTTGAACTGAATATTTGTGCATACGAATTTACAGTAATAAAATATGGGATAATAACGCATTTCATAGCTTTAAAATTATTTGCGTTTAAATTCCGATACGGTTGCGACGCGTTCAATGAGAACCTAGGGCGGAGGTGTTGATAATGGAGGTGGAACGTCCACGCACGCGATACATTCGATTTTATACGCAAACACTCGCATTGCGAATGTCGTCCCTTACACGTAGGAACGCAGTTAAGCGTACAACCTCGAAGGAGCACCGTCTCATTGTAGACAGTATCTCTTCTCGCGAATTTGAATTAAATATCATCATGAAGGACCGATCCGCGTGTAATCAATTTTGCGCGAATTATAAATTATATTGCTATAAATTGTTTATAAATTATATTACAAATTTTACGCGTGTGTATCCATAATCAAATTTGTTATTGTGAAGTTATATTATAGTGCAAAGTGTGAGGCATATTTCGTAATAAGTACCGAAAATCTAAGATAAATCTATTGTTAACGTTTCTATTGACGTGGTAATGATCTCGACATAATAACGGTTTTAGTCAAGGTGAATTAGAAGGGGAACGATATATATGTAACTATACAATATTCATCTGTGCGCTTCAGCAAAGTGAAAGGATTTATTCCCGTCTTCGCAAGGTGGTGGAAATAAATTATTCGCACGTAGAGAATGCATATACATAGTAGCTAATAAAGGAACATACCTCGTAGAGAAAGCGAAGGGTGAGCGAGCCCAGGAAGGGTGGCGACGTCGAGGAATAGTGACGGAGGCGGAGGCGGAGGCGGCGAGTCGCGCGCACGCGCGCGCCATATGTCCGACACTTTATGAATGCACGTCGCGCGGCCGCGTGTGCGTGCGTGAGTGCGTGCGCGCTCGTCTGTACGCGCCGTACTACGTACGGCGGCGGTGGCGGCGGCGGCGGCGTTGCATTCATGCGGCCCGGCGAGCGTATTTGTCGCGTAGTAAGTAACCCATACGCGAGCGACGCGTGCGTGCGTGCGTGCGTGCGTGCGTGCGCGATAAATGGAGGGCGCCGATGAATGTACTTAGAATATCGTTGCACCCCGCACAAATCGTTAAAACGAGAGCCGTCCCGCGCCTGCGGCCACGGCCTCCCGCGGTATTTACGGCACGGAAAACACGCGAGATCGATATACGAGAAAGATTTGACGTTATATCGTCTGTGCTCTTGTAGATTACACTGCTTGTATTAACGTAAAAGCACGCGATTTATTTTATCATAATTATTTTATTTTCATCAAAAGATATTTTTTTTTGCTATATTTTTTATGATTGAAAACAAATGAGATTTTTCAAATCAATCTTATATTTATATTTTAGGAAATTAAAGCTATAGTAGCTATTGAAAATAATATACGATCTAATTCTTTTTCAATGTCGCTTAAAATTAAATATACAATTTTTGTTTGAAATTAAATTAATTTTTTAATTACTACTGCTCATAATTATAATTGATCAATATAATATATTAATACTATATTCATATAAACAAATATTATATTGACATAAATAAAAATTTTAAAAATCAACATATTATCGAAACGTATATATAATATTTTATTAGCTTCAGTAATGCTTTTTATATAAATTGAATTTTGTTTGAAATATCGTTTTGTGCTTCGAATAATTAATGCATAATGCCTTTCGATTCGCTATCATGTATATATATATTGTATATAATGCCGTTCTCTGCGCCTTCCGCGCATGCGTTTTGTGCAATAATAATTACGCTCATTGACATTTTTTTTCCGGTTCATTCATCAGGGTTGACCCGACGAGTCAGAAGGCGGGTGTGTCGTTTGCCGCACCTCGTCGATCCCACGTGCTTTATTAGAACATATGCCGTGTGCGATATTTAAACACGAACGCGCGCATTCCTCTTGCATTAGGTATTTCAAATGCTTTATATAGCATGCTGCATTTAAGTAATCTAATTAACGATTCGAATTTAGATGCCCTAGAAAAAAAAGCATTATTCGATAGGATAATTAGGAGGAGAATTTATAGGGGAAACAGAAAATTGGATCACTTTGCGATGCACCTGTCAAACGTAAAAATACAAAACGGTTAGTGTGTTAGTGTGTATTATTTTTATACATTTTTAAAAATGCTTAATCAATTGTGTCAGCTGTCCGTTTCAATCTTATCATAATTGTAAATATTACACAAGTCTATATTTTGTCACATACACGTAATATTTTTCGTACCAATATTCGTTTTATTTAGTGTGACGCAATCTTGTTTAAAAATACGGATTTACATCGAGATATTTAATCAAATATTCATATATTAGCTATACGTCTGGCTTCCGCTTCATTCTCATCGTTGCGTCTGATTATACATCGCGCTCGTAACCGACCCTCCATCACGTTGAAGTCAACTTTACTCTTTCCTTTTCTTTCTCTATCTCTCTTCTCTCTCACCTCAGTTCACAATGTACATATTCTATATAATACGCACACGCGTGTTCGTAAATTCGCGTAATCGTTCACGCGAGGAAACATTCTCGTTCATACTCGTCAACTATTCAGAAGTCACAGGCGTGGAATAGACTATCGTTTCTTCATTTAAGTTTCTTTATATTTGCTATTAAAATCGAGATATAATTTCATATAGTTAGGATTTTAATGAATTTTATTTATTATTGATTATGTATAAATTTAAATGTATAAATTTATACATCTCGAAAAAAGATTTCTTATATTCGGGAGCTAATTATATGAATCTAAAAATTCAGAATATAAAATTAATTTACACAAGAGAATATACAGGTGGCCCAACCTTTGAGATCTTATAGGAAATTTAATTCTGAACAAAAAATTTCCTACAAACACGAGTCGAAAAATGTTTTCTTAAGAAGTTATCGCTCAAAAACTTCTGAAATCGTGATTATTTTACACATTTTTTTCAAATATCATGGAAAATGTGCGTCTTTTAACAAAAAATATTGAAACAAAAGTTGTGGAAAATTAAATTATCTTTCAAATGAGATGATTGTTATACGTTCCATAGATTTCGATATAATCAGTTTCAAACGTACAAAAAGTGCTTTTGTCACTTATTGTTAGATCGATTAAAGTTGAATCAGGACGAAATCCGTAAAGCGACTAGATCGGTCATTACTCGATGCCGAAAGTATATTGGAGTTGGGGGGACATTTTGAGAACAGTTAGTTTTTTCACGTCTTTATTCATTTCTACTATTACGTGCTATTTAAGTTTAAAAAAATTAATTTTATTTTCATTAAAAAAAAAAGTTTTTATTTTTTATTTTTATCGTTTTTTTCAAGAAATTGATTAAGTTTCATTTTCTTTTCACCTTTCGCTCTTCCTTTGCATTAGAGGTTTTTGAGCGATAACTTCTTAAAGAAGCATTTTTCGACTCATGTTTATATAGGAAACTTTTTGTTCAGAATCAAATTTCCTACAAGATCTCAAAGTCTGGCTGGAACGTTCGGGGCTGTTCTGTATAATTATTTTTTTATATGATAATTTTATCAATTATGTTCTTTTCCTTTCATATTTGTTCTTTTGCAATTTACGTAAAATAATGAAAATTATCGACTCATTATTCAAATTGAAAAACATTTTCGAGCCACAATTTGGATTCTGATTCACTGACAGACTTGATTCGCAGCATCGCGCGGATGCTGTAGTAAATGCTTCCATCTCAACACCAACATTCGTAAATTCTCGAATAGTATAAATGCATGTTTACGAGTACGATGCTCTTTTGCGATTCCCGATGTGTCGCGTATACTACGCATACAATAATTACGCTCACGCAATGCGGCTCATTGACTCCTTTATTTTCTTCACCCTCCTCTCGCCGTCGTCGTGGTCCATTCACCGATCCTACCGACCGAATAACGCGCCACCTCGAGTATCTATTTGTACATTCCGTACATTTGTATACCGACGATTCGTGTATGCGTGCGTGCGTGCGTATATATAGAGGGGGCGAAGGGGGAAATTCCGTTCGAGAGAAACAACATTATAGAACGAAGTGCGACGGATCAGAGGAGTGGAAGAACTGTGCAGGAGCAGGAGAACTGTATTTCTTCGTCTCTTCTTCTTCTCTCTCTCTCTCTCTTTCTCTCGCACATATATGTGTGAGCATACGAAGAACGATGCACAAGGGGAACAAGATGCGAGAGAAGAGAATTTCCTGTTGTATCTTTGGATGTGTGTGCATCTGCCCCAGCCTCTTAAGCCCCCCGAGCCACGCGCGAGAGCGCGAGTACCTATTAAGGCGCCATAGATAAAAGTCACCCGAGGCTCCCTTTTCATAATTAAAGAGTTCTCTGAGGAAAAAAAAATATACTCCCATTAATAATCATATTTTGAGACCGAAATCAAAGATTCGAAATCTTACGTTCCAAGAAATACAGATAGAGAAAACATATATGATTAAATATAATAATTCTATGAAGTGGCAGCTTGATAAATGTTGTATACCATGATAAATATACATTGTGTCACCCACGTGATAATAATAATAATAATAATAATAATAATTTTAATTTTAATTATTATTTATAACTATTATTATTATTATATTATGATTATAATTATTATTTTCAATTAATACCAACTTTGAAAAATTGAACGAAAGATGGCAGTCGTAGAATCTCGTTTTCCGATATTTAAAAAAATTATTTCGTTCGAAAGATACATACGAGACGCTGTACGCGTGTATGTATATATGCTATTTCAGGATTAGTAATCCTGGCTTGGCTTTCGCGTATCTCGTTGATGACGACAGACAAGAACTAGATAGCTTATCGTCTGATGTCCAAGTGCGCATATCAGGTACAAGGTACGGCTATCTTTGTCTCGTTCTCGTTGTCTTATTCCCTACTCTCGGCACGATCCTCCTTCCTCCTCGTGTGTGGTTGGATTCTCCTCCGTGTGTACAGCGTATATGTCTTACGGTCGTTCACACGGCTACGAGCGATGGAATGCACCGGCGTCGCACAGCCACGCACACCCTCGCGCGGATTCGTGTTGAGGAACCGTTAATGAGTCTTGCAGTTTTCTTAGACCGCCCGTGTGTTATCGGACGATGTCGTCGTCGGCGCGGGAAAGAGGGGGAAGGGGCGGCGGGATGACGGAAGACGGGGACTGACCGTTGGAACGGAACGAGATTGGATCCTCCTTTTCGGATTAGGAGAAAAAGAGCGCGATATATATGCCAGACACGAAATGTAACAAATACAAATAACGCGTGATTTTTTTTTCATTTTTTTTATTTTCTCTGATCATAGAATTTCGAAATTCGGAATGGAGCATAAATGTCATTAAGATTAATTTCTTAACTGCAGTTTGTAAATATACTGTATATATGAATTTTATACGTTGATTCGTACAATTTTTCGTAAGTTTCGGGGAACTTCTTGCGATTTTGTCGTGTGTGTGGTATGAGAGAAGGAGAGAGAGGATATCGGTGCCAGCAGGCCCAAAGTACGCCGATACTGGCGGTCTCTGGAAGGAGAGAGAGGAAGAATGACGGAAAGAGAGAGAAAGATCGAAGAGTAAGACAGAGAGAGAGAGAGAAAGAACGAACCAGCCAGCACCAGGCCAGTACACACGGTTGCAGCACTGTTTGGCGGCAGTTCGCTTCTGAGAATTAACGGGTATGGCCCTCTTCTCCCTACTCTACGGCAAAGCATCGCATACTCTCCCCTCCGCTGTATACATTCGTTATCTCTCTCTCTCTCTCTCTCTCCCTATGTATACGTGCATCCACGCCTGCGTGGCGCTGCCTGCGCGCGAGCGAACGCAGCGCTGCTTTACCGCGTTGTGCGCAGTAGCGAGTGCGCATCTGCGCATTGGCGCGAGCGTGACGCGCCAGCGATCATTCTCAGTATGGCATGCTCCGTCGTGTGAGTTGGTTGTGTTATCGTCAATCAGTGTATAATAGTAACGCGCCATGTCTCGCGATTCGCCGTTCTCATTTTCCGCCAATTCACTAATCACATCTTAACCTTTCTTCCCTGTTCGATTGTTTACTCATTTTCACGGCACTATTGCTACGCGTCGTCTGTGAATGCACGCGGATATTATCGGATTAATACAGTGTGCGATATGAAGAGGACGATACCGTACGATCGTTCATCCGATGGGAAAGAAACGCGGACGCACGAGCGATGCCGAGGAAAAGCGATAAAGAGGACACGTCAACGAAACTGCCGGAAGGAGAGCGCGTCAGTTCGTGAATGCATCCCCCGCGATGGGATCCGATGAAAATATTCCTATTCCGGCAACATTTGCGTTTCCGAAATGTTTGGGATCGAGAATGGGTGAGACAAAAAAAAAAAAAAAAAAGAGCATGGCGCGAGAAAGAGGCGCGATCGCGAATACGAGAGGAAAAAAAAAATGGGAGCGCGTATGAAACGCGGCGTGGAAAGCTGTCTCACGGGGAAGCCGTTTCTCAGGCCTTTCGGTCTTTCACGTAGTTTATCAGCCGAACGTTAACGATCGGTTATCGTGACGCGGGCGCCATGCGGGTGACGAAACGACGCGCACGTCCGTCCGTCTGTCCGTCCATACGCTCGCTTTCTGCAAGAGTCGCGTATTTTATATAAAGGGGATCCGTGTATATAAATATATCGGCCATCGTTTCCGATTCTCGACAACATCTCTTCGCTCGAAATTGAAATAAAGTCGACGGCCGGGATCCTGACTGAGAAAGAAAGACGCGCACGAGGCGAGAAGTAACGCTGGAAAATAATAATAAAAAGATCAATAATAATAGTGAAAAAAAAAACGCGACGCGCGCTGCGTGGTTTTTGACCGATAATCGCATCCCATTCCTTCTCTGCCATTGAGGTACGCTAATGGCCCTCGTAGTTCGGTCACGCTACACTACGGCGCGCCATAGTGCGCCGCGGAGACTTCCGGCCCGCCACAGGAAACGAGACACACGTGTTCGGGCGTGTGTGTTCCCATAATACGATCCGCCGCTCCCTTCCTCTCTCCCTCTCCCCCCCCCCCTTCCCGTCTCTTTCTCGTCTTCCCGCCGCGCCGGTTCTTGCTCTACAGTCCGCTCCACATTCAACCGGCCCTTCTCCAAGGGGGGGAAAAAAAAAGATGAGCGAGCGTATCGTAAATATGTGATGTATACACGCGTTTTCGTCCATTCGTCGAAACGTGCACGAAGATAAGTGGAACGGAGGGCGACGAATGAGAAAAATCCGCTGCCACTAGTAAGAGATAGCTATCATCTCTCTCGGGATGAGTACGTATATTATAATTCTTATTATCTTCCGTATCTCTATAACGGCTTCTTTAACCGCATTTCTTTCGCTGACAATGCGTGGAGAGAGAGAGAGAGAGAGAGAGAGAGAGAGAGAGAGAGAGAGAGAGAGACAGAGAGATTTACATAGAACTTACGCGAGCGAAAGTTTTGTTTACGGATTAACAATTATCGTTGAACTGTCAAAAGACAGACGTGTCGCAACTTCCTTCATTCTTCATATGTAAATTGTACACGTGTGTAGAATACCAAACGTAACGAACACAAATTAACACTACCACCGCACATTAACTTTTCTTAATATATTTGAGTTATTAAATGCGCGATCTTCGCGATGACAGCTGCTTACGGTACGAAGTGAGCATGCAACGATAGAAAAAGCAATCACCATTGCGGAAAAGGGGGGTGGGGGGCGGGGGGCATCGAATGAAATTCGATTCGATTTTGCATGCCATTTTTAAGTATGGAAATCGGGCAATATACTATATCTCCGGTGTGCATTTGCAGACAAGAATTCCATGCTCGCAACGTGGCGACTCAGCAGTATTTTTCTTATCGTTCTCATCGCATTCCTGAATATCATTGCCGTGCATTTTTTTCGCGTTCGCTCCGCGTAACTACTACCTCTCTCTCTCTCTCTTTCTCTTTCTCTTTCACTCTCTCTCTCTCTCTCTCTCATTCCCCTTTGCGCGGGAATCGAAACCGGTGTAATTTTCACGAGTCCAGTATTGCGAGATGTTGCGCAGATACTCAAAAATAATCTATATTTTTCTATGTATTTATTTCTCTGTCTTTATCTCTCTGTGTAAGGTAATTTTATCTTTTTTTTTTTTTTCTTCTTCTCATATCTGCGGAAATTGAACTCACTGACACATTACGGCGGTTTCAAAATTTCAGCTTGGAGATAGAATAGTTATCTCGTTTCTTTTTGTCGCTTGGCAATATAAAATACTCTTCTCCGTCTGCGCATATCTTTTTTCCTCGTGATAAAGTTGCTTCAAGCATGAGATTGATTCGATCGTATGTTGAACTCATTAGCATTATTATTCGCAACTGCTTCTTTCTACGTGTATTTCGTCGAATTCCATTTAATTCCCGTAATTGGAAACGAGTCTCGCGACTCTCTTTAACAAGTGGGAGCAAACACGTGACTCGCAAAAGAGCCCTTTGTTTCGCGTAAAGTCCCAAGCTATCTCTCTCTCTCTCTCTCTCTCTCTCTTCCATGGGCCTTATTACCTCGGACGTTCGTTCTCGCCTCCTTCGTTCGTAAAGCCCCGGCGCGTCGAGATCCTCTAGATTCTTATGCGTATGTTGTATTATGGTTAGTTGGGTCGAAAGAGAGAGAAAGATCTCTCTCTCTCTCTCTCTCCTTCCCCCTCTCGCTCGCTGCCGAGCCGTGAATGCGAACTGTAGGAGGCTGAGTTAAGGACAGGTACCAGTGGAATGCCGTCTTCGGACCGACCGCCTGAGAGTCTCGACCTCCGTGTGTTCCTCTCCTCGATGCAATCCAAACACACTTTCGTAGCGTGCCGCGCGAGCGCGCACCGTCTCGGACCTTTATGAATAACAACAAAGCGGAAGAGGCGTTGCTCTCGCGAAAATCGAGTTCGAATCGAGCTCGATATGAAGGAAGCGACGCGATAGCGCTCTCTTTGATAAAATAATTTTGAGACTAACATTCTTTTCGAAAACAATTAAATATCGCAGAATAATCTGCTCTGACATTATCACTGAAAGAAGAAACTTTTATATGATAAAGTATAATAAATAAATAATTTTATTATTTGGAAATTTGGATGCGAAAAAGCATGAATTTTAATGGGCATTTTATTTCTCTCTCTCTCTCTCTCTCTCTCTCTCTCTCTCTCTCTACCTCTCTACGATAGATATTTTAAATATAGAAGATATTAATTTGCAAACTATTCTATGGCAAGATCCAACGTGATCGATTCGAGATAGATGAGTACTCATATCACGATATTGGAATTTTATTTACGATTGACATCAATCGATATCAATCTATTTTCTTATATTTTCGTGTATTTTATTTTTATTTTATTTTCTGAAAACTGTGCACTCTTTTTTGTATGGTAAATCATCTCGGATATTTTCGAATGCAAATATAAATCAGATTGCACCATCGAATAAGTGTTGCAAGCTTATTGAAAATGTTACTACTTTATATCAGATTTATACTCGTTACACTCGAGTGCTATTAAAACATTTCGTTATAAATACAGATCGATTTTTCACGCTTGCATATTTTTGTTCATAATTCAACGAAGATCTCGACGGTTTCGTCGCGGGTAAAATAAAATTAATCTCGCACGAATAAGGTATCTTTTTGAGCGATTACTTTTATATATATATATATATATATATGTGTGGGAATGCAATTGCACAATATGTACCCTCTCGCGAAACCCGCTCATTTACCGGCTGAATTACCAAACGCGGGAGAATAAAGGAGACCGCGTTATATAGGTGCGCGCACGTATCGTTTCGGGGCCACGGTCCCGTGCCTTGTTTACGTCGTCGTACAGAAGGGCCCCCGGGGCCCGAGGCAAGCGTGAGAGCGGGCGCCTTCGCCGCGGAGCGTTTAGCGCAGTGGGCGCTCCTCGCTCCCCTCCCCCTACCCCTGCCCCCCTTCTTCCCTCTTTCCTCGTCTCACCCCCGTCTCGTGCTCTCTCTCTCTCTCTCTCTCTCTCTCTCTCTCTCTCTCTCTCTCTCTCCCCCCCCCATCTCCCAGAGATCTCCTTCCCTTTCTTTCTCTCTTTCGCGCGCCACCATTGTCGCTCTCTCGCTCGCAAGTACCATAACTTATCGCGCGGCGAATTCTATTTTTTCCCTCCCGCTCTTTATCATATTTCGTCCTATTGTGCTTTCTAATAATAAATCGTTACATTTCGTAAAAAATTAAGCGTTACTTATATCCATTTGTTCACGCATCGATGTTGTAGAATGCATCGTTATTACGAAGGTCCCGATATTACGGATATCATATGATAGCGATGTAAAAGTATTTAATAAAGGATAAAGGATATTTTTCGGTATCGACGATAATTTTAGCGTGGACCCTTATCGGGATACCGAAGGTACCCCGATACCGATGCGAACTGTCAAACGCGCGTAAGAATCCGTCGCGATGAGGAGACGCGTTGCGCGAATGATCCACAAAGCACGGTGTTCTTAGGGGGACCGCGGTCCCCGAATACTCAATAAACATCGCGTACGCACACGTACGTGCGCGCGCGTACGCGCACAGGAGAACGTCGTTTCCTCTCCGTCTTCTTCCTCGGTCGCTCCTTTTTCAGCGAGGGCAACGAGGCCGGTGCCTCCGGTGTATGCATGTGCACACGACGAGGACGGACGAGGAGCGTCTGAGCCGGCCTATGGCCGCCATGACAGAGCGGAATGCATGAGAACGCGGAGCTACTGACCCTCTCCCCCCGTTCCCCTTCCTCTCCTCTCTCTGTGTCTCGTTCTCTCATATCCCATAACCCCTCGGAGACCCCTTTTACCCTTTCCTCCTTCCCTCCTCTCTCTCTCTCTCTCTCTCTCTCTCTCTCTCTCTCTCTCTCTCTCCTGTGTTTCTCTTCGTCTCGCTGATGGAGAGTTTGTCTCTCTCTCTCTCTCTCTCTCTCTTTCTTTCTTTCTCTCTCTATTTCTCTTTAATCTCCATATCAATCTCGCTCGCCGAAACCGCGCGCCCGGGCTTTTAATCGCGCCGATTCAGAATTATCCCGGACAGCGCTCGTTCCTTGGGCTTATCCCACGTTCGCGTCGCGATACGTCTTTTGACGCGCATCTTATTCTTCCTCTCTATCTCTCTCTCTCTTTCTCCCTCCGTATCGTTAATTCGGCCGAGCGCGCACATAATTGACTCGTATGGGCCGTAACGCGCGAGCGCACGTCGTCGTCGGAGATAAGGAAAGAGATAGATCGGGGCGCGAGATGTTTTTGCTCTTTATATGCAACCGCAGCCAAACCCTTTTCGATACACTGATAATTTTTTTTTTTTTTTTTTTTCCCCCTGAAAATTGATTCCTACAAAATGTATTTATATTAATTCTCGCGCATTATTATTTGTTACAGAAAGACTTGATATATTAAAATGTATTTAATATTTGTCTAAAGATTTTTATATAATTTCTTAAACATTTTTTTTGAAAAGTTATGTTTGAAAAAAATGCCGTCTGAAAATATCTAATAAAGTCTCGCGTGAGAAAGCGTTTCGCAGATATCGAAAAAGGTGTCGAAGAAGGTTGCTGCGACGCGTGACGGAGGAGAGATTCGACGAATATCTCTCGAGACATTGTTCTACAAAATCGAACGACCCGAGAGGCGGATGGGAGACTGAGACTGCTACGACTAATACGACAGCTACTCGCGACGCGACAAATACGCAGCTACAGGTGCACACATATTGGACACATTTTTCTGTCGGTAGTTGTCGTGTGCCAATCGGTCACATAACGGTCGCACGGTCGTAACACGACCGCTTCGCGCCGCTGTCGCCGCCGATATGACGTCAGGAGATCGACGACCGTGTATCCGCGTCGCCGCGACGGTCATTCATACGACTCTCGATGGAAGCCCGCGCGTTGGAATCCGAGGGCGAGGAATGTGACAGGAAATAGTCGCATGCTCGTCGTCGCGCCGTGTCGGTCAGCGCGCGCGAAAAAAAAAAATTCATATTGACCTACGCGCGTTAGACGATCGCAATACTCTCGCATATAATTTCAATTCCTTCGATCTTGACGAAATTATAAATTAGATTTCGAATTTTTTTTTTTTTTTTTTTTTTTAACGATAAAACAAGCAGCTGTTTGACGATATATTTTACTTCGTAATTTTCGACCTCGAAATAACGAGGTCAAATTTGACGGTTAAGATTTTATTAAATCGTTAGAACGCAAGTTGTATTATTACATTATTTTGCAATCGATCCTTGTTTACACAACGAACGTCCGCGGCTTATTGTCTCGCGCGGCGCGCGATGTCCGATTAATCGAATCAAAAGACCTCTCGTTAATCGCGCGTAACCGCCAACGGCTACATCGCGGTAATAGTAGAGGAAAGCCGAAGAGCGAGAAGCGTGTGCAATAAAGTCCCGAGCGCGACTTAATACCGCGACGACGATGACGACGACTCTCTGCTCCTCTCGTTGGGTCGTTGACTCTATGTGTTTCTTCTTTCTTCGAATCCTGGGGGCCCCCACAGTCTCTCGTACCAGATCCTCTATGCCTGTGCTCCTCGCACATGCTCTCCCAACTCCCGACTAAATCCGTCCCTGCAGCAACCTCCTCTCCTACCCGCCCCTCTCTTCTCTTCTCTTCTCTCTCTCTCTCTCTCTCTCTCTCTCTCTCTCTCTCTCTCTCTCTCTCTGTTCTTCTCGCGTCGTACCTTTCTACGTTCTCATTCTTTCTCCCCCCGTCGTTTTTCTGTCGGCATGCACGCGGATACTTCTTCGTTCCTGCTAGACGGTAAACAACACGCCACGCCATTCCTACACTTCTCCCATTCATATCTCTCCCGAATTATTAAAATGCCGCCGCGTTCCATCCAGGAGCGTACGAGCTGAATGTTAGAGTTGACCGTGATCTCGCGACGTAAATTTATGCTAATTATTTTTTCTTCTTCTTTTAATCGGTGTCATGAATGCAGATTATCAAGGTAATCGGATTAAAACTTGTTGCAGCATTGATGCCAATTTTTAATTCAATTTATATATACGAATTGATATCTAGCGCTCTATTCCTCTTGTTAATGGAGAATAATTAATGCTTTTGTGTGATGAGGTGTTGAAAAAAAAAAATTGCAGTGAAAAAGAAATCGTTGGATATTCTCAAAAGGTAGCGATTGTGCGATTAGAGTTGTATTATCGCACTGTTCTCAGTCGCTTAATAATTTATAAAGTGCATTGGTACAGTATTTTGCGTCATTGGAGCTATGAATCACTAATGCCTACACTTGACTCTTTGAACTTGCTGCTAAGATAGACGTATCAACGTGACCGACTCTCGTAACTGATGGTATTTTACCAACCGTAAATCATCATTTTGTCGCGTACAGGCATTTATTTAACGACAGGTTAACGCATTTGTTGTGATCGATAGAACTTTTGCGTATCTGTCAAAAATTAATTCACTCAAATCGTTTCTATGATAAATTTGGCGCGCGCGCGCCTGTCTGTGTATATTACAGATAATATTTTCTCTCATAATATAAATTCTAATGATTCTTACAAAATCATTCTCTTTATCTCGCGCGTTATATTTGGCATTTTTTTGCCTCTCTCTCTCTCTCTCTCTCTCTCTCTCTCTCATCTCGCTCGATTCTTCGAAAATCCTGCGGCATCTTCGGCATCGCGAATCAATACTTTTCTGCGATAACTGCCTCGGGAGGGACCGTTCAACAGGTGCTCGCTTCTCTCGGTCGGACGCCGAGAAGAATACCGCTGAGAGACGAGGAGGCGCGTGAAAAGACGGGTGGGGGGGGGAGAGAGATCGATGAAGAAAAAGAAGATGCTAATTGGAGCGGACTTGTACCGTCCAGCAGCGCGTGTTAACACGACTTCCAGGTATTCAACATGCTCTCCTCTCTCGCCTTCTCTCTCTCTCTCTCTCTCTCTCTCTCTCTCTCTGTTCTCGGCCCTCGCGGACGAATACCGTCTGTAGTAGGTGCTTTCGGCTAGACGCCGGCTTCCTTCAAAAAGGAGCCTTTTGGAACTCGAACTCGCTATTTGGGTTGGGGGGAGGGGAGAGACTGCATCAGGTATACACACACACGGTTTGCGCGGAAGAAACGACGCGAAGGAAAATATTTCTATAAACTATAAATGACTCTTCGTGACATCTTTATCTTGTGTTCCCCCCCCCTCCCCCCTTCCGTTCATCGTCTACTCTTCACTCTACTTCTCCTTTCCAATTTCTGACATTTCTCCTTCTTGTGCGTACACCCGTTAGTCGGATCGTCGACAAATATTTGCACGAATTCAGGGCAACCGCTCGTAAATTAGAGGAAGAGCGAGGAGAGAGGGCATGCTTTGAAATTCTTTAGGGCCGAGCCCCGGTTGGCCCCTGGGCTCTCGTTACCCCCTCCTTCCCACCCTTGCCATCCATCCATTTACCCTCCGTACGTACGCATTTTTTTTCTTTTTCCTCACGCTTCTCCTTCGGTCTCGAAAAGTCTTTGGCCTCTCGGCCTATGTCAGAAAATTAAAACGGCTCTACGTTCCTGTTTCTCTCTTCAGCGAAGCCGTGCTTGATGCTCGTCGGTATCAATCGCGTGGAGGCTCTGCTCGTGACACGTGATTCGTGACCCGTTCGCGCGTTCTCCGAAATTCGCTTGACTCTCTGAATCATCGCATGGAATCATGACCGCCCTTGGGTCTTCGAGTTATTAGATTTCGTCGCTAATTGATGGCTGCCGAAGCGGGCCTAATCGGCGAGATTAGGAGTTAACGAGCGCCGAACAATAAGTGTACGAAGTTCTCGAAATCGGCGATTATTTTCAGACGCAATTATCTTCACGCACGTCGTCAAATTTACAGTCAGAAATCGGTAGATATACTCTAATAATAGGAAATCGACTCGTTTGTCATGTCGTAAGTCTTGATGTAATGTATATGACTCAATTTGATGATAAGAAGTTACGATATCTATAATTTCCGATTGAAGATGATATAATAACTAGTTATTTTTTTTGCAATCGATATTCGAATATTTTAAACGTTATTAATCTTACAAAAAGAAACAAAAATCGTGATAATATTATGACAGAAAAAATTTTTCTCTCTGATTGTTTTCTTATAATATTTCTTATAAATATTTTTTTAACAAAAGGGCAGGCGCTTAGATGGCCAAAAAATAGGATTTCATCAGCTTGTAAGCGCATGCTCTTTCGCGTACTCGCGAGTATGACCGTAAAGGGTACGAGAAGAGAGAAAGATAAGATGCGAAGTGGTCGAAGAAGGAGCGACTTCTACGACGATGCTGCGTGGATCGGCATCGTCGTAGTTATACAAGAGATAGAAAGAGGGAGAGAGAGTAAGGAACATTCGAAGAGTGCGCGACGCTGGAAGGGCGAGAGAGAAACGGAGGGCTACGAACGACGCTGAACGGGGATGACGATGAGGGAGCAGGGAGGGAGCGCGGGCGTTGGGGGTGGGGGCAGTGGCGATGTCCTAGCGAAGGTCACGGCCGGGAATGCGGTTTACGTCCGTCGGTCCAAAGTGGCGTGCCGCGTTGCGGAGCTCTTTCTCTTCTCTTCTCTTCTCTTCTCTTCTCTTCTCTCTCTGTCTCGGTCTCGCTCCCTTCGCTTTCCTGCCCTCTCGGATACCGCTACTCCCTCCTCATCCTCCCGCGTCCGTTCCCTCCGCTTTCGCTATCTCTCTTCCTCTCTCCTCGGTCTCTCGGACCCCGCGGCGCAGACTGCAGGAATGCACCAAATGCACCGCGCTGACCGATGCTCGTCCCCGTTCCACCGCTTCCACTTGTTTACTTCGGCCGTTTGCCTCTCCCTGTTCCTTCTCCCTTACTCTCTCTCGTTCCGTCTCTCCTTCGTAAGGTCTTTTGTTTCTTTTTTTCTCCGGTCGGCTACTCCGCCTCCGCGGGCCACTCTCGCATCCTTTACATCCTTCTGCCGCCGCCGCCACTCCCGGGAACGTTTCTCTACCACCGTGTACTGGTGCGCGTCTCTTCTTTCTCCTCCACGCTCTCACGATACGCACGTACGTAT
The DNA here is from genome assembly GCF_030449975.1 of Polyergus mexicanus. NCBI lineage: Eukaryota > Metazoa > Arthropoda > Insecta > Hymenoptera > Formicidae > Polyergus > Polyergus mexicanus. Next base: position 3,216,715 of record NW_027223327.1, on the reverse strand, counting down.
GCACGCACACGTGTGCGGATCGGTACGCAGAAGAAGAAGTATGTTGTCGTTGCCGGGGATACATACCGGGTCGTACATCGCGACGCGCGTTCTCGCGCCCTCTCGCCGCTCGCTTTCTCTCTCTCTCTCTCTCTCTCTCTCTCTCTCTCTCTCCCCCTTTGTCTCTCTCTTTTTTTCTCATCCGAGATGAGGCTACTCTCCATTGGCCTTCTTTGCCGTGTCCTTCGATCGCACTTCCTTTTACGCCCCGGTCCTGGGATAACTCCCGTTCATGGGAACGCGACCCGAGCAATATCGATTGTCGATCGACATTCCTGATGGTCTTGTCGATGTGATGCCTTGGGTGAGGACGATCTTCATTTTAAAGAAATTTTTCGTCTTCAGCAATTAAAGAGAAAGATTCATAAAATTATTATATGTTCTTTCATACATATTTTTTTTTTCTTTTATCAGAATAAAATCTTTATCGATTTATATTTATTGAATAAAAATTTAAGTTACAATTTTGGTAGATCTGGTTCAAAAATTTGTAGAATTTTGAAATGTTATAAATATTGAAAAATATATTTTTCTACATCTTATCTGTTGGTATTAAACAAAAACAAAAAAAAACTTGATATTAAGAATATATAAGGACTTGCTCCCATTTCATACTCTTTTAAATGATATGTATAATTTCTCAGATCTTCCCATTAATTGCATAAAATATATTCAAGCGTGTATATCTTTTAATTAAATTATTAATAAACAATCTCTATTCTTTAATCTGAACTTTCAGAAAGATTATCACTTACAATTTTCTATACGGAGATAAAAATCAAATGAGCTTTATCAATTCGATCGATACATTATGCGTAGCTCAAAAATTTTGGCGAATTTTTAAATTGCGCGTCGCGCGAATACAACATGAACCGTAATAAGAATCTGGCTGAGCCAGCTGACGCGAAATCACAGGGTGCAGAGACCTCGGTAGAGATTTGACAAACTCTCTTCCCCTTTCTCTCTCCCCCCTCCTCCTCCCTTTCGACCTCGTCTCGCACATCCCCGCTCTATTCTCGTCTGTCTCTTTGGCCCTGACCCACCCAAAGGATGCAGTCACCCCGCGTATGGCCGACGGGATGCGCACGAAGGGAGAGAAGAAAGGGGGAGGGGGGAGGCGGTCTCCGAACCGCCGTCCGTAACTAGGATGAAAAGAGACCAATGTTACACACGCACGCACGCACGCATGCACGCACACGTACGCAGGATGCGAGGGGCGACGGAAGGGGAGGGTGTACACGATGCGCCATAGCGCGTGTGTGCACGCGTAAAACATGCGCGCTATGCGTGCGAAAGAAAAAGAGAGAAGGAAAACGATGCGGCCGCGCGGCGCGGCGGGGCGAGAGAGCGTCGAAGGGGGTGCGTGCGTTCCACAAATCAATACCTACGCTGAATCCCGCGTGTGTACCAGCCGTGCACGACGCACGAAACATATCACCCACCGACCCAAACCCCATACGGATGACATAGCAGCTGCACACGCGGCCGCGGCATATGTCGTCGCGCGTCGTCTCGTAACGATCGTGCCAAATCTTAGATCTTTTTTTTTGTTTCTTTTTTTTTTCTGTTTACAGCTTGTCCGTGACGCGGTAAACAATCTGTCGCGAGAATTCTAACTATCTTGCGATTCAAATAGCAAGTTGTATTTTTAACATTTAATATTCGTGAATTAACTGAAATATCTTTAAAACGAAAACGCTTATAAATTATTATTATATGAATTGTTTCATTATTATATTTTTGACCAGTTATTAATATTTAATTGAATATATCAGATCAAATTTCGTATACGTCAAGAATAGTTTATATTAGATTCTATTTATTTTTCAATGAGAATCGCATACTTTCTTGACATCGAAGGAATCGTAGTGTGCAATAACGATTCCGGTAACGATTCTTCCGCGTCGAGTAAATTTCTAATTTGCTTTCGTAACACGGATCGAGGTCGACAATGACGACGACGGTGATGGCGACGGTGGCCGTAACGAGAACAACGATCTCGGGCATCCGGTATTGTGTCGTATTGCGAACGAAAGATTTACCTTCGCGAAGCAGACTGGTCGATAGATCGATACATCTCAAACTGTATTTTTGCGATAAATAAAAATGTAAGAGAAAGGATATATTCTATCATTTAAATTATTAAAAAACTGAGGCTTTTATTATATAAAAAAATGTAAATACCGTTTTGTAAATTGGATATAATTTTTTATCTTGATTAGCTTTAAGGATCTTTTATAAATATTTTAAATTATATTACGATATAATTGTTTTTAACGCTCGTTCTTATAAATTTTGTTTTGTTTTGTTTTTATAATTTATTTCAATCCATGCTTTGGCATTTATTTAGATTGCTTTTAAAATATACATGATTAATTTAGACAAAAGTAATCGGTTAAAGATTGACGATGTCTAATTAAATGTGAAAAAAAAATCCGCCTTTTCGATCATCTCGATCTGTGAATTTCCAGTTTGCATAGAGACGCGTTTCTGCGCCGCATCGTGTAACCGCGCCCTTGACGCGACGCGACGCGACGCGACGCACTCGTCGCTTATCCGATACTCCGATCCCCGAGTACGTGTGTGCGTTTGTGGCGGCGACGTCTCTGGCGGAGATAGTGGTGGGAGATTTCATTCAGTGCACCTCTCGCTCGCCGCTACGCGCATGCGCCCGCCGGCTGCGCGTACACACGCTACTCACGCTGGCTCCCCTCCCACTCGGACGACGACGAAGACGACGACGACGCTGATGTTCCCTCACGCTTACAACACACGCAAATATACGCACGTATATGTATATACGCGGAATCTAGTATCTCTACGTTTATATATACGCGAATAATGTAGTAGCATATTTTCGCTCGCTCGCACGGTATTTTCTTTCTCTCCTCCTGTATCTCTTTGCGTGCGTATCTACTTATAAAAGAATGCGTGTCAGAGAGCGAATGCACGCGTGAGAGAAGGAGGCCAACGCGAACGGCCGAGTGACCGAACCAGCGAAGAGGACCACACGCCGGCGTGATTATTCGTGAGAATTCCTTGATATTCAAGAATATTTCGATACTCCTCAACCATAAGTTGCGATAAACGCAGCTGTATCGAGGCGCCACGTGCGATACGTCGAGATATTCAAAGCTTTATCGCAATGCTCCATTTGCAAATACATTGATACTACTTTAATGAGGAGTGACAGTGATATTAGTAGTGAAGATGACCTAGAAAGAGAAGGAATTCGATGGACGATAAGCTCTTAAATCGGTATAATGACCGTGAAAAAGGGAGTTTTAAGACTCGATATACATACACTTACTACTTTTTAATTTTAAAGAATCATTTGCAATTTATCCGCGTGACAGTAATCAACCTTATTTAATATCTGATTAAATATTTGAAATAAATATCAAACATATTCATTTAGCAAATTTAATAATGTCAATATTATACTCCAAACCCGAGATTTAAATTAAATTTTTAATTTATAATATATGTGTGTGTGATACGATAAACATGCATATGAAGGATTTGCAAGATTTAAAATAAGATAGATGGTTGATGCAAAAATAGACGTATGATTGTGCAAGAAAATTAATAATGATATATTGCTAAGAAAATCTTTAAAAGTAAAAGTTTATACAAAATTTTCGAGCTCTAAAGCTGTTGTCTTCTATAAATGTATCGCGAATAATCATTCGCAATACAGCAATTTTGTATAAACTTTTATCTGAATGTCATTTAAATAAAGTTGTAAATTTATAAAATGGATAAATTTATTGCGATACATTTGAAACAATGAAAAATTCACAAACACGAAAAACAGTTTTAATCTTCGATTTAAAATCAAATTTATTAAATAATTCGCGCCACATTAATTTCGAATATAATTGCTTATCCTACATATACATTAGTAACTATTAATATACCAAATACATCAATCGCAAAAAATGGAAATTATATAAATTAGATTATCCAAAAACGCAGTTTCGTAATTCTATCATCGCAAGGATAAAACAATACCCATTACAGACGGGGGAGGGGGAAAAAAAATACTCTGCTAAATGCTACGAAAAACAATACAAATTATCGGAAAATTGACAAATATTTAACACGATGTAATTATCAAATATATGTAGGTCAATGTTTCTTTTTCACGAAACATATTTTCGATCGCGAATCCTAAAGACCAGATCGACAATGCAGTGCCACCGATGCGTTGCATACAATAACTTCGCGCATCGACGAATTCGAACGGATCGAAACAACAATGTCGAACGCGTATATAAATGTGTTTGTGCGTGCCTATAGTAGCCCCGAACCAGAAGGAGAGAGAGAACGCTGCGGTCGGTATATAAAGTGAGAAGTAGAATATGCACTCTCCGTGTGACGTAGGGCCCCGTGTATTGCCTGGCGTTGCATTCCCCCGCGGTGCATTGACTTCGCCTCCCCTCCAGCGCGTCGCCACCCCCTTCGCCTTCCCTCTCCCCCTGATCTCATTCCACCGGTTCTCCTTCCTTTCCTCTCTTCTCATTCTGCATCCTTCTTCCTCTCTCTCTCTCTCTCCCTTCTTTTTCTATCTCTCTCCTTGCGTCGGGTTCTTCCACGCCGCCGGTCATATCGTCGCACCCCGCCTTCCTCCCTCTCCCTTCCCCCCTCTCCCTTCCCCACCACTCTCTGTCGGTGGAAACGCTTCCCGGCACAACAACAACATTCCTTCTCCTCCATAACCCCTTCGTAGCGCGGAGACTCTGGCTACCAGACTCTTTTCTCTCTCTCTCTCTCTCTCTCTCTTTCTTTTTCTCTCCTTCCTCCGTGTTCTTCTTCTTCCTCATCTTCTCGCGTGGCGTCTTCGCGCGGATGAGAGGAAGAGACGGAAAGCCGCGCGTTGTTGAACGACTCCGCAAAACTGGTCGCCCGCGAATCGCATGTCCATCCGATCGACCTGGAGATGTCCATCGGAGCAAGTTTGCGCGGCGCAGTTTCGCGGTAGTATTTCTCGTTCGATACCCACGACATACCGATTCGATCTCTATCTTTCCCGGGGTGTCAAAATCTCGCGCGGAAAAAATTGGAGCGAAAGTCGGCGAGTCTAATCTCTCGCTCTCTCAATCGCTCCTTGCTTCGCCTGAAATCTTGAACGTGGATTAAATCGATGGAAAAGATTAATATATTAAGAGAAATTTATATTAAATTAAAATACAAAAATGATTAAAATTTAATTTTTATCTATATTAAAAAAAGAAAAATCTATGACGTCACAAATAGAAGAGTGTTGAACACGAAACAATTTTTCTCATCTAACTTCCAATAAAACCAAATTTCTTCGATAAGAAAATCTTATCGATAAGAATTTTATGAAAAGACTATATCGACATTTTAGCATCCATCTCCCATTGTAATTGTCATGTGATAACAAATCAATCGATCAAGGAGCGCGATTGCACCCTAATTAGAGATCAGAGTTCCCTCGCAATTAATTAATGGATTTTATTGTCGTCGATCGTTATCTCTCTTCTGTCGTCGAAAAAGAAAAATTCTTCCACGCGCTACGGGCTGCACCTGCTCAGCTTTCTACTAGCGGGGAATTCAAAGACAGCGCGATCTTATCGGGCTGTATACAAGGCTTAAACCTGCGGAATGTTTTCAGGAGGGTACGTGCTAGGACAGGTGTCGGCAGAGACTAAGGAGAGCCCAGGAGGGCGGTCATCGCGCCGGCCACCGAAATATTTGTTCACTGTAATAAAAAAGAGCCCCGCGCGCGCGTCTGTCCTTGCTCTTTTCTTTAGATCCTCTGTCGTTCACTCGCTTTCTTCTACAACATTTGATGCGTAGCCAGTAACACGTTCTGATCCCTTTTCTTCCCATCGATTGTGAATAGTGTCTCTCAATCACTCAAACGAGGGATCTCTAGCTCCCTTCTTCCTCTTCTTTATTTCCTGGATTTCCATTCCGTAGGAATACAATACCGTTTCTTCCTGAATTCTTTCTCGATTTCGGTTTCTACAGAAAATTGACAAAATGACCGCACAACCGATGGTATTTCACTCTGTCAAGTTTAATATTATCGAAAATTCTTCTCTTTAAGGGCTGTTTATTTTTTTCGATTCTTTGCGATTTAATTAAAGTTGACTCTTGTATTTCATCTTTGTTATGCACAAATGACACACATTTATATGTTTATTAGTTTTATTAGAAAATTCTTTTCCTCAGGCATCCTTCCTCGATTTTACTTTGTTGTTTTTTTTTTCACTGCATTTATCTGAATAAAATAATGGATTTTTGAATAGTGTGACGATGAAAAAACGCACGGTGAAGGAATCTAGATGAATCTATAGGATAAAATCTGATGTCAAGATTCATAAACACTATTGGTTTTGTCTCGATTTACGAAGCTTTATTTAAATAATTTTTTTAATGCCGTAATTTTTATATGTATTATAAGTTTAATTTGAAAAAAAAATCTAAATTTTTATCAATTTTTAATTCTATTCTCATTTTTTCAAGCACATACATTTAAAAGCTTTCATGATGTTGGATTATAAAATTTTTGTATTGATTAGTTTTGCGATAGCCTGACATTTTTATTAGCAAAGTAAATTAATATTTATAATTAGTATTAAAATGCCTTTTACAATTTTTTCATTCTTAAACAACAATCGTTACACAAAAAAATATAAATGGCTTTCTTTTATCTTATTGCATTTTTATCGGAAGAAGGTCGACTGCTTCTGGTTGTTTAAAAAAAAAAAAAAATCATAAAAAAAAAGAAAAACAGATTATTTTAAATTATATATACAACTATATAAGATCTTTTTGGCACGTCAAAATTACGCAACTTCTCCTTTTCCTGCAAATATTTCTGATACATCTAATTACAAACTGAAGATACTGCCACAGAGTTTCTTAAATTTATTTTTAATTTACTTGGTATCGGGGGAGATATTGAAATTGATCGAAAGAAATTCTCTTACTCTATTTTCATCTTGATTGCATAAAAAAATAATTTTCATTTGTTTCGATTATTGAGAATGAATTAATGCATTAAACGATAATTAAAATGGTTCCTTGATATTGAAAGTTTTATTATTTTCTCGTTGATCAAATAGCAAGAATAAAATAAAAAAAATTATTTTCTTTTCGGCTTTCCTTCTGTGCAGTCTAACGAATCGGCGATTCTCGATTTACAAGCCCGCATTATCGATCTGTCCAAGTTCCTTTCGACCTTGCAATCCTGCGGGGTATATAATCTATCGATATTATGATACCGCAGAGAGGCCATGTCGGCCGTAGTGGTACCTAAAATCATCCCTTCCTTATACATATATATATATATATATACACACACATTGTATATTTGTATATGTATATATATATATATATATATATATATATATATATATATACATATACATATATACATGTCGCTCGCTAGAGGGGGAGGAAGAAAACGCCGTGTTCTTTATCGATCTTCGCGAACTACAGCGATCATGCGCGTGGTAGGCCGTTAGGGAAGTGTCAGCACCGTGTACTTCAATTTTGGGCCAGCGGATATCTATAGATCCGGGCGAAAACAACCCAAGTCATCGACACAGGTGGATAAAAGGAACGCTTGGAGGGTGGCAGGCGAGCGTTTCGCTCAAACATATTGTGTGCCGAACCAGAGAGAGAGAGAGAGAGAGAGAGAGAGAGAGAGAGAGAGAGAGAGAGAGAGAGAGACTTGCTCGAAGAAACTCGCGAAGCGAGCGCGCGCGCGCTTGCTTGCTCCCGAAAATTCTGCAGGGACGACTTCTCTTCGTCTTCGTCGTCTTCGTTGCCGCTGTAGCGGTCGGCGGCCATATTTGCGCCAGCATGGTAGGCGTTCACAGGCGGTACCGTCTCGTCCCGCGTTCTCCAACTGCTTTGGAGAACACTTTTGCCCCACTCGCAAGCGCGCCGTCGGGTTCCTGGTGGGGCACCGTCGGCGATGTTCCGTTGGTGTCGCCTCCACCACCCGTCATCTATCCCTTCCGCCGTCTCCTCCGCCGCTCGATCCCACTCGCGCGCTTTCCGCGCTTCATCGCTACGAGAGGGGAGTTCGCCCCGTGTCCGCAGAGGGGGAAGGGGAAAGGTTGCGCCGGACGGGGGAGCACGGATGGGCTTTAGGGTGGTGGGAACATAGTAGCGACGTGATCGACCTACAGCGGCGGCGATACTTCGTCTTCCACTTCCTGCTCTTCGTCTTCGATTCCACTCGTCGAAGAAGGCGGCCGCCGCCGCCTTCATGGCCCGCGATGAGAATGGTGCGCTGCCCGCGGAACGTCATCGTCTCGTCTTCCTTGTCCTACTCGTCCTGATGGTGCTTGTTTGCCTCGATATTCCGTTTTCTTCTCCTTCTATTTCTTCTTTCTTCGCGGCACGAAGTTTCGAGGGACGGTCGTCTCCAAAGCCTAACTCGGTTTATATATTTAATTATCGAACTTATTCGAGTTCGTTGGAATTTCAGGGAGCCGAATGCGCCGAGATACGGCGCGAACGGCGAGTATGAATAATTGATGAAGATAATCTGCCGCCTTCTTTGTATGTGTGTGCGAAATCCACGGCGTTTGCTCTTATATTTTCCTCTTAGCGCTTTAACGCTGGGTACACCGTATGCGCACTCGGATCGTTAAGGTGAACACATGTTGCTTCATAGTATCTTGTCTCGGTATCTTCATCAGACTCCTTTATCTTCTTTCTTCGGGCTTGAAGTTGCTGAAGAGATGCTGATTAAACCGTACTTATATTTATTATACTTAATTATCGAATCGAGTTCTTTGAATTTTTAAATTAGGAACATTTAAGGGGCAGATGAGATAACAGAAATAAAGATGCGAACTTTATTATCTTCATCTTCTTTTTAACAATTTAATATTGAACATATTTCTTTACTTGATTGTTAAAATGAAGACGAACTGTTCTTGAATATTTTTCCAAGACTAACCACAGCATTTTCTAAAATGTACAATAAAAGCGCTAATTAACAAGTTAACGAATAAGACGATATTAATTATAAGAAACAACAAATAATTTTGATTGTGGGAACAATATTATATAAAATAATTGTATATAAAAATGAGAACGAAATAATGGATGCTTGGAAAAATATATTTAAAAATTATATAATATATTATATCTAAATATATATCAAAAACAATACGAATCTCCATATTATCGCAAATTAATTTATTAGAAAATCCTATCAGATTTGGTTAGGTTGCTGTTAGCAACAGCACGGACAAAGTTACTAGCTGGATGCATCGCTTCTTCTCATTGCGATAATTTATATTAATTCTAACTAAATTAAATTCCTTACGCACGAATATAAGGCTCAATAATTATTAGAATAGATATCTATATTGGAAAATTAACGAGCGTTACACACGATTACTTCAATAGCTGCTCGAATGATGGTTCTTTGCACGGTTAATTCTATTAAATTTATTGTTATATATTTATCTGTCAAAAGCGTTGCGTTAATGAAAGATTTTTTTCTATTTTTTTATTAATTTAAATCAATTGAGCTATAATTTTATATCTCGACACGCCCGAATCAACAGATGATATGCGTAAAGTAACGCGTAGTCTAATGTATTTGTCTTTATTTTCTGTGTTGCAGGCAAATGGTGGGTCGTATATTGGTGGAAATGTTTCGCGCGGCGGTCAACAATAAACTAACATTGGTCGTCGAGGATGTTATGCAGCATGTACAGCTCATCATCGACGATAATGGTAAGTCACGATCTCGACCGCCATTATTCATCACAGCTTAATTTTTACACTTTGAAACGCACATCTTTAAATTGTCTGTGCATCGTTTAAAATTGTGGTAGCGTTGTAAATTCCTTTGACATATCTTTTGCAATAATATATTCCTTGAAACGTATCAGCAATTTCACGATACTACTTGTATGCAAAGCTGCGAATGTGAAGAGAGCTTTTATCTGTCACTTCTTTTTTCTTCAATTTTTTTATAAGTGTCACGTCACTCAATGAAGAGCAATGATGTCGCAAATAAGATTGATTATCGCATTTTTTTTTTTTTTTGCACCTTTGAAAATGCCTCATGTGAAAGGATTGGAAACACGTTCATTTCTGAGCCAAATCCTTCGCACCATTCACGCATGTTATAAATGTGATTGGTTGCTTGATTTTTATGATTTTTATGCTTTTCCACTTTAATTTTAACGAGCTTAACAAGAGAGATAAGATTTTGCTTACCGTTTGCATTTTGCATAGATGTGTATCTCCCCCATTATGTGAATTACATATTTATTTATAATTGATATAATTTATTTATTAGAAATATCGCGATCATAAAATACGGAATTCTTATGGAGAACAATTTTAAGCTGCATATATATTATCGAAATGGAAAGAATAATATCGTTTTAATATCTTTTAATCGCGATGTCAGGCAAATATGGATTTCCATTGATGTTTATAACGTTATTGATTGTATGCAAAAAAATCTTTTAAATTTCTCTCTCGCATCGATATAATCAAGGCCATTGAACATTTTCTAATAAAAATATATAAAATTAAACTTTTACTCCGTTCGTTTTTAACCTGTAATCAATATTTGATAAAAACTGCAAGCATAGCTACTGAATGCATGTTTTGAAGCTTGTCCTTACGTAATTCCCGTTTTTATCAAAATAGCACCATCCACTTTGCTGGAAATTGGATTTTCTTTGAGCAGGTCTCTTTTACGTTGATATTAACAATATCAGCGAGTTCTTGACCGAGATTTAACAGAACGTATAAAAAGATAATATAACATCTTAAATTTGCTGTTCTAAAATGTTGTTTTTTTATAAAAATAATATGCGTTTCACAAGAAATCGGATTATATAAACGTTTTATCAACTGTCAGTAAATTTCTAAGAAATATTTTAAAGAATGCAGGTATATAGTCAACTACATATACGTTATCTTAATGCGCTTATCGCGCATAATTCTTCTTATATCGAAATAACGTCTTATGTTTCGCCACAAAATTAAGCGCATCTTCTTAAATGGGGGTCGCTTAAGTAACGCGTCGCCACAGGAAACGTATAAATATCAGCAACCAACTGCATCGGGGTTGCTTCTCGAGGGGGCGAGTCCTTTTCGTTGGGGTCTCGAGCGTGAGTGAGGGAGCAAGATGGTGCGCGCGGCGAAAAGTAAGCTCCATCGTTAGAGGCAACGACGAGAGACGCCCTCGCTTCCGGTATGGCACGCGTCGTGGGTGCCGGAAGTTACCCGTGCATTTGGGAATACGACATTAAGCCGCCGCGATATTTATACAAGAGAGGGCACAGTCCCCGATCTCAGACGTAAACTCATTCTCTTCGTTCTTAATTTAAACATCGCCATCTCTGGCTACGAGGAATCTTGCGTGAAAGCCGGCGCATGCTGGTACCAGGATCCACGGACGCATCCCTTGTAAGGGATTTTGACGCATGGCACTTTTTGACAGCTGAAACGCTGTGGCGGGTCCAGCGAGCCGGTATACGCATTATTTCATTACACGGTAAAAATTCCGATAATCTCGCAGAAAAGCTACTGTTGATTGCGGATTTTAGCGAGAATCTATATCGAAATGGTAAAAACAATAACAAATAAACCGGTCATTTATAGGAAGTTCATTATATACGATAGATTTATTAAGTGACAAAATTTTGGCAAAATTTAATAAAATTAAGTTTTAAACGAAAATAAATTAAAAATAAGTTTCGAATGAATAAAACAAGAAATTTCAATTGGAAATAGAATTAACTTATTTTATATCTGTGGATTTATCGCGCCACATGAAAAATTAATTCGAGGAATGAAATGTTATTGTAGTTTTATAGCAAACACAGTTCTTTTCGAAGTAAAATATAAACTGCAAAAAACTTATTGATTATAAAATTCCGAGATGGCAAAGTTTTCGATCGAGAGATCGGTATTAATATCTTTCGCTGCTGAATAAAAATCTAAATAAACTTCGGTATCTCGGAGAGAGAAAACTAGAATTTTATAAAATATATTTCTCGTAATCCGGGATGAATCACAATTAAATCGGAGACGATTTTATTAATTTTTTCAAATTAAAAAAAAATTAATATTATTAAAAAAATATATATTGTATTTAATGAGATAATATATCAACTTATCTATATCAATAGCTATTTTGTCACTTGTAATTTTCAATGAGAAGTTAAACATTGAATAAACTAAAATATCGCGACTTTCGAAAGATGAATTCCGGAGTAAGAAGATTATGGATAGAAGAAAAGAAAAATCGTTTACACGAGGCTCTCCAGTTTTCCGTCGTTATGAAGAAGACCGTAACGGTCGCCTTGAAGAGTTTCATCGATGGATATCTCGATATACGTCGAGACCTTTTGAAAAAACGTCGACGAAAAACATTCCTTTTACCTGAAATTGCTTTCAAGAAACGCAGAAAGTATAGCGCGCCAATGCATTTTTTTCCCGAAGATTTTGACCGGGTCTCGATTCAGGTCTCTCTTTTTTTCAAGGGGTTTCTTATATATAAAAATGCGTTAAATATATTCTTGAACGTTCAGCGAGAAAAAGGTTTAGCTTTTCTATTTCTTACGGTTGTCATGAATAACAACGTCGCACCCAATAAGTTAAAATTAATTGCCGATAATTATTGAGTTTGAAAAAAAACACACACACACACACAAATGAAAACGCGTTATCTCGCATCAGGAACGTGTGTAATAAAAGCTAGATATATATCTTTATTTTATATATAAAAATTAAAAAAGAAATGATATAAAATAAAAATCGATTTCACGGAAAGGTTCGAATTGATCGAACCAAATATTGTAAGTTTCATGTTGCTCGAAAGTTGTCATAAATTATATTTGATTCTCTAATAATAATACATGAATATTATGAAAATTAGACGAATTTTTAAGCATCGAGAAAGTTTTTGTTATAATTATATAGCAAAAATATAGTATTATATAACAGAAAATAATTTAACACATTTAATCATAAAAGTATTCAATAAATTAAAAATTAAAAATTATAATTTGCAAAAAATATAATTCTTCCTCCTACAATATTTCCGCAAAAATTAGTTTCGAGTTTAACGTAGAAGGTATGGCTGAAGGAGTATTCGATGGGACATTCTGAATATACGGCGCGCGTCCAGAAATCATGAAACACAAGAAATAGGAGGACTGTCCGGGTGCATCCCGATGCTGAAGCACCCCAAAGACGACGATGTCGTCCTAGTAGCCGGCTATTTTTAGGGGCGATCCGCGGAACATCTTGTCCGTAACACGTGCCACCGTCGAGTGTTTTTCCTTAGGGGGACACGCGGAAGAAGGGATCGCGATGCAGCAACACCGGTTCACGACCCGGGGCACGCGACACCATCCTCGGCATTTGCGTATTTTTGGAATACGCGTGATACGACGTCGCGTTCCAGTCGCGAAGGAAAGTCGAACCTCCTCCCCCTTGCCCCCGATTTTTAACAGGAGCATTGCCCTCAGTTTGAAACTAGGGGGATTTGAAACTGTTTTAAAATCTCGGTGAGCTCGAGCTTTTCACCGCTGCATTTTCGCGAGAAGACGCGATTGTGTAATTTTTTACTTACGTGACGGTTATTAAAAATTTTCAATTACATAAATGTAAATTTATTATGTACAATCTTTTTATCTTTGTGACGTAAATAAGGAAATAGAAATAGTTTTTTTTTTTAAATTTATAAACAATAATATCATAGAAAGAATTAATATATCTAAAATGTGATAAAAATACGTAATCGGTTTAACGAGGAGTTATAACATAAAAAGTGTACTAATAAACAAGTTAAAATTGTGAGGAAATTCAAATATGTGCCCGAAAGGACATCCTCTCAGAGAATAGAGGAACGCGCGTTAAGATGGTGCCGAACCCTCGAGGTATCGCAGCGGGATATTTTTGGCGGGATTGGGCAAAAATACGCGCGCGGGACGAAATAGGCGGGAAGGGAAAATAGGGCTTCGACGCTGATTAATGGACGATGCGTGCGACCATGCAAAGGGCAACGGAGAGAGCAAGAGAGAGAGAGAGAGAGGGGTTTGCGAGCCGAGGTCCCTTTTCGTGGGCACGAGAGGAAAGATCAACAAAACGGACAAGGGGATGGGGCTCTGTGGTGGAAAGGCGAGCGGGAAACAGAAAAAGGAGCCCGGGAACGTTGAAACGAAGCGATGGGCCCTACGAAAAAAAGCGCGCGCGTTTTTCGTCTCACCCTCCCTCGCCTCCCTCGCCTCCCTCTCGCGTACGCACGTCACCCCAGTCCCTTCCACGCGGCCGAATTTCCTGCTTCGCAGTCCTATCGTAAGGCCCCGGCTCTCCCGCTTTCAGCATCATCCCCTCCAGCGCGGATTTTCCTATTCGGGAAGCTGCCTTTCGCTCGACGAACCCACCCTTAGTAATACCTACGCCATGCGAGAACAGTGATACGGTTCTCTTCTCGTGAGACTTTATTTTATATTGTGTATGTATGTGTGTGTGACTTTGCTGAGTTTCTAGGGGTATAATCGTCATTTAGTACACTGTTATTATAATAATATGGCGTCTAGGTAATATATTTAGAGAATAGATTTTTATTTTATATATTCGGACAACGACTATATCTTCTTGTGCTTCAGCAGATTTGATAATATTTTCTCTTTCATGCTCCTTAAAAATTTACTAATTCCAAAATTAATATGATTATTAACTATCGCTACATCAGTTTCATATAAGATATATAAACAATATAAAATCTTGATTACTAATTAAAATAAACATATTTACATACCTATAATGTTTTTCTACTATTTCTTTAAAAGAAAATAACATTGATTATTGGGAAAACAAATTATTCAGATAAAAATTAAATGAATATCATGGCGAATTTATTCGCAATCGATTGTTAAATCGATGGTTAAATTCAATCTTAAGTTTTTCCTTTGGCGAATCTTCTATATCCTTGAGATTAAACCGGGCGAAAAAAAAATGGCGCGAAATTTATGTTCAAATTTCGGAACAACCTACCAAAGTGCACCATTTACATATGTTCACAGATGCTTTGGTTCGGTCGGATTTAGTGGAGCAAATTCCGAATGTGGCAATCATCTGTCTCGAGGCGCCGGATCTCTTTGGGGATGTTCTGCGCAATCATTTGCTCGGTATTATAATAAAGTACCTGAGTGATCCGGACAACCAGGCAAGTGTTTCTTATTTTGAATACATTTCTTAGAACGAAATATACATATCACGATGATGTAAACATCATGAAATGTTTTTGCTCCGCAGGTACGACAAATGGCTCAGAACGCGCTTATGACGATCGTGAAGCGGGGTCTTCTCGACAATGATACAATCGAGCACGAAATCTGTCCCACGATAGAAGATTTGTCCTATATATCGGCTGACGAGCATCTTCGTAACGCAAACATCTCCGTAAGTTTCCCGCGCTTTATTATTCTCCTTTTTTTTTCATTTTATCTTCCGCTTTATTGTCAATAGATAAGGACACGAAGAAGGTTGTGTAAGTGAGATGTGTACTTTTGCTTGAAGCGTTATTTTGAAAATACGCCTTGCTTGTCAAGAACGATAATATTATGATGCTAAAAAACGAATGAAAAAAATATTAGCATTTTTTTTTTTTTTTTAAATAAATAAATAAATGTTATACTTGGAGAAAAATCTTTTTCTCCTTTTCCTGAGAGATTTTTATTTTCCACATTTATATAAATCAATATTCTCAAGTAAATATTAATTGTATAAGGATAATTTTTTGTCTCGCTTACAATCCGTCTTATGTGGAATTTTCGTTACTTGAAATGCGTGGAAAAAATTTTGACAAAAAATCTCTTTCGCGCTCGCGATTAGAAATACATACGCGGCGCGTCGTATTTCTTCGTTTACATATCGAGCAAACGAAACGGCCCTCTCCGTATCTACGGATTCCTCTTGAAAGACATGGGTAGTGAGATGTTCTCACGCAATCGCGTCTCACTATCTTGTCTTTCATGCGGCGTTCGTTCGTCCAGACTATCAATGTACAAAGAATCAGAAAATTACATGCGGTAAAAATTATACGATCTGTCGCATCAGCGAATCAAGGTTGAGCATTGGAGACGAGGACCACGGATAAGGAATAGCGATAAGAACACAGAGAAAGGAAAAGTTCGGAGATGGGAAAAACGCGCTTTAAAAGCGAGATTAAAGGAACGAGCGAGCGAATATTTGGCTCCGTCGTCGCTTGAAGATTTCCATAAGTAAAAAAGAAAGAGAAAAGAAGAGAGCAGAAAGAGCGTGAAGCGTTCGTGGAAAACGCAAATACCGGCATCCTGACGATAGTCGGGGCATACTTTTACCATCAAAGTTGGTTTGTCATAGAGTTCGACTATCACAGCCAGCTTTGATGATCAAAATTATGTCCGTTCTCAACGCGCTCCGATGATTAAAAGAACTGAGCCGTGAATGTAACAAAAAAATAAGAAGGAGACACGTGAGCGCGTTAGGAGAGAGAGAGTTGAGAGAAGAAGAGACACATTTCTCAGGGCACCTCATCGGGACACGGGAATATACCTTTTGCGGTCCGATACATCAAATTGGTTGTGGAATGTTTCGAGTCATATCACAGCCATTTTGATGAGCTGGCCCGCAGAATCGATCGTCGAGAAGATTTCACTTTCCATTGTCGATAGTACTTGACGAGAATGAACGAAGAATGAGAAAGAAGAGACGAAAAAAGATCGCTACGGCATTTTCCTCTCGCTGTATATATAGGGAGTGCTAAAAAATTCATGATACAAACTTTACAACACGTTTAGCACGTTTATCTTGATACGCGGGTTACGTTTATCTTGCTGAGTACTTTATACGCGCGCAAAATTTATATTATAAATTTTTTGACACTCTGTATATCTACATAATATCTCGATCAAATCTATTTCGCAAGAAGGGGTTCTTTTAAGTAAGAATCGCTATATACGAAACATTGATGAACAGCATTCACGCACAGGAGGAACGCGATCCAATCGTCAAATTGGTTGTGGCGTGTTGCTCCTCTGAATTTCATATCACAGCCATTTTTGACGATTTGGATCGCCGTTTTATGCATCGGCTTCTCTCCATTCATTGAGGAAAAGGATATAAGGAGGAGATGCGTGAGGAGATCTCCGGGGATTGCATCTTGGACGGCAGAGGAGAGCGTGTTCGCGTTGCTCACAAAGTGGCTGTAATATGCTGATATAACGGTGTTCATATCACAGCCAGCTTTGATGAGCGTTGCGGCATTCAAAATTCAACGAGTTTAGAACGCGCGGAAAAAATTCTCCTATGTTTCGATATGCGATAAAATATATAGGAAATGTATCTACAATATCATGCTATTTATCGTACTTGTGCGCCATTGTTAATTGCTTAAATGTAATTATATTAATTTATTTGTCATATATAATTTGAATATTCTATTATTCTCTTTACATTTGCGAGATCAGAATATGTTATCGTGTATCGTGAAATGAATGTAAAATGTATCTCGTCATGCTAATATAAATAAGTGTTAATTCATGAATACGCTCTTATAAGATAGATTGCAGGCTGATTACATAAAATCGACTGTTCCTCCCATCAGAGTGGTTGTGATGTGGTGTTATTGATTCATATCACAGCCAGCTTTGATGAGCGGAACGGAACGATGTATCTCTCGCACACTCGAAATTATTTAATAATGTTAATAAAAATATTGTCTTCTGATTATTTATTTTGTAAATGTAATCGTACGTTTATTAATTTAATTATAACGTGTTTTTTTTTTAATCGATAATTAAGAGAATCCCTTTAAAATTATGAGCGTCATGTAGACATAATTAAATGTATTAAATAATACACGGACACGTGCCATTTTACATTGAATTTCTTATAACGCTCGTAACAGCTCGTTCCCAACATTCCATATTTTATATCGATTCGCAGCTCATGTGTCGACTAGCACCGTTGATTGGTAGCGAACTTACAGAGAAGATCTTTTTAAGACAATACTTGGATCTGTGCGAGAATAACGATATGATGGTGAGGAGAATCTGCGCCACGCATTTTGGGGATATGTGCGTCGCTGTGGGGAAGGAAAAACTGTATAGCAAATTGGTAAGTCTTATTCGTAGGTAGATAATAGCGTCAAATTGTATGGACGCACTTCTGACACATAGGAATAATATCAAATTTACCGTTATCATTTTATTTCCTGTCCTTAGATTCCTACCTTCGTTGACTTGTGCGGTGACAGAGTGTGGGGTGTTCGAAAAGCGTGCGTCGAGGTCATGATGCCGGTCGCTTGCTGTTCGACACCAGAGCAACGCCGATTGTTATTAGCGGACATATTAGCAAAGCATTTGAACGACGATTCCAAATGGGTGCGAATATCTGCTTTTCAGATACTCGGACCGTTCATATCGACCTTTGCCAAGCAGTTTGCCGATGTTACTTATAATAAGCATGGCGAATTAGTGTACACTAGTAAACAAGATAATCATCTCAGGTAATTTATATCGCGCACTTTGTTATTTCCGTTTCGACATTGCGTATATTAATCTCAAATAAATATGTATCTTTATAGCCTATGTTACTCATACGAAGGAATCTTCCCTACAAAGGGCGCGATCAAAAGTCAAATATCTGATATGGATGATAATACCAAAAGCCCTTTTTATCTGCCTATGATAAATGTGAGACATGATAATGTTAAGACATCGGATTCCTCGGAGGGGAATGATTCCCAGAAAAAAGAAGAAAATCCCAATTGCTATTTACCTTTACGAATTGTTAAACTCCAAGTACGTAATTAATAACATAAACTTTTACATGTGTGTGTGATCTTTGAAGATACTTAAATACAAAATCTCAATGTATGTGTATATGTGTGTGTATGGTATATATATATATATATATATATATTAATGATATTCTATGATTTGATTTTCAGACCATGCGAAAAAAGCATAAACTTTTTCCTTTGCTCAAGACAGATGTGGACGATACGGAGAATTATAATCCATTTTTGTATTATTACATCCCTCCAGATATACCGTTGAACGACGAACTTACTCATGCTGCTAGGCAATCAGCGATGAATCGTAATAAGGAGGAAGCTAAGAAGGAAGTACTAGATAAATTAATGTATCGACAAGAAGTCGGAAAATATAACGAAACTTACAACATTAAAAAGGAAAGAAGAAGAAGGCACAAAGTGAGTGACGAGGAGAACTCAAATACGGATGGGCAATCTGACGTCGATAAGCTCGATAATCGAAAGGAGGAGACAGACGACGATGATGACGGAGATTGCCTACCGTTATCGCAAGACACAACGGAATCTTTGGACGATTCTCAAGATTTACGGTCGAATTTATGGTATAATATATATCATATGGACTCTATAGATAAGAGTGACGAGTCCTATGATTTCAGCAAGAACTTAGACGCGAAGGATAACGGGCAACAGATTGTACCTCAAGAATTAATCAATTACTACGTATCGATGGCCGATCCGGAGCAATGCGTAGACATGGGTGCCGAAATCCCACATCATTGTGCCTTCAGTTTTCCCGCAGTCACGCTCACTCTGGGCACGGAGAATTGGCATTATTTGAAAAAGGCTTATCAGTCGTTGTCGAGCGCGAAACATTGGAAGGTCAGACATACTCTGGCATCCAGCATTCACGAGATCGCCATGATTCTAGGCGAAGAACTCACTGCCACCGATCTCGTGCCAATCTACGATGGTTTCATCAAGGATTTGGACGAGGTCAGAATAGGAGTACTCAAGCACCTCGCGACCTTTTTGAAAATACTCAAGCCCTCCGATCGCTGCCAATATTTGCCGAGATTAAGCGATTTCCTCGTCACGGACAACGAATGGAACTGGAGATTCAGGGAGGAACTTGCTACGCAACTGCTCGAGATTGTGACTCTATTCAATCTAAACGACGTAGCACAAAGTATCGCGCCGCTATCATTTCAACTGCTTATCGATAAGGTTGCCGCTGTTAGGAACATCGCGCTTGAACTAGTAAAGTTTTTTTTAGATTTTTCTCATACTTTATATAATCGTTCCATCTTATAAATGTGAGCCTCGATTGTTTCAGATTACACGAATTATGTGCTACTTATCCACCGACGGCGCTCTGGTTACGTCTCTTATTCATGAACTCCGAGACACTCTAGTTTTAAATGCTAAAAAATGGATACACCGACAAATTTACGCACTCGTGTGCTCTCATTTGATTCGCAACAACGCAATTACGGGAAGCAAGTTTTCTAAAGAGATGTTACCATATTTGATAAACCTATCTGTCGACAGAGTACCTAACGTAAGATTAGCTGTAGCGAGAACTATGGCAACGGATGTTATTGGAATGGGCTGTAAGTATATTTATATATATTTTGGTCATAATATATATTGCGCAAGATCAGTATATTATATATCATCTATTTTTTATATTTATATTTTTAGTAGACTCTTTGGGTATGGAAGCGATGGAAAAAGTGGAAAGAACGCTTGAAAAAATGCAAGATGACGCTGACCGAGATGTGCGAGTATTCGCCGGAGGTGAAGCACGATTAGATGAAATGACTTATTCCTCCGACGAGGACAACCAAGTCGAACATGCAAAACATATATTATTTTAATAGTGATGTATTTTGATCTCGTGGATCACACTGCGGTTTTATATGCAAATTAAAAAAAGAACGGAAACTCTTTTTATATATATACATATATTACAAGATGCACCTCGGTTCTTCCACACGAGTGACTAGTTTTTGTATAAATGATAAGCCAAAAGCATGCGCTAGGTACTAACTAGCTGCGAATGTCATGCTTCGATTGCAAATGTACCAGATCTGCGTGGATAATTGCAGTTGCAGATACGTTGATGATGTGTTAAAACAAAGCTCAAAGTTGTCAAATGCATAGCGTTCGCGATTTAGTCGAAAAATAGGTACGATACAATTATACAATGATGACTGATGCATTCTTTGCGTCCTTTAATCTAGGACAGAATTGTGAATATCGATAATCGTATACATAATGATGCATGATTACATAATGATGCATGAATGTATATGTGTATGTGTATGTGCGCAAAAGAATGCGTGTTCTACCGTTGTGATCAATGTGTAACGCTGATCTCCAGAGTAAGCCGAATAGTTGAAGGCGTTATATCGATGCAATTTCGCTTGGTTTATTTCACGAATGTTCGATTTTACGCCTTATCGGCACTATATCGCGTTTCGCGTTATTTTGTAGCATTTTTATTGTGCACCTATTTTAAAAGAGACTCAGCATAGCATCAAAATATAAATTAGACATTAATGTGAGGCGCATTTTGCTTAAATTGACGATATTTAGGAATGTGCCATGCATGAAAATATCTTAGATAGTTTGTCAATAAAAAATCGTATTGATAAATTGGCACACCGAATCCGTAGTCTCTATCAATAAATGCGCTTTATCATCGCATTTCATTTTGCATTTAAAAATTATCTCAATGGAGATATTTCATTCGATAAATATCCTAAAAAACAATACAAATATCGCTGTTAATAGTTGAGGGCTTATATTAATAAGGTGATAAGATTCTAATTGCAATAAAATTCGTATAAATATATATAATATGTTTGCATTTCTTTCAAATATTTTTTTAACAAATTACGCTGTGTGCCTACAGAAAGTACTGTTACGTCGTCTATCTCATTGTCAGTGAAACGCGAATTACATACGTTGCTCACGATATACTTCAATTTGTATGTTATGCCTAAATTGATAAGATAAAAATATTACATGGACGCAAATCAATTTTATTACATCATTTGTTTTTTAAGAATTACACGGACGTGAAAAAGGAATATCCATAGGAAACTTTATAAATATTGTACGATATCAGATTTTATAACATACAGAAATGTGCAAAGTGCTGATGAAGCGGAGAGTCTTGCGTTTGATTGAAAAAGAAAGAAAAGAAAGTTGTATAGAGACTCAAATATTTGCACGAGAAACATATGTTCGTTATGAAACGTTCATTAATTATTTTGTGATATTATTATTATTATTATTATTATTATTATTATTATTATTATTATGTCACAAAATATAACCGTTAGTAAGAGGCGGATAATTGCGTTTCATTAATTTTATAAGGATGATGAACACAATAATTGAGATACGACAGAAAAACTCTCGTTATTTGTGAATACCGGCAAAAGTGGAGATATTGTTTAAAATATCCTGTATAATATGTAATTCATAAAAAAATAACTAGAAAAAAATATACATTAATTTATTTATTACACAGTTATGCGATTACCATGTTATATATGCGAGTTGATTAGGGAAGTTCTCGATCTATATTTTCGAGGCTATAAAAAAAAATTCATTTATATGTTATGTATACAAAGAAGTTTTATACAGCGGTAATGTATATGCTATATTATGAACTTTGTGAATTTTATCATGTATAATCTTGCTTAAAATATTTTCCAGAATCATTAAGTTGATCATCAATTATATCTTTGTACAATTTCAAAAATTGCTAAGTAGTAAAAATGTCCAGTCATAAATTTATACAAAAACTGTTTAATTGTAAAAGAATAGATAAAATGATGTCAAAAATTTGATACTTCTCGAGAAGCAAATTCGAATTTTTTATCTATATAGCGCGCAGTTATATCGAGAAGCCGATTATATTTTGGGCAATCGGAAGATATCGGCTTGTTATTATCGCTATATCATACGATAATTATAACGTCGTTGATACAATATACAGAACGCTAGCATTGATTATTATTTCATTCGGCGAAAAGAAGAACTTTTCAAAATATTCCCAGGAACTTACCCGGGGGACAAGCCGGTAATTGACACGCTTTCTCCTCCATCTCTGTTTCCGCATCGTCGCAATCGTGCAAACAATGCCTCCATCTGATCTGTCGGCCCTTACCGCATGTGACACTGCAACTGCTCCAATCCATCCACCTGCCCCATTTGCGACGCGATGTATTCCACTGGATTGGGTTCTCTCCTCGAGCGAATCTCAAACCGCTAGAAGGCATTCGGGATGATGCTCTTCTTCCTGCTAAGGTCATTTGTCCGCTGTTCCTCGCGAAGTGTCTATGATTGTCGGCGATCTCGGACTTGGAGACTCTCGCAACGTATTTCTTCTCCGAAGAGATCCTCGATGTCCCTTCGGTGACCACGCGATTTGCGTCATCAACGCAGATTGATGTCGTGTATCGGGTTTCGTTACGTTCGTTCACGTACATTTGCAATTCATTAACCTGAAGATGAAAGATATGAAAAAGAATGCGTATCCAGTTTAAAATATCTTAATACAATCAATGTGGAAGCAATTTTTCGTCGAACGATATAGTGGACTTACCTTGACCATTAATTTTTTAGCGAGCTCCTTAATTTCTTCAATCGACCTTATAGCGCGATTACCACGAGACTTGTGCTTTGTCTTTCTGTGCTTTATATCTTCGATCGACGTTCCTTGTCCGTTCTTGAAAGGTTTCGATCCTATCATTGTGTTCCTATCACTACGTAGATAACGGCTAGATGTAATTTCCTGGTTTCTCTTCGCGCGCGACTTTGCATCCTCATCCGATGATATCTTGGCGCGGTTGTATTTGCTACTTTCCAAGTCTCGATCGTCCTTAATTCTCGATAGATCGGATCCGATCGGATGAGATACCGCGTTATAGAACGATGCGTTTCCGGAATCGCTCGTTCCCCAACTGGAAACGTTATTTCCGTAATCTAGCTTCTTAACTATAATTTCCACTGTTAAATTATCAAATTTTTCTCTCCCGGTGGAATCGAAATTTGCGACGAGTTGACGATCCGTGGTGTTGGCGTCGACAATTTTGTTGTTATATTTTAATAACGCAGTTGGACGACAAGTACTAGTCCCAATAGAATAATCCGTCCAGTTGCTGACAAAGGATGACTTATTCCTGGGAATTTTTTCAATGCGAACACGCAATTCCGCTCTTCCGGTATGCACGAAGGGTAATGCAACGGTATCCTCTTCTCGCTGTTTATCGAAATTTTTATTGTTAATTAATGACACGTGTCTTATCTTTGAATAATGAAGACTCTTACTTTGTTGTAATCGATGATACTAGTTCTAGCAAGATCGGTGTTTAAATTGTCATTCCTAGACTCTCTTTTCTCTATCCGCGATTTACTCATCATTTTGGCAGACACAGTTTCTGTCTTTTTACTTGACTTTTCTATAAATGGATGAAGTTAATTGAAAGAAATTTATTTTATGGAATTGAATACTCAGGTTCGCATTTATATATGTAACTCGCACATATATATTTATAATATTATAATACAAGTTAAAAGTAAACCTCTTATTCAATTTTTTATATGAAATATCTAACTTTGAGATATATCGTTACAAATATATATATATTTAAGATCCTTTTAATATGAATTCAACTATCGTGGCTGTCATGATATCGTCGCAAACGTTAAAAAAAATATTCCTTTTCATATGAAAAGAAGCAGATAACGGTAGGCTTCTCTTAAGGGATAACAAAAGATTCTCTTTTATTAAAAACGGGTAGCCGTCTAATTTCGAATTATAATGTCACTTTATATTTAAAATTGAACGATATTTCGCATTATAAAGACGCGCGCCGCAAAATATTCTAAATTAAAATGAAATCAAAATTATTACGAAATATACTCGAATTGTTCGCTTTTTTCTTGGCAGGTTTGCGAGAAAACTTCAACGTATCATGCCTTTTTTTCCTGTTTTCAGTCCCAACGCAATGTTTGGAATGTCTAATATTTCTTTTTATGTGTTTTCCGTGTTGCCTGTTTTTTTTAGACGAGATTCCTCTTTTGTGTCTTAAATGCGGTATATCTACGATAGTTGTAAAGTCGAATGTAGAGTCGCCGTAAACATTTGTCTCATCAATATTGCTCCAGAAATTTCTTGAAGAAGAATCAGATACGTTCATGGAATGTTTTAACTGATGACGGATAATCGAATCGTTGGTCGGCTCGTTTCTCTTAACGCGAACGTGATCCGCGAAATCCTGATCACTTTTATTATCAATATCCTCGCCGATTATCACCGGTTCATTATAATCTATCAGAGTTCGCTCCTTTGTATCCTCCATGACATTTACAAGTTTTCCGCTAAAATTTGTATCTTTAGCTATTTGATCGTTTACAAATCGCGAGGTCTCGTTCAAAGATCCAACAATTTCGATCATTTCATTTTTATGAAGTAATCTTCTTTTCCAAAACTTTTCGGAGGAATCACGTGCCACTCTTTCCTTTTGAAGATCCGAGAAGGATATATTTCGTTCTGGAAAAATCCAAGGAATAAATCAAAATGTGCAATACAATCCTCTATTGCGCTCATGTCAAAAGCTAATATTATTATATTGATTTTTTTTTTATTTACATACGCGTTTCGGTGAGAGATATTTATCATTTTTTTTTAATTTACCCATAAATACTTAAAGTAAAATATTTAAAAGTAAAAGATAAAGAAATTTGAATTTAGTTCAACAGATACTTGGATATAGTTTATTTTCTGTCACGGTTAGATCAAAGAGGAGCATCAGAATCCAAATAGCCGAGTAAGTTGACAATCTCGGCATAACACGATTCGTTGACGACGCTGATAAGCAGGATGAGATCGATATCCGCAGCTTATTGTCATGAACGTTATTAAATTTGTTTATAAGGCGCGTTGAGTGTGATACAATGACATAAGATGCTACAACATGGAAAGACATTAAACCCCCCCTCCCATTTTTTTTATAATTCGATTTATTTTACTAATAGGAAGATGAAGTGACATAGTTCACTTGATATCATAAATGCCACATGAAATTGCATCAATTTTACTTAATTGTTATTCTGGAGAAAATAATAACGCTGTGAAGCAATTGACAAAATAATATTTAGAATTTACTTTATTAAATTACATTTTTATTAAAGTAATACACATTTTTTTTTGAGAATCCATTCTTAACAATATTTTATTATAATTAAGAAGGCATACCCGTTCGAATCTTCGAACAATAAGTACATTTTAGAGATTTGTTTTCAGCGCAACGATCTGATAAAATTTTTTTTTTTTACAATATTAATATAATATTATTAAGGACCTAAATAAAAATTTTCAGCTTAAAGAAAATATGTTTCTAAAATTTATGCGGATTTGTGTTTTCATGGATGGTGTGCATGAAAACTTGGGCTACGTTCGACGGATTGACTTCAAATTTTACATGAAAGTTCCTAATAAGATTTCGAATATTTATTTAGTTCCTAATAAGATCTGCTAACGAAGCTTTTTTTAATCCGATTTTTTAATTCCCATTTTGTTGTTATAAGCAAAAAAGATGGACTTAAAAAAAAAAACTTTTTTTCAACACGCCGTCATTTTTTTATTTTTTAAAATTTTGAAAAAACGCTTGGATAGCAGATAGCTATTAATATGTTTAATAAAAAAAACTTGTATTTTTGATTTCGGATATGATCTACGAACGTATTCATGCACACGGTGCAGTCGTCTAAAATTTGGAAGAGCTCTGCAAATATTCTCGAAACCATAAAAAAAAATTTTTTTCCAAGCTGAAATTTTTTAATAAAGTAGTTAATAATATTGTATTAATATTGTGTAAAAATTGAAAATTTTTATCAAGTCGTTGCGCTGCAAAAAAATCTAGAGAATATACTTATGTACTATTGTACTATTGTTATTAAAATAATCAGTTTGTATCAAAATCAGAATTTTTGAAAATCGGTCTGGAAGATCGATACGAAATCGAACATTCCTATATCGATAAGTAAACCTACTCGGCTCCTTGAATCGAATAAATGCTACAGTATTTCTTCGTGCGCTCACATAGCATGATCAAAAATAGTTATATAAAACCAAGAGATACGTTTGTTACGATTATCTTGTGAAATTTTGTACTTTGTTATATCACGACGTTTCATCATTATTATCACGATGGCTACAATAATGTCTTTGTCTAATGAAGTGATTGAGATTATTCTGGAGTATATCAGCATCAAGGACATCGAGAACTTTAGTTCTACGTGCAAGAAATTTAGACAAACAACATGGAGCAATAAACTGTGGATGACAAAGCTCTATCAGACGTATAATTTTTTTGTTTGTTTTTCGCATGATCTTTTACAGGATGTTTTATCAAAAACCTAACAAAAATGGAATTACAGAGATTTTACATTTCTATGTTATTATTGTAATTCAAGCATTGATAATATATTGTAATTTTTTCTTAAAATTGAAAATATAAAAAGTTACATGATCGTCTGAATTGAAAGAAAAGTGCAAAATGTATAATTTTATGTTTCGAATTTTAGCCAAATTCTTGAAAAAAACATTCCGTTTAAAAACCTTATGCACAAAATGATAATTTCTTACAATTAGATATATACAATGAAATTTTGCATTTTTTTTGTAAAATTTTCCTTACGAAAAATTATACATTTCAAAATTTATCCTTTATGCAGTGACGTTTGGTATCATTTAAAAAAAATATATAATATAACTTTTCTTTGAATTGTAGATGGCCTTCTACAAGAACATTTTTTAATAATTTGACGAGAAAAAATCTTGAAAGATTAGATTTTAAAGAAGAAACAAAAGCAATCGCAATATGTATAAACGAAATGTGGGATTTGATATCTCAGATGCCCAAGGATAATTTAAGCGATACCGACAAGAAAAGATCGATTCTACAATTGCTTAAGAAAACCATGAATAATATGATTTATACCGTTATTGTAAATGAGATTAACAGAATAATTTTGCAAGACCCATGGTATTCAACTCAATAAATTAAATTAATATTTATATGTGATACAATATTACGAATTAATGTATTTAAATAATTGATGTATTATATAATTGATATTTATATTTGTCAGGACATCTGATTGCGATTTGACGAGAAGATATTACAGCTGCCATATTTTTCGACAACTGAAATATTATCATACCAAACACAAATTTCTACAATTTCATAAAAGTAAAAACAGAAATCAACAAACTTTGGAAGAGTTAGTCACTCTTCTAGTGCAATGGTTCGATGTTGACAGTAATACCTCTTACACACAAATCGTAAAACCGTTGTTGGATTATATTGCACTAAAGGTGTTGCAAGATCTTAGCGAAAAGTATCCTTCGCATCCTATATTTACGATATCTAGTATATTCTTTAATTATTGGAACAACCATAATGTCTTTCTCACCTATTGGGAGAAAGATGACATATTGGCGATTTTGTTTATACTCGATAGCATTTTATTCTCTCCAACGTATTTTCATATATTAAATGAAATGTGGTTAAAATCACATGGAAATGTGTTTGAAATTGCTGTAAGTTATTATAATAAATTATTATGTTCCATTATTCTTTGAACTTAACAACTATGCTGATTGTTCCCATTATTGTTATTTATGGTATAGGTTTCGGAAGGCACCCAATGTATATTTTTCCTAACAATATATCAAAGTGTATTGCGAAAACTCGGCGTACACTCTGTTGTAGTTACAGAAAACATACTTCAAATTTTGAGAATGGCGGTAAAAGAGTAAGCATAACTTAAATTTTGGAAAGAGAGAGAAAAATATCTTTTTTTTCTGGTTTTCATTTTTATCACATACGCGTGCGCATTTTTCATTTTTCGCATATCATATATTTTACAATAATTTACATAATTTATATATTTGTAACCTACATTTTTGATTATTTTTTTTTTTTTTTATTCTTAGTTTGGGAAAATATGATATTTATTAAAGATATATAAAATATATAATATTAAGCATAATATCCACTGCTTTTTTTTTCCAGTAATTATCATTGATTACGCGTATGCGTGTTTGTGTATTGCCTGTATGCACATCTATTTTCTTCATGTTTTCAGTGTTGACGAACGTCCAGAGTATTTTTGCGTGGAATGGATAAATGGTCGATTTTGCTTGAGTTCCGCGACCCGGGGGGGTTATATTGACAAAAATAACATTGATACTTTATTATTTACGACGCATCGATATAACGTGTTTAAGGTGAATAGTTTTGAAATTATTAATAACACGAAAATATATTTTAGACAAAAGTTTCTTTCACAGATGGAGGGCATCTGACAACATAATCAGTTATATTATGGTTTACAATTATTATCAAGATCATTTCAAAGTCAATTCAATTTTTTTTAATGAAATAATATACTTTTGTTATCAGCATCATCAAACACTTTACAAGACAATTTCAACAGTCCTAAGTAATATATCATTTAATATTTAATTAATATCGCGGAGTTAGAGAGATACCAAAGCGCGGATACGCAATGGCAATCCTGTTAACTTGGCATTTTAGAAACAATACACAGAAAAACAACAAACTTTCTTAATCACTCTTTATTACAGATATTCAAATTGGGCGCATTTAGGAGATTCTACAACCGTTGTGTTAATTGTCTTATCAACCCTCGACGTTGATTTGTTAGTCCTAGAAGTAAGAGCCAATCACGTTCGATTGCTATTTAACGGTTGTGTCGTGTCTCCCGAACGCACCCATTGGACGCGTTCCATGCGTGTTAACGACCGCAACGCTCACGGTATCATTTCATCCTTGTTATTCATCGAAAGTTAAACAAAGACAAATGATGCTCGCAGGCGTTGCGTTCGTTAAGTGGAACGCGTCCATTGATGACCGTTAATGTTCAAATATTTTACAAATCTTTCACAAAGATTGGATTCTATGCTTGACAACGTTTATTCTCAACAAATAGTAGAATGTACTGAAACGACGAAAAATTTGTACACATGAAGAAAAGGAGTGAACGTCAGTATTTATAAGTTAACATACAAGTAATACGATGGAAACTCGCGCTAATTTAACGGGGTTCGCGCTACCACTGTGTATTTGCACTTTGGTCTCTCTCTAATTTTACGTATTTTTCATATTAATTAAATGATACATTATTTAAAGTTGTTGAAATTGTTTTAAAAAGTTCTTGATGTTGACAACAAAAGTATATCACTTAACTTAACCTAACTCCACCTAACCTAATCTGTATATGATCTCTATTAATTTTAGCAGTTGTTAATATAACTAGTAATCAGTTATAGTGATCTCGATAAAAAAAAATATATTAAATTAATATAAATTACTTTTTATAAACAATGAGAAAAAATAACAAACAGTTTCTCACATTTCCTTATCTATAATTAGAATATTATAAGTCTATTTCTTAAGATAATGAATATATAGATTTTTTATTGGAATTTTTGAAATAAAATACCTGTTTTTTCAGGCAGTACCATTATTAATTGACTTTTTGAAATTTGAATTAAACTTAACGGAAGAAGAACAGTTAATACTGCAGGAGATAATAGATAGAGATGAGGACGAGATCACAGACTTAGTAATGGTAACTTACTCTACTATGTCTATTGCACACTAATATATGTATATCAAGAATGAATATTAATTATTAACAAATACATAATTATTTGCAAATTAAATCGATACAAAAATCAATTTAAAAGTCATATCAAAATAGAGGCGTTACTTACATTCTAATGTTACATCTTTCTTTCAGTGGACATCTAACATGAATATAAAAGTAAGCAAACCAGAAAGAAGATCAGCAGAACTAAAATTTATTATTGGATCAATCGTAACCTATACATACGATGGTAGAACTCATTTTGGAGTTATAGTTGGTTGGCACAATTATTTCAATCTCGATTCAATATCTGGCATCGAATTTAATATCTTACCGTATAATTATTTAAATATATCATGCGAAAATGGTGAAAATTGTAGAAATTCTAGGTGTTCGATGCATAAGCCATACTATATAATTTTTTCTAACAATAACGAATACTGTTATGTACAACAAGGTATATTATCATTTGGAATGGCGATATCATATATAAAATATCTCTAGTAAATCTCTCTCATTTGTAGCACAGTAAACGTGTAAAACATATTATATTTTCTCTTTATTTCAGACAATATATCGATATGTCCTACAGAAAGACGGATCTATCATGACGAAATAGGACGATATTTTTCTAGATACGAATATACTTATTATGTACCGAATGAAATGCTAGCAAAGGTTTATCCATATGACATTGCTATAATTAACTATTTGATGCATCATGATTTTGTTATGTTATCTTAAAAGGTTTAGAATATATACTCGAATCAAACATTTTTATACAGAAATTACGAATATTATAATATACATAATATAAACAGACTGATCTCAGCTATGATGTATATAGTTATTTAAATGTATCTACATAAAATAAGTAATATAAATATTTTGGCATTGAAATATATGTGTTTTGTATGTTACATTATTTATTTTTATCAGTATATAATAGTACTTTTTCGCATCGACAAAGATATATTTTTTTAAATTGGCATTCACTTATGACAATCCTTAGATAGATTTTTTATTTGAAAGCTGACAGATTCCAAAAACTCTAAAATTCTCTATCCGACAGCCAATTGGTATATAATACATAATGCATAAATGTATATGTATATATGTATGCATGTAAGCAAAAGAATACTTGTTCTGCCATTGTAATCAGTTTGCATCGCTGATTTCCAGAGTGAGTTGAATAGTTAAAGGCGTTATATCGACACAATTTTGTTTGATTTATTTCACGAATATTCGATTGTACGATTTATCGGCATTATATCGCGTTTGGCGTTATTTTGTAACATTTTTATTGTGCACCTAATTTAAAAGAGACGCAGCATAGCATTAAAATATAAATTATACATGAATGTGAGGCGCATTTTGCTTAAATTGACGATATTTAGGAATGTGCGATGCATGAAAATATCTTATAATATCGTAAAACGTGAATTATATACGTTGCTCACAATACATTTAAATTCATGTTATGCCTAAATTGATAAGATAAAAATATTGCATGGATGCAAATCAATTTTATTACATTATTTGTTTTTCAAAAATTATACAAACGAACATGAGAAAGAAAGCTCCATAGGAAACTTTATAGATATTGTACGATATCAGATTTTATAAGACAAGTACAGAAATGTGCAAAGTGTTGATGAATCGGAGAGTCTTGTGTGTAATTGAAAAAGAAAGAAAAGAAAGTTGTATAGAGACTCAAATATTTGCTCGAAAAACATATGTTAGTTATGAAGCGTTCATTAATATTTTGTGATATTAGCCTTCTACTTTTTCTCATTATGATTCGATTCTTTTTACTAATAGAAAGATGAAGTGACAAGTTTCACTCGATGTTATCAAAATGCCACATGAAATCACATCAATTTTACTCAATTGTTATTGTGGAAAAAATGATGACATCGTGAAACTATTGACAAAATAATATTCAGAATTTATTTTATTAAATTACATTTTTATTATATTAATATAAATTTTTTCGAGAATCCATTATTAATAATTTTTTATCATAAGCAACTATAACCATATGATAATAAATCATCGCCACTTCGTCACAATTTCAAAAATTTCGTTACCCCACATACATCCTTTCTTATATAGCATCAATGTTACTTGCTAAGAAATATTCTTATATCTGTAATCTTATGCCTGTAATCGATAAATTATCATAGCTTACTATAACTCAAATTATCGATACGAATCGTATATAGAAAAAAAAAATTCTTTTTTATTTCTATCGGTCGTACAAGCTACAAACATTATTACCGAACCGACAGTTTTAAGTATATATGTTTAGAATTGCGAGTTATCGAAGAATTGGGAAACTATTTTTTATTAAAATAATCGATTTGTATCAAAATCAGAATTTTTAAAAATCGATCTGAACTATCGATTTGGAATCAAATATTCCTATCGACAAGTAAACCTACTCGGTTATTTGGATCGAAGAAATGCTACAGTATGTCTTCGTGCGCTCACATAGCATGATCAAAAATAGTTATATAAAACCAAGAGATACGTTTTTGTTACGATTATCTAGTGAAATTTTCTATTTTGTTTTATCACGACGTTTCATCATTATTATCACGATGGCTACAATAATGTCTTTGTCTAACAAAGTAATTAATATTATTCTGGAGAATGTCAGCATCAAGGACATCGAGAACTTTAGTTCTACGTGCAAGAAATTTAGACAAACATCGTGGGGAAATAAATTTTGGATGAAAAAGCTCTATCAGACGTATAATTTTTTTGTTTGTTTTTCGCATGATCTTTTACAGGACGTTTTATCAAAAATCTAACAAAATATAAAATTAGAGAGATTTTTCATTTCAATTTTATTAATTTAATTCAAGCATTGATAATATAACTTTTCCTTAAAATCGAAAATATAAAAAGTTACATGATCGCCTAAATTGAAATAAAAGTGCAAAATTTATAAGTTTATATTTCCAAATTTAGGCAAGTTCTTGAAAAAATATTCCGTTTAAAAACCTTATGCATAAAATGAAAACTTTTTAGATATATATATAATGATATTTTGCATTTTTTGCAAAATTTTTCCTGTGAAAAATTATGCATTGAAAAATTTACCCCTTATGCAGTGGCATTGTTTGGTACAATTTTCAAAAAATATGCAACATAACTTTTCATTGAATTGTAGTTGGCCTTCTATAAGAAAATTTTATGATAGCGTACCGAGCGAAAATCATGAAAAATTGGATTTTAAAGAAGAAATAAAAGCAGTCGTAAAATATGCAAAAGAAATGTGGAGTTCGCTATCTCAGATAACCAAGGATAATTTAGGCGATTTACTTGTTATTGACAAGAAAAAAATGATTTTAAACTTTCTTTACAGAAACCGGCATTCTAAGAATTTTTATATTGTTATAGATGAGCTTAGAAGAATAATTTTGCAAAATCCATGGTATACAACTCAATAAACTAAACTGATATTTATATGTGATACAATATTGTAAATTAATACAATTAAATAATTAATGTACAATATAAATGATGTATTAAATTATTAATATGTTAATTTGTCAGGATATTTGGTTGCGATTTGACGCAGAGATATTATAGCTGTCATATTCTTCGACAACTAAAGTATTATCATACCAAGCTCAAATTGCTAAAATTTAGAAATAGAAACAAATATCATAAAGTTTTGGAACAGATGGTTTCTCTTCTGGTGCAATGGTTCAATATTGACAATGATATCTCTTACACACACGTCGTAAAACCGTCATTGGATTATATTGCAGAAAAGGTGTTGGAAGTTCTTAAAGAAGAATATCCTTCGCATCCTATATTTATGATATTTAATGTATTCCATAATTATTGGAAAAGCCATAATGTCTTTTACACTTATTGGGACTACAAAGAAATATTGGCGATTTTGACTATACTCGAAAGAATTGTATTCTCTCCAACGAATTTCCATAAATTAAATCAAATATGGATAAAATCACATGGAAATGTGTCTGAAATTGTTGTAAGTTATTATAATAAATTATTATGTTCCATTATTCTATGAACTGACAGCTATACTTATTATTTTCATTGTTATTTATAGATTTCAGAGGGCACCCAATGTATATTTTTCCTAACAATATATCACAGTGTAATGCGAAGACTCGGCATACACTCCATTATAGTTACAAGCAATGTACTTCAAATTTTTCTGAAATCGACAGAGTAAGCATAACTTTAATTTTGGAGAGAGAAAGAAAGAACTATTCGATTTTTCTGGTTTTTATTCTCATCACATACGCGTAAGCATTTTTTATTTTTAGCATATCATAATTTGCAATAAATTACATAATTTATATATTTATCTTCTAGATTTCTGATTTTATCCTATTTTTAGTTTCTGTAATTTGAGCAAATATGATATTTAGAAAATATAATATTCTTAAGCACAATATCCGCTGTTTCTTTTTCAATAATTATCATTGATTACGCGTATGTGTGTTTGTACGTTGCCTGTATGTACATTTTTCTTTTCATGTTCTCAGTGTTTCAAAACGTCTAGAATATTTTTGTGTGGAATGGAGAAATGGTCAATTCTGCGTGGAGGACATTATTCGAGGGGGTGATGGTGACAAAAATATGTTAGTTGATTATATATTATTAACAACAAGTGATCCATATAATGTGTTAAAGGTGAATAGTATTGAAACTATTAATAATAACACAAAAATATGTTTTAGCTCGTATGGATGAAAGACATCTGATAATGTAATTAGCTATGTAGTTTAACTTTTATTAAAATATATTAAATTAATATAAATTAATATTAAATTATATTAAATTAATATAAATTACTCTTTATAAACAATGAGAAAAAATAACAAACAATTTTTTTACATTTTCTTATCTATAATTAGAACGTTATAAATCTATTTCCTAAGATAATGAATATATGGATTTTTTTATTGAATTTTTTAAGATAAAATATCTGTTTTTTTTTTCAGATAGAACCATTATTAATTGATTTTTTGAAACTTGAATCAAATTTAAAGAAAGAAGAACAGTTGTTGCTGCAGCAGATAATGGAAAGAGAAGAGGAAGAGATCACAGATTTAGTAATGGTAACTTACTCTACTATGTTTATTGCATACTAATATATATGTATATCAAGAATGAACATTAATTACATAATTATCTGCAAATTAAATCGATACAAAAACCAATTTAGAAGTCACATCAAAATAAAGGCATTACTCTAATGTTACATCCTTCTTTCAGTGGGAATCTAACGTGAATATAAAAAAGAGCATACCAGAAAGAAGATCGGCAGAAATAAAATTTATTATTGGAACAGTCGTAAGCCATACATACGATGGTAGAACTCATTTTGGAGTTTTAGTTGGTTGGCACAATTATTTCAATCTCGATTCAATATCTGGCATTGAATTTAATATCTTACCGGATAATTATTCAAATATATCATGCAAAAATGTTGAAAATTGTACAGATTCTAAATGTTTGATGCATAAACCATACTACATAATTTTCTGTAATAATAACGAATACTGTTATGTACGACAAGGTATATTATCATTTGAAAAGACTATAATATCGCATATAAAGTATCTCTAGTAAATCTCTCTTATTTGTAGCACAGTAAACGTGTAACATATATTATATTTTCTCTTTATTTCAGACAATATATCGATATGTTCTTCGACAAAATGGATCCATCATGACGAGATAGGACGATATTTTTGTAAATACGAACATACTTATTATATACCGAATGCAATGTTAGCAAGGGATTATCCAAGTGACGTCGCTATAATTAACGAAATAATACGTAATCAATAGTTTACGTTCCATTAAAAGCTTTAAGATATGTACACGAATATTTCAAACATTTTTACACAGAAATTACAAATATTATAATACGATAAGAATATTCTATATAGAAATATTTATATCGCTTTTATATACAAATATTATTTTAATTTTTTTATAAATATTGTATGACATCAGATTTTATAACATACAGAAATGTGCAAAGTGCTAATAAAGCGGAAAGTGTTGAACTTGATTTACAAAGAAAGAAAAGAAAGTTGTATAGAGATTCAAATATCTGCTCGAAAAACATGTTAGTTATGAAGCAATCATTAATATTTTATGATATTACTCTCCTACTTTTTCTCATTATGACTACGTTTACACGTCACCCCTAATTGAGTTTAATAACATCTGTAGTTCTAAAGCTGGCCAATCACAATCATTCCATTCTTCAGAAGAATAGCTTTAAACCAGTTTTAAACCCAATTAAGGGTGCCGTGTAACATAGCTATATGATTCGATTCTTTTTATTAATAGAAAAAGTGACATGGTTCACTCGATATCATAAAAATGCCACATGAAATTACATCAATTTTATTTAATAGTTTTTTTGGAGAAAATAGTGACACCGTGAAGCAATTGATAAAATAATATTTAGAATTTATTTTATTAAATTACATTTTTATTAAATTAATATACATTTTCTTCGAGAATCCATTATTAATAATATTTTATCATAATTAAAACCGAAATCATCGTTACTTCGTCACAATTTCATTACATAAATACTTTCGTATATAGCATCAACATTATTCGCTAAGAAATATTCTTACATCACGCCTATAATCGATAAAGTATCGTAGTTGACGATAACTATCGATACGAATCGTGTACAGAAAACAGAATAACTCTTTTTTTATTTTTGTCGATCGTACAGACTACAAACGTTGTTTGTAAAAAAAAAAAAAAAATGAACTGACAATTTCAAGTATACATGTTCAGAATGGCGAATTCGAAAAATTAGAAAACGATTTCTTATTAAATTAATCGTTTGTATTAAAATCAGATTTTTTTAAAATCGATCGCTCAGATCGATTTACACAATCGATTTGAAATCGAATAATCCCATCGACAGGAAAATCTAGTCGGTTATTTTGCTCGAATAAGTGTTACAGTATTTCTTCGTACACTCACATAGAGTGATCAGAAATAGATACATATATAAAACCAAGAGATACGTTTATTCCAATTATCTTACGAAATTTGTGTGCTTTGTTTTATCACGACGCTTCATCATTATTAACACGATGGCTACAATAATATCTTTGTCTAACAGAGTGATTATTGTCATTCTGGAGAATGTCAGCATCAAGGACATCGAGAACTTTAGTTCTACGTGCAAGGCATTTAAACAAACATCATGGGGCAATAAACTTTGGATGAAGAAACTCTATCAGAAGTATTACTTTCTTGTTTGTTTTTCGCAAATTCTTCTATCAAGATCCTAAAATATGAAATTATAGAGATTTTTATATTTCTATTTTATTAATGTAATTTAAGAATTGATAATATAACTTTTTCTTAAGATCAAAAATATAAAAAGTTACATGATTGTCTGAATTAAAATAAAAATTCAAAATTTATAAGTTTATATTTCCAAATTTAGTCAAGTTCTTGAAAAAAACATGCCATTTAAAAACCTTATGCCCAAAATGAAAACTTCTTAGATATACACAATGAAATTTTGCATTTTTTGCAAAATTTTCCCTATAAAAATTTATGTATTTCAAAATTTACCCTTTATGCAGTGACGTTGTTTGGTATAATTTTCAAAAAATATGTAACATAACATATATAATTATAAATATAAGGCTTTCAAGATTAAACTAAAATTAAAATTCAAGATAAAGGTAATCAAGCTTTATTCTGTGAAATCAATCTCTATAGAAATAGAGAATAGAGTATACAAAAACCTGACATTTCGGCTCCTTCTTCGGGCCATCTTCAGCGCAAAACAATTAAAATTAGCTTATAACATAGATTAACGATCATATGTTCTTATCTATGTATCTCTTCGATTAGTAAACATGGTCGCAAATAAAAATTAATAAACGAAGGTTAACGGTCGTGTGTTTTTAGTCGATGTAATAAAAATATGGTCGCAAATAAATAAATAGATAGTAATAAATAAATAAATAATAAAAATTTTTATTAATTTTTTATTATTTATTAATTTTTATATAAAATAAATAATATGCATAAATTATTTTCTATAGAGATTGATTTCACAGAATAAAGCTTGTTGCGCTCCACTTACCGCGCTTAGCTCTGATTGTCTTTATCTGATTGTCTTGAATTTTAATTTTAATGTAATATAACTTTTTTTTAAATTATAGTTGGCCTTCTACAAGAGAATTTTACAATAGCATACCGAGCGAAAATCTTAAAAAATTAGATTTTAAAGAAGAAGTAAAGGCAGTCGTAGAATATGCAAAGAAAATATGGGATTTAATATCTCAGATATCCAAGGATAATTTAGGCGATACTGACAAGAAGAATATGATTTCAAACTTCCTTTGCACAACCGTGCATTCTATAAATTATTATATTGTTATAGATGAGATTAGAAGAATAATTTCGCAAAATCCATGGTATAGAATTCAATAAACTAAACTGATATTTATATATGATACAATATTATATATTAATATATTTAAATAATTGATATATTAAATAATTAATATGTTAATTTGTCAGGATATCTGGTTGCGATTTGACGCACAGATATTACAGCTGCCATATTCTTCAACAAGTGAAATATTATCGTACCAAGGAAAAATTGCTAAAATTTAAAAGTAGACACATATATAATCAAGTTTTTGAACAGTTGGTTACTCTTCTGGTGCAATGGTTCAATATTGACAATGATATCTCTTATTCACACATAAAAACGTCATTGGATTATTTTGAACAAGTAGTGTTGCAAGCTCTTAAAAAAGAATATCCCTTGCATCCTATATTTGCGATGTCTAATGGATACTATAATTATTGGAAAAACCATAATATCTTTTACACCTATTGGGTCTACAAAGAAGTATTGGTGATTTTAACTATACTCGAAAGAATTATATTCTCTCCATCGTATTTCCATAAATTAAATCAATTATGGATAAAATCACATGAAAATGAGTCTAAAATTATTGTAAGTTATAATAAATTATTATGTTCCATTATTCTATGAACTGACAGCTATACTTATTATTTCCATTGTTATTTATAGGTTTCAAAAGGCACCCAAAGTATATTTTTTCTAACAATATATCACGGTGTAATACGAAGACTTGGCATACACTCCACTATGGCTACAAAAAATGTACTTCGAATTTTTGTGAGACCGGCAAAGTAAGCATAACTTTAATTTTGGAGAGAGAGAGAGAGAGAGAACTATTCGATCTTTCTGATTTTTATTCTCATCACATACGTGCGCGCATTCTTCATTTTTAGCATATTATAATTTACAATAATTTATATATTTGTCTCTCAGATCTTTGATTTTATCCTATTCTTAGTTTGTTTCATTTGCGAAAATATGATATATAAAAAATATAATATCCTTAAGCATAATATGCGCTGCTCCTTTTCCAGTAATTGTCATTGATTACGTATATGTAGCTGTGTGTGTTGCCTGTATGTACATATATTTTCTTTATGTTCTTAGTTCTTCAAATCGTCTAGAATATATTTATGTGAAACATGAAAATGGTCAATTCTGTAGGGATAACATTATCCGAGGGGGTGATCATGACAGAAGTGATACAAGAGATATTATTGATTGTTTATTTTATTCGAAGAATGTTCCATTTAATGTGTTAGAGGTAAAAAAAAAACATTTGTTTACATTTTCTTATCAATAATTAGAACATTATATAAGTCTATTTCTTAAGATAATGAATATATGTATTTTTTATAAAACTTTTTAAGACAAAATATCTGTTTTTTTTTCAGATAGAACCAATATTAATTGACTTTTTGAAACTTGAATCAAACTTAAAAGTAGAAGAACAGTTAA
Organism: Polyergus mexicanus; assembly: GCF_030449975.1. Taxonomy (NCBI): domain Eukaryota; kingdom Metazoa; phylum Arthropoda; class Insecta; order Hymenoptera; family Formicidae; genus Polyergus; species Polyergus mexicanus. The sequence continues at coordinate 3,176,282 of NW_027223327.1, read as the reverse complement.
TGCTGCAGCAGATAATAGAAAAAGAACAGAAAGATGTCACAGACTTATTAAAGGTAACTTACTGTACTATGGCCAGAATTCATAGTCCGTTTTTATATTCAAGATCGTCTTAAGTATGGCCTTGGATCGTTTTAAGATCTCATTCAATCAATGAAATGGCCGCATCTTAAGACCGTACTTAAGACAATCTTGAATATAAGAACGGATTATGAATATCGGCCTATGTCTATTGTATACTAAAATATGTATATCAACAATGAACACTAATTACATAATTATCTGAAATTTAAATCGATACAAAAAATAATTTAAAAGTCACTTCAAAGAGGCGTTAGTTAAATTCTAATGTTACGTTCTTCTCCCAGTGGGAATCTAACATGAATATAAAAAAGAGCGAACCAGAAAGAAGATCGGCAGAACTAAAATTTGTAATTGGAACGATCGTAACCCATAAATTAGATCATTACAATAGTAAAAATCATTCTGGGGTTATAGTTGGTTGGCACAATTATTTCAATCTCGATTCAGTATCTGGCATTAAATTTAATACCTTACCGGATAATTATTCAAAAATATCATGCAAAAATGATGAGAATTGTACAGATTCTATGTGTTTGATGCATAAACCATACTACATAATTTTCTGTAACAATAACGAATACTGTTATGTACAACAAGGTATATTATCATTTGTAAAGGCTATAATATCGCATATAAAAAGTATTTCTAGTAAATCTCTCTTATTTGTAGCACAGTAAACGTGTAAAGTATTACATTTTCTCTTTATTTCAGAAAATATATCGATATGTTCTTTAATAAAATGGATCCATCATGACGAGATAGGACGATATTTTTCTAGATACGAATGTGTTTATTATGTACCGAATAAAATGCTAGCAAGGGATTATCCATATGACGTCGCTATAATTAATGAAATGATACGTAATCAATAGTTTATGTTACATTAAAAGGTTTAGAATATATACACGAATGCTTCAAACATTTTTATACAGAAATTACAAATGTTATAATATGATAAGAATATCCTATATAGAAATATTTATATTGCTTTTATATACAAATACTCTTTTTATTTTTCTTATTTTAAGTCAATTTTTCTTATTTTCTCCTATTTGAATGTATGTATTAAGATAGATAAAGCTTAATTTCATTTTAATGTTTATTATATAAAATAAGGTCACACTTCTCATCTTCTTTTAATAACATTGAGTCGTAAATAGGAAATTTTATAAATATTGTACGATATCAGATTTTATAAGACAAATACAGAAATGTGCAAAGTGTTGATGAATCGGAGAGTCTTGCATTTGATTGAAAAATAAAGAAAAAAAAATTTTATAGAGACTCAAATATTGTCACGAGAAACATATGTTATGAAGTATTCATTAATGTTTTATGATATTGCCCTCTTTTCTCTCATTATAATTCAATTTTTTATTTGTAATAAGAAGATAACGATGAAGTTCCCTCGATTTGACAAAATAATATTCAGAATTTATTTTATTAAATTACATTTTTATTAAATTAATATACATTTTCTTCGAAAATCTATTTTTAATAATATTTTATTGTAATTAAAATCAAAATCATCGTTATTTCGCCACAATTTAAAAAATTTTATTGCCCCATATATGGTATATCTTTCTTATAGTTAATCAACGTTATTGGCTAATATTCTTACATTATGCCTATAATCAATAAAGTATTGTAGCTTACGGTAACTCTTGATACGAATCGTATACAGAAAAACAGAATCTACGTTATTTTTGTCGATCGTGCAAGCTCCAAACGTTGTTACCGAACCGACAGTTTCAAGTCTACGTGTTCAGAATTGCGAGTATCGAAGAATCGGAAAACGATTTTTTATTAAATATAATTGGTTCGTATCAAAATCAAAATTTTTAAAACTCGATCTGGAAGATCGATTTGAAATCGAACATTTCTATATCGATAAATAAATCTACTCGGATATTTAGATCGAATAAATACTACAGTATTAATTCGTGCGTTCACATAGCGTGATCAGAAATAGAATATATAAAATCAAAAGATATGTTTGTTATAATTAACTCGTGAAACTTTGTATTTTGTTTTATCACAACGATCATTATTATCACAATGGCTACAATAATGTCATTGTCTAACGAAGTGATTATTGTCATACTGCAGAATGTCAGCATCAAGGACATCGAAAACTTTACTTCTACGTGCAAGAAATTTAGACAAACATCAGGGGACAATAAACTTTGGATGAAAAAGCTCTATCAGAAGTATATTAGTTTTTTTATTTATTTTTCGCAAATTCTTTTACGGATGTTTTATCAAGAACCTAAAATATGAAATTATAGAGATCTTATATTTCTATTTTATTAATTTAATTCAAGAACTAATAATATAACTTTTCTTTAAGATCAAAAATATAAAAAGTTACACGATTGTTCGAATTGAAATGAAAATGTAAAATTTATAACTTTGTATTTCTAATTTTAGCCAAGTTCTTGAAAAAGTATTCCATTTAAATACCTGATATACCTAAAACGAAATTTTTTTAGATATTAACAATAAAATTTTACGCTTTTTGCAATATTTTTCCGATGAAAAATTGTGCATCTGAAAATTTACCTCTTATGCAATGTTGACTGGTATAATTTTCCAAAAATATATAACAAAATTTTTGTTTGAATTATAGTTGGCCTTCTACCAGAAAAGTTTATGATAGCATGATGAGCGATGATCTTTCTAAATTAGATTTTAAAGAACAAATAAAAGAAGCTGTAAAACATAGGAAAAAAATATGGGATTTGATAGCGCAGATATCCAAGATTAATTTAGACGATACTTATAAGAAGAAAATAATTTTAAACTTCCTTTGTATAACCGTGCATTCTATAAATTATTATATTGCTATAGATGAGCTTAGAAGAATAATTTCGCAAAGCCCATGGTATTCAATAAACTAAACTAATATTTATATGTGATACAATATTATAAATTAATATATTTAAATAATTGATGTATTAAATATTTAATATGTTAATTTGTTAGGATATCTGGTTGCGATTTGACGCACAGATATTACAGCTACCATATTCTTCGACAAGTGAAGTATTATCGTATCAGGCACAAATTGCTACAATTTAAATGTAAATTGAAAAGACAACAAATTTTGGAACAGATGGTTATTCTTCTGATACAATGGTTCAATGTTAGAATTGATCCCTCAGATGATATCTCTTATTCACACGTAAAAGCGTCGTTGGATCATATCACAGAAAAGGTGTTGCAAGCTCTTAAAGAAGAACATCCCTCGCATCCTATATTTACGATGTCTGATACTTTTTATGATTATTGTAAAGACAATAATGTCTCTCCCACTTATTGGAACCACGAAGAAACATTGAAGATTTTGATTGTACTCGAAAAAATTGTATTTTCTCCATCGTATTTCCACAAATTAAATCAATTATGGATAAAATCACATAAAAATGAGTCTGAAATTGTTGTAAGCTATTATATTCCATTATTCTATGAATTGACAATTATACTCATTGTTTTCATTGTTATTTATGGTACAGGTTTCACAAGGCTTGCAAAGTATATTTTTCTTAACAATATATCAAGGTGTAATGAGAAAATTAGGCATATACTCCGTTGTAATTACAGAAAGCATGCTTCAAATATTTTTGAAACCGACAGAGTAAGCATAACTTTAACTTAAAAGAGAGAGAGAGAGAGAGAGAGAGAGAGAGAGAGAGAGAGAGAGCTATTTCGATCTTTTTGGTTTTTATTCTTATCACATACGCGTGCGCATTTTAATTATATCATAATTTATAATAAGTTATATAATTTATATATTTGTTTCCTAGATCTCTGATTTTATTCTATTCTTAGTTTGTATAATTTGAAAATATAACATTTAGAAAATATAATATCCTTAAGCATAATATACGTTGCTCCTTTTTCAGTAATTATCATTGATTGCCGTACATCTGTGTATACGCGCGTGTATGTGTGTGTGTGTGTGTGTGTGTGTGTGTGTGTGTGTGTGTGTGTGTTGCCTGTATTATATATATTTTTTTAATATCCTCAGTATTACAAAACGTCCAGAATATATTAGTATGCAAGTGAAAAACGGCAAATTCTGTTTGGAGAACGTTATTAAGAGGGATAATCGCGACAGAAATCATTTACTGGTTGGTTGGCAATTATTTATATATGATTTTTATTAATTTTAACAGTAGTTAGTATAACCAGCAATCAGTTATAGAGAAAAAAAAGGGTAAAAAAAGATGTTCAACTAATATAAATCACTCTTTATAAACAATGAGAAAGAAATAACAAACAATTTTTCACATTTCTTTGTCTATAATCAGAACATTATAAATCAATTTTTTATAAATAATATGGATACATTGGGTTATTTATTGGACTTTTTAAGTTAAAATATCTTTTTTCAGATAAAACCAATATTAATTGAATATTTGAAAATACGGGAAAGAAGCTTAAACATACAGGACGAAGGGCAATTGTTAATACTATGGCATATAATGGAAGGAAAACATGCAGATGTCATAGACTTAATGAGGGTAACTTATACTCTACTATGTCTATTGCATACTAATATAAAAAATGAAAACTGATTATATAATTATCTGCAACTTAAATCGATACAAATATCAATTTAAAAGAGAGGCATTAATTAAATTCAAATGTTACATCTTTTCTTCCAGTGGGAATCTAACGTGAATGTAAAAGAAAGCGAACCACAAAAAAGATCGGCGAAACTAAAATTTGTAATTGGGACGATCGTAACCCATAAATATGAAAACAAAGATAAAACCTCCACTCATCATGGAGTTATAGTTGGTTGGCACCATTACTTCAGTCTTGATTCAATATTTGGCATTTTTAAGACCTTACCGAATACTGACTCAAAAATATCAACATGTAAAAATGATGAGAATTGTACAGATTCTAAGTGTTTGGTGCATGAACCATATTACATAATTTTCTGTAATAATAACGAATACTGTTATGTACGACAAGGTATATTATCATTTGAAAAGACTATAATATCGCATATAAAGTATCTCTAGTAAATCTCTCTTATTTGTAGCACAGTAAACGTGTAACATATATTATATTTTCTCTTTATTTCAGACAATATATCGATATGTTCTTCAACAAAAAGGATCCATCATGACGAGATAGGAAGATATTTTTCTAAATACGAACATACTTATTATGTACCGAATGAAATGCTTGCAAGGGATTATCCATATGACGTCGCTATAATTAATGAAATGATACGTAATCAATAGTTTATGTTACATTAAAAGGTTTAGGATATATATACGAATACTTCAAACATTTTTATACAGAAATTACAAATATTATAATATGATAAGAATATTCTACATAGAAATATTTATATTACTTTTATATACAAATATTATTTTTATTTTTTTCATTTTGATTAAACTTTTCTTATTTTCTACTATTTGTACGTGTATATTAAGATAGATAAAGATTAATTTAATTTTTTAATGTTTATTATATAAATATATAAAATAAGAGGTCATATCTCTCATCGTCTTCTTTTAATAACATCGACTTTTGTAAACACACATACAAAAAATACATAATATAAATATCTTGACATCAAAATATTATGTGTTATATTATTTGTATGTATTTATATTTATCAGTATATAATTGTACTTTTTCGTATCGAGAAAAATATTCTTTTTTAAATTGGCATTTACTTATGACAGACCCTAGATGATTTTTTACTTAAGATCTGACAGACCCCAGAAACTCTAGAAGTTCCCTATCCAGTAACCAATCGGGATATTCAACAGATAAGAAGGATACATAAATTTGTATGACGGTCTACATTCTACAATATTTATTATTCTATGGTTGAATTTGGATGAATCGTTTATTATCCGGATAATCGACCGGATTTCTGTTCGTTATCACATACGTGTTGGCAACTATATTCGAGATGATTAACACTTTTCGTCTGATATATCGGCAAAATCCTCATCAATTTCGTCAATTTCACAAATGGTGAGATTAAGATGCTCGAATTAATCTATATGTGATCGTGTAAAAATGTATGGTTACATAACCTTATTTGTTGGTTATTTTAATTCGGAAAAGAATTATATATTTATACATAATTTTGTTTGGTAAAGACTAAAAATAATTTGATTCAATAAAATTATAAGAAAAGTCTAGTAGTAAATATATTAAGTAATTTTCTCGAGTTGGAAGCACCTAAAAAAAAATTGATTATTCAATGATATGTTTGTCGTGTGAGTTTTAGCATTATTCGGCGAGCGGAATCGACGAGTTTTACGGCAACAACGGAAACGACAACATTGCCACCACAACCAACACCACCACCTCCGTCACGTGCCGACAAAGTGGTAAACCCGAAAATTGACAAAATAGCTAACGACATAAGCGCTCTCAATCTAATAGAAGTAGCGCAGCTTAGTGATCTATTAAAGAGACGACTGAATCTGCCAGATGCACCTATCATGCCTATGGGAGGATTTGCTGTCGCGCCTCAGGCTGAGGTAACTTTTTATGTCGCTGTAATGTTACATATATGTATATGTACATATAAACATGTATTATACAAGTTCCATTTTATGGAACGTAACTCTTTTTTGCAAAAGTTTTTACTATATTTAATTAAATTTGGATTGCTGCTGTGCTTTAGGCTGAGGTAATATTGTTATGTTTAATTAAATTAGAAAATAATGGATAATGGAATTAAGTTTTTAATCAATTTTTATAGAGTTTTTGAAGAGAATTATTTTTTATTACTTAGGAAGAAGAAGAGCAAACACGGAAACAAGTACAAACATCGTTTACTGTTAAATTGACAGGATTTGATGATAAACAGAAAGTTGCCCTAATAAAGGAAATAAAGAGCCTACTGCCCGACACAAATCTTGTTCAGGTATTAAGTTATCGACTTTTTAAATATCAAATGTAATATTATTGAAAATTAATCGAGTTTTATGTTTAACGAAAATAGGCGAAAAAGTTTGTCGAAAGCGCACCTACGATAGTAAAGGCGGATCTAGCAAAAGATGAAGCAGAGAAATTGAGAGACTCTCTGATAAAGGTCGGTGCTAAAGTCGAGATCGTGTAAATCATATGTGTGATTACATAATTATTATGTATATCTGTAATATTATACAGTAAAAATTTATCACTATATAGCGATGCTTTCTACTATTCCTATATTGCAGAAAACTGTAACATTCCAGTTTTATCATTACACATTTGTATGATTTTGACATTTATCAAATTAAATTATTTCAATATATATAAGTATCTCTATATCGTATAATATATTTTTTGCAAAAGTCAAATTATTTCGCAATCATGCAACATATCTTTTTTTTCGATTAATGAATAATATTTCTAAAGGACTTATATCCTTTTATTAATCCAAAAAGCAAATATAATATAATAAAAGTATATACAGTTATCTTATAAAATTTAATAAAAATATACTTTCATGTATATATATATGCATTTATATATATTTAATATTTTGAAATCCTATTTTCATTAAAAATTTATTTTCCCTCACAATTTATAATCTTTTTTTAATTGCTCATGATGGTTATATATATGAATGTGTGTGTACATGTGCAGAGTTATATTAAAATAATTTTATATTGAATCTTTTCGAAAGCTACTGGATGTTTCCCTTTCCTTAAAATTTTCACTCGTCAATTTTTAAAAAGATAATCTCTGTATTATGATCAAGGGCTTCGCAGAGAGCAAATATTCACTGATAGATAATTATTAAAAAAAAGCTATCTACAAAAATTTGATGGAGGATGATGGATGAAACATTCTTTAGAATATTCAATTTACTTAATAAATACCGCAATTACTTTCGATAAAAAAGATTAAAATATCTATTTGAAACTCGGCTATTCGAAATATTTTCTATTTTACTTTTTTACGTTTTTCGCAATAAAATACACGATAATACAATCGAACAAGTATTCCAAAGTACTTGCGAATTGAACGAATGGCGCTGCGACGGCCATATCGATAAAATAAAATTGTCGGCCCACGTGCTCGCCGGGCCCCGTTCCTTGTCGTATCCCCTCTTTTTCATCTATGATCTAGATAAAATCCAAAAATTAAATATAAATTCATGCTTTAGAAAGAACGCGTTCCTATATATATATATATATATATATATATATATATATATATATTCTACAGAAAATTTCGACAAGAATAGCCACTACGGGTACGAGGTTGATCGATCGCCAACGCAATCGAGTTGACATCAACGACGCGAGGCGACGCTACTGCCAGCCACGACTGCTGCCACGATGGCCGAGGAGGCTGACGCAAACGATAACGCGGCGATGGAAAGTATAGCGCAAAACATACTAGAGGTGCGTATGACTCTGCGACGATTAACGGGCGGTCTCAGGGAAACTGGGGATTTAATCGACGACGCGGATGATCGCGAACGGTACGCGCGATCGACGACTGACCGGAGGTTATAACTCAGAGTGTCGTTTCCCTTTCAATTTTGACAGGTCAGTGCCGGAGGTGGTGGTGGCTCGTCGGCAACCGAGGTGGGCGCGTTGCACTTTCAGGCGTCGCAGGTGATCGCGCGGCTCGAGCAGGCGGTGGAACGGGAGGCCGATGGCCACGGCGGCACCACGTGGAACAACCCCTCGGGATTCCTGTCGCAACCGAAGAAACCGGACGAGATATTGGCGTTGGTACAGGTGAGTACATGAATGTGTATGTTGCATGTGCATGTGTGTGTGTAGGCGTGTTCGCAAGCAGAAACCAATGGGGGGCGAGCGCGATAGCTCCGATGATTGCTTATCACGTGGTCGCGGTGTTTTATGCTACGTCTCCGTTGTGATTGCATGCTAATAAACGTGAGTCTGAATTTGCGATTCGAAAGAGATGCATATTTTTTTTTAGCAAATTTGATGTTTTTTTTAATAGATATTCTTTATATTTTTATTTAATAAGCGTAATTCTTTTGCATTATTGTCTTTTGATTGTTATATCTGTATATTTTATATTTTATTAAATTTCTCATTATATGTTTATTACCATTTATGCCATTTAATAAACATATAATAAGAAATATAATAAAATATATATTTATAAAAAAAATGTATAATATAAACATGTAATATTATATTTTTTCAATTTTATTTTTTGCATGATTGTGAAATAAAAACATATGATAGATAATTAATAATTAATATTAATATATGACTGATAATAATTAATATCGTGAGAAAATAAAAACGCCCGATTTCATTAGAAAATTTCTGTTCTACAGGACTTGGTAGTTCATGAGGACGCGCCGCAGCCGGGCGAGGCAGAATCCGCGGACGTACCGATCAGTCAAATCACAGCTCTACCAACTCTAACCGAGGAGGTGAAATTAGCCTTAGTCACGCACACCGTTTCAGCTTACGCGATAGCGCTACCAAAGTCACACGCGCAAAAGCTCGCCGGTCGTCTTGCGGCCGACACAACGAGATGGCTCAGTCACATCTTCCGTTTCGTCGATTGCGCGTCCTCCTTTCACGAGGATCACCTGGAGGGACTGGTCAGGGTGACGCGGCTCGCTCTACACCGAAAATATCCTCGATACATGGAGGAGGGTTTTACCACTCTCGTGTCTCAGACTCCTTTAATTTACAGCTCTGTCGCTGCACCTTTAGGCGTCGTTCAACACTTGTGCAGACAGGTGATATTCCTCGATCCTTTTTTTCAGCGATTATTGTGGGATATATATCGTAAAAGAGTTTGAAGATCATTGATTTAAACACACATTAAAGATTTGTTATGTTTCTGCAGCTCTCTTTGCCGCTTCATTGTATAAGACCAATTCCACATAACACTATATTTGGCTCGAGGCATGCCATGGACGTCTCGGCGTTGGAGCGACGTTTAGCAGAGGACACTCAATCGAACAACGTGACACCGTTGTTGGTGCTAGCTGAAGCCGGTTCGGTGTTAACAGGTCATTGCGACAATATTACGCGATTACGAGCGATATGCGACAAATACAACGTCTGGCTACATCTCAGAGGACATTCACTGGCTGCGCTCGCGTTGAATAATTCTACGAAAGATTTGGTAACTGTTCGCCTAATATACTATTGACAAAATATGGCTCATCTCTTTTCATTGTCAAACATCTTTCTCGAACTTGTTTTTATTTTTTTATGTTGCAGCCGTCAAAGATAGCAGACAGCATTACATTACCACTTGGCACATGGTTAGGTATACCTTCGCTACCAGTAGTCGTATCCTTTTATGAGATTTCTTGATATCTTTAAGAATGTTGAAATATTTTGGAGATACTTAAGATTTAATTTTTATTGCCTTTATATTTATTTATCACCTTTTATAGCGTTCTTTTACACATTATGTCAATTAATTATTGTTTCGATTTTCCTTAATATTCGCTTATAGACATTGTATAGATTAGCAGATATTAAAGGAGGAAGACCTACTCCAAGAGATACTACCCTGTCGCTGGTCTCAGGACTGATGGCAGATTCACTATCGAGAAGATTGCCAACTTTACCCTTGTGGGCCGTTCTACAAGCTCTAGGTCGAGACGGAGTATATAACAGATTTAAAAGATGTTTTTTGGCTGTGGAAGAGTTGTACAATAAGATTAAAGAGTTCTCTTGCATTAGAATATTGGTAAGTTTCTCCAGTACAGTGTACGCTCTTCGTTGAAAAAAAAGAAAGTATGCAATAAAATTAAAATTTATCATTCATTCTCTTTCAGAGTCAACCACCAGGCAGTGAAACGGAATCTTACACTTTAAGCGAATATCTCGCAAACAATCCTGTAAACAATTTACAGTTATTTGAAGTTGTAGCGAGCGCGTTAGTTTTCCAATTTGTACCGGCGCACAAGGATCTTCAAGCCTCGGAGCGCGTACTACCCTATTACGATAAATTAAATTCCTGGTTGGGGCAGATTCTTCAGAGGGACATTGACAATGTACAAATAGAACTTTGTGATATAGAACAGTGTGGTGTCGCGATTCGAATCTGTCCGTTAGAGAATCCCGATCAGCCGCCTACGACCGAAGATATAGATAATCTAGTGACCTGTCTTGAACAACAAATAGTAAGAATGTTTTGGATTTCGTCGGTCTGTATTCCTACCGAACGTATAACGATAAATATGTATCGCATTTCATTTTATAATCTCTTCTTTTAAACGAATATCTTAAACCGGTAAAGCATTTAAAGATACGGTAGGAATACGGTACCAAATGTCTTAAATTAATCATCGACACTAATTAAAATTTCATCAGTAACGCCATCGCAATTTCGTTGAATAGGAAATATTACTAGCGACAGTGGAACACAAAGACACCTTCGTACGTTTAGTCTCAGAGAATGATTCTTTACATTTAGTGGAAATGCCGGGTTGGGCGGGTTTGGGAGGTGTACGTTACGCTCCGCCTACTTGGATTCACGTTATGACCGATCAAGCAAGGGAAGAACTAAACAAACTAAATACGCAATTGGTCCAAACGCTACGCAGCACGGATGCCGCATTTTCCCTCGGAGAAGGCGCAGATGGTTTGGCTTGCGTACGATTTGGCATGGTGACGCAAGACACAGGTAAGAACAAAACGCACTTTTTTTTAACATTATGCGATTCTACATACTATATTACTATATACTTTCATCGAAAACACTACGACATTATTTCCAGACGTTGCCGAACTATTATCCTTAGTCTTGCAAGTTGGCCAAGAAGTTGAAGCCAGTTCTAAAATGATGGATACCATCTCTGAAGTGGTTAAGAGGGGTATCGAGACAGCGCAAACCGATCTTGAGAGAGAAAACGCGGAGAAATTATGGCAGGAAGGTATTCTTAGGCATGTCCCAGTAGTAGGAACTTTTGTCAATTGGTGGAATCCTATTTCAAAGGAAACGGGCGTTCGCGGTCGTAGTCTAAATTTGCAAGCTGGTAATTATAAATTTTATATAGAGATATTCACATTCACAAAATGATTATGATATAAATAATATATCTCGTACAATATATATCTGTTGAAATAGGTATTGTGGAGAGTACGGAAAATATCTACAAGTACCACATGCAACTGCAGCCTAATTTCGCGAACAGCAACGGTTCCGGTGCTAGAACTCCGCCCCAACCGCTAGTGCAAACACCAGTTGGTGCTAGTAGTCAGAGTCATAGTCGATCGTCCAGTCATTCTAGCCTACAGAGCGGTAAGAGTATGCCTCTGATAAGCAGTACTAGTTTTCAGCCCCAAGTGAAAGAAGGGTCGGGGCAAACATTGAAGTCATAGTAAACATTTTTACCGTTATGATACGCGTCGAGAGCACATAGTTTCCAAGTCATCGTTAAACTTGGCATAAGAGCGATATTACTTTGAACATGAAACGTTCAGATGTTTCCCACCTGCAGGTATTCTTTGTATCTGCAAAATATTAAACGTAATCTGTAGAACTTATTTGCTCGATAAAACAAAGCGCGCGCGACAGTTTAACTTTTCCTTGCCGCTAATACTTTTGATCAGCTGTTTCTTACCTTTTCACGTAATGTCTCCGCAGACTCTCTTTCAAAAACTTTGCTATTAAACGATTGCGACTTAGTCATGGAATGGTCCATGTACTTATTAGACTGATACACATAGCGATGTTACTTTTATAAGTTCATACATAACAATTTTACATCTGTTAACGTGTAATACCTGTTAACGTGTCAAATTTGTATGCATATTCGCGATTCGTTTTGATACTTCGGCAATCAGTTTCATGTTTATTTTCCTCGTGGCATGTCTTTTTATTCCGGTTAACAGCGATCCAGTCACGGAAATGTAGAAACAACCACGAATTTTGACGCATATTGCATACATTACAGATAGATTTGTGATGAATCCATGAAAAGAATGCGAATTTTTTTTCCACTCAAGGCGAACTGCGAATAAGTACATAGTCTGGCATAGTCTAGCTTTATGAAATAATTTAGAGCAAGATCATTTTCTCTTCTAATTAGTTATTTTCTGCTTCTCCTTCTCATATCTTATTAATATCAATTTATTTGATAAAATATTCTTTTTTAGAATATGTTGCAATAAAATTATTTATTGTTAAATATAGTAAAGTTTTATATAGAATATATATTAGACACTCTTTAATTATTATACTATTCCAAAAGATGTTTCAGTTTTTTTTGTCGTCAAAATCATTTAAAAGTTTTCCCTGTTACTCAATAATTTTTATTCCCTTTAAATTACTAATTTCTAAATTAATTTTTTGTATTCGTTAAGTTTCAACTTTTCATAAGCACAATATTGTAATTAAAATGTAATAAGGAAACTTTTTTTCTCTTTCTCTCCTCTCTATGTATATTTGTATCTTTTATGAGAGATTATAAAGAATAGGTACTTGTATGAAAATATTACAAGAAAAGTGTTCTGAAGGTATTTGAAAAGTGTAAGCAATGACTCGCCAAAGAAAAAACTTATATTCCCATCTAAATAAAATAGAAAGAAATAATTTATATTATTGGTCTTATATTATGTAATCGATGATGAAATCAAGATAAAATATTGCATTGATTAACGATAAAATCAACAAGTAAAAAATATACCGCGCAATTAGGAGATATTCGTAAATTGTTGAACAATATTAAAGATGAAAAGAAATCAAGCAGCATGTATATTTATGTACCAAAATTGTTGTAATAAAGTATTGCTAATGACTATAAAATATTGTAATATAGAGAATAGAAATTAACGTTTTTTTACGCGCTCCACACCACACACACACACACACACACGCCCACACACATATTTATGAGTAATGAATTTTTACGATTATATATATTCATATCGCAACGCGATAAATAATTATGGATTTTGGGTTTTTATTTCTCTTTTTATAATATTCATGTTCCGTTACAATAGGAGGAATTAAATCCGGAATATGGCAATTATAGACACAATCGTAATATACAAAAGTGGTATCAATTAACGAGCTTTGTTCGTTCTCCGTGTGTTGTCTCCTATATATACCTCTTTGAGATAAGTCTCTTTTATATTACATCAAAATTCGCGTGACCGCATACATACAAATAAAGATGCAATAGAATATTATAACTTATATAAGTTTCTGGAGTAATCGAGTAGCCTCTACGTACTTTATAAATCATCTCTTTCGCGCAGTGAGAGAGAAATGCGCAAAAAAAAAAAAAGAAAAATAATATATATCATCTATTCTTTCGCTATAATAAATATAGCATGAAAGTTGCATTGGAAATGCAACGTAAATTGAAAAAAATATCGAAAGGAAGATATACCGATGGATACTATTAATTACGTGACAGAAATAAACGTCCCATCGCCTATCCGATATACCGAACACGTGTAAAAGATTACGTACTTATATAATATACGGATATAAGGAAAAAACATTAGAGCCCTGGATCATTCGGTATTCATATCCAGTATCAGTCTTAAAAGGGTGCACAAAAGCTTAGGTCTCCCGTTTCCCTTGTTTGTCACACGTATCCGTATCTGCATCAAATTCGATTCTCCGTAATTCTCTTTTTGATTTTCGTTTATTAACTAATTTGCTTAATTCGCGATGTGAACAATTGCCATAGGCCAATAAAATCGATTAAAAAACGAGTTATTTAATGCATCATTATACGTCGTATCACTCCAACATCTTTGAAAATAACGAGTTTTCATTCTCTCTTTCTCTCTCACTCATACATATATATGTATAATAGATAAATGCACATACATATTTTCATTCTTTCTTTCAATCATTCTGCCTCCCTTTCTATTTTGTTCGTATTCATTTGCAGATGCTCTCGTTTTTTATATTATACACACATTATGTATTTATCGTATAAAAATCATGAGAAACTTAAATACTCTTTCATTCATTAGAAACTCTGATTCATAACTGTGTGCTTCAGACTCTCTCGTTTCAACTACAGAAATTGAAAGATTATAATAAAGGAGAATTTCATTAACAATTGTTTAGATTACAAGTTCGAATGTTAAGAGATGTTTAACAACTGTTTCCTGTTCTAGATTAATTTGCAATATATGTAAAATGCAAGGTCGCATATAAACTAATCTCTTCGTTAGTTTCGCCCGGAAATATAGTTGAGCGCGAATCGAATATTTCTTTGTAGGAAACTATTTAAGCATGAATTAATTTTTGATCGGCTGATTTTGTCAAGCGATCGTTCGACATTTCAATCTGAATAATACATTGATCCCGTTTGCGCGCTTTATTGTAAAATTTCAAACTCACTACAAATTTTCTTTTGTTTCCTTTCGACTATGTGAAAACGTCCACCTTCAGTGTTTCGTGAGTCATTAAAAAAGAAAAAAATAGAAAAAAAAATACTGGGTACAAAATAAAACTAGATGCTTACATTTTGTTAAAACACTGAAACTGGATCATGCTTGTATATTCTCTCTCGATAAGTTATTTATTTATTTTTTTTTTTCTTAATCTAGAACATGTATATCGGGGGGCAATCACGCACTAATAGCTTTCATATGTATTAATAATGACGATACAAATATTTGAGAAAAAAAGAGCAGTCCTCTTTAAGTTCTTTTTTTCTTTGTTTTTTTTTTCTTGATTAAATTGAGCCTGTGTTAAAAATTTGGCAAGAGATCTTTTTATCTGTTATCGAATGTACTCAACTTTATATACTGACTAGGGTATTTTTCCATCTCTTTATAAAATGAACAAAACACGTTTGTTCATCTCATATATTACGTGGCCGACATACCGCACACGTACGTGTACACATTTAATATTTATCGAAACTTAAATTAGCGCATTTAACTAAACTATATGCTACTAGTCTATATGAGCGATCGCGCTCTGTAATAAATATTACAATTATTTACATTGGATTAAGTTCTCTTGCTATTCACGCTCCCCTTATTAATTCTTGGTGTGTACTGCGGTTATATATAATTGTTATTCGACTAAACACAAATCTCTAAAAAAATTCTGGAAAGTGATTCTACGATAAATGCATACGTTACACTGGAATGGCACGATTTTCCTTCCTGCATCCCGAAATCGTAGTCAAACTGTCAACCAAAGTGGCAAAATGCTTCCACGAATTCATATAACATCTAGATTCGCGATTTATCACACTTTTTACGTTTATTCGATAATCTTAATTGTTACTGTTTATATACAGATTTACTGAATTATATGCGGATGCCGATATAAAGTCACTTGTAATTGTTGAAAATCTATCGACTCTTATAAATTTTTAAATAGTATCAATTAGAGATGTACCGAATACACTCAGGCATTGCCAACCGGATGCTCCGATAATCGTAAATATTTGTCCGATTATATCCAGGTTATTCAGGCACAAAATTATTCCTTAATATTCAGATCTAATTATTTGCGATTAAAACGTGGCGATTATTATAATATCTAGCGAGGAGGAAATAATTAGTGAAAGTTACATTAAAATTTTTAGAAGATGAGCCTTTTTTTCTCTCTTCAGCGTTTTCACGTAAATACTTTTCATCATTATTGACTTTACGTGAATTTATTATTTCAACGTTGGTGTTAAAATAATTATTTGGTATTCGTCTGTTTGACAAATATCAAATAATTGCTAGATTATATATACCCGGTATATCTCTAGTGTAGAATATCTGTCAGGAAGACTGCACTCCGCAGAAAATTCATTTTCGATTCTTACAAAATGTAGTAAGATTCAATTTTAGATCCATTTCTCTTCCACTGCCTTTAAAAAAGAGTAATGCGGTATTTTAATTATATATAATACGGCTTGTGTGGAAGTAGATCTCCAATATTTTTTAATAAATCGGACACCCACGTGCGTGTTTTAGTTTTTCTCTTTCCCATGTGAAAATTGAAAACGCATAACATCTGTGCTACCATCGTGTTTGTACTTAAAAAATATATTCGCCTAAGCATTGGCAGTATATCGAGCGTAGTCAATCGAATTCTGCCAAAGTACCTCGTAAAAATCACGAGACATTCGTGCGGTAACTAGAGATGTATGTATACGCGTTCACATACATATAAAGTGTGTTGCATATCTCTCACAGAAAAATTCAACGTAGATTCTCTTGATAAAATGTAAAAAGTATATCTAAAAACCTCGGTATCTCCCTCCTTCATTGTATATTTTGGTATTTCTTTCAGAGCATTCAACGATATTTAACTTTCCTTAAGTTAAACATTGTACGCGAAATTAACAGCTAATTTAGAATGAACAAGCGAATAGTATCTCTGTAAATGATGTCAATATAAATATTTTTGTGCTTATTCATTGAGATGCTTTCAATAGCTTTTCGATCAACTAACCGAGCAATAAATACGTACGTCGCCGCTGTAAGTACCTATTCCTTTCTGGATACTTCGCGCACGATCCAATCAAGATCACCGTAACAAAGAGAGAGGCTAACATAGAAGGACGTACCACAATTACTGTACATGATATACAAGTACAAAATCTCGGATATAAAGTATGTCTCCTACAAGTTTCTAAGTTCTCTAAGATTTTTTCGTCTCCTCCCCCTCATCCTTTACTTTTCTCACTTTTATCGCAGATCTCCGAAATCGATTTGTCATTTTTTTTCTTAAGTAGGAAGTCCGAATCGCCCGACTTGAACTTTATCGAAGGACAAAACTCTTTCCTTTTGTAAAATGACAACGTTTCGAAAATACGATTCATTGAATACATCGTCTCTTTCTTTTACCACGATTAGAGTTCCGTTACAGCATACAAATTAGGATCGCTACCCTGTACCTGACTTAGCGTGGCCACCGTCGGCTTTTCCTGCCTTCCTTGCGCTCGATTATACGTACCGTACATATTCGGCACCGTGTTATTCTGCGCGGCGGTACCGTTGAACTGACTGCGCGAAAAATTTCTGTCCAAAGTCCTGACCTGATCCTGCATCTGATCCTGGATGCGAATGTTAGGCGCCTTGTTCCGCACCAACGATCGAAACTGATTCATATTAGTCTGCGAACGTGACTCAAATTCCCACGTGGGCTGTTGCTGACTCGCAGGATTCGGCGGGAGCGGTCGATTTTGATTCCAGGCCGGAGTGGGACCCCTTTTCAAATTGGCCAGATTTTTCGGATCCAGCGTTTGCGTCTTTCGAGAGTCTTGGAAAGTAGCAAGATGCGCGGGTCCATGCGAATTATGAGACAGGGTACCGGTGAAGGATGCCACGCTTGGCGTCCAAGGTGGTTCTCTACCTGTATAACATGGAATGCGATATGCCATTTCAATTTTAAACGCAAGGAATTTAAAAAAACGATCAACAAAAGAAAAGTATAGAATCTCATCGTTTCGTTTTATGCCATTTAAATTCATCGAAAATGCAAACGTGCAAACGTTACGATATAAAGGCGTATTAAGTTTAAAGCGTTTTTCTTTTTATATTTACCGGGCCCTGCAGGGGCGTGCCCTCAGTAAAAGTCACTGGATTCTAGTGTCTTGCATTGTTTGCTCAGAGTCGCGTACTGGCCAGGTTGATCTCCGAGTCCAGAACGGTGCTCAGCTCGTCCACCCGTTGATTGCTGATTATGCTGAGACGATTTATGATCCCCGCCTGCTCCGTTCCCGTTAACACCCCCACCTCTGTAAATGGCGAGGAAGAACAAACCAAGTTGCAGCATTATCTTTGTTTTACATAATGACCAATAAGCTTATCTAAACATAAATCCAATTTCAATCACGCCTGCGAAACCGTCTATACATTATGTTTATATTAATAAGAGATTAGGATTACAAAGCGCGCTATACTAGTTTTTTAATGATATTATAAAAGCAATCAAAACTAATGTCCGCTAAGAAAAATATTAAATCTGTTCCAAAATATGCTATGCCTCGCGCAAAAACACTGAAATATTTAAATAATTAAAACATCAAATATAAAATCAAAACAATTTATATGATGCAATTATCACACTTTATCTCACGTATATTCGTTAAAAGCACGTACTAATATATAAAAATGATGATATAAATTCTTTTAATGATAGTAAAATTGCATGTATGATTAAAGCAACATCCAAAGTAGACGCACTGAACTTAATATGATATTTTAGCGCGATCTTTCATCGATCTTTTAATTCAATTAGCTAAACAAATTAAGGAGAATAAACTGAAAATCTCATGCACAAACTTTAGCATGCTCTCGTGCAGTTGACGTGCTCGAGCAGTCGCAGTAGCGTAGGACGGTGGGGGCGGCGTTAGCAAGAGAGGCTGCTTAATCGTATTATGAGTGCCAAGAGCATTCGAATTAAGCGTAGGGGCTGTAGGCGGGTACGACCCTTGGCCTCGAAGGGTCCGAGCTGCTATCGCTTGCGAGGCTGCCGACGGTGGTAAGTAAGGATCTTGCTCATCGACTTGATGGTAATCTCTTCTGGAACAAACGCATCACCGATTATGCCTCATCTAAGTCTATCCAGTGGATACCACAAGAGTTCTCTTAAAATAGAGCGTAAACAATCTCGTGGTATCTGCTGAAGCATGAAAAATAAAAAAACTTTATCGTAATTTTAATAATAAAATATAAAAATAAAATATCTTGAGATTCGCAGATATTAATTCCCATAAACATCAATATGCTTACCGTTTTCGTATATATATCCATGTATGCGAATCCACCCAAACCAATACAGTGAACAGAAGACCTGCGGCTAAACTGGCTATTAGCATAAAGCTCAATCCATACCTAAAACATATCGCAGAGAGAGCTATTATTGTAAGAAAGAATTTAAAAGCGTGTAAAATCTATGTATAAAATATTAACTTACAATCCCAAGTGACATAAACTCTTAGCGGCATGAACATATTGCTTGTGCAGAGGTTTACAGTCGAGTAATGTGGCCAAACCCGACACGAGTCTGTCTACGGTGTTAACATCCGTGGATAAGCTGCTGAGCTTTGGCTGAAGTTGCTGATCTTTAAATAGTTCTATCGCTAATCGAGTCACGCTGTTCAGATTATGCCTCATGTGGCCCACCGCGCGCTGTGCGTCCCGCAATCTCTGCGTGAATGGATTACTGCGCGTGTTCTCGCAATGCGTGTAGTATGAGAGTACCTCAGAGGCTAAAGTCGACGGTACGGTTCTGCTTAAATAACCGTCGGGCGATACGCAGAGATCACCTAGAGCTACAGAAGTGGCCAGGTATAAGGACGCCATAAGCCAAGAGACGATTACCGCAAATAAGCCGAATACGGAGAATCTGAAAAAATATTCTGTCAGAATGATTCGCTTTGACTTCACATCTGTAACGTTTATAGAAGACGTAATCTTTCTCGAATTTACAAATAATTAAGATTTTAAATATTTTACTCAAAAAATGTGTACGAGATAATCGAAAAAGAGATATCAGTATGACAGATTTATTTCCATTTTCAAAGAAACGTACGTTATGAGGACGCATCTAGAGTGTCGTGCAACACCGACCACTAGAACTACACAAAGGACAAGTAGAGCGCTCAAGACTGCCATAGTGATAGGCCATCTTAATTGCTCGATCTTCTCGCCCATTCCGATAGCGCCAGCGAGACTGATTCCACTCAAGGGCTTTCGTATTTCGAAACTCCGATTTACGGCGATGCTCGTGTTTTGCTTCATACCGTTAAGTGCCGCCAACAGCCAACCTAACATAGTTTTATTGCTGACCGGAGCATCAAATTCGTCACCGAGGGCGGTCAATTGCGGTTGTACTTTTTTCTTTAGAGTCGCTTCTATATTGTCAGTCTGCGAAGAAATGTATAATTATGACACACAGGTAAAGATATAACTTTTTTAGTTAATTATTTAAACTACATTGATATCAGCCAAGATTCTCAGTTTATATTTTCTCAAGAAAATCGTCTATTAAATATTGAAAGAAAATTTTAATCTAATATTATATCGTCAAAAAAATAATGTAATTTAAATTTGTAAAATACAAATATATGTCACGAAATTTTATTTTTTCATATAAGAATTAAAAATAGCTAATATTAAAACAACTAATTATTCAACATTTATATTTTTATCAAAATATTTTATTATTGCATTATTATGATAAACAAAATTTTATTATTAGGATAAAACAAAATATAACTGCACTGCGCAAGAATCAGACCTGATTTCTGACGCCCATGAGGATTCCATCGACATTCTTCGCCGCAGCTACTAGTTGCACTAAACCGTTATGAACGTCGTCGTTGCCGTAAAGACCAACGGCAACTGCTCCACTGCAGAGTAATGCCAGGATGGCCAGGGAACATTTCAGCGCGGTTATCGACTTCTTGGGGCGCGGCCTCCGGTCGCAGCATCTCGTTACCAAATAAACCAGCAATACCAGCAACGTTAAGATCAACCAGGCTGCAGGAATACTTCCTAATATCCCGAGGCTCTGAAAAAGTTGCATCCAATTATGGCCTTTTGCCTTTTTTCCTCGTAATTTCGCATATATAATATATTTTTTATTTAAAAAAGCTGACTTTTTAATATAAAATATATAATTTTAGATATGTAAAAGTCATTCATTGATTTTTATAAAGTTTACAAAAAAATAAATTATAAGTCTTTATATTGATTACGAAATAAAAATTCTTTAAAAATTAATAGTTAGTTTAAAATTTAATTAAGAAAGGGACTGTTCTTTCTCTTATCCTTATATTTTTGGGCCTCGAGAAGTTTCAGTTACGAACATACTATCCAAATAAACAACGTCCAAAAATTGGAATCATGCCAAGATTTGTTCATTTCCTCTACTGAAAGATGATCGCATATCAATAGCGTTATCATCATCGTATATCGTCAAGGATTGCATTATGACACTATTTCGGACGCATTTTTCTTCGTATTTACTTTGTGCGCAAACTACGCTTAAGACGAGACTCGTAACTTTCATCGCTCCTCCTTTTTCAGATCTTTTTTCCCATGATATCTATCTCGTTCCTCGGCGATTTTTAACTTGGCCGATCCACCCTGCTGAGGAGGCGTGACGGAAACGTGCGCCGAGACTAAGTTTCAAAGTCGACCTGGGTGTCTCGTTCCATGAATTCGACCACTTCGATGGGAAAGACGTGACTGAAAAAAAGGGGACGACGAGGGAAAGAGAGAAAAGAAGAGAAAGCGACATGATTGCGGAAACGTGGTGGAGGAACCGAGGGTAATATGACGGGATACACCCGTGGTCCGACGTGGTCCCGAGCATGTTAGAGCAGTCCGCTCGCGAGTTACCCCCGAGGCGCGCATTATGCGAAAGCCTTTGTGCATTGTTTGAGCTTTCCCAGCCATTGTGCTTTCCTACAGTTACACGCGGCCCGGATTCTTGCGCGCTCACGCTCGCGGCATCCACCTGCTCGTCGTCGTATTTTTTCGGTCCTTTTTTTTTTCTTTCTTCGCCGGCTTCTCGTTCCCCTTTTTCCCTTCTCTTTTTTTTCATATCCTCGCCGTGTTACGTTTGCGACCCGTCGCCGACTGCCTTCTTGTGGACACGTGAATCGTTTCTTTTCTCTTTCTCCCCTTGCGCTATGTAAAAGAATACGGATCGGTACATACGAATCTTCTTCTCTCGCCCAATTTCGTTTCTAGATATGTTTCTTTCCTGAATTTCCATCCGTTCATCGATGTATCGAATCAATATCGCAAATTTATGATCAACTGAGTACAATAATCCATAGCGACTCCGTAGTGGTGAAAAGGATATTCCCCGGAACATCCGCGTCGAGAAATTCTGATTTTGCAACATCGAGATATTAACAATTGGAAATAGCGAGTATTACCAAAACAGGATTCTCAATTAATGTATATCCGCTTATATAAAATGTAAACTTAAATATAAAGCAAACTGCAAAATATATTAAACATTGAGGATTAAGAGAACTCGATATTAGAGAGAAAGAACATTCAATCTTTATCGGGGAAAGAGGTTGCATTTCAAATATTTATATCAATTATATGTATTCGAAGTACATCGTCCAGCATGATTGAAAATAAACCGAGGATGCTGATATCTCCCAAGAGAAGATTTCAACCAGCGTACACACACTCACATCGATTCGAATAAAATATTTATCTTGAAACGCTCTTCTCTTGGTATCTCGGGGTTCGTACGCGAAATCCGAATTCTCTCACCGGGAGCAATTCGTTTATCGATCCACGGGAAAGACTTAAAGGCTCAGGTCGCGCGCGCTTGATTAATCGGGGACGCACTTTGTTTTAAATATTTAAATCAACGAGATCGGTTCGCGCACGGGACGCCGTTTGAAAATTGGGGTAGAGGGATATCCGAGAGGGAATTCCCGATAATAAAATTGCGGGAAAAAAGTTAAATTGAGAATTTATATATCCGGGAATACCATCCCTACCTCCAAATAGATTTCGGAATGCGGATTGAACGTATTATTGACCGAATGTAGAGAGACGTTCAGATGCGGCAGACTATGAAAGATCCTCGCGTATTGTGGTACCGTGTACTGCTCCGGAAGCTGCTGACCGCCCGCCATTTTGCAGAATCCTTATCTGCCAAAAACCCTTGTCGAAACGTCCCTCCTACTCGTCAAGACATGCTACGCGCGAGCGCTGTAATTAAAAAAATCCAAAATTAGTATGGTGCGAGAATATTCAGAAAAATCGATATTTATATGTGTGGGCAAAAAGTTAAATCGAGAATATTTTTATATCCGGGAGTACCATCTCTATCTCCAAATAAATGTTGTAACGTCCGCGTAAGGAAATACTACAAATAGAATCTGGATTTTGTGTTAATTGACATTTTACGTTTATACAATTATATAATATAAATATGTATTATATGAATATATGTATTACATATAATTCATTAATACGTATTATATTTTTTTATACACTATATACATTACATAATTCATTACTCTATATATTTTTAATTCGATATTTAAAAATCCTGCATGAAAAAAAAAAAGCGAGCGTTAAAATCTGTTATTAAAAGCGATAACGTATGAAATCTTTACAATTAAAAAAAAAAAAAAAAACACTAAAATAAATATCAAAAATAATACATTTAACTTTATCTTTTCATAAACTTGAAAAAGTGAGTTATTTCTTCGGAGAGTGAATATTTTACTATATTTGATAAATATATTATCAGATCTAACATTCTAATAAAATAAAAATGTCTCATATAATTAAGAATAATTACTCTCAAACATTGTAACACATTAATACACAATTTCAATCATTCTTCATTTAAATTAAAACACAAAGTAATTTAGATATTAATTTTTTGATTCTCAGAGTGATCTTATAAATAAATTAAAAAATTAATTTATGGAATAGAAAAAAATAGAATTAGCATTCGCGTTTAGTTTCTTTCAGTTGATTTACAATTAATCCCCATTAACTTCTCGCAATATTTCTATATAGTTTATCGAAAAAAATTACTCGCAATAAAATATCAAATTTTCTAAAAAGCCTCATCGAGAGTTTTAATTTGATTATCGTTTCGTATTAGCATACCGTGCTCTTTCGTTGTGAGTCATGATTCAATCTCGGCTAAATACGTCGACGTCACTCAATGTCGCAAAACGTTTTACCGTGGTGATTCAACTCTTCCGTAGTGGAATCAACGCGCGCTTAATTAATGAAGTCTGTGCCAGTCAGCTCTCCATCTCTCTCGCTTCATTGACATCGCTAAAGCGCGCCGAAAGGATTTCTGAGATGCTTTTTAGTCCTCAAATCGACTGAAATGAATTTAATGGGTCCAAAAAACGGTGATATACTATTATCTCTTAAAAACTTCTGCAAAACTTAAATGTTTGAAAAATTAATCTATCTCTATTATTGTACAGGGTGTCCCCAATTTAAATGGCAAAACTTCAAGAGCGTGTAGGGGACCGAAAAACTAAGACAAGAAGCCCTTTAGAGGTTTGCTCGTTTTTGCTCCATTTTAGAGAAAATCGCAAAAATTCAATTTCTCGTTATCAGTTGCTTTCTTGAGTCGATTGGCACCGAATAAACTTTCTGCTTCAAGGTTCCTTACATATGTAAACACTTGATGTTATTCTTTACGGTGCCAATCAATTCAAGAGAGCAATTAAGAGACCGAATCATAGATCCAGTACACCAAATATCACTAGAACAATGTCTAGCTGCAATTAATGAGGTCAGTGCTAGGTGTAATGCTTGCATTGCTGCAAGAGGGCAACATTTTGAACAATATCTGTATTAAATAGATGATAATATAAATAAAATGTAAATAAATAAATAAAAAGACGAAAACTTGTTTTGTTTCTTTTTTTGTGATTTTCTCCAAAATGGAGCAAAAACGAGCAAACCTCTAAAGGACTTTCCGTCTTAGCTTTTCGGTCCCCTACACGCTCCTGAAGTTTTGCCATTTAAATTGGGGACACTCTGTATATATGTTTACATTAAATTAAGAAAAATGAACTTGAAATTATATTAATAATGTAACGTATAACAAATTATGATATGTAAAAAGCTGAGAAATAAGATGGCATTATTTTCTAAATTAATAATCTGTTGATTAGAAAATAATTTTTTAACGATAATAATAAACTCTAAAAGAGATATTTATATACATATAAAAAGAAACGTAATTTTTTTATCTCCTCTGTTCTTTAAGAATTTAAAAGCACTTATTGTATACATAAAGAAAAAACTGTGTTATTATTTTTTACAGTCTGGATAAAAAAAAAATTAAAAAATTTAACTTACAGGATAAATTGTCAAATTTGAAAAAGAATACAAAAAAGTCAATAAAACGAAAATATATATTCGATATCTTGTGTTATTACACGAGTTCGTTGATAAATTAATAGCGAATATGTGTGGATGTGTACCTACATATTTTCGTCGATTAAATAAATAAAATATTTACGTACAAGGAAGGTGGAATTTCGTTCGATGTATTCCCGTAATAGAACTGTGAGAATTAATTTGCTATATATATATGAAAGCCTGTTCGAATGTTATAGTGTTAAATACGATGTGTGTAACGGTCTCTTCGCCGACCGATTAGCAGCACTTTATATACGCCACATTCTATATTGAACTCCTGTAGACGAGCAACAAATATCTATCATCGTAATAAATATATCCGCGGATCGATAAAGTGCAATGTACACATACGGTTTATTAACCTACTTTCCTTATTCCATTCTATCCTTGAAGCGTATGCATCGTACACTGCACAGCACGCTTCTCTCAATATACTCGATATGATACATTCAAACGAGGAAATCCATAATATTACGTGTCTTTCATTTCCACAATGACCTGAAAATACACGCGACGAACGCTTCCTTGTTCCTTAAAAAAAAAAAAAAAAAAAAGAGTTTCAATAAAAAAAGAAAGTCTCTCCGATTATTAATGCAAAAAAGTGATCAATACAAAATAAAATTTTTAATTAAATAAATATAGATGCAATAATTCGTCAAAATAATTGGCTCTACGATCTTGCAATAAATGCAAATAATCGTAATCGATTTGAAGCAAATGAGTCACTATTAAATATTTCATTGCGCAAAAATCACGAGTGATTCCGTCAGCCGACAATGTTCTATTTTATCGAGTTTAACGTATAATATCCGATCGTAGAGAAATCTTTTCATATTCCATTTTACCGTCACCGCCGAAGCCGGAGCGGTTATTCATTCTCGGTCCGATAAAAACGGCAATTTTATCGCTATGAGCCGCGAGAAGCCGCGAAAGCTATTCGCAACGGAGACTCGAATATCGGTGCGCGTCCATATTTTTACTCACCGCATGCGTATGACACATGCGTGCGTCAACGTATATAAGCCGTAAGAAATAAAATCATCGCCAATCGCGTTGTGGTTTTAAATGAAGATTATTACACGATCGTCCGCACCTGTGTCTCTTGTCATGCTTGACTTGCATCGTCACTCTTTTACTTCTGCCTTTTTATTTATTTATTTTTTAGAAGCGTGTGCATCGTTCGTTTCCGAACATGGAATGAATTTATTTCATTTTTAGCGTGAAAAATTTGAACACTAATAAATAAGATACCAGAAGAGAGGGTTCTACAGTTCCATGTTATTTTAAATTTAATCAATTTTCTCTCTCTCTCTCTCTCTCTGCGCTTTCTGTTCGATTTAACGTAATTATAATTAATGTTGTTATTACGTAACTGCATAATTAACATAATTATTATAATTAGCAACAGCTTCGTTCGACATATGTATTTACATAAACTTTACGAGTCAATACCGTAATTTCAAAATTAAAAAATTCAATTGAAAACCAATTGTTATCAACTGTGTTGACCTGTGTAATAATTAAGTATAAAGGAAAGTTAAAAGGATGATTAAAGTTAGATAATAAAAACATAATTATTATATAATTATTATATATAATTATATATTTTAAAATATAAAAGCTATTAGTTATAATAAATGGTCTGTACAATACTCGTTTTATATACACATTTGTTTGATTAAAATGATTTAAATAAAAGATAATTTGTATAAATATATATATATAATTTGCAGTAATTTCAAATATTTAAAAGTATATTTTTTCAGTCATATATAAAAAATTGTGTAAGTCTGGATACAATGAAAAATAGAAATTTACTTAATAAAATCCACAGTTTCTAGGCTTAATATTTTTCTTTAGAATAAAGCAACGAATTGAATCGGTTATTATAGAACTACGTTCACGTCATCTACATTTTTTTGCAGCTTTTACTCTTTTTCTTTCCTCTCGAGTTGTTCACTACGCCTGCGTTTCGTTCTATATGCATAAAATGTAGAGTGTGCATGTGTAACGCGAACGGAGGTACCTAATAATATCGAGTGAAGGAAAGACCGCGTTGTGTTTTGTCACGAGAGATAAATGTAAAAAAAGAATTTTTTGAAGTTTTAAAAATAAGAGGGAACCGACATATATTGTTAACAATTATTATACCATTTTGTTAATATTTCAAGAGCTTTTTTTTCGCCAGATACGTTATTGTGTATAAATTTACGATGCATTTATGAATAAATTTAACGGAACGCTCTTGTTTTCGCGCTTGCCTCGGTCTAACAATAAATAAGATACATCGTTTTCGCGAAGAGGTATCGAGTATCTTAATAAGATTGTAGTATCTTGGATTAGCCTTTTTGGCATTAAAAACGGTAAGCAACCGTGCCTGTTGCCGGCCAGAGCGTATCGTGAATCGCGAATTGCGCGCGCAAAAAGTCATCGACCGATCTTCCACAGTCGTTTAATATCGCGACATGCAACCGCTAGCGATCGATCGATTATAACGCGACCATAACGTTGTCTACAGAGCCGCGCGATGTCTTTGGAAGATATCCGAGACGAACGAGATTTCTCGAGACGAGAACGATCTCGCATACGGTTTTCGCACGCTTGTCACTTTGGAGAGATTGACGCGAGACCCCGTGTATCTCGATCACGTGTTTTCTGCGCCGCGAGATCAAAGAGATCAAAGAGCGATTCGCGCCGAAAAAAAAAAAAAAAAAAATCTCGCATTTCGAGATTAATTCACGTATTCACCTGGAGAGAAATGATGAGAACTGATAAGAGCGACTGATAACGCGAAATTTCTAAATTTCGGTATCTTTTGCAAAGTCTACATGTACCTTATGTAATACATTACAACATATTATATCATATTATTTCTCGATATCGCAAAGTTAATGATATACAGGGTAAAGACCATAACAACGCTTAAGGGTAAATCCTTGAAATCATTTGGAGATGATTTTTCCTCAGTGAAAATATCGAGAGAGGTCATCATTTTTTGCAAGTTTTCAAATTTTTCCAAGTTTTTTCCATCATTTTTGTAACTAACAATAAGCCTTAAATTAAAATTCTCTCTCTCTATTAAAGTAAACTCTATCTAAAATTAACTAAAGAATGTAGTTTTAACTCTCTATAAAGTTTAGTTTGCAAAAGGCCCTTCTTTTTTAATCGCTTATAACACGGAAATGAGATTGATCTGAATCATCTTTAAATGATCTCAAGAGTTACCCTTAAACGTTGTTACGGTCTTTATGGGATACCCTGTATATAAATTGATGAACAATAAATTTTAAGAATAATGCTTTTTAATTTTTAAATATGTAAAGTACATAAAATTTCTGCATGAAACATGGCAAATAAATCTTTTTTTTATGAAATAAATATTGTTCGGACACAGATTTTTCTGAAATTTTTAAAATTTGAAAAACTGATATATAAAGTTGAAAACTGTCTTCTATCCAATTAATGTTGGCACGTTTATTCTAACGATTAAACGCTCCGAAAAAATTGGAATTTTGAATCATTCCCGGAAAAATAACACGCACACATGTATGCGTGCGCGCGCGCGTGTCTTTATTAAAATTTTATCGGAACTTGCTTGACAGACGTCAAAGTATCGATACACGTGATTTTTCACACGAATGACGCATTCCCCTAGATCTCTCGATGTTTTCGACCGTCGAACCCGGGTGCACGCTATCGCACGCTAAAAAGTCATCGACCTATCGTGTAATCGCGTTGGCCTGCTCCGTTAACATCCGCCACCTTCGATATCAAGCTTCGTGCTCGTCGTCATCGTGAGGAAGACGGACGAAGACTCGTTCGATACTCTCGTAGGGACGAGTTGTCCGTCATCCACGTCCACTCGCGAACGCGAGACGAGGAAGCTTCTCTCCCGTTCGGGGAAAAAAAAACGTCGGTCTCTCTCTCTCTCTCTCTCTTTGCTTTTGTTCGATCGGCCCCGGCGACGATTTTACGAGCGTCCGGCTTTTATACGGGATACTCGGCCCACGCTACGCAACATCTGGCGAGATCTCTTCGGTTCCGGGAGAGCCTGCGAGACGAAATCCAGCCCCCATGTACTCCATCCGACAGCCTCTTGTTCAACCTCTCTCTCTCTCTCTCTCTCTCTGCGCGCGTGCGCGCTCGTTCTCTCACATACGTACACACGCACACAGCCGATGCGTCCCAAGTCGTGTAATGTATTCTTGCACCCACACTCTGTCGCCCCCAGTGTATACCGTGTATCGATCCCCGAGAGTACATGCGAAGACGACAGTGAGCGCCATCAGGCTCCTTTATTTCCTTCCACTCTTTCCCATTATGTATATATGTATATATATATATATATATATATATATACACTTCTCTGTCTCTCTTTCTCTTTCCTTCTGTATATATACTATATATATATCATATATATATATCATCTCCTTTTTCTCGCGTTCTTGCTTATCTCGAGAATGGAGAGGCGCTGCCTTTGTTGCGTACGCGACGACGTACTACAGTGTTACTCCGGAGCACATTTTACGACACGGGGTATAAGGCGGTACAATGCACATAGGGCGAGTCCGCGAGAGCATGTCTCTCACCGGCGATTACCTCTCGCGTGACAGAATACGCGACACGAGATAAATTCCTCGTCCCTCATCATCTCTTAATCGAGACGACGAGTCCGCGAGTTATACGCGCGCGTAAAAAAAAACGAATTCTTACCTCGATGTTTTCTTAGTGACAAGCCCGTACGCTCGCGTACGACGAAACGCGATCAACGACATACAACGCGCGTACACCCCCGACGAAGGCCCGAGCTCGACTGACGAAGAAGGGAAGGGGTGGGGCGGCGTCGCGGCCAGTCGGTCCCCCCTCTATTCCTTCCTCCTCTACACCCCCTCCCACACCTCTCCATCCTACTGCACTTGCGCATGATTTCAAGGATTTCCGCTCGTAGATCCGTTCGAGCTTCGCACTTTCGTTTGCATTCAAAACGAGATAGATGCATTCGAGAGGAAGAACAAAGGTGTAGAAAGTGCATGCTTTAACGAACAGATACCGTGCGTGCGTAAATGGCGCGAATAATGCATGAATGGGGGGGGGGGGGTAGAAGGAGGTCTAGAGTTCAAAGAAACCTGATGATAACTATGCCAGCATTTTTATTTCATCGATCATTAAATTCCTCCTCCCCCTTTTATCCTTTTTTAAAAAGTCACGTTGCAAAGTATAAATCAAATACATGTGTTGTCAGCACTGATCGGTAAAACATCCAACTCCATCTAGTTGTCAACGCATTAATATAGTTAACATAATACTGTCGATACGTCAGATATGCGGAAGAATAAACGTACGTAAAAAAAGAGCTTATATATAACTTTAAAAAATTTTCTTAACTGCATTGTGAAAAATGTGAAATGCATATATATAATCTAATAAATTAAAATTTGACACTTAAATACAATGTATCTCTTTATAATCATATATAATATAGCAGGAAAATAAATTTAGTATGTACAAAAAAATGAAATATAAGAAAATATGTTTATAAGCTTATAATTTTAAAAGATTTTCTTAATTGCACTGAGTCGCGTAGAAAATGAAACGCATACGCACAATCTAATAAATTAAAATTTGACACTTAAATATAGTGTATCTTTCTATAATTATACTAAGTTTTTTTTTTTTAAATTTCTGAATAAGATTAAGAAATATTTGCAAAAGTATTGCCTTTTAAATCTAAACCTTTTAATAGAAATATGAAGAAGAGAAATATTTCATATTTTTGTCTCATAGTGTTTATTTCCAATTTTTCGTCAAAGTATTCACGATTTCTGTCATATCGTCAATAAGATATCAGTGTCGCGGCGTCTTAATTACTTAAAGATTCCCGTTTTTATTTGGTCACAATAAGAACTTTGCACGCGCATTAGTCAGCATTAAATCTAAAAAGATATTCAAAAAGACAAGGTACGTGTATGTGTATACATGTACACAATGCAAGGTATGTATCATGATATCTTTCTTTCTTTCCCTTGTAAATATGTAACAAAATGCAACGCACGATGAGTGACACGAAAGCCATAAATCGGAAATGACAAAGTTACATATGCAATGTGCATAAAGTGGAATGACATTTCTTCCGTATATACATTTTCTCTACTCTCATTCCAACAAAAGAGTAAATAATATTAATAATATATGTATAGATTCTTTTTCAGTCAATTTACCGCAATTTCTAAAATCATTATAATAACGGGTAGTAAGAATCGCGTGAATCTCACGGTTTATATCGTTGCTAATCATCGTTATTTGCGCTTCTTACCCGTGTCCATAATACGTGTGACTAGTAATATAAATGTTAATAGAATAACTTAAATCTTTCGCTCATTATATATAATCAAATGTATATATATACATATATAATAATATATATTATATAGTATATATTATATATACATATATATAATATATATATTTATATCTTGATATATTATATATATATATATAAATTCTCGCTCTTTCACTCTTTTCGCTCACGTTCGCATCCTACTCAATATCCGATTGGAATGATTGTTAAAATTGAGAGATTTAATATTTAATCATGATAAGAAACCAACTGCGGATTTAAGTTTTCATTATATAGAAAAACCATTCTCTTTGTTCTCTTTCTCTCTATGTTCTTCATAAATTAATTAAATTAATTAACTTTTCGCAACGATAGAATATTATGTCCACACAGTCCTTGGAAGAACTCGAATAATGGTTTATAATATAAGCTGTAACTTATGCTGTTTCTAAACAATGAAAATCAGAGAAGGATTGCGAAATTGATATAGTTTGATGACTTGCAAGACGAAGTCTCTGTATCTAAAATAAAACGCTTACAAGTAATAAGTATGAATAATATGCTTAATAATGATGTGTGTGTGTGTGTGTGTGTGTGTGTGTGTGTGTGTATCAGTATTAATTATTTAGATAAGGCCACTAGTGGAGAGATGATACAGATATAATATAAATATTACGATTGAACATAGATTCAAAGTAATGGTCAATGGTTACATAGTATGTCCAGAAACGAATGATATTGTAAAGAAACTGTCTATTAACGTAAAATCGGTAATGTATAAATTTTTTGTTATTGTCATATACTTTCATTGTAAGATGACACACAATACTTACGACGTTTACATTGACATAATATATTAAACGCATTACACAATTGCACAGAACCGCTTCGGAAATATCTTTCCTTCCTCTGGACACAATGTAGAATTTAATTGCCTATTGTATTAAAGTTCTAATTATATAATATAAACACTAGAGGTTTCTTCTCTCCCTCTTAAGAATACGCAATTCTTTATATATATTGAGTATAAGATTCATCTTCTTTTAAAAAGCTATCTTTTAGCAGCTATCGTATAATACAATCCACGCGAGCTGTATATAAACATGGTATTACAATTATAAAAATTACTAATGCCTCGTACTTTCTATTATTCTCAAAATAACGCCTGCGTGTAAATTTCTTACACTTTTTTCGAAAGGCGCAGAGAGAAGCATGCCGCGGAAAATCCATGTTATCTATACCAGCATCTCTATATGAAAAAAAAAAAAAAATCTATATAAATTCGAAATAAAGGAACGATTTTTTCATGTCTTTAAAAATATCGTCCCTCGTTTGATAATCAAAAAATAATAAATTTATATTCTATCAGAAGTCTTTTTTTTTTATCTCACCCAACTCGATGCTATTCAAACATCACGGCACACCAGGCACTGTACATTGAGCATCGCTCGAGCCAGACATTTCAGTCTGGCTTATATCGTGTGTTACAATGTGGATTCGTGTATCATGGTTGTATTCGGATCACTACTAGCATTTTGTATTATTGCTGATGGTATATGTGGCGTGAGTGTAATGGATGAAGTCTTTCGTACAGGTTTAGGGGTGGCCTGCAATCAAATATTAATTTACGTGATTATTTCTTTCATGTAGTATTAGCAAAAAAAAATAACACATAACCACTTGTTCGATGAATATATTTGATTTTAATAATGATAGAAATATATATTATATACCCATTCTCTTCTGCAAGGTGCTTCATCGTCCGAGTAGTGATCCACCTGTCCGATATCGGTTTCCGTCGCCGCGTTCCTCTTCTTTGGCTGCAAAGTCGCGTAATTGCCACAACCTCTAGTGAAATTAGTCATGTTTTTCTCCTCGACAATCTTCTCTTGGCACAGTATCTCTTGTGATTTACTTTGCTTATTGTTCGTAACATCACTGCTGCTCTTATTATTGAAGTAAAACGGCGGCATTTTCGACACCCAGTGATCTAGACCGGAACCGGCCGAGCTCGTGGACGCCGCGGATGAATTTCCCGTGGAGTTATTGGACAAGCCTCTTCGCTGATAAAACAACATATACGCCGCGTTCGTGATCAGATTCGTGTCATTTACCGCTTCCACGCGCGTGTCGTCGAAACAGTACCATTGCGTGTCGTATGGATTTCGACAAAACGCCGTATAATGTCCACCTTGGAGATCTTGTCCGTGATGATTGCATATCGCATAGAGATCATATACATTTTCATCGTACTTGGGGATGTTGTGTTGCCGCGGTCGTGGTTTCTTCCAAGGCGACCAGCCCAGACCACCCAGGCTAGTGACGCTGTTATGTGTCGCCTGAACGCCATTGTGGGCCAGATGCGGCGTCATATCGAAGCCGTACAAAGGGAAGTCCACCAACATAGTCAACTTGGACGTTGACCGCTGCTTAGATTGCTGACGGAATCTTTTCAAGTGTATGACTAATATATCAGGCAACGACCAGAGACCCAGTTTTTTTACAACTTCTTGTTTCTTATTGCAATAAGGACAATGCCACGCGTCCTCTGCACCCAGTATCTCAGCCCGCGTGTACAAATCGAAACATTCCTCCA
Organism: Polyergus mexicanus; assembly: GCF_030449975.1. NCBI lineage: Eukaryota > Metazoa > Arthropoda > Insecta > Hymenoptera > Formicidae > Polyergus > Polyergus mexicanus. Next base: position 3,141,454 of record NW_027223327.1, on the reverse strand, counting down.
GAGTGACCGCGCCGCCCAATTCGGAATTGGTCTTCAACTGTTTCACGCTGGCGTGCTCCTCGATCTGATCGCTGTCATCCTGTATAATATTGCGCTTGGTGGCCTCGTCCCATTCGAGGATCAGCTTCACATGCTGTGGACCCGAATCATCCGCGCAAAGTGCCAATGCTTGCTCAATCTGCTCCGTATAAAGTGGGTGCTCCACACAAGGATCGATACAAGGATGCTCGTCTTGAATCGGCGTCGCTGCCGGATCCGCCACGCGAATATTGAAAAGTCCTGGGCTCTGACTGGTCGTGAGAACGTCATCCGCCAATGTACTGTGCATCTCCTTGAGTAGTAATTTCTGCAGATCTTCGTACGACGTTTCGCGCGAAACTTGCATTGTATACGGACTACCGAAACGATGTTTCAGATCTCCCTTTACGAGAACGTTGATCCAAACCAACAAGATGTACGCCTGTTCCGTAGGCTCCTTCAATTGCGGCAGTTCGATACAGTAAAGCGGGTCGTTTTCCATAATCACGGATAGAGGTTGACAGTCTGAGAAGGTTCTGTGGAAAAAGAAACAAGATATATCTCTTTCCTTTATTTTTATTTTTTAATTATTATTAAAGTGGAGAAGCTATATCTATGTAAATGACATAAAGCACTATAAAATGAAACAATATATATGTAAAATGATGAAATTGTCCAGAATATTTTTTATTCTTTCTTATTATAATATGCGTCACTTAATCATTTTTCTGCATTATACGTATATATATATATATATATATATATATATATATATATATATATATATATATATATATATCTGCTATATATTATTTTTATAATTATAATGTATATTTTTAACACGTGGATTTTTTAATAGAGATCTTTGCTTTAGATTTTTGTATTAAAAATATATTTTCTTTACGGTTATAGGTTCATTGTCTCTTTAATCAATCATTGTCATTGTCATTTACCTGTGAAAACCTTCGTCATGGATCTCGGTCAATAGCATGTGATTCTCGTCTACGCCAGTGTCGCTAGCAAGGATTTCCCTCAACTCTCCCACATTGGCAGCTTGATTCACGCTCACGCCGATCTTGACTTGCCGCGGCTGCTGAGACGTATAGAGAACGTTCACGTAAAGATTCATTTGACGATGATTCTGCGGCACCGGTACTGACACGCAAAGAAAAGGATCGAAGGTGTTCGATTGCCGGTGACATCTCGGGCAGGTCAAGCTGGACCGAAACTGTGCTTGAAACACAGCGTGCACGAAGGAATTGTTACATCGTACGTGATTCGCTAGTGTCTCGGCGGCGACGATGTCATCGGGTCTACCAAATGAATTCTGCAAACAGAGAGAGAGAGAAAGATTTATTATGTTAAAAAATAAAATTAATATTCCCCGTCAAGAATTAATAAGATTATGTAATGAGATTATATAATAATTATGAAGGTGGCTGTTTTCAATTTTGACAAATACAACGGATCTTTCGCATCAACCTAACTAAATAAATCATTTTTTAAATAATGGTTTTACAATGAGGTTTATTCTACGTAATCTAATTATTTCGGACAAAACAGTCTGTCGCTAATAACGAAGCCGTACACAATAGCAGTCGGCGACAGCGAACATGAGTAGATTCGTGCGAATCGGCCCACATTATTCGTTACGATAACGCGAAACTCGGTTATCGCTTCAAGGTGCATAACGACAATCATTTGTAAAGCTATTAATAGATCACAGCCGCTTGACAGCTCCCTTTTCCGCGTCGGCAACACACTGCCTTTCTCTTCCCCTCCTGCTCCTCTCGCTCGAGGGAAGATGTGGAACATCAGAGAAAAATGCCGACTGAACGAACTGGGCCTGGTGCTATTGTCACCGATGTGTTAAAATCTACGCACTTATTAACATTGCATTTAGCGATCTAATGTCAGAAGACACGTTGCACGATGTACGATTTAATATCCAAGAATTTATAATGATTTATTACATATATGTATATCATCGGGAATATGATTTTTATAAAAAAATTATTTTTTTTATCTGAGGTCAGTTTTCATGGAGATTCGAAGAAAATCTTGCAAGTATTTATAAAACTATAATAATATATATAAATAATTATTTTTTGTCGTTCGCTATATGATGTAATTAAATGATTTAATATGGCTGTATATACAGGGTGTCCCCAATTTAAATGGCAAAACTTGAAGAGCGTGTAGGGGATCGAAAAACTAAGACAAGAAGTCCTTTAGAGGTTTGCTCGTTTTTGCCCCATTTTAGAGAAAATCGTAAAAGTTCAATCTCTCATTGTCAGTTGCTCTCTTGAGTTGATTGACATCGAATAAACTTTCTGCTTCAAGGTTCCTTACATATGTAAACACTTGTTGTTAACTTTACGGTGCCAATCAATTCAAGAGAGCAATTAAGAGACCGAATCATAGATGCAGTGCACCAAATATCACCAGAACAATGTCTAGCTGCAATTAATGAGGTCAGTGGTAGATGTAATGCTTGCATTGCTGCAAGAGGGCAACATTTTGAACAACATCTGCATTAAATAGACGATAACATAAATAAAATGTAAATAAATAAGTAAAAAAATGAAAATTTGTTGTATTTCTTTTTATGCGATTTTCCCCAAAATGGAGCAAAAACGAGCAAATCTCTAAAGGACTTTCCGTCTTAGCTTTTCGGTCCCCTACACGCTCCTGAAGTTTTGCCATTTAAATTGGGGACACCTTGTATAATCGAAGCTTACGCTATCTTTCGACATTTCATTATCATTTGATAAGTTTACTTGCTCATATGCGTAAACAATTATGTATATATTTCAAATATTTCAAGAATTTAATTTTATCACACAAATCTGGGGCAAGAAAAATATTATCTCGAATAATCAAGGATTAACTTTGTCAAATAAAATTTTATCGATAAAATTATATTCGTATTAAGCAAAAAAAAAAAGTATCACAGAAGAAATAATTTATCATTCCTGTATAAAATATCTATCGTGTAACTCATTCGTCCTGTATTTTCGACTAATTTCGATATAATAGGGTATAAGATACGACGAGAGATACGGCGCGAAAGTTTCTTTTAATAGGATAATAAGTATTCCAAGTTGCGTTTTTTATAGCCTTTGAGACTAACTTGTACCGATATAAACGCGATTTCATAAAAACTTGATCTCACACAGATGCACGAAATAGCGGTAAATCGCACGTTCAACACAGGTGGTAGAAAACTTTATGCCTACAACTATTTGAACTTAAAGATGGTAAACTTATATTAGCTATACTTAGCTGGGAAAGAATTATTATATTAAAAGAATTACTTATATAGGAAAGTTATGTAAGAATCATTATCGGCGAACTATTCGCACATCTTATACGCATTGTATAGATTTCGTTACTATAAATAAAAAAGATATACACATATAACATAACTCTTGGAAGAAAAACGCATGAAAGAAAACTTAAGTAACTTTAATTAGGCAATACTAAGTATTATTTATTATAAAAAATTAATATCATGAATATAAAATTAAATATTAAAAAGTGAAATATTAAAATAAATACATATTGAAATAAATAAAAGCGAAATATTATACAGAAAGATGTAAATATAATAAAATAAAATTTTGAAATATAATATTTTATATTATGTAGAATAAAATTAAAAGCTCACTCTTCTTTTATTCTGGATTCGTAATAAAATCAATATACAAAGTTATACATGCAACGTGTAACTATAAGAAACGTTTTGATATAATCGCGTGATATCGAGATAAAATTATGTTGAAATATTTAGCTTATGTAATATCTCGAAGAGACCTTTGTAAATAGTAACAAAAAATACCGGCGACAGAATCGTTAAAGCGGAATACCGCAAATGATAGCAACTTTACCAACGCCATGCGATATCCGCGCGTTCGAAGCCGTATAATTTATAACACGCGATGAAAAACCACAAAATGGGATAATTATCTGACTTGTCACACAGGATGTATCAACGATCCGGTTGCCGGAAGTAATTTCCGATGCGTACGACTGGAACGAGAACTCGCGCGAAGCTTACAATTGATCAATGTCAGATCGGTGCACGTGCACTCGAAAACTCGCATGTAACAAATGTTACACATACTTTGAATCGATAATAGATATCTGCGTGTATCGGTAATATACCATGCATGAATTCCTGCCGTTCGTCTTCCTTTACATCTTCGTGATCAGTTAAAAAAGACAGATTGAAAATATCTTTTAATGTGTTCAATAGGATACTCTTATAAAGGAAATTGCATACTCTGATAACGAGCAGTATTCAGATAACGCTCGATAAATATTAGATGTTGAATAATAAAGTATCGCGTACGAGATATCAATTTTATATCAACGATCGCTCTAACATGACATGATTTTCCCCCTCCCCCTCCCCTCCCCCGTAAAAATATGCTCTAATTTATATATCTCAATTTATAATAAATATATATCTATATTTTATAATATACTTTAATTTATACATAAAATCTTAAAGAAGCGTATTTTTTTTCTCGCTTATAAAGTAAGCTTATTATTCCACTATCTAATTGTTTCATGCTCGCGAATGTTTCTCGCGGTTTGTAATTAGTGATACATTAGTTTCGGTCTGCGAATTCGTGCATCATGCGTGCGTATGCGATTATCAATGCATAGAATTATAAATATGCGCTGAGACAGCATAATTTTTTTATCACCCTGTGTACGAAGAATGATGGGCGTGACGTTTTTTTCCCCTTGCATTCGAGTTGCTTTAGCACGTGTGCTATAAATAGTGTCATGTAAATATTTTCTTAACAATTACGTTGACTCCTATTCCTCCTCTTCTCTCTCTTTACACGAGAAGATGACTTACATTCATGATAAGTTTGATTTCGTTTAAATTGTTAATATATGTATAAACTGTTAACAGCGTTGGAAATAAGTAGTTGTAACTATTTTCTATCTGTCATTCAATTATGATTAAAATTAAAAATAATAATTAAAATTAGTCCCGCAAACGTGAGATGAAAGTACTTTTCCTTTTAATAGTATAATTTTAACAAAATCTTAGGATTATAAAAATATAAAAATTTATTTATTATATTCTCTTGGGATTTACACATTTTAATTAATCATAATAATATAGATATATTTTTATAACTTCCATTCCACGATTAATCTAATATAAATATAAGCATAGATTATTAAGACGCACGTTATACGCAATAAAAAAAATTGACAAATTAAAAGAAATTTATCATAAGATAGAATCGATAATATCAGTTATTATTTATTAATTTCGTCAAATTAATTGTAATTACTAAACTTATTAAATATGACATATATGAATAAGAAATAAAAATCAGACCGTCTTGAGAAATAAATTTATATTTCAAAATTCGCACGCATATATGCGTGTGCATTCTAGTTATTATTTATTAAGACGTTGAACGGGAATAAGCTGGTCAATTGTAAAGTATGAAACGCACATCGCGCACGCGCATACATTGATGCCGGATGACAGTAGTTAAGGTCACATGTATATTCGTCGTAATTCGCAAAGAGAAAATACGGTAAATGCAAACTGATAACTGGATCTCCGTGGCCCCATTCAAGGCCGGTCCTCGTTACGGTACTGGCTCCTGCGTTCGACTCCGATTTCCTCGCGCTCGACTTTACGAAGGCGTCGCCGTCTCTCGAGACGTTTCCCGCAAATGTATGTCGCGGCCTGCGCAATTTTTCGAGAGGCATCCTCTCGAGAAAAATGTGCGAAGTGTACTCTTTTCATTCGAAACCAAAATCCGAGAAGATAAAAAAAAAAAAAGCCCGAATAGACCTCGCGCTTCGCGGACAACAGCGAGATAAAAATAATTAAGCGTTCGCTATAATTAATATTGGTCGATTAATTTATTATCTCTAATGATCTCAACGATGAAATGTATGCAGATACACTAAAATAAATGTATTTTATAAGACAAAAGAGAGAGAAGCAGGTAATAAAAATATAATCATATTATTTCTAAAAATGAAAATATAAGCATTATGAGTGAAAAATATAATTTGACTGTGTTTATTATAATTATATTACCTTCAATGTTATTTATAAATTAAAATAATCTCGTACGAGAAATTTCCATCTTCTAATTCTTAATTCGTAATATCGGCATCTTTCTCATTTTTTTAAATCAATTCACATATTCAAAATAATGTCAACAATTAATATATATTATACGTTTAATTTAAAAATGTCTACGAACGATTATATAGAAAATTACATAAGACTTATATTGCCTATTCGGACATATTTTGTATATATAAAAAAAAAAAGTCTGGATAAAACAATTTTTTTCGCGATTAAAAAAAATTGCGTTTCTAATAAGCGATGAGATGTCACATTTTATTGATATTCGAATCGAATTATCGGATTCTTTGCTAGAAGAAACAATCTTATCTCGTTGGCAAACGATTTATAAACGCAACCGAGAACCGAATGATAAGATAACAACGGGAGATGAATAATCGCAGAAAAATAAAGATATCAGGATGCAAGAGAAACGCGTCTGTTTGCACATAATTTACAGAGTATCTAAATTATTATTTCTATGTCCCCTCTCTTAGTGGATGAAAAAATAACAATAGTTTTTATTAGATTATTAAATTTATATTTCTATCTTCTCTTTATTTATATTATTATGCTAACAATGATGATCATTTTATTTAAGATGAAAAGAATCGCGATATAATCATCGATATTTTTCAATGATACAAGTGATAATGATCGATAATTGTGACATTTAAATGATTTGATGACACGTATTAAATTAATAATAATAAATAATTGATAATCGTCACAATTAATCTCTCCTTCTCTATCTAAACGGTTTCATAATAAGTTTTAGATAAGCAATTTATCAATTTTAAAAATAATATATACATAAACGTATTACATTTATTACCGTATATGTGTGTGTGTGTGTGTGTGTGTGTGTGTGTGTGTGTGTGTCACAATTATCTGATACGCCCTCGTAATCACTTAGAAAAAAAAATAAAAGGACAGAAGCAATTCTTTTGTGTGTCACGTAATATTTTTTTAAATATCGTCTCTTTCCCACCTTTCTAATACCGATATTTTTACTCTCGTGCTATCTACCTCGAGATTTCAATGTTCGAAAACATAGTACGTATTTTGTAAGCGCGAAACAAATTTGGGTTAAGGTCTCGATCGTTTCTTGATTCGCGAAGTGAAGTAAGTAAAAAAAAAAAAAAATAAAGCCAAATCTATCGAAGCTCGTTCTGTTTGTAATCATCGAACTATATTTTACGAGCAGATATGTGGATCGCACTTCATCTGAATAACAAATAAAAGAGATAGTTTATAATTTATTCGTGACAAATATATTTGCATTTCAATAACAATTTGTTCGATCAAACAGATATTTGTGTAATTTTTTTAAATAATTATACGAAAAGTATTTTCGTTATTCTGATTATTTATATAAATATTGATGAAGGTAAAATATTTTTTATCGTGTACATATCGGTTAAAGAATTTTACTTTCAAAGACTATATTAAAAAATTGACGACTAAAAACTGAAATAAATTAGACAAATTACATTATACGCGAATGCTTTGTATGCTTGCGCGTTTACATATTTAATAGAAACTCAAGTAATTTTTATTGTATTAATATTATAGTAACAAATAATATAAATAAGAAATAAAAAAATCAAAATATCAACAAATAATGCAAAGAATATAAATAGAATTTTAATCGAATAGCAAAGCGAATATGAAAATTTATTCAAATAATGTGCGTGTATGTCCCCCAAAACTCTGCTTTTGAGGAGACATTAATATTTCAAAAACAAAATCAATTGCTTTTTTCAATAATTAAAAAAAGAATATCGTAATTAATATTTATTAATATCGTATCGTCTCCCTTGAAACATCTCGCGCTTTCTCCTTTTCTTCTACTCTCGCTTTTTTTTTTCAATATTTCATTTTTTACTCTAGTAAAGAGAAAAATCCAAAGAAGCACCGACTGTATCTTTTATTATCGCGTTTTTTTTTTCTCCCGAGACGCACGGGTTTATAGGGCTTAAGATTAAAACACCCATACGTTTATTCTCGGCTCCGTCCATTCTCGGCGAACGATTCGAGATGAGTCGAAAACGGACGCCGCCTCGTGTGCTCGAGCCACTCGTCACGCACGCGAGAGAGATATTGTCAACGTAAGGTGTATATTGTGCGCAATCGTGCCTACGCACGATATACACGCCCGGCTCCGTACACGCGATGTGTAAGAGAAAGAGAGAGAGAGAGAGAGAGAGAGAGAGAAAGGTAGGAGGGAGAAAGAGAGACATACGCTGTAGCTCGACTTTCGTCGAGCGTTCTCACATCGTTGGCCACGACGAGCGAAAAAGAAAGTTTCTTTAGTCGTGACGACCATCTCGACGATTAAATTACCATCCGAGGAATGCAGTTAATTGTCTGCTATGCTTTTAAACGGCTACCACGTGTTAGTTTTAATTATATCCGTTCTGCTTGAGTTTCTTTGGATTTTATTGTAGAGATGCCCTGTTATATTTTAATACTGGAAAGTGTCGATGTGTCTTCTTCTTTCCTCTTTTTCCTCCACGATTATTGGGTCAACAATATTTGTCTATCGATATATATATATATTAGAAAATATAAATATCAAGAATACATATTAAATATAACGAATGATACCCTAATACTTAAGGCGCTTGATATTTTTACTTTTTTAAAGGCCGTTTACATTAATTAAAATTATATCTATCTCTGGATATAGTATAATAAATAATTTCGCAAAATATGATTGAAACAATTTTAATTATATTCTTCTTAATATAAATTTCTTAATTTCGAAGAAACGAAGCGCTTCTCTTTCAAATGACCATCGTTACTACTTGTTATGTCTCCTTCGTGGAAACACACCATGGCATCACAGTTTTTATCCGAGGTCAAGACGCGTCAAGCATTTTTATAATAGCCGCGTGATACAATCGTCATTTTCGTTTTTGCGTTCGACCATTCGCTTCGATATTACTAAAAATATGCCCGACAACACGACCGGCGACGTCTAAAAATAAGAGAGCGATAATACCTTCCCGCGCGCAAAAAAAAAAAAAAAAAAAAACCACCTGATATGATACAATTCCGATAGATCTAAATTAAAAATTATATCGCGAAATGAAAACTAGATTATGGGATTTGATTCTCATGAAAACCACTCTATTTCCATTAAAATTAGAAATAAAATTATTATTATTAATCACTAAAATTATTATAATTAATTAATTATTCAAAAAGACGAAGAAAAAAGAAATCAGCTATATTGAGTGCAAAGAATTGATTAAGAACACATCGTCCCATAATTTCAGATAAGGTTGTCTTCGAAATACGTACGCATAATTTAAAAAAAAGTATATAGATTAATTATTATTATAAATGTCAAATTTGACACATGACAGTCACGCGCACGTGACTGTCACGATTTGTACAGATAAGGCACTCTTTTTTTTTCTCTCTCTCTCTTATGTGAGGTTCTAATTTTTATACGATCGTAATCGCTCACCTTTATGATCTTATATTTCTTCTTGGTCGCTTGATTGAGATCTTCGTGAACCTTATCGAGGAGCCAGAGAAGAAATTCCTGAGCGTCGTGCTGCAGATTACCGCGATACTGACTACCGTATTTGTCCACGACGCTCTTGAACGCGGTGCTCATCTCCGGATCGTACTGACAGCTCCAGATGGCCTTGAGCAGCAACGCTAGCTGCTCGGTGATCTCGCCCCTGGTGCCGTACTTCTTCGAGTTGAGCTTGTTGCGCCGCGAGAGATCGATCTTGTACTGATCGAGGACGAAGTACTCGGCGAGGATGTCCGTGTGCGAGAGGCACTGCAGCACCGCGTTCATGAAACACGTGTTGCCGTGATTACGTAGGCCTATGACACCCGGCACCCGATCGGGCGGGATGTGCGCGGGCCGCGGGGGCGGCGGTACCCTAATGTCACCCGCGCTCGATCCGAGATCGTCGCCGCGCTGATGATGAATCGACGCGACGGCGGCCTTGTGACCCTGAACGCCCACGTTCGACATGTGGCGCACCATCTTATTGATGAACTTCCTCCAGGAGGGCCGGCGAAAGATCTTCTTGCCGCAGGGCGCTTGTCGCTCCTGGCAATCTTGGACGATCTGCTGATTGCCACCGCCGTGCAATCTCGTCGCGTTCCGTCGTTGCTGCTGCTGTTGCTGTAAAATGCCCTCCGTCGTCGCGTGTCGCGCCGCGTTCCTGACGTTCTCCTTGGCGCTCGCGGTGACATTGTTGCCGGATTCCTTCGAGTCGAGGGAATGCGAGGTCTGCTGCTGCTGCTGCTGCTGCTGCTTCGGACGTCGTCGAGACATCCTGCTGCTGGCACTTTGAAACGGGTTTCTCGGCAGTGTAAAGGTGCGCTTGAGCCGCGTGGCGCCGCGCGGCTCCGTACGTTTAACCTCTTCCTCCACGCCCAGCTCACCCTCGGACACAGATTTCATCACCGACGTCGTTGTCCCGCGTGCCGTTCCTACGGCGACGTTCATCGCCAGCCGTCGCGGCTGGTTTGACTGGCTACACTACTGACTGGTTAGCGCGCGAGATCGTTCGGCGTATTTCGTAGAGACGGTCACACGCTCGCGCCGACGCTCACATCACGTCCCGGTGGCCGTTTTATCTATTATCTCGATGACGACGGGACGATCGCTGTCGCGCGATCACCGCGCTCCCGACGATCGACCGCACCGCACGTCGCACGTATAACACGGCACGCGCCTACGCGCTCGTACGCGCAACACCTCGCACGGAAACTGCACCACGGCGGCCATTTGCCGTGTATCGCACACGGAGACTTTCCCGATTTCGCTTCGCCTCGCGCAACACGGGGCACAGACCGCGCGCGAACGGAGAGAAGCGGCCGCGCCGTCGCAGTCGCGTCTGTCGTCCCCGCAGGACTGTCTAGTTCCTTCGCCGCGGTAACGCCATCTACGTACATTTCGGGAGCCGAGATACGCGTGGTGCTCGCTTTTATCGACCGACGAAAGTAACTAGGGTTCGAGTCTCCGCTAAGTGAGATTAAAAATTTATTCTAAATGAGGTTTTTTGTGATCTGACATTTATATACATCATATAATATGTATATTTCGAATATTATAGTTTCATCAAAAATAAATAAAAATAAATTAAATTTCATAGAAAAATAAATTATATTTATGTGATATTGATTTTAATTTGTTAGAAATAATTATTCTAACAATGAATGGAATTTGAAATTTTACTAAATAAAATTCGCGAAACGCTTATTAGATAATTATTCTAGATATATTTAATCAAATCGCTTTTATTATATCATTTTGCTGATGTTTTCTTTACTTTACTTCTTTACCTTTGTCGGTATACTTGTAATCTGACATTTATATATATATTTATAGAATATTATAATTTCTCTCTCATCAATAAAAGTAAAGAAAAATAAATACTCTCGAGAAAAATAAAATTTCTCCGATAAATATTGATTTCAATTTTCCGGAAATAATTATTCTAAAATGAAGAACATATTATGTTATTTTTTGTATAACAGATAATGTCATACTAATATCACATTGGCATTGACATACTGGCACTGATACTAAAAACTGATACTAATACATCAGTATATAAATACAATCGCACGATAGATTTGCATTATGTAATACCGAGAAAAATATTTTTTATTATCATCAAGATTAATAATGGTAAAATTTAATACAGAGCAAAATAAATCTCTTTCTAAATCCTCTTATTTTTAATCATCGATCACTCGAGAAAATACCTTTGCATTTTCATTAACTTGATTATAATTAAGTTGATTTTAAATTCGTTACAAATCCGGTATGATTTTCAATCGCCTTGAATATTATGTATTGGCGAAAAATAGTTTTACGTAGGTTACATGGGTTACATAAAGAGCACGTGGCTTCACACACATAACTGTTTATATAAGCTGACGTTTACTAGCTCATTATTTTCTTTTTTCGACTTACATAATAACGATTACAAGGTGTTACAATCAATATTACTAATCGGATAATAAATCATTTTCTTTTAGAAGATAATATGGGCAGAGATTGAAAAACTGTAATTGTTAAGAAATCACGTGTTGAAAACTGCGACTATTTGCCGATTATCAATTTAGATATCGACATGATACAAGTAATTTTGACACTGGTCAATTTGTCCATATTTATTGATTTGACGGTCACGTGACCGCGGATCGGGTAATGTAAAAGCGTGAACTTTGTAAAAAAGCTCTCCATCGGTCACGGCTGTACTAATCGTGGTAGAAGTAAACATTGTAAATAGGCTAATTATATCTCTACGCGATCGATTATTCCACCTATATTAAGTAATATTAATTTCGCGAATCACACTTACTATCTACGAGAACGCTGCCGATTACATGACTAGATCAGCGACAAAATAGAATTTTCTCGATTTTTCTATTTCTTTAAACTTAATTCAATTGGATACCTGATTGCTGTAACAACTAGTGTCACAATGTCAAGAAATGTCATACGGTCCGAGTAATTCTTATCTTTCAACCGTGAAAAAATAAAATGTGAGATTCGTTGTTCTATCTACATGGAAGTCAATATAATTTTATCGAAATTATATCTCGATGCTAAATATACGGAAAAATGTACCTCGCGTCAACTGTCGTATCTCCATTGCCGTAAATAAACGTAGATGTATCATTTTCACGTGTCTAACGCATCGAAATCTGAACGCTTTCTAAAATCGCCGATTTCAATTCCTGCTTACAAGACATAGACTTATATATATAACCGCGTGCCGTAGTGGTCGTAAGGAAGTACTCGGTTGACAAGTAATTCTTACTCGTCGCAAGATTTCACCAAGGGATGAATGGCCACGGAAGCGCCCGAGCAACTCACGGTGTTCTGTATATAATCCTGGAAGTTACTCTCGACAACCCACATAAGTCTCTTAAATCCAGGTACGACTTGAGTCGCCAATCGGCAATCGTTGCCTTTTTGTACCAGAAGGAAGTTCTCCGTTCTGAAGGGCGTCTCGGTGTTCCACATGTAGATATCAGATTCGCCTAAAAATGAATAAGTAATTCTTGTTAATTAGAGATGTTTAGAAGAGATTAAACTGCCTATTAAATTCAATTTTAATTATTTTATTGTAATAACTCTTTTATGATTTTATGAAAAGGAAAAACAGCTGATTTATATGTCTCGATCCTTCTTCTTTTTTCTTATTAATTTATCTTATTATTATGCTCGCAAAACTTGCGAAGGAAACTCAAACTCTCACCCTTGTATCTGAAGAAAATGGCGCAGCCGTTATCACTGCCGAGGAGAACCAACTTGTCTGGCTTCGGTCCAATATCTGCGACCGATCCTTGGGTGAGACCCTTTCTCAGATTCTCGGCCTTGATCGCGAAAAGCCTGTTGGATCCTAGATAAGTGAAATACACTACTGGTGTACCGCAGCTCTTCTTCACCAACGTCAAATAGAGAACGTCTCTTCGGTTGACACCGACGGTAACGGCGTTCGGAAGGATAACTCGGTATCCTTTATCAGCGGTGACATTATAAACGATGATAGATTTGGAGGCGGCGTCGGTTACGTACACGTACACTTGGCCATCTTCCGCATAATCGACTGCCAGATATTGCAAACGAGATAACGGATTTACCAAGTTACTCAAATCGATCACCTTCACGACCTGCGAGAAATCATGTCTTGATATAAATCATCTTTCGAGAGATCTATAATTTTATTTTCTCGATACATTATACGTATCGAAAAAATAAAAGCAAATGTTTTGAAACTAGAATTTCATGGCCGATTACCTTCGAGGTAATGGTGATTCGTAAATTGTTATATCAAGCAAGACATTTTATGAGACTTACTTTTCAATAAGAATGAATATATGCGTTACAAGCGCATATCAAGCAATTAATATATAAATAAAATTAATAAAAGAATATTCAAAAATTAATTATATTTTATTTTTTATTTAAATTATTACTAGTTTATTTAAATTTATTTAAATTATTATTATTTATATAGTTTATTTAAAATATTAAAAAAATTAATATATAAATATTTTTGCTAAATTAAATACGTCACTTTTACAAGGAATCAAAACATTACAGAAACAAATGCTTTTATAATTTTAACGATCACTCTTTTTTTGCAAACAGAGGAACTCGGTAAAAAAAAAAAAAAAGTGTATCTTGTAACTATGTCTTTTTTTAATTCATAATTTTTCTTACCTTTCCGGATTTGACGTTAATTCCGACGACTTTCGGAGGACATCTGCGAACCGGTTGCTCCAAAGTGTTTACGATACCAACGTCCAATACCCACAGGATTTCCTGAATGTCCAGAGCTATGTCTACAACGCTCTGCAGGGCCTGACAGTTGCCCTCTTCCTGAATCGCCCAACAGGGGAACGGTGTCACTTTCGGTGCACAGTCCTTCGCTTTCAGGGACATGACACCTAAGGTGAAGGGTACGCCCGGTTTGTAGCGCGGCATCGCTATGATCATGTCCTCCCTGTAGATCTGCGCCCTCGTGCCGATGACATTCCTGGGGATGTAACGTCCATTCGTTTCGTAAATGTTCCTCGTGCTTTGACATGGCCAGTCAAGGCTGTAGCCCGACAAAGAAAATGAAAATTCCGGTAGCAACTGCTTGTCGCAAACTGCCAACGATAAACTGCTCGCCAGGATCGCCAGGCACAGAGCGCTCCTCGGGATTCTCATCCTGCGCTCGTCTTTTATGACAAGTTAAAGTAATGTTCCGGGTTGTATTCTATAAAAATGCACACGCAATAAAAATTTTACTATTAAATTAGTCTGAAAAGAAAATCTTCTAAAAAATGTGATTTCTTGTATAAAAAAATTTTGCAAAAAAATTATTGAAAAAATTATCAAAAATTGATAGAGACAGCTGTTATAAATATACAGCAAGGGTGGATGTGAGAACTTACAAGATTTCCCGTGTAATCAGTTGGACGAAAATCTTTGAATATGCGACTCATTTATACTGTTTTATACTTATACGTGCGCTTTGATTATGAACCGATTGAAATTGCTTACATTTTTATGGTATATTATCGTCTTCTTGCACAATATTTTGTAACAATTTTCTTGCTTAAGATCGACGGAATTCGTAAAGAGGAAATGCTTTGTGACATGTATTTTTGAATAATAATTGTCGTTTGTAAATAATAACAAATCCAGGAAGACGCGAAAAATGGAATGCTTTAGAATATGATAAACCAGGAAATGCAATGTATCAGGAAATGATCCCGCTCATTTTATCAACTTTCTTATGTTTTCGATTTCCGCTTCTACAAATAGTCGATTTTTTCATTAATTTTTATAATTTACATATTTACTCTTTAATTTTTGTCTTCAAGACTATAAGTTTTTATTGCATCATTATTAATCGCAAACTAAAAATATAGAAAAATACAAGTATCTAAAATATTTTATATACATATTTATCCTTTAATTGTTTGCCATAAAACTGAAATTTTTAATGCATCGTTATTAAATATATTAAAAAAATGCAAGTGACAGATAAATAAAATTTACCTGTATTTATTTCCAGCATTATTAAAATTAAATATTTTGTTTTTATTTCTATTTATATAATTATAACGCACGCTTTCGTATTATACATTATTTTTAAATTATACGAATATATATCAGGTTTGTTCATTTAATAGAACAGAATAATTTTATTTAAAGGGATAGTAGAATCGATTTTTATAATATATGAGAAAAAAAGATAATTTAATATACGCGAGATTTATTAGCTAATGAAGAGTGATGAGCTCGTATACATATGTATACAGATTGTTTTTTATTTACAACTAATTTCTTGTGTTTACAACCGGTTCCATTCCGCGCATTTAGTACCGACTCACGTGCGGAACTCCTTGAATGAACGTGATCGTTCCGCATCGCGATTAAATATTTTTTAAACCGAGAAATTTCGTAACGCGGCTGCGACATGACAGGATTATAAAACTCGCGTAATTCGGAGGATCTTACAGTTTACGGTCCGATTCATTCGTCAGAAGAGACGCGGTCCGAGGCGCGTCATAATTCAATAAAAGAGGAAAAGGACGCGAGAAGGACGGCAAGGATGCTCTCTTTACGGGCGGTGACGTTTCTCGTCGCCGTTGCTCTCGTCGGTGCTGTCGAAGTACCAAAGTGCGAGAGGAACATCCTGTGGACCGGCGGGTCCTTCGAGTGGCCTTGCCCGGCCACCAAAAACATGTTCAAGAACAGTGGCCGTTACATCCCGAAAAATATCCTCGCCACCAGAACTGTTATCTATAAGGACGACGCCATCCTTGCTTTACCTAGGTATGAAAAATAAAAAAATAATTACGATAGTTACGGATAATTTTCAATATTATTTCTGTCATAGTTATATATCTATGTACAATTTTTTGATAATCGTTCTATCATTATACGCGATAAAATTATTTTAGAGAGAGAGAGAGAGAGAGAGAGAGAGAGAGAGAGAGAGGCAGAATAAGAGTAGATTAAAATGTAAATAAATAAATTTCTGTCAAATTTTTAATAATGCAATATTTGATTAAAACTTTCATTTATTTATATATTAAAACATATCTATAAAAAATAAATTTTGATTATTCTATAAAAAAAGAAATGTAATATTAATAAAGTAGAGAATTATTGATTATATAGTAAAAATTTACAATATCTCTCTTGATTCTTTTCAATTATAATAATATTTTTAAACATAATAAAATATCTTATAATGAAATATATAATATTCAAAATTCAAATTTTATATATGTTTACACGTAAAAAAAGATTTACTACAAAAATAATTCCGCAAGATAGTAACATCATCATTTACGTTATCTTTCTAACAATAAGTCACGCTAATATTGCAATGAAAAATTCAAGGAACTTATATAAAGAAATGGCGGATCGTATTCGTATCTTTGATTTACGCAACGTAATCGTTTGTCTTTGATCGCGTCCAAATTAGGATAAGAAGGTAACCGCATTCTCTTGGATAAGTTTACTGGTTCCGTAAGAGGAAAGTTCATTCTCGTATTGGAAATCACGTGTGTTGCGTCAGTAACGGTACACGCTGCGTATGTTCTTGGAGAAATATGTTAAGGAGATCGTTAAGCAGATCGTTCGACGTAAGGGCGTTCGTAAGGGCGTGGTCGCGATCACAATTTCTCCAGAATGTAAAAGAATGAAGGAATTGTAAAATTATAAAATTATTAATCATAAAATTTCAATGAAAGTGACACTTTAAAGTCTCGCTTTGAACATGGCAATCGAGAGAGAAGCAAGGTTGTAGACCTTGTCAAAGGTCACGCGATATTAATATCTCGCGATACTAACATCTCCGTGCGTAACAACGTTACGACATTATTCGAACAGTAACTATAAGTTAGTATACTTGTCGCGATTTCTAAAAGACGTAAAAAATATTTTCGTAAACGTGATACGATGCGTGAAAAAAATATCTTATAGTAGATCTTGTACATACAATTATCTATAAAGTAACGTAACTTCGGAAAGTAATAAATAAAATTCAACTTAAATTATCAGAAGACTTTATGCTAATATTATCTGAAAAAAAAAAAAAAAAAAAAAAATACGGAGGAATCAGTAACTCTTTAATAAGTCGAAAAATAAATTTGCTCGAAATGTTTTTTCAGACTCAAGCCTGGCGTGCCGGCGACCTTAGCCAGAGTCTCGTTGAAAGATAAGAACTGCCAGGCCAATCTCCTCCCTTTCCCTTGCTGGTCCCTTCAAGAAGAGGGAACATGCTCCGCGTTGCAAAACGTCGTGGACATTTATTTAGATCCCCAGGATATCCTATGGGTGCTGGACACGGGCGTCGTAAATTCCCTCGAGCAGCCCGAACGCAAATGCCCGCCAAAGGTTGTTGCCATCAACATAAAGACCGGCAAGGTGAGATAATTTGCATATATTTAAAGAATAAGCGATAAAAACGGCATGCGCGTCGTTTAATTCTTCCCTCGAAGTATCTTATCGAAGGATAAGAGTGATATCCTCGCGAAATTCGCTACAAACTTGATATTTATATAAAGAAAGAGAAACGCTCTGATATATATTTATTTCTTTAAATTTATGGGCAAAAAAAATTTGTATTTATATATATATATATATATATATATATATATATAATCTTTTGTTAGCATTTATTATATTCGTGTACGCCATCGTTATTTATTCTCATTACTTTTCCTGTTTTGCTTTCACAAGTGTTATGCAATAACAGAATATTAAATGTCTTTCTTAACAAATTGTCGCAAAATATATGAGTAAAAGAATGTTATTATATTTTAAGTATATTTATTAAATTAATATCAAAATTAGAAAGAGAAGATCTAAGTTTGTTAAAGAAATCGCGATACTATTTCTATATCTCTACTTTGAGAAAAATAAATGTTTTTAAGTTGCTTTAGAAAAATTAAAAAATTAGAAAAATTAAAAAATTATAAGATTATAAAATAATATAATCGCCAAGAATGATGCTTTGAGAGTAAATTTAAAATCGTATCTGGATCACGAAGAGAGAAAATGAGAAAGGAAATAAAAGATAAAATTAATATATATAAAAAAATATAATACAAATATATAATTAATATAATATTTTACATTCTTTTTTTCTCTCTCTCTCTCTCTCTCTTTCTCAATTTGCGTTAATAAAAGACATGAAAATGCAATTGTTATTTCCTATTCCAGGTCGTAAAAACCGTCGATCTTTCCGGTCTGACAAGCACCTCGTCCCGCCTGCAATACGTCGTGGCTGATTACAATTCGGACGGTCGCGTGTTCATCTACGTCTCCGACGCGGCCACGAGGGCGATCCTGGTGTACGACGTGACCTCGGGTCGCGGATATCGCGTCGTCCTTCCGCAGGCAGTGACCATAAACTGCAACCGCAGGGACGTTCTTTATCTCGCGCTTATGCACCATCAGGACGGTAGCACCTGCCTCATCTTCACGTATCTGGGCAGCAACCGTCTGTTCTCCGTTCGAACGGATCATCTCCGGAACGGTCACGCCCAGGGCAAGATACACGATCTCGGGTTGAAACCCGCCCGTCTCGTTATCTTGGGCACCGACAACGGTAACGCGCTCTTCTTCCGTTACGAGGGCAACTCCGAGGTTTACAGATGGGAGTCCGATACTCCCTTTGTGCAAGCCAACTTCCAGACCGTCTACACGAGTACCGAGTGCGCCCTGGCTACGCATGTCGCCCCCGATTACAAGAGGAGCTGCATGCGTATCCTGGAGAGCAACTTCCCGGATTACATGCAGGGCACCGTCGGCTGCGGCGCTAATCACGCGTTGAATGTTATGTAAAGAGCGAGAGAGAGAGAGAGAGAGAGAGAGAGAGTCTCTCCCCCTCGCTCTGCCGATTGCGACTAGTCAAGGAGATGGTATCGTTATCACGGGCGCTCGCTAATTAACAGCGATAGAGATTTCTCGATTTTTTTTCTTTTTATTTGTGTCGAGAATCGCGGGTTTACAATTTCTAATTCTCGATAAGTTTACCTCTCCACGCTATAAATAATGTATCTTGCATTGATTGTTGTATCTCCATTGCCATAAATATATAACAGAATGATCTCGTTTGTCATATAAAAAATACACGCACATACACACATCTACCTTTAACGTCTGTAGCGTCGAAATTTAAAGTCAACGAAAAATTATGTCGGCTGCGACGCGTTCTTTGCATAGCCGACGAAGCAAAAACTCTTCAACAGTAAGCGAAATGTCAATCGCTGACATTCGATGAACAAAGGAATAAACGTATTCTAAAAATTCTGGTGTCTTTTAACTTTATATTTGCATACGCAGCGCGATGGCGTAACGAATTTGCGTCTGATGCGATAGATCTTAAGATCAATAGTTTTATTACTTTATCCGCATTTTAATTTTTTTTTTTTTTTTTAGAGAGATTTGCGAATTAATTAATGTTTCTAATTAAATACCTACGCGATAAGAGAATCGTGCGTATCTCATTTTCTTCTTGAAATTCATCGAGAGATTTAACTTTTTTATACAGAATTTTACGTATACTTTTTCTTATAGAAAGATCAAAGAGATTGTTTTCTCTTTGTTTTAATCAAAACTACAAAATTACAAAACTATACGTAAAACAGATTCGATGTTGTTGACAAGAAAAAAAAAAAAAAAAAAGAAGCGTCAACAAACTGGACGTATTGTGTGTAATTAAGATTTATAAAAAGGTTTATCACATCGCGTTGAGTATACATAAATTAGGACGCGATTTGCCAATATCATTTTTTACGTCGATCCGCTTCTACAATGCTCAAAATAATTAATAGCTTAGCCAAGAACTAGTTTGATTTTTAACACACACAATGCCAGGTTTCCTTTCAAATTCTTATATCTTATTACTTACCAGCAGCATTTTACAATGGATTTTTTCTCTTTCATTCGCGTCTTCTAACGATGAACATCGAACCCAGAAGCTATACGATACGTTAAACTTTCAATGAAAATTGATATTCAAGATCAAATTATCTTCCTGGCGTTATGTGATATTATGAAAGTTCGAATGTATTTAATTACAGATAATGTGTGTTTCAATATTTTAATTTTGTCATGTTTTTATTTCGATCTACTTTATTCTAATATTATTTTGTAATAATGATAACAATAATAATAATAATAATAATAATAATAATAATAATAATAATAATAATAATAATAATAACAATAATAATAATAATAACAACAATAATAATAATAATAATAATAATAATAATAATAATAATAATAATAATAGAGAAGTAAAGTAAAATGATCTTATTGCATTTAATTAGGAACTAATATAGAGAGCAAAGTTGAATTTTAGTTTTAATAGAATTTTACTTGAGTAGAAAACTACAATATTATGCATATAAATTATATTTAAAATATTACTAAAATGTCTTTAAATAAGAAAAAATATTATCAAAAAAAAATAATGATATCACGTTTCATAATAAAATTATGTATCATATGTAAATAAACGATGTTGTATTGTCTAGTACAAGAAAAAATTTCTTGAACAAACAAAACTTTATTGATTAAGATTGACGAAGATAAATTATAATGACAGTGATATTTTCTCTTTAATATACTCTTTATCAATTATTTTCGTCGCATTCAATCGACTAAGCTGTAATTTGTTCTAATTAATAAATTTACCCAGCATAATACAAGTCCATATCAATTACAATTCAATGAACGTTGATCAGTATTAATGAGCACATTGTAAAATCTAATTTTATTCAGACGATATTGTACGGAAAGTGTGTCAGATTTCATGACAATCAAAATTAATCATAAGCGGTTAGTCGGACAATGGAACAAAATATCTTAAAGCAGCGAAAGGAAAGAATCGCTATTATTCTATTCAATTATGAAAGAAGAGCTATGTTTTTGTTAATTTATTCATAGAGTACACACACACACACACACACATATATATATATATATATATATATATATATATATATATATGTATACAAGTGTACTTTCAAAATACTTGAAATTGATCTTATTCTAATTGGTTAAATCGGCAACGATAAATATTCGTTAATTGTACGCTTAAAAATTATAATTATATACTTTGCAATGATATACAGAGGGTTTAATTGGCATTACAAGCAGCTGACATTTATTCTTGTTTACCTCACACTTGAATAACTCGAAATATTGAAAAAAAAAACCCACATTATTAGTCCAATTATTATATTTTTGATAGCGTATGTTATCTTTAGAAATAATATGAGAATCATTACTTTAATTTTCTATTATTTTGCTAGATTTTTTATGTTTTTAATAAGAAAAAGATTAAAAACTCTAAATAATCGCGAAATAAATATAAGAAAAAAAGATACAGAAAAGAGTATATAATATAAAATTTTAATTTTTAGTATCACACACTATATTTATTTTATATAATCATTTATCATAAAAATACAATATCACATATTAATACTTTTATTCTGATAGTGTCGTGATATTAAAATAAAATTGAACCGACGAAATCGTTTCGGAATAAACGATTAATATAGGGACGGAGCTCATTTCTACGTGTTGTTGTCGCTTTGCGTAACGTAATTCACGGAGCACGTGGCGCAAAAGTGCGTATCACGCCAGACAACCAGCTTTATGTAAATGCCATAATTATCTACTCCTATCTATAATTATCTACTCCTTCTTATCCCCACATGAGATTGAGAATTTATTTGTCGATCTTTCCAAGTCGTTATTCCAGATCGATAGTGAGCCACTTCCACTTTGTCGTGGGAATGGAGGGCGATCGTGATCGTTCCATGGCATTTCCCATGGTGTTTCAAGCGTGGTATTGGGTAATCACAAAATATCCGATCTCTATCCGACACAACACGGACGCTCGATCCAAGACTCGTGATCGAATAATCGAACATTACCATACCTCTTGCATACCTCGTTTCCCTATTTTGTGCTGAGCATTGCACGGTTGCGATAATTAAAGATTATGCGATTTGTTAACGAAACATCATATTATTCAGTTTTATTAATTAGCAGAAGAATTCGAAATAGTAACACAAAAAATGGCTACAAATGCGTCGCAATTTTTTGATATTGAATAAAATTTGGCATACATCTTAGATCCTAAAAAATATAGAGAAATAATTTATAACATAAAAAATAGGAAAAATATATCTCACTCTTTATGTATTTTTTAATCTAAAATAGATTAATATTACTGATTATTTTTAATATGTATCAATTAATATAGGATAGTAAGTTATTAATTTAATTCTGCATGTAGGCTCGCATATACAGGATGGGGCATTTTTATCGAGACACCTAAATATCTAAAAAATAAAGCAAGATAGAAAGAAATGTTTCGGACAAAAGTTGTTCGGTTCTAAGGGGGTCATAAGATGGTGCCATTAGTTTGACCTCGGGTGGAGGCGCTTCGGAGATTTCAATGTCAATCTTGTTTAATTTTCTTTACACCAATTGATGTCTCTCATTTTTTTAGCTTAAAATATTAAGGTAACATTATTGCAAAATAAATAATTTTATGAGATATTTCATAGTTTATGTAAAATTATGTCCAAGTAAAGTAATAAAATAAAGTATAAAATATCTCGTAAACTATTAAACTTTTAGTCATCATACGTCTATATCTTTTTATGCAGAATATTGCAAGAAATCGATTTATGTAAAAAAATTAGGATGTTTCTATTTAAAAAAACAAGATTGACATTAAAATCTTCGAAGCACCTCCACCCAAGGTCAAACTAATGGTACCATCTTATGACTTCCTTAGAACCGAACAACTTTTGTCGGAAACATTTCTTTCTATCTTGCTTTATTTTTTAGATATTTAGGTGTCTCGATATAAATGCCCCACCCTGTATATGACATCGCAGAAAACTACATACACCAATAAATATGTCAAGGAGAAAAATTATGACATAATGATCATACACGGTCGAATTAATTCTTCATGATTTCCTTTGATCTATGAGTGAAAACGTAAATTATATCCAGTTCATTGGGTGCGGTCTTTAGTTCCGGGCACTTTCGAAACCAACTTACTATATTGATTATAATGCTATAACACCAGCACACAAGTGCCGTTTAATGCCGCATTATTTTATAGTGTTCTTATAATATCACACTAATGACGATTGATTTTTTATATATGGGATATTTCATCTTCAAATTCTTTGAATAAAGTTCTTTTGCGATTTCAAAAAATTCTGGAATATATTTTCTTTCTCTGCAAAATTTAATTTAACGCATGTACAATTAATTTATAAGATATTAAATATGTAATAAATTGATAAATGTATAATGCATTCTGATGGATCGCACACAATTTTTTTTTTTAAATGGAAAGGTACACGTGTGATAAGAGATTTAAGTTTAAAAGAAGCTCCGAGATCAATTTTTATATTTAAGTTCTATATATTTTATTTTGATAAGATGCGAATTACAACTACAAAACTAATTGAATTATTTCAGTAAGTTACAGTAAATATCAATGATAATTACAAAGCGTAATGTCAAACACATTACGTTATGTCTGATGGGTAATATTGATAAATATTATGGGGGATTCCAGCACGATCGATATAATCAAGTTTTTCTTCGATCAAGTTACGTGTTTTGATTTCCCGCATTGATTATTTACGAAATTTAAATAATTATGCTTGCATAAATTAATACAGCTATATATTACAAATTACAATATAAATCACATCTCAGCTTTTCATATGCATATTAATAATTGATATTTTAATAAGAATCAAATAAATAATAATTCTGTGTAAAAAAATATAAATAGAAAAAAATTATTATTATTTTTTTTTTTTCAATAAAAAAGTTATGTCAAGAGAAAAGATGCTAAATTAAATTTTAGAGGGAAAAGAAATGGATTCTAAGAATTAAGAATTTTTTAATATTGTTTTACTTGAAATATATATATAATCTTTGGATGTTTTATTATTTTTACTATTTCGCTTTTATAAAGAAGAATATAGTTATTTCTGGCAGAGCAATTGTATATATAATATTATCAATATATATCGCAAAAATCAATAAAAAAATTAAACTAACCATATGACGTTTTACCTTGCGAGCGAAGAATGTTTACTTTCAATTTCTTTCTTGTGATATTTTATCGCGACAGAAGCAATGTTGTTAACCTCGGACCAGTTAGACCATATCGATATAAAAGGGTGTGGATGTCAGGAAATCACGAGCCACCTTTCTCCCCACTTTTCAAAGGAGAGATTTGCACAAAATTGGCCATCGCTCGAATTCTAGTCTTGAAATGGCTCTTTCGTATAGGTGCACTGCCATTGGATAAAGCGATTGTGCGTATTTGTGAGTAAAAGTACATACACACGTGTCTCGTTAAACAATGCGTTCGAGTTATAGTGTCCTGTCTCCTAGCGAATCGCAAGTTCCAGATCGATGCTGGATAATTGAATCAGTCAGTATTGTATCGGTGGAGCTTGTGGTACACGCCCGGTATAGTTCTCGCGATAGTTCACGCCTGTGTACGGATTTATTTAGTCACACTTATCGTTGTTAGAAAAGTCATAACTTCGGAGTAACGATCTACTTCTGATTTCAGCATTTAAATTTTCAAACATGAGGTGAGTAACGGATGCAAGAAATCACGACGGAAAGATAGAAAAAAAAAGAGATAATTAAAAAGAAAATTCCAAGATATTATTATATTTGAAAATATATACAAATATAAATAAATAAAAAATATATTATTATTGTGAGTAGTTTATCCTCCCTCCCCCCCTTACTTAAGCTATCTTTCTGCAGTATCAGAATATCTCTGTTTTTAATGAAGTGCTTTAAAATATTTCAAAAATGATACGAGCATCTTTTTTATAAAAGGAAAAATTAATTCGAACCTCTGTTTATTCTCTAATTTTTTTTTAGATATCCACTTTTTCTGCCAACAATTCTGTCATTCCTGTACGTCAGGATGAATGCGGAGATGTTGGAAACCGTAGCGCAATGGCAGTTGCTTGATTTCGCATTGCCGTACGATCGCGGTTTTCTCGATCAGTATCGACGGGAAAATATAGTGCTGACTGGTATCGAAATAGCCTGGGACAGAATTTTCGTCAGCACCCCCAGGTTACGCGCCGGTGTGCCGGCCACCTTGAGCTTCTTCTCCAGAAGAGCACCTTTGGGAAGTAGTCCGCAATTGCAGGCGTATCCTTCGTGGGACTGGCATGGCGCTGGGAAAGGGGAAATCAATTGTACCAAATTGATTTCCGTGTATCGAACCAAGCTGGATAGCTGCGACAGATTATGGGTCATTGATGCCGGTGTCGTGACATCAATCGATGATTTCATGCCCGTCTGTCCGCCGAAAATTGTAGTCTTCGATTTAAAAACCAATCAAGTGGTTCGTCACGTCACTTTTCCGCGTGGGGTGAGTATAATGACGTTTCTTTTTGTAATAAAGAAGGTGGATTAAACGCGTTAATAAATGGTCGAGATGTTTTTGTTTTTAATAGAAGCTAAAATAATGCGAAAATAACTGAAAAATCACGTAATTGAAAAGAACAAAATGTTTATAACTGAAAATATACAGAAAAATATTTATATTATGATATCTTTGTGTAGAAAAGATAGATAATATTATTTATTAAGCCGTTTTTACACGAGACAAGAAATTTATTTATAATTTTATACATTATATATATATATATATATATATATATATATATATATATATATATTTAAATTCAATTATTTTCAAGTTTAAGTTTAAATATGCTATATGACAGATGAAATTATATAAATAGAATTCTGTCTTGAATTTTGTCGCGAATTATTGTAAAGATAGTCTAAAGTTAATTTTCAAGAATATTGTAAATTTTCTAATAAATCTTTTGTTTTAAATAATATATATATATATATATATATAATTAAAAATTGCAGAAAAGAATGAAAAGAGAATGTTAGAAGTGACCAAATTATCTGCAAATAACTAGTATAATAGCTTTAAATTGCAACTAGAGAGAATAATTGAAAACCGGTTACTACTTTACGTATCTATTGTATAAAACAAAATAGAATTGAATTGATAATACGTATGATATATATGTGTACGCTTCTGAGAAACAAGTTCCGTTAAAAACATTAAAAACATCGTTACGTATAAAAGTAATTGTTTTAGGTTTTTCATTATTACTGTTTGCCTCTGTTTAGGTATTAAGACCAAATACTTTGCTGACCAATTTTGTCATCGATGAAGTTTCGGCAAAAACATGTGATGATGTATTTGTCTACATAACGGATACTCTCGGCCCAGGTATATAATTTTTAATTAAATCGTTGATATAATATTTTTTTTAAATATCATATTTTAAACACAATAATATTTTTAATTTATTTAGATAAATAATGATATAATGTATGAAAATTCTTTTATATTTTATTTTACCATTATATTGAAATATTAAGAGAAGAGTAAGAAATAGCACAAACTCGAATATATCTTTCTTTAACAAACATGATTCTTTTCTCTTAAAATTATTTTTTGAAGCTATCTAAAAAAAAAAAAAAAAAAAAATCATGTTTTTCTTTTATTATTAGAAGGAATTATATATAAAAATTATTTTTCTTTAAAAATTCTGGAAGAAAACTTAAAAAAATTCTAATATCTCTTTAGGAATTGTTGTCTTTGATGGCATTAGGGATAGAAGCTGGCGCGTTGTTCACGCATCCATGTTTCCTAATCCAGATGAAGCAACGTACAAAGTGAGCATAATATAAATTCGATTATTTAAAAAAGCATGCGTTAATTATTAAATATATATAAAAAAAATATATATATAAGGTAGATGTTATATAAATTATTTTAATATGTAATATTTAGGTAGTTATAAAAAAATTTTTTAAAATATTAAAAACATAAGTAATGTATAAGGAGTATTGGTTTTTTACAATAGAACTGAAATCATTATCAAAGGCTGTCAAGATGAAGAACTTTATCGATGAATAACAATTTAAAGTACACATTTCTTAAGGTTTCACACCTCTCGTCATTGACGTCACGAACGTTGACAGGACAGTAATAATCTTTTCACCTCTCTGCATGTCTCTCTTTCGTACCGGTGCTTGATCTTTTCCCCTTCTCGATACCTTTTGTATAAAGGGGCACACATCCCATTACTGACATATCACCAAGTGTATATGTAAACAAGGACGCCTCGCTATTTCCTATAGTTCTCTTTCTAATCGGCAATTATAATAATTACAGAGAAAGACCATTTAAGTATTTAATATCTAACTTATCATGTATATATCTCGAGAAATATTACGACGCACAAAACAACTTTATTAAATGTAGATTAAAAAAATTTAATAATAATATTTAAAAAATTTATCAATGTTTTACAATAATATTTCCTCGGTTGTATAACAAATTTAAGATTATTTTCACATTATATATAAACTGATTTAATATAAATATCGTTCAATACTTGTCATAAAAATTTCTTATAATATTCATTAATATAATTACCTAATTTTCATGTTAACATTATGGAAAATATTATAAAGTGTAATAAATATAATATTATAAAATATAATGATATATATGCATGATATATGATACACACACTCTCAGAAAGGATTTCTGATAACGAGACAAAAAATATTCTTGACATATTTAATCGTATCACAACCTTATGCGGTATAAAAATAAAACAATTTTAAAATTAAATCAATAATTCCTTTTCTTCTCTCTCGAATTAAATAAGATTGTCTTACTATCTTGAGACAAGAGTAACATATGCAAATCTAAGCTTATATATTCTTGCATTTAGAATAACTCGATGTTAGATCGCTACAAATTTCCATCTTCATCTTTGTGAGAAAATTAACGGGATAGCACCAAGTGCATTTTATTCTAGATTTAAGAATTTTCCATTTAAGCTTAAAATATTCCTTTTTCAATGATAAATATGATTGTCGCTATATATCGATCCTATTTTATGATAGATTGAAGAGTAATAGCATTAGATCCGGAAATCTTTTCTGTGGGTGCAATATATTCGTGTGTATAGAAGCAATAGAATTTTCTCAATTGTATTGTATGTATCTCGTATATTATTATATAACATTAAATGGGCATTTCTCTATAGATCGGAAACGATACTTTCGAGTTCCTGGATGGCATAATAGGCATAACATTTTCACCGAGACTCCGAACCGTTTATTACCAACCTCTGGCGACCGATCGTATCTTCAGCGTATCTACCTCTGCGCTGCAAGCCGGACCGCTTTCTTTGGGACAACAGTTACCCGTGACCATGGTCGGCAGAAAATCAAGTCAAGGTCTGGCGCTGGCTGTAAATCCTCGGGATGACACGATCGTATTCGCCCCTTTCACTGAGACCGCAATTGCATCGTGGCAACTGCGAACCAATTGGCAGAGGTGGGGAAAAAAAATTTGTTTTAACAAAATATAATTTTCAGTTGTTAAATTACTCTAAAAAGTTTGATAGATAAATATTACGTCAATTTAATGCAAATAAATTTTGAGAATTAATGTGAATTATCAAGAACAATCTTTTTTAAAGGAAGAAAGAAGGATAATTTGATTATTAATCTGTGTGTTTTTAGGGAGCATATATTATTTATATAATATTTTATAATAAATTTCTATAATCGAGGATAACAAAATCTATCACAGAAAATCTTGAAACTGGTTTTACCAACTGGTTTGTCCAACGATCGCATTAACTAGTGTCAAGTTGTTAGAATTTTCCATAAGGAAATATAGTTATTGTGACGTTAGCTATTTTACCTCTGTTATCTCAAAAAACAGAAGAACAGTTGGCAAATATTTTATCTCGTATCTAAATGTTATTCATTGAAATAGCGGCTGCCATAATATTTATATATCTACTTGTTTAGTGATATAATAATATCATAATTTATATAAAACGATAGACTTTTATTGATCCAGAAAAAATTTTGAAATTTTATTGTTATTATTATATAATGAATGTAAGATAAGGATAATATCTTTATAATGCCTATTTTCATTCGATTATTCTTTAATTTTGCTAATTATTAAATTTTTTAATTATGGGATAGGGACCATTATATTTATTATAATCCTAGTTATGTGTATGTGTGTGGATGTTTACTATAATTATAATTATATAAATATAATTCAAATAATTCTTTTTTCTTTTAGAATACTCGCTTATAGTCCCGAGGAATTACAATTTATCGCCGAGATCATATGGGCAAAACGCGACAATGGAAACTACTGGGTAATGTCGTCGAAATTCCACAAGTTCTTCCTGAAACAAATTGATACTCGTCAAATTAATATCCGCATCATGAGGATCAGAACGAAAACCGAATCGGTCTCTTAATCAGCAGATTGTTCCGTATTTCTCATTACATTACATTACAATACAATAATACACTAGGATTCTGAAGAGGAGCATTAATCGTAGAAACGTCCAAATGAGCAGAATTGTACCAGCATAAATTATATTGATGTTTGAAAACAATTGTCAATGAAACTTGATATGGAAATTAAATTGTGATAAAAATATAGTAGGAAATATTTGCGATATAGAAAAAATGTGCTTGTAGATGTTTGTGAAATAAATATTTTTTTTATGTTTGAATGTTCTCCGACTTGGAATGTTGATATTCTATTACAAGAATATAGTAATTGAAAATCTTTATATAAATTACAAACGTTTTGAGATATTTTAATTCTTGATTTTTATATAAAAATATCTTAAGAGATTCTTAAAATAATGAAAAATTACTTTCTTCCGGCCTGTCTTGAA
The DNA here is from genome assembly GCF_030449975.1 of Polyergus mexicanus. Lineage (NCBI taxonomy): Eukaryota > Metazoa > Arthropoda > Insecta > Hymenoptera > Formicidae > Polyergus > Polyergus mexicanus. Next base: position 3,110,940 of record NW_027223327.1, on the reverse strand, counting down.
AAAACACAATGGATTTAGAATATGTATAATAATCTTGATTTCTTTTTATATTGGTCATTAAAAAAAAAAAATGTATTAATTCTTTAGTTATATAAAAGAAAAGTGTATTACTCTTTATTCAAACATTGCCTAACTTTATCGAAAAACTTAGTTTAACTCAATATATTGCCGAGTTTGCAAATTCTTCTATGTAATCACGACATTCGCATTCTTTCGCCAGTTTATACAGCCCAATATTCAATATGTGTGCTCAATAACTCACATTCACAGAAGGTTTGCGATATTACAAATTTGTGATATTTTAATAATATCGATTTTTAATATATCTTTTTTTTTCAGCAACGCGTGCTTTTCTATACATTTTCTTATTTAAAGTCAATTTAATACATATAATTGATTATGTAATTTTTTTAGCAAAAGACTGTTGATATGACAAGTTAAAATGCATACATTAATAATACATTAATAATACATAAAATGAAATTATAAAAATTATAAAATAAAATATAAATATAATATAAATATAAATAAAATTATATAAAATAAAATTATAAAAAAGATCACCAAAGATATCTGTCTATCCTTTCCTGTATATGCAGGGTGTTCCCAATTTAAATGGCAAAACTTCAAGAGCGTGTAAGGAACTGAAAAACTAAAACAAGAAGTCCTTCAGAGGTTTGCTTGTTTTTGCTCTATTTTGGAGAAAATCATAAAAATTCGATCTCTCATTGTCAATCGCTCTCTTGAGTTGATTGGCACCGAATAAACTTTCTGCTTCAAGATTCCTTACATATGTAAACACTTGATGTTATTCTTTACGGTGCCAATTAATACAAGAGAGCAATTAAGAGACCGAATCATAGATGCAGTGCATCAAATATCACTAGAACAATGTCTAGCTGCAATTAATGAGGTCAGTGCTAGATGTAATGCTTGCATTGCTGCAAGAGGGCAACATTTTGAACAATATCTGCATTAAATAGATGATAACATAAATAAAATGCAAATAAATAAGTAAAAAAACGAAAACTTGTTTTGTTTCTTTATTTGTGATTTTCTCCATAATGGAGCAAAAACCAGCAAACTTCTAAAGGACTTTCTATCTTAGCTTTCCGGTCCCCTACACGCTCCTGACATTTTGCCATTTAAATTGGGGACATCCTGTTTATTATTTATATCTAATTTTTTTATAAGCAAACACTAAACCTGTTTCGTTCTTTAAAATATAAGCATATTATATAGTATCTTATAAATCCAGTATTATGTAATAAATTTATCGATTGCAGTATATATAATTAACTTGTGTATTAACATCTATTCAATCGAAAATATCATAAAAGTTATGTGTTCAAAGAATCGCAATCCATTAAATATGATTGTGTAAGTTGTGTCTTTTACTATAAACGCTTGATTAAATTAAAATACACTTTAATTAGTATTTATTTGTTAAATTATAAATTTACGTATATACATCAAAGTATCGTAAAATGTTACAAATTGTTTTAGTAAAATTATTTATTAAGAATAGCGATCTTTTTTATTGTTTTAAGATTTATTTAAACTTTTCTTATACATGGGATAAATCTTGTGAGATTTTACAGAGAAGTAAAAGATAACAATCCGCTTTTTATTAATTTTTTTAATAAAAAAAATTGTATTTTTTTTTTTTTTTTTTTTTTTGTAAAAATTCAAGTAAAAGTATCAAGATGACAGCTTGAAAAATATACTTTACGAAATATTACATATTTAATCCATCAAATTTTTTTGTTGATATCTTCCTGATAAGAAACTTGTGTATATTTTTTTTTCTCTTTAGTATATATTTCAAATAATAATTAATTTAATTAATTTTTTTGTTATAAATGTATCTTATAATACAATAACTATTTATATAGTAATATATTAGCATTTATAAAACAAACATAATTATTAATCATACATTATTTGCATATGCGTCATGTTATCTGCAATTAGAATTAGAAACCTTTTCTTGGTTTTATCGAGAAGTATGATAATAATCGCCATCGAAATTACGCGTAGAACTTCCCATAATGACGAATGAGTTGAATAGGAACTACTCGACGCGCAAATTACGTATGTATTGTACATATATCCAGATATCTTCTGTATGTATCTCTATCGATTTCAGAAAACGCTGACAATTGATGTCGTTGGAAAAAGGATGTTTTTGCAAATAGTAATTTGCAATAATATCCAATCAGATGATATCATCGTTTGCATCGTCTTTTCAGTTTAAACTTGCTAAGGTGATGGCAGTGGCGGATGATAAAGCAAAATAATTTTTACATTTGGAAGAAATAAAATAGTAAAAGCTACATTTGTAATGTAATTAAATAATTTTTTATTCACACATTCGTGTTAAACGTCACGGGACGCGACATCGGAACGGCTTTGTAAGATTTGGAATTGACAGGAGTTCGCCAAATCTTATTCTTAAATTACATCGCAAATTCTTTTTACGTGATTCACTGACAAAAAATTTAAAACGGCGATATAAAACAGAAATTATATAAAATGTGAATACGTTTATATCTACATCGCGATCAACACTGACTACATCAGCAAGCCTCGTGTAAATCGTAAATCACTGCAATTGATATTTGTCTTTTTTTCTTGAACAGAGATAATTTTATTACTCAACCACAATGATAAGTAATCAATGCGCGTTAACTCCATTTGTTCTCCAAAGCTATATAGCTCTTAACTTTCTTTATCACAGTTACTTACTGACATTTCCGCTCCCGCGCCTAATTTATGCAAAGGCAAACACATTAGCGTACTTTACTTATGTATCATGGCCTAAAACGATATTTTTATCTCGGACAAGACTTAGTAAATAAAACGAAGGTATCCACCTCTCTTCGACGCGTTTCTGTTCCGGTGGAGCGGAGATGTTCGAACACGTTGAAAAGTTACGCGGCGACTTGAGAAATCTCGCAGTCGTTTCTCAGTCGTCTCGTAGTTCGGAGCGTGAAGTCAAAGGAGGACCTCTTGTCTTCTCAAAGTATTATTTATATTGAATTATCATTTTTATCAAGAGAGAGAAAGAGAGAAATAAAGAGAGAGAGAGAGAGAGAGAGAGAGCAAAGTGATGCTAGAACGGCCACGTTCGCTGCACATCAAGATCTGTCGAAATATACGAGGAATACTGAGAATATTTCTTGAGAAAACTACGAGAAAAGCGTAACGAATGATCAGTAGAGGATAAACGCGAAAGCAGTTGTCGAATAGCTATCCGACCTGATTATAGAAAAATTTGGATTTTGACGTTTGAAAGAAAGGGAAAATATATATAATAAGGAAGACAAGAGAGAAAAAGTACCCTAGTTATGCGTATTAATCGCTAATTTTTTTTTTCTGTGGCAGTGCAAGTGTCGAGGAAGAAAGAAGAAGAAAAAGTTTCTAACGTTTCTTTGTATTTATGAAAAAAACGAGTAGGAAGAGCGTCATTGCTAATCTTTTGTCGGAACTCTCGTAAAAATAGAAACGCATGTAAAACTGCGTCACTATCTGTATTATCACTGAGTGATGTAAAACAGTGCGCATAAATTGTAGAATTTATCAATAGAAATAAAACTATATAACATCAGAGAGGGATTTAATAAGTGTTTATTGAAAGAATCGCGCGCAAATAAGCACTTGTAGAGTGAAGATTGACATTGTGAATATGTGTGTTATGTGAGTGAAGATTTGACATTAAAAAAGAATCTTCAAAAAATTTTCAATAAATACTTATATTTATCTACGACGAAAAAACCATCAATATCATTTTTAAATCATCGAATATTTGAAAGATCACAAAATTAGGAAGGCTAATATTTGTATATTGAAAATAATTTTCTGTAGAAAATAACAGGGGAGACATTTCTTATTCAAAAATATATTAATATAAATTATATTTTTTGTAACATTATAATATTATAAAGTTTCTATACATAAGAAAAAATTAATTACATTTGAAAAATTTGATAATTATTATTCCATGACTATAAAATATACTGTAGATTTAAAAAACTTTTCCCGTTGATAAGTTTTTATCTGCTAACAACACTATTTATGACTCACGTGCTATTACATATAAAGATAATGTGTATAATTTATAGTTAAAAAATATAAAATGTACCATTTGTTTTAATATATGTATATATATTTTCAAACGTTTATCGTAAAATCTAACATTGCCAATTATATGTGTATCAAATCTTTATTTTCAATTCTTCTTAGCTTTTTTATATATTTTAATTTGATATTTATTTAATGTATATTAAAACAATGATATCAGAGACAAAAAGTATAAGAAAGATGTAATTCTTTTTTGTTTGCTTATATAAAAGATGAGATGTAATAAAATATAAAAGCTTATTATATTTTCTTTTTTTTTATATATATTAACGATACTTATTAACTTCATTCTCTTCATTAAATTTTATTATGCAATTTCTGCGGTGAAAGTCTATAATGTTAGAAAGTGTAATGCTTTAACTATAATTTGTAACACCGACCGCTCTAATATGTGGAGCATATCTAGATATTTTTATGATATTTGATATACACATATCTAATTGCATTTTATTTGGAAACTAAAACAATGTATCATTTTACAGAGTGTTTTAGAAATAGGTGGCCCACCCTCCCACCCCAAACTTTAAGACTATATTTTACTCATTGTAGAGATAAAAAAAAGTCATATGAACCGAAGAGAGAGTACCGCTTTGTTTCCAAATTATAAATATTTTTTATTTGCAACAAATTTTGGTAAGATTATTTTATTAAAGAAATTGTTAGTGATCTCCTTTCGCATCAATACATGTTTCGCATTGACGTCTCATAGATTGACTCGCATTCATATGACTTTTTTCATTTTCGCGCTGAATAGAATATGCTTTTAAAGTTTGGTCACCTATTTCTGAAATACCCTATGTATATATATATTTTAAGTAATTAACATAAATTATACTACAAAAGTTTAACACATTGAGAAAATACGTAAGCAATATCAAAAAATACACACATTATTAATAATCCTTTATAAACATATTTAGAAATTCTCTTTCTTTTCTTTTCTTTCTCTCTCTTAAAAAATATATATTAAAAATAAATCGTGTTTTTCTTATTTCTTCGCGTCTTAAAAAGCAAATGCAACTTGTTAATAGATTCACGATGAAATCCAAAGCAGTTTGGTTATTACAAGCTACTGTAGCATTACTTCTTGGGGGATCGACGAGCATCGAAAAATTAAAAAACATATATTCATGGAAGACTTTGGAATTTGCCTTTCCAAACGAGAATGCCAGAGAACTTGCCATACAAGAGGGCCATTTCATTCCCGGGGCACCGCTACCGATCGACATGGATTTTTATTACAGAGGTATTAAATAATTTTACATTTTTTACTCTTTTACGTTGTAAAAGAATTCGAAATAACAAATCGTTTATCAGCGATAAACAAATTTGTTACTCAATTATTTCTTACATGAGAAATATTTTAATATTTATTTTTTTTTTTTTTTATTGTTAATATATTTTCTCTTTTTTTCATATTAAATTGATACCATAAAAGATTAATATTTTGATTTGCTTAGTGATTATTACTTTCTTTATTTTCTAAAATAAGTAATTATTGACAAAAGTTATTAATGATTGGACAAATATTGATTTGCACAATTAAAATTTATGCTCGAAAGGTTTACGCGATCGCATTATTGATCTGTTATAATCTAACGGTTCATGCTGATATATTTCGCGCTTCTTCATTATTTATGCGATTTAAATAACGAACCTTCTTGAGTAACGAATATTTTTGCATAATTTTTACGCAGTTTCACATCGACTATCACATTATATTAATAATCCTTTCTTATACAACTATATATTATTATTTATATTGAAGTAACTCACTTGGGTGATTGATGTGATCTTATTTTGAGCATAAAGATCTTTTTAAGTTGTATGCGTCATATGTCGAAACATTGACAAAAGCATGAAAATTTCGTAGACCGTTTTACTATTTCTTCTGAATATCTGTGCAAAACCCGAGCAAAATTCTCTTAACGGTTTGAAAATTATTTAAGTTTAAGATTACTATTGATTGTTATAGAAAATTTACGTTATCGACAAATTTGACAAGGAAAAAACATTGCCAACGAAATAAAATTTTCACATATATTAAGAAAACCTTAATAAATATTTGGGCGAAACTAAATTTAGATCCACTTATTCGTTTGAAAGTTATTTACTAAAATTTGTAAAAAAATATCATCTCTCTCTCTCTCTTTCTCTCTCTGCAAATTACTCGTTCTTTTTGGTTCCTTGCAGTTGATTTCAGAGGGATATTCACGATCAAAAGTTTTTGTCATAAATTAAAAAAAATATTAATCACTATTTTTTTTTTTTTTCCTACGAAAATGTCAAAAACTATATTATTTTGTGATACTTTAACTTTTTTTATAATCCGGATTTATTTATTTGATTTTTCAAACAGAAATATTCAAAAAGAAATGTTTTTTTTTTAATTTTGATAGTTTTTTGCTATTATTGTACAGCCAAAACATCCTTAAACATAAGTTCCAGTAAGTTGCAGAAATGCAATTCTTTGAAAATTATTATAAAAATATATATAAAAGCGAACAGAATAGAAGATAAGAAAAAAACAATGTATATTTATAACAATAAAAAAAAGTATTTCTTATAACAAAATTAATATTTTATATTCGTCCGAGATTATATAAATTTTTGTAATTCTATAACAAAAGTAAAAATAAGATATCGATTATTCGAATATCTTATAATTTAAAATTTTTCAATTGAAATCGCTTTATGAGGTCAGATCGTGACATATTTTCACTTATCTTGTTTAACACTTGATAACCATTTCAATGACTGCATAGCTAAGCTCGGATCTGTTGTATTCATCTCGATACCAAGAATTCAAAAAGGAGTTCCTGTCACTCTCGGTTACGTCACGGATAATGTCTCTGCCGAGGGAAATCCAATAATTGCACCTTATCCGAATTGGGAATGGAATAAATTGGGATCCTGCGAAGCGATCACTAGCGTATTCAGAATGCAGGTAAGGATAGAAAATTTTGTATTTATGCCTTATTAAGTTGGATTAAAATATTCTGGGCTCATAGTAAATATTTTATTCATATATTGCGCTCAATAATAGAATGTCATTTTAATTGATCACATAATATTTTTTAAGTATCGAAATTAAACATTACAACATCGCTTAACGCTTTCATTAAATAAATCTTTATTTTGTTTTATTTTTATAACATAAAACAACTGAACGGAATCGGTATAAATTGCAAAATTACATATATTTTATATAAAATTGTACATATTTCATATTCCATTTTATTATCGAAAATCGCACCTCACTCATTTAAAGATAAGCACGATTCGTGCGGTGGCATGACACTATATGGAAATAATGCCTTCATTATTATTCCAGAAATGCGGATAACAATCCGCGAACGTGTGATAAACGAAGAATTTCTTATAAATGGCATATCGATTATTGTAATTGTTGGCATTGACCATAATAAAAAAAGTGGAAGGCTTTTCGATATCTTCCTTACGATATTTTCTTTTGTGACTATCGTCAAGTATCTAACTGATTTAGGACGCGCGTGACATAGAACAATACTCTCTTATCTGATGTTTTGTGCCGATTGAAATTAGGAAAAAACGCGAGCTTAATAAATATTATCTCCCCATTCAATGTCGAGTTCCGTCACATACCATGTTTAAAATGTATAATATAATTATATATAACGTTTAAAATACATAATATAATTAACAAATGATATATACGCTACACTTTTCTATTTGATAAGTGAAAAATATAGAATAAATTTTTTCGATTGATGTTGTTTTTGAGAAGAAAATAATTTTTAAAGTTTTGAACATACTAACAATTGTAAACTTGTAAAGAATAATGAATTTATTCGTGAAATATTATTTTTACTTAAATATTGTGACTTTAACTAAAGTAAAAAGAATATATCAGCTGTGCACATTACGACATAGAATGTCCTGTATATGTGTATCGAACGTATGATATACCGTTTGTTTAGAAAGTATTACGCGAGAAATATATCATATTACGAGTATAAATGAGTTCTAGTTCTACTATCATTATTATCTGATTTACAATCGTGTTACCTACAATTTTCATTTTAATGACGCGAATGTGCAAAGTATATAAATATTTACATAAATGGAAAAACAAACATCGAGGTAAATATGTTAATTCCCTTGAAGCGAAAGTAACTACATATCGAAAGTTTCGAAGTAACACATATAAGAAACATTTAGAAAGTAACATTTTTATTAAATTATAATCATAATTCTTTAATTATGATATTTACTTATAATTTTTAAAATTATGATTTCTTTTAAATATGATTTATCTCTCTTCAATTATAATTTTCGTCATATCAAATTACTTTATATAAACATTAATAAACATAACATAAATTAACAATCGTCGAATTTTTTTATTAGAAAAATACCAACTTTAAATTGATCAAAGAATCCGTTTATAGGTAGAAAGAGAATGCTGAAAAAGTTGTATATTTATTTCTATGCAAAATTAATTCTTATTTTTATAATGCAATACTATATTAAAAATATTATGTACATGTCACGCTGCTAATAATTATATATAATATAATTAATTAAAACAAAATTGAAATTAAAATTTAATGGCTGCCTTATTATTTTGTGTCTCTGAACATTAATTATATATCCAGAATTATATTGTATCATAAAGCTTGATGAGACAATTTTTCTCACAAATTAGACAATTATGTTCTTATTGAATGATAATGGGATAAAATATTAGCTGTAGAAAAGAAATGTGATTGCAGGTAGACTCATGCGACAGATTATGGGTTCTCGACACCGGCAAGATTGAAGAACAACAGATCTGTCATCCTCAATTACTATCATTCTCGCTGCGAACGAACAAGATCCTGAGCCAGTACAAATTCCCCAAGGAACAGTTCAAGGATGATTCCCTGTTCGTGACACTCGCGGTCGACGTCCGCAACAGCGAGAAATGTCGCGACACCTTTGTCTACATCGCCGATGTGACTGGATACGCATTGCTCGTCTACGATCATCATAATTCCCATTCATGGAGGATCACTAACAATCTGTTTTATCCTTATCCGCCCCACGGAACGTTCCACATCAAGGGAGACACGTTTGATCTAATGGACGGCATTTTGGGACTCGCGCTGAGTCCCATAAAACAGGACGGTGACAGAATCTTATATTTCCACTCCTTGGCTAGCACAGTCGAAAGTTGGGTACCCACTTCTATTATCAGGTGAGAAAAATTACGAATAATCGTGGATATTTAATTGTAGAAAAATTAACAAGCTGCACAATTTCTCTTTAAAAATAAATGTGTCAAGATATATTTTATGCTCAAAGTTTATTATGTATTTATTTAAAAAATTAAAATATAATTATATTTGGATTTATATAATATCTTTTGTATTTTTCTAAGTAAAATCTTATATATATAAATTAATTTTTCTAGATATTTTTTATGTGATTTAAATGTTTTATAATATATTTGTCTTGTTTCTTAAAGTATTTCATTATAATCGGACATTTGCTATTATTTAGAAACCATAGCCTCTTTGAAGAACACTCCGATTCTGCACCGAGATCATTCCGTCCATTCGCTATGGAAAGATCATCGCAATCGGCTGCTCAAGGCATGGATCAGAATGGAATTCTTTTCTTCGGTCTTCTATCAGATTTAGCTATAGGATGTTGGAACAGTATAACTCATCCCGAATACGGTAGTACCAATACCGAAATCGTTGTCGTCAATCCCGACACTTTGCAATTTCCATCTGGACTAAAGGTATAATAATCACGAGAAATTCTTCCACTACATAAACATACACTTTTATATTTCTTTTTTACTCCGCATTTTTTATATCTAGTATATTAAGTAAAAAATTATATACACGATTATTATAATCAAGAGATAATTTTCCGCTAAATTCAAACTATATTGGCGTAAATCATATTCTTGATTATTTGCGATTCTAGAACGATTAATTTATATGTTAACAACGCAATCAACTTCATTGCAGATCATCACCGGGAAAAACGGCCGGCAGGAGTTATGGGTGCTCACATCGTCGTTCCAGAAGTTCATGACTGCGACTATGAATGAGAACGAGACCAACTTCCGGATACAGGCCGGCTACGTGGACGAGCTGATCCGCGGCACCAAGTGTAACGGTGGTTTTGACCGCAATCGCGCTTACGAGACCTTGGGCAAATGAAGATTGTGGCACCGCGGGGAGTTCGACGATTCGCGTTCTCACGCGGTGACATCGTCCGTCTGGTGGCATAAGTATCCCAATTTCTTCGCGGATTATCACCATCATCACCCACCACCGCCATCGTATCAATCTCCGAGATTGTTCGCTAGACCATTCTTCTCTTCCCGGATCTCGAAATCGATCCATCCTCGACCTCAAGTCGAGTACACCGTCATTATCGATTACGATTGAAGAATGTGCGATACTACATGTACCTATGACGATCTTGACGAAGAACGAACACAAGCCCGTCTTTATAAAAGTTCTGTAGTCTTTTTTTTTTTTTTTTTTTTTTTTGCGGAGCTTATTATCAGCTCGAAAAGCCATCAAACTTTTACTGCTCGTGGTGCCAATTAAGCTTTACTGCTTATCCCGGTATGTAATTATTGGGAATACCATCATCACACCGGGATTACCGTTCCTATTAAACGTTCTCTTATTTTTATTAAAAATAGTGGACAGTAAGTATGAAACTGTGTCAAGTGACAAGTGTGTTTTTAACTTCTCATATTGCATATAACATTTTGCGTAGCCCAGTGTAATAAATAAATTACTAGACAAGAAGAAATATTTATTAATCACACTTATTACATAATAAGAATAATAAAATAAAGCTAATCGTGCAAAAACATATGTGACTGTACGTTGAAATTTCGTATTTAATAATTATAATTATTATAGCAAATAAAAATTTGTTTTAAATTATTTTAAATTATTTTAAATTATATTCTAAGAAAATACTTATTTAAGTACAATAATGTATATTTTATCTAGAATATATTATCTTGTTATATTTCTGAAAAAGCATTTTTATTTTTAGATTATAAAATATAAAGAGAAAAGTTTTTTTGGTTAAAAGAATATATACCGTATATTAAAAAGAATGGTTGAAATTAAATTTATAATCATGACTTATTGTTTAAGTTTAATATCGTAATGGAAAGATAAAAAAGTCTGAGCGTCAAAAAAAATCAGCTGTAAAGATTCCAGCGAATGTCATAATGACAACTGTACAAACGTAAGTAGAATGAGAAAACAAACATGAAAAAACTCTTCCATGTAAAATTTCGATAATATAAGAGATAAAAAAGACGATTAAAAAAAAAATTACTATAATAATTCTTTCTTTTAAAGAAAGAAGTTATTATATATCACGCATCTTTGAAAAATATAATATAACTAATTTTATATATAATTCTTATCAAAACACATTTTTCATGGTAAAGTGATAATTTATTTTACCGAGTCAATTCGAAAGATAGACAGGAATATTGACTTATTATATCGCTTTGCTTAGGGAAATATATCTATGTTGCTCGAAGATCTCATTAATATTGTTTAAATGTAATAGTTAGTAAAATTATCGACGTGAAAACATGAAACGTGCGTTAAATGGTAGCGAGTGAAGTGTAGTTTCCCAATACGATTGATATTTGCTCGTGGAGAAGAAAAGAAGTTAATTGCATTTGTATGACAGTTGAATTAAATATGATAATAGCGTAATATGAGCCAATGACCGAAAGGGAATGCAGTTTCTTAAAAGTCAAGATTAAATATTTCATGTTGCAATGCTGCTAACGTGTATTCGTAGTTTGTTCAAACTTCAAGCATCACTTCATACGTAGACTATAAATACTACATCATTAATGTAAAATGTTCTCTTATAATCGTATAATAAGTAAATATTTTTATGAGAGAGAACAATTTATATCTTTTATATCCTTGAGTTGTTATGAGGAAGTCTTGATGCTCTCTCAACAAAAATATTCATACAGGTGTGTGATTGCATTTCGCTTAATGTACACCCTGCTTTTATAAATCCAGTCACGGACTTAGCAATCCAGTTTCATTAATACTCAGTCCGTTAATAAGTGATTGGAACTAGTTTTTATCGAATAGAACGCAAATCCTAAATACATTATTAATAACAAATAATGTATAACAAGATACAACACCGTTTAATTAATTTTGTGTGCGTGGGTGTGTCTGTGTGAGATCGCTTATCATTATAACTTTTTAAAAGTTACGTGTTTGTGATAGTGAGTATGAACTAGAAAGAGAACTGATGTCTTGAACATGCAATTGCTATTATTATTATTATGCATCGCCAACATTTATATAAATGTCGCCGCGTACCGAGAGCACTTTCGAACAATATACCAATGGAGATACTTCGACTACAAGTGGAAAAACGCGAGTCACAAAGCGGCAGCGATTGCCACGGGCGATTACGACTACACGCAATGCGTGATCATCGATGCCGATTACTCGAAAGGTGACAGTCGATATAAATTATTTATGCTTTGTTATCATTTGCAAAGATATATATTCGGCAAGTCGAATATATCAAAAAAGAGACTTTTTTTTTATATGCATAGAAAACAAAGAGCTCTTCATTTAATTTTCAAATTAAAATTTATTTAAATCGGAGACGTGTACGTATTTTATAATTTTTTTTATATATCTCTTATCTTCTTAACAGATGGAAGAGTATTCGTGACTATTATAAGAAATAATGGAGTTTCATCGAGTTTAAATGTAATTAGTAGACAGAAAGGCCCAGGCGGTCTTCTTCTACAACCATATCCTAATTGGGAATGGACCAAAAGAGGTGATTGCAACGGTATCACTAACGTATTCAGAATTGCGGTAAATTAATTTTGTGTAAAATTTTTTATTTTATTTTTTTTTTAAATTATATATTTTTTTTTTTATCACATCTCGCGTTTTAACATTGAGATATTTTGATTACTTGGAAGAATATTTTTTTACATTTAAGCTCTTCTTACAATGTATAATGAATTTGTATTTATTGTATCTTCTACATACATTTTGTGAAATCATTAATTTTTTTGACCTTATTATTACCGAGTTATATTATAATTTTTTTTTTCTAGATCGATCGTTGCAATAGATTATGGGTTTTGGATAGTGGTACAATCGGAAAAGAAGTAATATGCCCGGCACAACTTCTTGTTTTCAATCTCGTTACAAATAAATTAATTAAAAGAGTAAAGATAGCAAATAACCTCTCGCAAAATTCTAAGACAAAAATAGGTCTATTGGTTACAATTGTTCTCGAGACATATGGACCCCGTTGCTCGCATACAACTGTAAGTGTACGCGAGATAATTCAAATTACTTTGCTATTATAAAACTCTATAAATTTCAAATTAAAATAAGTAGCGTACAAATAACTTGTATTCGTAATTTAAAATTATAAAGTTATACAATTTTTGATATATAAATAAAAATAATTTTAAAATAATTATTATTTCGTTAACGAGAGCGTTCAGATATTTTTACGTTTTTCAATAATTATTTTAAAAATATCGCATGACGTTAACAAGCTGATCGTTTCCACTGTCGTTCATAAATTTGCAAAATTTTCATCTCCTGCACCAGGTGTACATGGCAGACACCACAGGATACGGACTCGTAATCTACGATAGCGATAGCGAGAAGGTCTGGCAACTCGAATCTGAAATATTCCGTTTGGATCCTACCTTCGAGAATTACACCGTTAGGGGTGAAAGTTTCCAACTGCGAAACGGTATCCTGGGAATGGCGAAACATCCGTACGCGCCCGTTCTCTATTTCAGACCCATGTCTTCACGGAACATAAACAGCGCAAGGACCACCGATTTAAAGAAGTCGCGATACGGTGCTAAAGTACACTACTACACGATACGAGACGTTTTCCCGAGCCAGGCAACAGCCATGGCTATTTCTTCGGACGGTGTCTTGTTCTTCGGTCTACCCACGGAATTGTCCGTGGCATGTTGGAACACTTGCAAGCCATTCAACGAAAATAATTTGGTCTCTCAATCTAATTTATCTAAAATCTTATCTGAAACTAATTTATATATTTATATACACGCGGATCCTAAATTAAAATACGATTCACGTATTTCTTCTGCACTCATGGCACCTGTGATTAACGAACATATTATAATTTTTAATTTTTAATTAAATTTTCTTTTAACTCGTATTTATTTCGATTTTATTAAATTTTCGACAAAACCTTGTTTTATTTAATACATGTTATTTATATCATGACTTATGTAAAGTTCCAATTTTTAAGTAAACCTTTGCGTATTTCTTCGCGGACATTTACGGTTAAAAAAGATGTTTAAACATATAAAAAAAATCAAGATACTTCACTTTGGATTGCAGGGTATCGCTGGCTATGATCCTGACAGATTTCAGTTTGCCAGTTGCATTAAAATAATACCGAAAGATATTACCGGCGCAAGAGAGGAGCTCTGGATAGTGACTAATCGTTTTCAGAAAGTCATGGCCGGTACATTAAATTTCACGGAGGTCAACTTCCGAATTATGAAGGCGGATGTGATGCAATTGACAGATGGTACTGTATGTGCGTTACCTTGACGCTAATGTGACGATCATAATGAAGATTATCTATAATGCTTAAATAATCTATAATCTTGCTCGATTCGCGTTGCTTACAGCATTATTTTCAATAATATTTTAAAAGTTTATATATATATATATAAACTTTTACGTTTGACTCATCTGAACAGTAGCACTATATTGATATTATGTATTTAAATTAGAGAAGGTGTTCCAGGTACATACATTTTATATAATTTAATTTTGACATGATACGATATGTTTTCCCAAAATATTTAAGAATATAATATTTTTTTAAATAGAATTAAATTTGAATTTGATTTATTATGATATATACGTAATCATAATTAACATATATATAATATATATAAATATTTTTTTATTAGATCTAAATTTTCTTTTGTGTGTCTTTTTTGGAAAAAGCAAAACATGAGAATTATATATTTATGATGACCTAATTTATACTTAATGTATCAGTTGAATTATAAAATATAACATGATTACAAATTATTATTATTATTAGCAAGTTTTACACAACTACAGCCGTCTTCTTCTTCCTAATCGCTATGCATCCCTGTCCAATCTATCCACTTATTCAAGTCCTCGGATTGTTATGATCTTTCATAATTTTTTATTTATAAAAAAAGATGTAGCGTATGTTATTTTTGAAATCTTTTATAATAAGTTTTAATTTTTCTACTAGTCAATTTTTAATTTAAATTGTAAAAAAATTAAAATTATTAATTCTTCTACGAATTTTTTATAATTATTTTTTACTTCTTAGTTTCCTTAGAAAGAATTCTACTTTTTAGTTTTCTTAAGAATTTTAAGGAATTAAATATTTATGGAATTAAATAACTATCTCAAGTTAAGATAGTCTTAATATATAGTCCTAACAACTCTACTTTTGCTGGTTAAGCCAGCGAGAATCCGGGATCACTGAGATTTTGGGGAGTATGTTTTAATCGCGTACCCTAATCGCGTACCCTACTCGCGTGCTTTACTCACGTGTCCTATTCACGTGCCCTATAGAATGCACCGGTAGCATTCTTGATACGTGCCATTGCACATAGAAATGCGCAAACACATATATTGCTTAACATGTGTATTTTTGCGCCCTTTGACCACAATATTGGTCAACTATATTGCTTCCGTTAGGCCAGTTGGACCTACCTTTTGTTGATCCTGGCCATATTCATTCTGATTACATCAGCCAGCATGTAGCTTTGACTTCTATCAGAAGTCAATGAAGGAGAAAAGTTCCTTCCATAGCCGGATAATTATTATCGCCGGCGCATGAGCGTAATTTTACACTGGTTTACGGTCGTAAGTTAATGATCATTACGATCATGCATCGTTTTAATACAACTTTTCTTTAATTAACGTAATACCAAGTTATCAATCAAAATTAATTAATTAAAATTCTCTTAATAATATATTATATATTATTTATATATATAATAATATATAATTTATATTAAAATAAAATTAATAATCACTTATGTTTTATATAATTTAATAGATAATTTGGCTTTACATCAATTAAAACAAAGCTTTATATAATATTAGTTAAATATAATATAGATGAATGGGCTATGAAAAATTAGAATAAAATTGGCGCAACATGAAAATAAATTATTACTATTTTATACAATTAATAAAATTAGTTGCGCTTTCTTCATTAAACAAATGAAATAAAATTTATTAATTAAAAAAAAATATTTTTTATTTTTAAATTTAAATTTTAATCTACATTTTAAATTGTATCTGTAATATATTTTAAAGCATATTGAAATCTAATGAAAATTATTTTATTTAATTTAGCCCATCCATTTTGAGGCAACGGATCTATCTACAATCTATACATTCGCATCTACAATCTATAAATCTACGAATCCGTTACCTCAAAATAAAATAAAATAAAGTTTATCACTCACCGGCACTGATGCGCAACAGCGGAGTTGTTGGTCTTGAGGCTGCGTTGTCTGTAACACACGAATACAAAGTCTAAATTATAACAGCGTCCAAAATATGATTAATATTTCGTGCGAAATATTTTATATCCGATGCGTAACGATACTAAGAAGCTCTATACAAATATGAAACAATTTTATATATTATAAAAGGACTTCTTCTCAAATAGAAAATTTTATAGGATTTATGTAAAAATCTTTCTTTTTAATTTTCTCTCGTTTAATTCATTCAAATAAAAACACCGAATTAATGCGCGTACGCGATTTTTAACAACTGATATACAAATAATAAATACTCACCCTAGGGTTGCTCCGCTGGTGCAGGATGCCTCTCCTAGGTCTCCTCCTCCTCTCAGAATGTCAGGGTCCGTTACGTTGATCTGTAACATACAAATAGACGATGCAAATTGTAGCAACACTCAAAATAATCAATATTACAAAAATTTTATTATACGCATTGAATTTTATATTCGATACATATAATAATAAGCTAATTACTAAAATAAAATTTTATATAAAAATTATAATCTAAAAGTGAAAAGTTTTACAATTATACTTTTTATATAAAAATCTTTTTGTTTTTAATTCTTTCTTGTTTAAATCATATAAATAAAAAATCAAATTACGCGATTAATTGTTTAAATTAAATTGTACGCAATTAATAAATAATTAATATACAAATAACAAATTATTGTACTTACCGTGGGGTTGTTTCACCAGTGCCCGATGCCTATCCTAGGCCTCCTCCTCCTCTCAGTTTGATTCACACGCGCGATACTTTAAACGGCACTCCCGCAATTTTATTAAACGATTACTTCCGCACTTATACGCGCGATACTTTAAACAACACTCCCGCACTTTCGAATTTCGGCACGATCGAACCCCGCTTCACGTGAGAATCACACTTCGAGTCGACAAGTCGGGAATTCACCGATTACTTCGAGCAAAGGTTAAGCGGAAGCGGAAGAAGACGAAATCGATCGATGGAATCGACGCGAATGGGGTTCGCTCGACTCTTGACCCGCGCCTGCTCCCATCGAGGGCCGACTAGAACATCGTTAGGAACGATTTCATACGAACCACCAAGTCTCTATCGTACAGACTGAGCCGGGTTTATCGTAAGGCTGATAGACGGGTCGAGAATGAAGATACCCACCTTCTACGTGCTAACAATCTAGCACTTCGAAAGCGGGAGATCAACTTCTCTAGCGAGCGAAAATCGAACCTAATTAGAACAGCCGACTCCTCAGATGCCAAACATGTTAGTATTTCTACAATGTGCTGTTAGACGGTACAAGAGAAGGGACCCATTAACGACGATTCCAAAACGATCGATCGAACTCTAACCGATTCGGGCCGAACCGTTCGTCGGAGCAGAACGTGCCCTCAACAGCCGATTCTCGAACCGAAGTTCAAGATTAACCGCGCGAACATGCATCTATACTATGCACGAACATACGTTGCTACGCGGCCGGCATTCACCTCAGCCGCGACACTGAGGCGTTTTAACGTTGCGCCTACATTAATATATTAAATTTATTAATACATAAATATTTATATAATATATAATATTAATATAGTATTAATATTAACTGATATTAATATAAAATTAATTATATTAATAGGTATTAATATATTAAAGATTGCAACGCTGAGAGACATCCCATTTAGTCGGCAACGAAGTATGATTCTCGATGACAATCGTGAAAACGAGATAGAAGTCCAACGCGATGACGCGACGACGCGAAAACGCGAAAACGCGACGCATCGTTGCTCGTGCGGCACGATGACGGCAACGACGACGCACTAATGTGCGTTCGACGCATAGATGCGCGTGCCACATATGAGCCATTGTGCGACTCGTGGCAATGCTGTGGTGATACCGACGCGAAAAACGCGAAAGCCATCCGCGACACGATGACGGCACCGACGACGCGACAAGCCGTCCGCGACACGATGACGGCACTAACGATGCGACGAGCCGTCCGCGGCACGATGACAGCAACGACGACGCTGGGTACTTGGTTTCCCCTTCGCAGTAAACCTTTAGGACGCTTAGGACCTTAAGGCATACCGTCCAGGTACTGAAGCCACTCCACCACGTCAAGGTGTACCCATGGAGGGTTATTTTATACAATATATAATTTTGTAATATAATGTATAACTTGAGAGAGATGAAAAATATACTTTATAATTGAGAGATTATCTATATCCCTTTTTTTTCCTCGATTAAAAGAAATGTAGATATGTTTTTAAAAAACAAGCATCGAATATTCGCTTCTTTAATTCAAGAATAAATTATATATAATATACACGATATATTGTAAAATTATACAATATAAATGTTAAATATATGTGAAATGATCAATGCATTAGTAATTAATTATTAGATCATTCAATCGATCGTTACTCGTAATATATGTGAGATTATATTTGAATATAGAATGTAGATGAAAATAATTTAAGAAATTTTGTTAATAATTTTCAACTTTTATCGCTTCGATTTCGAATGAATAAATTGCGTAAAATATTTAATTTGGTATGTGTCGTTGAAGAAATAATTATTGCCCGTAAAGATCGCAACGACATAATAATTTATTATTTTAGAGATTCCTACTACGTCACTACGATTAAAATAAAACTTGGAATATTTTAAATGTGCGTTATATTGCACGATAATATCGAATAAATCTTAGAAAAAGTTATAAACGAAATATATTTGACTATAACATTGTTAAATAAATAATTACTAGCCGAAATAGATCGATAATCGAAGAATCGTAACGAAATTAATAATTTTTATCCCCGTTAATTCGATTTTTACTCGCTCTAATAATGAATATGATCGCGCTTTGATAAATATTTATATTTGCAATTACTTATATTCGCAATAAAGTTTTATGTCGTTTATTAAAAATAAATTAATCGTTAATTGTAATAATTATAACGATATCTGTTCCGATACTAGTCGCAATCGCGTTTAGGAATAAAATTTAAAAATATACGAAGCTTCTCGTATCACTACGTTACTACTCGAGTGTCGTCGTACGAATAATAAGAAGTAAACAATAGGACTGCCAAGACCGAACACTATGTTATTGAAAAGTTGTTGCTAAAATATTTTACGTGCTATTATATTATATGTATACGCGGAATATTAAATTTTATAAAAAGTATATTTTAAATTATGTGATTAATTTTATTTATTAAACGATTGATGTATTACGAACCCCTTCGTTATGCTAATTACTCGATTTTGCCATTCAATTGTTTAATTGCGCGATCTTAATTCAAATCATGTTTACATATTTGTTGAAAGTCGAACGATAAAGTGTCAGACTATAAATATATTTAAATTGAAATATTTTTGAAGAAATAATTATTACTTATAAGAATCCCAACAAAACAATGAATCATAATTTTGATTCTTGTAACATCGATTAAAAATGTATATACATATATATCGCGCGAAATATCCGCGTCGAGGCCTATCGTAGCGATATAATTGTGTTTAATTATAATATTAAATTATAATTATTATTTAAGATATGTAAAAGATAACTAATTATTAATCTTATCAAATTATTTCCCGATACTTGTCGCAATTGCGTTTACGAAAAGAATTTGACGGAGTGTCTCGCACTGCTATTTTACTACACGAGTGTTGTCGTGAGAATAATAATACATAGGAATTTGAGCGTCTCGCCCCACTACAATTCTATTCAAGTGTCTCCGTATGAATAATAACAAGGCCGTGATATACATAAACAATGTTTACGCTGCCAAAATCAAATGCCATGTTATTGAAAAGTCGTTGCCAAAATATTTTACGTACTGTAAAATATATAAAATAAATATTATAAATTAATATTAAATTATATAAATATTTTAAATTAAACTTGAAACAATTATTTATTAAACGATTAAGATATCACGGAACTCATCGTTATGTTAATCGATTTGACGATTCGATCGTTTTACAGCATGTTCTTAATCAAAATTATATTTAGATTTAGATCGTCGAAAAGGCAAATGATATAGCATCGCGAATAAAATATATATTTTACTCTATGCGTTGTTAAAGAAATAATTATTATCCGTATAGATCGCAACGAAACAATAATTTATAATTTGATTTCCTATTGCTTTAATTCTTATTTGATTAAATAAATAAATTCTTTACGTAATATGCGATTCGAGATATATCGTTACGCTATATATGGATATATGTACTTATATATTATTTATAAATATTAATTATTTATTAATTATATTATAATAGCAAATAATTTCCCGATACTGGTCGCGATCGCGTTTAGAGAAGAAATTTGACGGAGCCTCTCTCGCACGATTACTTTCCTGCTCGAGTGTCGTCGCGTGAATGATAACAGAGTCGAGGTACGTAAATAATAGCGCGCCAATGTTTACGCCGCCAAGGCCTATCATATTATTGATAATTCGCCGCCGAAATATTTTACGTACTTTAACATATGTGTGTGTATACATATATATATATATATATATATATATATATATATATATATGTGTTAATATATGAGAAAAATTAAGTTGCAAAAAATTATAAATTATAAATCTTGATTTATTAAACGATTAATATATCGCGGAGCTTATATCGTTATGTTAATTACTTGATTCTGCGATTTGATCGTTTTATTTTGTGCATTCTTTGTAATTACTAATTTAATATCAACATCCGTAAGGCTGACTATTTTTAATAGTATACCTGGTCGATGTGATGATACTGATTAATTATCTTGATATGCGCTATGTTATTTTGTATCAATGAGAGAATATGTCATTAAGCAAAGATCATAATTTGACATCTCGAATGTAAAAGAAGTTATTATGCCAGTGATTTTATTCATTTGACGTAACTGCTTTTGAAGAACGGAGAAATTGTAATATAGTCTTCTCGTATGTTGCAAGACTGTCATCGCGTATTTTTGCGTATTTTGACAGCTTTCTTAATGTCACGTGTGCGCACGTGCAGCTGTCAAATTTATTTAAGGCATGTGTTGTTTTCATGGTAAATCTTTTAGTATTAATATATAATACAAAATATAAAATAATATAAAATAAAATAAAATAATAATTAATAACTATATATAAAATAATAAAATAATTGAAATAATGATACAAATGGTGCGCGCTGTATGCTACTTTATGTATTATGTATATATATTATACATGATTATATATGGAAAAATCATGTATATATAAAGTTAATTTATTGACCGGAACATAAAAATCGGAAGAAAATAACAAATCACGATGCACAGCTGTTATATGGAGAGGGTGTGCGGTAAAAGTAATAAATTGCGATACTTTAGCATAGAAGCACAGTGCGCGTTGCAAGAGTATCGAAGTAACAGCTTGTTTTAGCCAAGTGTCTAGCCATTTATTATATGTTATAATTAATTATATTAATCTTGGACATAATTCTAATGATGCGATTATAACAAAAAACAGTGATATAAAATAATTCCTTAATTTTTTTAATAATTGCTTATTTTTTAGGGTGAATCTACATATATACTAAGCAATAATATAATTGTATAATTACAAAGATAGTGACCGCAGGATGCTTTGATAAATTTCCGCGAATTCGCACATCATCCGCAAATATAAAATATTAATTAATTAACATCGTAATTACGACGTATTGATGTTGTTTACGAAATGTTACGGTGTCGACCGCAGGAGGAAGTAAGTGCGAAAGCGGAAAGTATCCCTAATTTCCGGTGGAAAGTGGCATTTATATGCTAAAATGGAAAAGAGCGAGTCTCGCTTCGCTTGAGGAACAAGTCATCGGAACGGAACGCTGTACTATTTTAGGTAACGCGAATTCATTCTCGTGTTGTATGTTCTCTCTGAGGAGAGAAAGAACGTTTCGACGACCGTGAGCTTGAATCGCAAAATGTCGTGTCATCGAAGAAACGTGCATAACTAACGTGTGGAACTAACGAGCGCAATTGCAAACTTCAAACTCCCTTTTACACAGCCATGATTTTTATCGTAATTCAAGCGATAAGTACGAATTCAATTTCTTTACCTTCGGCTTTCCATTAATTAAAAGAGTTAAATATTATAATATATAATTTTTTATATGAAATATATCATGAGGAGAAATTTAAATATATATATATATATATATATATATATATATATATATATATATATATAATAAAGAATAAAACATAAGTAATTTATATAATCTGATGTAAAAATAAGATTAATAAAAGATTGTTATGATCCTTATCTGGAACGGTTAACTGAAGTGGATACATTACATAATTAGAAACCGTAAACACTTCAAAGTCATCTAATTAAGATAAATATTGGATTAGAATTGTTTTGAGAGTAAAATTACGTTTGTATATACGAAGTTAACTTCGTGGAAAATCATAAATAATTATATAATTATTATAAAGTATTGCATCCGCTTGTTTGTTTGAAGAGAATCTAGTTTTATACACTTTAAAGCAGCAGGTTTAATATTATATATAATTAAGAAATAATTATTTAAAAAATGTTTAATTGTTTACATTGACGAGAGAGCTATATATATGAAATTATTGAATCATCATGAAAGGCCAATTGATTTTTAAGAGTTTTATATAGAAAGAATTCTCGTATAATTTTGAAATTTCACCTGTGTTTTTTTTTTTTTTTTTTTTTTTCCCCCAGTAAACTATATTATTTTGATTGAGAATACGAATTTTCTTTCTCTTTCTCGCAGCAAAGAAATAATGATTTTATCGACAGAATATGTTTTTGCACCAAATAATATTTCGTTGCGTAACGAAATCATCGAGGCATTGACGCAATTGCCAGAACGTAAAGAAAAAAACGCATGCAGGCAGTTACTCAAGATTAGAATTATGAAAATTACTGACGTCATACATATCATTTTATGACTTCCAAAAAAAAAAAAAAAAAAAAAAACTTAATTCAGGTGCAAACTTAATGCAAGTTTAAATAACGTTTAATAAATTAAATTATTAATAAATATGATACATTAAAGAATGATGAAAGATATATAAATATATTAATTATCTTGCTGATTATAATTAAATTTATAGTAAAATTTTTTATGTATTTTCTTATAAATACAATATTTGTAATATCTTTATTTTTAATATTATATATGTTAATCTGTTTAATTTATATTTAATTCATGTTGAAATGCGTAATTAAATATACACATCTCACGCGTATTTGTAAGCGTTTCCGAGCTAAATGTAAAATTAATTGTATTTAACTTGACGGCATTTATGCCTCGCTCTTTTTGCGTTTATGCAACATTTCGAAGACAGCGTTTCTTAATCCGTCTGTGACCGTAATACGGTTACTCAGGATATAAATGTTACACTTCAATTCCTCTGATACTTTAATTTTCACGTAATCGGCTCACGGTTTATGCTCATTTCCAGACGTGCCATGACGAAAAAGAAGAAAAGTATCGGCACGGACAGAGACGGATGGTTACGATTCCAACAGCTAATACGGATGCCGTCAAGGAAAACGAACTATACCGGCAATTACTTATACGCTCCTCCTTCTGATTATACTTTCGGCGATGATTCTAGTCTGATCAGGGATGATTCTAGTCCAATGTATCAGCGTGATTTCCGAGACCGCAGAAAGCTTCAGCAGTATGATTTGCCGCGCAGAGATCGTGAGTTTTCACCAGCGTAAAATTTGTAATTAGCTAAGAAGATACGTGTAACCGTGTATTTAGCTTATACTCGGCACTTAAATTTAGATCAATAAAAAATAAAAAATAATAAACTAATTAAGAGTAATGTTAATTTTTAGATAATGTAACAAAATCCAATATTTGCCAATACCATTATTTATTCTATCGCTATACTTTTCACTATTAATTCTAATAATATTAATAATTAATTTTACTAATAATTTTTAATTATCAAATAATGTCTCATCGTTGTTCTTTATTTTTGTAAATTACATTTTATCCAATTACATTTAGGTATTTCGATCGTAAATGACTTTGAATCGCAAGAAATAAAAAAAAAAATTATTATTAATTATTTTTATTAAGATGATAAATTTTAGAAAACAGACGCGCGTCGAATCTTAGAACAACATTATGTTTTTCGTATAAAATATGCGGGCAATTGGATTACAACGCAAATATGAAATCTACACTGTTGTTACTGTACCATAAAATTCAAACGAGTTTCACTTGGGAACCTGCCATAACAAAAAAAAAACGCCCGATATTGCCTCGTAAAGAATGTAATTATAATGCTGGTGTCGTAAAGTGGTTTTAATGAAAAATCCTCACGCAATAGGGCGGTACAGGGCGATTTTTTTGATTTGCATAAGACCCAGAAGTATCGGAATTTCACATTGCGGAACATACACGATAATAGCATGATACTAAAGCCATAATTTCAATACAATTTCTTAAAAATGTTCAAGAATTACATTATAGGATAATAAGCAAACTAAACTATCCTAAGACTAAAAATGCTTACATAATAAACTAGTTTTAAAAATATATTTTTCTATCTGTGAGAGGGCTTTGAATTTAAAACATGTTATAATAAAAAAAAATATTATATAAACATTTTTTTAATAATTATTTCAAAATGCTCTAACATACTGATTTAAGAAGCAAGTCTCCTTGAAATTTTCATAAAATTGATAACTGTCAAAAATTTCATAGAACAGTTAACATCCAACGTTTTTTAATAGATGATTTCAAAGAACGATACGAAAAAATCTGACAAATTACGTACATCTTTTTTTATTATTAAATCGCGAATAAAAAGCGTTGCGCGCGTTTCTGTTCGATGTCCTCGATTCCTATTGTCGATGCATTGATGCAGTTTTACGAGTAGATGCGCGAGTTCCCATGAACCCATCCGCCAATGACCTATACCGCGACTGGAGCCCGGAGTCGCGATACGAACGAGAGGGAAAATCATCTTCGGAGAGAAGGGATTCGCCATTCTCTCCTTTCGTAGGATATCCAAGACACACTTACGACCCGGATGGTGAATATGGTAGTCGCGTAACATTCATGGTGCCATCTCGAGCAATCGTCTTCCTCGCGCTAGGCATCTGTATCACAGTGTATCGTTAGGGCGAAAGCGATAGTCTCGTCGTTTCTCTGCTCTCGCAGGATTTCGAATCGCTCACAACCGTAATCTCCATTCGCGAAGTAAGTAAGGAACGATGGCAGACTCATCTGCGTAAATCATTTTCTTGCCTTCGTATTAATACGCGCCGCTATTTCATACATTATCGTCATATGTCACACGTTGACAGATAATTATCATTTAATTGAAACTACGATGCATCCATCGAATGTTGACGATTACTTCGCGAATGCAAAGGCCCATTTACCTCGATAAAGGAGATAATGTTGCAGCACGTTTCAATGTACCATATGTAACGTTGCAAAAATTTCACTGAATTTCTAATTGTACGAAGAGCATTTAGCTTTGTCCCTCTACCTACTTTCATGTACTCTCTTTCGTTTCATTACTTAATTACTTTGGTATCATTAGAATGTAAAGTTAATTAAAGGAAAGAGATGTATTTATCCTAAAATTTTGTTCCACAGATATGGCGAGCATGTTACCATGGTTGTTGTCAATATCGCTATTAAGTGTTCCAAAATTTGCGGTTCATACGGGTCCCAGTATCTTATCCAGGGACCTTCAAGCACCTGCGTTGCCATTAACTTCATCAATTTTGACTTCACGATTCTCTTCGATGCATGTAAGAAAAATAAGAGACAACGGAAAATTTAATATCAAAATTATAAAGCTATATTTCTTTCTAATATCTTCTGTACATTAAAAAAATTTTGAAGTTTAAAACATATATTTAAAAATATATGGTATACATCATGTATAATATTATCGATTATCTATTTATACGCGCGAACAAATCTAAATTATTTATATACTTATAAATCAGATTAAATTCTTCGGCTTATAAATTGACATCTTATCTAATGATAATTTTGTCTCGCGTGTTGATCGATCACAGTCCATCAATTATAAAGGTTCTACATCGGCTTCTGATGAAAGTGCTGACTCTCGAAATTGTGACTCTTACGGTAATCCGCCGGGAAAGAAACCCCCGAACGTAGACAATCTTTATGGATCAACACCGCAATTAACGCGGCATCGCGTTTCTACATCCAATCTAGGAGGAAGCGATCTTTCGAGGCATGTTGGAAGAGCTATCGATGCATTTCGCACGGATCCTCACTCTGTCAATCAATTGGATTTTCATGATTTCGACGACGGTTTCGAGCCGGGATACATTGCGGATGATTACGTCGGTCCCGCTATGGAACTAGTGAGTGCAACGTTTTTTATTGCAAAATTTTTAGGCGAGAATTCGCATTCCGAGACTCCGCAATATCTGCGTCAGCAGAATTTGCATTATGACGTCGAAAGTGAAGAAAATCGCTCCAACAGCTCTCGCAATTGAGGCTCACTATAATTCGCGATTAAAAAATTTGTTTATATGATTTAATATCTGTCGCATATCTCTTAATATATATTTAATATTTATTTTATATATAAGATTTGTTTTAATTACTACAATGTTTTCCATGCTACACGAGATATTAAATTTCCGAATTTTATCAGTAATTATAGATCATTTCGCGTGGTTTCGAGTTATTAAAATGCATTGCAAATTATTTTTTAACGAGAGTGATTTTTGTGATAAAAGTAAATAACATTTATGAGTAAATAACTGATTAATATATTTCATAATCGCGATGCGTATCTATTTTATTTGTCAGAAATTCCATAAAAGTTTCTTTTGCACATCACATTTAAATCTAGTATCCCACATATTCATACAATATATCAAAACAATTAAAAAATTTGTAAAGAGTTTATCTTATATAAAATAAATTTTTATAGAAGTAAAATATATATGTTTTTGCTGACGACAAATTCGAAATGACTAATATATATATAAATCATATTATATATCAAAGATTTTTTTGACAAACCTATGTATTATTTATAATCTATTTTTTTTTCTAATAGATCTACGCCTGGTCCACAATTGATTTTGAATTCGATAGCACCGAGGCGAGAGATAACGCTATATTCGACGGCGACTACATCGCGGAAAATAATTTGCCTCTCGGCTTGGATGTTTGGCGCGATAAAGTCTTTATTACTCTGCCAAAATGGAAGACTGGCATACCGGTGACTCTGGCTACCGTGTCGAGACATTCCAAGAAAAGGAATCCCAAACTAAGACCGTACCCTAACTGGCAGTGGCATCAATCAGGTGATTTTTACGTTAATTGTTAAAATCATGTGGAAGGACTTGCTTCAAGATCTTATTCTATGCATGTGATTATCTTTAATAATTGTTTTTGCTATACATATATTATAACAGTTTTGTCACTTGTTTATCTTTAAAATCATTTATTTATTTATTTATAAAGGGAAAAGATGCCTCTTTAGAATAAAAAAAAAAGAAAATGTAATAATAATTTCAACATCAATAAAAACTCAGAATAAAATGATGAGAGAAAATAAATGAGAAAAAGACAGACGTAACAAGTTAGAAAGAAAAAACAAAACAAAAAAATAAAATAAAATTATATAAATTATTATCGAATTAATCGAGAATCTTGAACGAGGACTGTAAAAATCTGCTCTGCTTTGCTCTACGAGTTTAAATCTAATCAGAAAGCAACGGAGATGTCTCGAAATATATATGAAGAATTTAAAAAAGATGCTTTTAGAGATCGTATTAATACACTTGACGCAAACATGCATGGATACATTGTTTACATAAAAGAAAAATCATCAATGTTTAATGACAATTTTCTCCGAGAATGGATTAAATGATATTTGTGTAAAATTAGAACAAAGAGTGTGAAAATCTGAAACAACATGAAATTATCATCACGCAATCGGGAAAGTGCGGAAACTGAGTAAATAAGTTTCCCATGAATTATCTCTCGCGATAATAAACGAGCCTTCTATTATTTCTCGTTCGAAGTAAAAAGTGAACTGTTGGATAATTTTTTAAACTAATTTGTGAGAAAGTAAGCAAACGGTCCGTAAAAAGAAAAAAAAAATGGAAAAAATATCTTTGCTAAAGAATAAAAGAACATATTTTAATCTCTTACATATTTTACTGAGAAATATACCATAGTTTTTATATTTAATATGAATTTTCCGTGAAATCTAATATTATTTAAACTATTTCAGCATTTTTTACTCTACGTGTTTATAATTCTAGAAAACTGCGAGGGATTAACATCGGTCTTCCGAGTCCAAGTGGACGAATGCGATCGACTGTGGATCCTCGATTCCGGCAAGACGGAGCTCGCCATAAGGTCCAAGCAATTATGCCCGCCTGCCATATTCATCTTCGATCTGCACACTGACAATCTTATCAGAAAGTACACCTTACCGGACGAACAAATCAAGCAAGATTCCCTGTACATCAACATCGCGGTTGACGTCAGGAACAATGACTGCGGCTCCGCGGTGGCTTACCTGAGCGACGTATGGCGATACGGTATCGTGGTGTACGACTTCTTCAAGGATACCACTTTCCGAGTCGAGCATCACTTCTTCTATCCCGATCCATTGGCGTCCAGGTACGAGCTGCACGGTATAAAGTTTCAATGGACCGACGGGATATTCGGGATCGCGCTCAGTCCCGTGGACATTCGCGGCGACAGAACCCTCTTCTTCCATCCGATGTCCAGTTTCCGAGAGTTCGCCGTGTCCACGTCGATCTTCAGGGACAAGGGAACCGTGGATCGAAATACGGAGGAGTTCATGCCCGTTGGTAGACCCAGAGCCAAGGACTACGGCCATTCCTCGGGGTCTGCGATCGATCGGGACGGCGTCATGTTCTTCAACATGGTCACGAGAGACTCGGTCTGGTGCTGGGATACCAGAAAGGAATACATACCCCAGAATTTGGGGGTGATTGGGACCAGTAACGTGTCCTTGGTGTTTCCGAATGACATTAAAGTGGATCACGAGGCGGAGCAAAGTGTGTGGCTGCTCTCGAATCGGTTACCTATGTATTTATATGGTACTCTAAACAGCGGAAAGATTAATTACAGGATACTTAAAGCGAACGTTAAGCAGGCTGTCAGAGACACCGTCTGCGATCCAAATTACGTAATTCCTGACTCGGATCCGAGCCTCGACGACAATTGCTGAAAAGATCTTGCTAGAATTTTCTTCTTTTTCTCTCTTTATTTTAAGTTATTTCGTATATTTATGATTATCGCGAGTTATAAAATATGACAAACTGAATTAAATTCAGTGAGTACGTCCTTGTATAATATTATATAAATATGCAACACATTATTTAAATATTATTATAAATAATGCAGAAGTTTCTTTTAATCCAATTACCAATGACTAGTTTATCATATATAAAATTTCTAGAATATAAGTATATTTTTCATGTACATAAAATTTTTATTTCGATGCATAAGAAACTTTTATTAGAAAATATATATAGAATTTTAAATTATATATATCTCTCTCAAATATATATATATATATATATATATATATATATATATATATATATGTATATGTATATTAAATTACAGAAATATGTTTTCCCATAGCATGCATAATATTTCGATTAATTTTTGCCCCAGTTATTTATAATATAATAATTATAAAAAAAATATTTTCCACAACCATATTTGTCAGATTTTGTTTCAAATATTATCGTAGTATCCGTACAATATTTTTTTATAATTTTGATGACTAGTAAAACATATCTGTGATTTTTAATAGCGGAAAACTGCAATTTATCCAAGCTTGTAATTATACAGTATCTTATCTTTCTTCTCTATATTACATTAATTAATTTTTAATTATATCAAATGATTTACACAGCTTCCGTTACTAAGAATATGCAGAATTTCTGGTACAAGCGTTTGATGATGTTTCCGATATAGTGTTGTTTGAAAACTCTTCCATCGCACTACCATCTCCTAATGAAACCGATGTTTTCATATCGTCGTCGTCGTCGTTTCTCTCATACATAGAATAAAAGCTATCATCTTGCTGCAAACTTTCATCTTCTTGATTCACCCTGAAAAATCGTTGAATCGAAAATATATTTGCCTTCTCGTAAATATCTTCATCCTCGTTTTCGTTTTTTACGCCTCGTACCATCGTTTCTAATAAATTTGAAGTTTCGACATTCTCAGATCGCGATATTGTATCGTTATTTGTTGTTTCTAAATTCATTACTGACTCTCTTCTATGATTTTCTAACGTAACTTCGCTATCCGAAAGTTGGGTCAACCTTTGCAGTTCTTCCTCGTCGCTTGATCTTAGCGTCGATTGGTTATCCTCTTTAGTAAATGACGAAGACAATTGCGAAGCATTCTCAGGAATGCGATTACATATATTCTTCTCACTTTTATTGATTAATGTGTCAAATTGATTATTATTACTACTATTAGATAATTGCGAGGCTGCATCAGCGTCTCTAAGAGACGAATTATTCTCATATATTATCTTTTCAGAAGAAACATCAATTGCACTTATATACATTTTATCTGGCAAATTATAAAGATTATCATGCAGTGAGTTGACAGATGACGCGACGTCTACATCATCCGGTCGACTGTCATTCAAATTGTCATGCAAAATCTGTTGATGTAACAAGATTGTATCTTCACGCCTGTCTTCTTCCTCAGGGCTTGTATCAATCGTGGTAACGTTTGATGATGGAAAATCGGCGTTGTTTGCAATGACGTTACTTATATCTCCGTATTCCTCGATCCGCTCGGCCGATGACGTGACGTCGTGGACACTTTCCTCCGACACTTCGATGCCAAAATCCCTTAATATGCACATCAAAAGGATATTCGTCGTTTCAATATTTTCCACGCTTGAGCGGGTGTCCTCCTGGGATCCGATAGTCGTCGAATCTTCTATAATCGCGGTCTCTGATTCGTGGGACGCTTGTTCCTGATCGATAAATATTATGCACAAATCGCGATTGTCTTCTGCGGAGACGCGATTGCCACTGGCATCGGGAAACGACGAACTTCCAAGGTTGCCTCGATCCGTTATTCGTTCGAGATCAAAGTCGAACGATGACGAATCCCGATCCCATTGCACTACCGTCTCGTTGTTCACCCGGCAGACGAATTCCGCGTTGAAGTCCCCGCGGCAGAATGTCGGGAAACTCGGAAGAGACTCGCCGATCCTAGTTTGAGCGCGTCGAAAGATCCTCGTCACGATCTCGGGTTTGAAGAAGAAGGCGCTGTGCAAAGTGCTGGCGACATTGTCGTCAACGATGTCGCGTTGCTGGCTCTCGCGGGATCTCTCGTTCTCCAGGAATTGACGGTGTAGGTTCTTATTGGTCAATATAATTCCCCGAGGATGGAAGGTCCACTCGATGTTCCTTGTGATCTCCCTGAGATTCAGTGACATGCACGCTTGTCCAGCGTGACGCTCGTTTAACTCGGAGCTACTGTTTGCGTTTCTTCGCGTCTCGGACGAAGGGGTTCCAATTTCTTCGCGATTAACTTTCGGAAGATGATTGGAAACGCTCGTGGAAGTTTCAATATTTTCCTCGTATCTTTCTGGCGCTTCGTATTTCGACGAATCGTGTTTTCTCTCGGTTTTCAATTCCCCCCTATCTTCCGATGTATACTCATTGCAAACTTTTAAAGCGCTTGATTCTTCGATCGATTGTTCACAATTCGAATTATATCCTCTTGTTGCGTCCATTACTTTTCGCTCTTCCAGCAAAGTAAGTTCGTTGTAGGATTTATAAACTTTCATCTCTGTCACTTCAGATTCCTCTGTCAGTTGTTCAAAATTCAGCGATGACTCGCGATTCTTTTTCTCTTCCAATTTTTTCTTATCTTCCAACAGAGTAAGCTCATTAAAAGCCTTCAGAGCTCTCAACTCCACGGCTTCGCGTTCCTCATTCGATAGTTTGCGACTCGGCGACAAATCGTGTCTTTTTCTAGCTTTCATCCCTCTCTTATTCTCCAACAACGTTAGATCATTATGAGCTTCTGAAGCTTTCGTCTCGCGTTTCTCTGATCTCGCATAATTTTTTTCCGTAAACGACGAGTTGTAAATGAGACGTGGATCGATCGATTGTCCACTTCGTATCCTCTGTTCTGATCTATTTCGCGCGTTCAAGGAATCGCTCGAATCGTCACGAGCCTCGGTCTGAATGTCCCTCTGACAAATCCTGGGCGGATCAGTCGCGGCGACATCCCTCGTGTATCCCGAGGGTCGCGCAGTTTGGGCTAAGGACATACTTCCCCAGGCAATCGTCTGCTTCGTGGAAAACCCTTCGAACTTTTGCATCTGTTTTCTTAAACGATACGCCTCCGAATACTTGAACGTGGAATCACGTCCGTTGATCTTGTCTTTCTGCTTATTGACGATAGATAGAAAATGTCTAAATTCTTTTTTATCGATGTCAGATTTTAAATTTTTATCATTGATATCGATTGATCGCGCGTACTTGCCGTTTCTCGACGCATCGGTATTTCTCTTCGAGGCACGATGACACGCGCACAATGACGTTCTCGAGTTCTTATGGCATTCTTTCTTGTTTGCGTCTGAACCGGTTGGCGTTAGCTTGCCTCGGTAAGAATGTTTTCTTCGATCGAGTTGGTCGAGCCATCTTTCCTTCTGGTTTGTAGAAATAGGGCGAAGTTTCGCCTCCAGTTTCCTCACAAAAGAAGCACATGGCTTGGCTTCCATATTTTTCGCATTTTTGCACTCGGCAGAAGACAAAGGACAATGCTCAATACTTGCCAGTCTCTCTGCTCTTCCTCTTTCTTTTTTCTTTCTCGATGATGCGTCTTCTTGAAGCTCATGAGACTCAATTGATTTCGCGCGATTATTTATTCTGTCGAGTGTAACATCTTCATCTTTTGTCAATGAAACATCTTGCTTTTCGTCAATCAAAATCTTCTCTTTCTTATCAATGGAAATAATTTTATTATTATCTTCTTCTCCTTTTCTCTCAATCTGAAAATTTTGCATAATGACTTCCTTCATCAAATTGCAATCCACAGCTTTTTTTACATCTTTTGTTGTCTGTTTATTTCTTAAAGTATCGTTAATTTTTTTCTCATCTTTCCTTCTGTTCTTTTCTATCTGAGAATCTTTCACAACGTCTTGCTTTTCCAAAGTACGATCCGCAGTTTTTCCTATATTATTTTTCTGTTCGTTTCCTGAAGCAACATCCATTTCTTTTCCATCTTTTTTCAAGGAAAATTGTGCCACTACTTCTTCCTTTGCCTCGGGTGTTTTCTCTGTTACATCTTCTTCATTCCAGTAAAATCGCTCCTGTATCCTGGCGCATGCGTCCATCACGTCCTCCGCAGTTATACCCAGCAGCTTCATCGATTTTTCTGTCACGCTCAAGTCATTGACACTCGAATCGTTGACACTCGAATCGTTCGTGTCATTCGAATCGTGACTGTCATTGTTAATAACCGAAGTCAACGACTTGGAAATTCGTAAGTTGACGAAATTAATCTTGTTAGAAGATTTCTCTGCAAGCTTGTTCAGATTCAGTAGACTCGCGTACTTGTCCCGCCTGATTGCCGCTATATCAAGACTCTCGTCATCTAAAGAATGACCGATTCTTCCGGGAATGCTCGCGATGCTTCTTCGCGTAATTCTCGCGAACCTACGAATTTTCGCCTCTCTTCGCAGCTGCCTGTACCACTTGAAGATTGTCCACCATTTGCCAGTCGAAATAGCTAGGAAGATTTACGCAAAAATCATCAGTTTAAATAAGAAGAGACATGATTTTTTTATTTTAAATATTATTTTATGTAATTATATGCCTTTTTTCTTTTTTGATCGCAAAAATTTGTTATTTACCCAGCCATATTATTTTTTCTGTGATAAACTCGATGAAAAGCAATGTCGAAACGCTTCCCTTGTGCCATTGTAAGAAAGTAATGATAATGACGACAACTTCCAAAACGATATCTTTTAGAAGACTGAGCACCATCCAAAATATAAGTGAATTCTGCCATCTTCGTATCGCTATCGTGTAGATGTTAGCTATGTAGGCAGGAAACAAGGTACGGTCAATGACAGACCGAACCACCTCAATCCACGATAGAACTGAAGAGATTTTTCATCTTTAATTTCTGCTCTTTTAACATCACCGGAATATTTTTGGAAAATATTAATACACAATATAATTGCAAAAAACTGTATCTTTAGCCTGTATAAATATTGTAATGTACTAACCCGTTTTAAGCCAATCGATATCTTTTACGTTTATTTCATCGGAAACTGAGAACTTCGAAATCTTTTCTAGCTGCTGATCCCATTTCAACCAATTCCAAATGCTACCAAACTATAATGCAATACAATTAATTTAAATTAAGTAAACGAAACGAGTGTTGAAGTATATTAATTTTGCACTACGCACTTTTTTTTAATTATCATATATATTTTATTTATAGTTCTCATAATAGCTACATATAATTTGAATAATCGATATAAATATATAATTGAAAATGTTGATATAAATTTGCAACGCGATATAATCCAAATGTATGTGAACGCTAAAGTAAGTTTTTACGCTATTTATAATTTTTCAGAATTTTACTACAAAAAATTTAAGAGATTTTTATATAAATAATATTTCTAAATTACACACACGTGAGATACTGTCACAGACGATACATTACTAAGATACTTACCAAGCCTATGACATTTATCGATATGATTTTCAATTCTAAAGACACAATACCAGACATCGCGTGGCCAGAGCTCCGAAATTAATTCGATCTCAAGCTTATTTTTTGATCTTTCGATCATTTCTTGACTCGACGCTTTTAATTTTGAATTATTTGAATTAACGAAAATTTTCTTTTAATAAATGTAGTCTACTTAACCCGATAGGTTAAGTAGACAGAACAACTGCACGTTTATCCGCTATCGATGAATGGATGATGTAAAATCTCGATGTTTCATTTTCTTCATTTTTATATACGATTGCATTGAAAAAATTAAATTAAAAATTTTAAGGATTTTTTTTTCAAGGAGTTTTAGCATTTCAAATAAAAAATTAAAAAATTGAGATCCTATATTTACGAAATAAAGAAATATCTATTTGACGTTTGTACAATAAAATTACGATTTGTGCCTGAAAACCCGCAACCGATTTAACATCACTGTATCTTAAAGGAGAGATAAACTATCTTCGTTATCAATTATATATATAATTATGATTCTTTATTTGCCAGTTTTTTAATTTTATTCTAAATTTAAGCCATATGTATACGTTTGAAAAAAAAAAAAAAAAAAATATTTTTTTTATTACATTTTTATATACATTCCACATTTCAATATCTTTTTTAAAATAATGGAAAAGAAAGGCTTATTATATTGTTATTCCTTTCTCCACAGCTGATCCGCAATGTTGTGACAGTTTATAGTTTTCGACACAAACTTGCCGGACTTCGAACGAGCACTCTTATGACATGCAGAGATATAGAATAGCGTTGTGTGTGTAAAACTACTCATTATCTATGTACGCAAATATAGCGGCAATGTCAATTGATTTATAATGTTATCACGAGGTCGCTCAACGTGCGCAAACTAATAAACGCAATTCCTCAGCTGTTTTCAGCTTCTTTTTTCTCGAGACCTTATCGCGGAAATATTATGCTATGCGATAACAATAATATAATTAATTATGCATAATACTCGGTAAATTATATTTTACACGTGTGTCAACTTACACTTTATATAAAATAATCTTACTCATCTCTTGCGTGTCGATGCGATCATTATAATGATTCAGTGATATTTCTAAGAAATATTTTTATTCCCCTCTTGACCTCGCAAATGCGTATTACAATTTTGCAATCTCTTAGAATTATCTTCTTGCATTTAAATGGAAGTCTTCACGGAAAATTTTAAAGATAGATATTTTAAGAATATTTTATTTCAAACGAGAATAAAAAATTTTCCTCGCAGTATTTATAAAATTTCATTAAAAGAATTCGAATAAAAGCCATCAAGTTTCCACTCCATCAAACTCATCACGCCAAGTTAACGATCGTGATCGGGAAACTCGCAACCTCATCTGCGACGCAAAACGCGGATGAGGGCTTTCGCGTGACGGACGTAAAGATGAAACGCTTGGGAAGCTGATGAACGACGGTTACACTCTGCTTATTACGAGAGAGAGAGAGAGAGCGCGCTCGCGCGGGCTCGTAAGATCTTACAAACGATTCATATAAAAAGCGCGATCGCGCCCGTTCACCAAGAGCCCCGGCGATCTCCTCTCCTCGCGTTCTCCAACGCGATATATGCCGTCCGCGTAAGTCGCGGTAGCGCACACACATACACACACACACACACACACACAGATCCTGTACAGATTTATGGGTGCCGGTGTGTGGTAGCACCAAGCACCGATGTAGGTGTATATACACTGTCGTAGGTGTATACCATCGCGGTTTGGCGCGCGCTGTTCTTGGCACAGTTTCTGGTCATCTCCTATCGCGAGCGGAACACGCGCGCGATCCGGACCCGCGCGCGATTTCCATATAAAAATCTCGTCTCGTCTGTTCAGCATTCATCATCCATCATCGTTTCATTTTCCCTAGATCGTGCACCTGAGCGATCGAACACGGGAGAGGAGAATCCGCGAGAGATCGCTCCAAGATGAAGTGAGTACGCGTGAGAATCGCGATACCTTCCTGTCGAGAATCGATGTGACATTTGGCGTTAGATCGATTTACAATAGATGCAAGCCGAAGAGTGCTCGTCGTGTGACGTAATAAAATTTCACGGATTAATCAAAAGTGAATGCTAAATTATTTATAACAAAGGTAGCTCCGATGTGACGTAATCGGTTATTTTACTTCATAGCGTTTTATAGCGCTGTAATAGTTTATGATTGCGTGGCAACGCGATTTATCAATCGCGTAAAAGATTTTATTTTCACTTTACATGTGCACATACATATATATATATATATATGTATTTCTATAAATATAAATATAAAAAGAATTGATGAAAATATTTCTATAAATATAAATATAAAAAAAAATGATAAAAATATTTTTATAAATATAAATATAAAAAAGATTTATAAAAATATTTCTATAAATATACATATAATATAAAAAAATTTTTGATTATTAATTTAATAAAACACTACACTTAGAGCAGTACAATTTATTATAACTCGTCCAATTTTGATTAAAGAAGAAGTCTTTTAATTAAAATAAAGCAACTGTGATGTGAAAAAAAGAAAAAAAGGTATCTTCTCAGATGTTCTTTAAAGTTTCTTCGACCTCGGAAAAATTATTCGTAAGGAATCACAAAGCACAGGAAACTCTGTACTCTAGACTCTTGAGTTCGACAAGTCTTAAAAGAAGGCCGCGCGCGTTGGTTGCTTGACCGAAGTATGAAAATAAGATACGAGCAATTTTGTGTACAACGTGTTTTAAACGCTCACGTGGCTCGTAAACATACGCATAACATATCACGTGGCATACGTTAGTGCATTTTCATATGCGTTGTGCTTGAAAATCGTTTGGCATTGGCATTCTTCGCATCCGTAAACACTGGATGACGCGGGATTACTTTTACGGAATCGCATAATGACTTATTCACGTAATTAGAGCGAAATCTGAGACTCGCACGATACATAACTCGACAAAAAGTTTGTAAACATTGATGACTTTTTAACACAGTGCAACGTGTTAAAAAAATCATAAAAAAATAATACATATATATATATATGATAATATTAAAATAAATTTTGAAATATATAAATAAATTAATACACAAGATAAGCATATAAAACAGTATACTCAAATATTTTTATTGCGCGTGAAGAAAATGACGACAACAAAAGTTTCTTACTATCAGTCTTGAAAAAAATTATTTTTTTTGGTCTGTTATATTTTCTCATCGAATAATTTTCCTTATTGTTACCTTTTTCATATTCGCGTGTAACAGAAATTTATCAAATATATTATCTTAGAGATCTCCTTTGTAGAATATTTTCCGTAAATAAGCTACTACCATATACTTTTAAGAATAAAATAGTGTTTTAAAAATTGATTAATTTTTTTTTACAAAACAAAATCTTGTTGAAAAACCGATGGACACGAGAATATTCTTAAAAATAGATCCAAATTTGTTTGTCGTAAAATATCGATCTTGTTCGTTCTCTTCACTCTTCTTCTAAGGCCTCACCCTTTCTTATATTAATTCGACATCAAATGTATGAGTACGCGCGAAATATTTCCCCAGAACATCGTTCCTTTCCTTTCGTTCTTGATCAATCGTATATATTGTATATCTAGGTCAAGAAAAACGATACTGCCGTAGGTGTAACGGGCCTATCAAGTAGTATTGTGTATTTTTAACCGGCGTTTTTTGCGCGTGGCTTACTCACCGCCTAAATTTAACATCAATTCCGTATGCAAAACGCTCCAATTGTATTCGCGTCGATCGCACCACGTTACTTTCCGCAAGAATTTTTTTTTATCTTCATCAGTTACGCATAAGTACATATTCCGAGCATGATAAACATTCGACGTCACGGTCGCACATCATATGTATCGCACTTGAAAATATAATTGTGGATCAACGTCATTAGACGTTAACTAGACGTTATTTTTCTTTTTGTTCTAAAAAAAAATTATAAAATACGAAATTAGACGTACTTATACATTAATTAAAAATATATATACTATAAATAAATATATAATATATGTATATATACAATATATATATTTATTTATGTATGTATGTAAAATATATTTTTAATAATAATTATTATATATAAATTATAAGAATGTAAAAAATAATATTTTATTTAATAATTTTTATCAATAATTAATAAGTATATATAAATTTCTGAAGTTATTATGGATTGCATAATGCTCTCTTATGATATTAACATTTTTCTTGTTGAAAAGAATCGCTCACAGTGATCTCTTGCGTAGTGACGTAATCCCTTTTTGCGCGAGCCGGATAGAACCGCCCTTTCAGCAGTGCATAGTGCGCTCTTCCGGGATGCATTTACAAGCAACAGCAAGTTTATTCTCTACTATAATGGACACACAACTTTATATTATTATATGTACAATATTTTAAGAACTACTCTTTTACATGCGACAGATAATTGAAGTCTTTTTAAAGACATTTTCTGAAGAGGATCTTCGAATCTTTTGCAATAAAAAACAAAATGTCAAAAGTTGTCATTACTTAGTCACCGTTAATTATGCGTTTATCAGAAATCTATATAAAATTTTTTCATACGTAAAATAATTTTTCGTCGAATAAAACCGGTTTAGTTTGACTTACAAGAAGATTTAGAAAACATGCCAGAAATTCTCTGCGCTATACCAGTCTGACATGACACGGAATGATTTCCCCTTACTAAACTAACTGTGCCATTCGATCATTCCATTTAACGCCTCAAGTCTTTTGAATGAAAATAGTTTTTTCCACCACTTAATAAATTTGCTTCTTTTGTCTGGAATTTTCAAGAAGCTTCTTAATTTCTCTCCTTTCTAATATTATAAGAATCGATGAGACAGCCAAGGTACGTTTAATATCGAAATCTTTCTCGGACGAGCGTCCAAGAAAGTGTCGGTCAAGTACAAACGCTAATTCACCGTGAACTATCAAGGTAATCTTAATCGCGACCGGTTATCATTCGCGACGGTGACGTAATAAGCTCTGTTCGCTCGCGCGAGGTGAACAAGAGAGCTCGCGAGAACAGTTTAGGACCGTGAGACACGTTACCTTATTGGGAAACGGCAGACCTCGAAAGCGAACTCCTTCGCGTCTTCAGCTACGATCCCATGACGATCTTGGCCGATTTCCTGAGACAAGCGCGAGAATGCTTCGCGAGCCTTCGATCGAAGTACGATTTGATATCAAATATAACAATATATATATATATATATAATATTCGAATTAAATATGCACGCAAATGTCGCGTATGCAGCGTTTGTTGGATAAAATAAATACTGATTATGCGGTTGCTTATCGAGATGAGACGCGGAAAATAATTTTAAAAAGAAGAACGCGCGTGGTATTTTATAAATTCTTTTTTATTATTGTATACGTAACGTCGTGCATTCGTATACGTTTATTTCGCACGGATCTCGTGTTTATCCTCCCCGTGGCCGGATCTCGGATTCCCCGAGTGCCGATGAAATAATAAACGCCGGAAGGAAGGTCAACGCGCGAGCCAGCGATTCTCGTTTAAGTATATCTAAAATAGGCGCGAGCGCGCGCACGTGCCAATGACCTAAATTTCCCTTATTTTCAATATAACACGAATTAACTTTGCTCATGACGTTGCGATATGTCAGGGCGAAAATGAGATCCCGTCGCATCATCGTCCAATATTCCGTAACTCACCGGGTTACGTCATCTTGGGATTAAGTGGGTGAGGTGCGGGTGTGGCAGATCTATGACAGAATTATGTGAATCGTTCTGGCATCTATTTCGATCGAGATAGTCTTGAAAAGTATACGAGGCAATAGTAACTGTTTCAAAAGCGAAGCTTTCTTTTATTCTTCCCTTTCGATGTTTCTAAAGAGAAACGAACAATCAGAGAAAACATTGTCATATCTCGCTAATCTCTTTTTAATATCTTTTTTTTTTTTAATTATTCGTCAGTAGACATTGCTTCTGATTTCTCAAAACTTATAAGATATATGCCTATCATATTTAGTATAAAAGAGAGTACAATTTATATTAAGAAACAATTATGTATTAAAATTATGTTTGTGCAGGGATAAATAATACATTTATTATTTATATCATTATGTTATTTCGGTAGAATTTAATTTCACCGTTTCTCTCCATTTCAGGATGCAACTGACAACGTGTTGCGGATGTTGTTCCCTGAAAACGGGAACAATTTTTAACGGAGTATGCGGAATCGTAAGTAACCCCATCATTAATATATATTTTTTAAATTACGTGATTCAATACTACATAAATTTTTCGTGCAGGTGCTCGCCGTGCTTTCTTTAATTGTGATCTTCACGGCGAACGTAGAATGGAAAACGATAATCATCGACATCCTGGACAAAACGACCGTAAAGATCATCTTCGCGATCAATCTCTGCATGACAATCCTCATCTCTACGCTACTCGTAATCGGCACTATAAAGGTAAGAAAATATTTGCATTGTAATTAAAAATGTCAGGGACTTATATATCAAGTTGCAAAATATATGAAAAGTCATCAAATATAATTTAAAACTTTTTGCATAAAAAAATTGTTCTAAATTCTTAAAAAAAATAAATAAATAAATAAATAAATAAAATAAAATAAAAAAAATAGAATTAATAAATATAATAAATAAAATTATTGATGCAAAATATCCATTTATATATCTTACATATCACTAGTAAATATTGTATCTTAATATATTCATTATGTGAAACTATGTATATTTTACATAAAATGTAATATATTTCAGATTGAACAAGTAACGTAACACTCATATAATTCCGGTTTGATTTTGCAGAAAAATACATTTATGATGCTACCATGGGTTGTCCTGGGTATAATGTTGGCCGTCGGCCTTCTTGTGAGTGTCCTTTATAACGCGATCGTGTTCTTTATAAATCACGATGTGCTCACCGGTCTTCTTTGGCTTATCCTCGGTCTAGTTGCAGTCGGTGAGTACTTAATCAATCGCGCTTTAAATGCAACCGCAAGACCTTCAATAATACATATCAGGGAAAAATATATTATTTTAAAGAAAATTATTTCCTTTATATTTAAGATGATCTTAAGATTTCATCCATTTAATGAATGAATATATGAACCTTAATTTGTATCAATAGTAAAAACTAATATAATTATATATTATAATTATATAGCTAAAATTAATATAATTTAAATAATTTCAATTATAAAAAGATTATAAAGTAAATAACAAAAATCAGTTATGTTTAATCACAAACATCTTTTTGTATTAAAAAAAAATTAATATTATATAATATTTATGAAAATATCCAACAGATTGTCTAATGTTGCTTTTGATCTTTTTACAGTGATATATACGTACATGTGGCTGGTGGTGTACAGTCACTTTCAAGAACTGAGGATCGAGAAATTGAGCAAAAGAATGGGTCCCTATGGAAAACCGTATAATTATCGACGACCATGAGAAAAGAATCGAATGCGAATCGGTTGCGCGACTACAAACCTAATCTTTTCTTATACATAATCGCAATTTATTTTATATAATAAATTGTAGAAGAGATAGAGAGTAAAAGCAAGACGAGACATAGGAATATATCCTTTCGCGTACTTTTCGCGAATCTATATATTAATAAAGTCGCATAGAGATATATTCATCTATTGCGCAGCTTATTTTTCGTACACCAAAGCACGATATATTTCGATATATTAATTAGATGATCGGATGTTTCGTAAAAGCATCCCATAGCCTATAGTAAAATAAGCGAGCATTATTTAGATTAGACAGTATTTATTTTCTTTATATAATTATTTCTCTCCTGACAAATAAATATTATAACTTTAAAGAATTTTATTTTCAAACGACTATAGCATTTTAAGTCTTTTACATGAAATTATTAACTTATAATTTACAAATTTATAACAATAACAAAAAATTAAGTTGCTTATATATACAAAAAAAAACAAAACATGTTTCTCATATATTTTTAATTAAATTAAGTATTATTTTTTTTATAATTAATTATTTATAATTAATTAAAATAAATGTTTATTTTATTAAATTAAGTATCAAGTAATATATGTATATAAGCAAAGATTATTATATATATACTTTTATTTTCTATAAATAATGAAAACAGAGGTGGAGAGAAAGATTAGATAATTAGCGAACTAATGAATTGACCAATTGACTCGTGTTCTTATAAGTTTACAACTTGTTTTTTTTTTATAATATGAAAAAAAACACTGCCATACTCAGATCACCAATATAATAATAATAATAAGAGGTAGAGTTTGTAAATTATCATATAATCAAACAATATAATATAAAATATAAAATATTTTTCGTAATATTATTATAAAGAATGAGTCTTCACATACTTGAGTTTAATCTTTTATTCTCGTTTTTCTTTTTTTA
Organism: Polyergus mexicanus; assembly: GCF_030449975.1. Lineage (NCBI taxonomy): Eukaryota > Metazoa > Arthropoda > Insecta > Hymenoptera > Formicidae > Polyergus > Polyergus mexicanus. The sequence goes on along the minus strand of NW_027223327.1, from coordinate 3,067,045 downwards.
TACGACATGTGCCATATTTCAAACTTTTGTCTTCTCTAATATTATTTATTATAAGTATAGATTATTTCCTTTTTTCGTCCAGTATCATGTGTTACAATCCTGATAGTTGCACAATATTCTCGAGGATCTTTTTTTATGGCATACATTTTTTGCACGTTTTGTTTAAAAAAATACGATCAGTTGAATATTTCTCATTAGCAGTATAAGTTGATTATTTTTTTAATCAGGCGATCTCACGTGTATGTTCTTCTTGATATAAGAATATTTAATTTAAAAAAATTAAATTTGCGATGGAAATAAATATTTGATAAGAAAACGCTTCTTGAAAATAGGAAAATTTATTGGCCAAGTTCATTTTCTATATTTTCTCGGATCAATAAGGAAAGACTCGCAGCGGCAAGACCTGTTATATGATTGTTACATCCAAAATCGGTTATTGATGACGATCGCCGAGTCATCTTATGCTCCTCAGAAAATCTGAAACGTTTAACATAATGTTCATCTCGTGCTTTTTATGCAAATAATGCTTGATATGTAAATATATACGTAGCCTGTAATGCATTACAAAATATATAATAAATATTTCAATAATAATATAATTGTGTAAATCTAAATTTTTTGATATATGTATATTATATAATTATTATGTAATAATATATTTATAATTATATAATACTTTTAGTTCGCAGGATTATGCACAATTATAATATATATTATAATTCTAATATACATTATATGCCAATTAAATTTAATTAATAATTATGTTATCATAGTGAGTGTGTCATATAATTATATATAATTTAAATGTATTCATCAATAAATATATATTTGTAACGTATAAATCACCCTTGGAAGTTAAAGCAACCACTCCGATGAGGCCAGCTTAATATCAAATCTTCGTAATGTTTATCGAGAAATTCGTAATAACCTTCCATACCGCACAGAACAACTAAAAAAAAAATAAGAACAAATAGTTTATTTAATAAACATTTTTTATTTCATTTTTTTATTCTATTTATCTGATGCAAAACATTTTTTATTTTACATTCTTATCTCATTCATATAATATATTTTCATTGCATATACGCGTACTTTGCTCAATCATGAGATCTCGTCCGAGGTCTGGAAAATTCCATGCTTCAAGATTAACGAGATCCTGAAAAATTCTGGCGCAAAATGCGGGTACCAAGTATGAAAATGGCAACGATGCAGTCTCTCGACATCCAAACTAAAACCGACCATCGTTTAGGAACTTCATTCTTTTTATTATTTCAACTTGTATGGAAATGTACAGAAAAATGTATAAGAAAAAAATAATTATTTTCTCATATAAAAGTACAATATGTGATAAGTAAACAAAATATATAAATATAAAATAATAAGAATATTTTATATTTATAATTAAAAATATAAAAATAATTTAGCATTCACACATCTGAAAGTAACAATGAACACTTCAATCAGATACATAATCAGAGAAATGAATATTAAAATGTAAAATTTGGAGAAATAATTCGAGATCTTTTCTTTGTCAAGCACACACAATATCTTTTATAAAATTAATTAATAATAGAAACCTTTATTATATTGTTTGATATCTTACTCTTTCAGCGATTTGGATCATAAGCAATCTATGTGTGAGAGAGTAACCCGAAAAGTCATCATTCCTTATCAATGCTTCGGCGCAAGTCTGAGGAATTTGACACTCTCCGTTTAAAGAGCTACGCGTAATTTTGAACAAACATTGATCACTTTCTGTTTCATTTGGCCATCCTTCTCGAATGGATTTAACGACCTGCGTATAGTTTAATTCCTCGTTGGGGATGGGTCTATCTTTTGGAAAGATCCTTGTCCACCATATAGGTCTCATCCAGAGGGTAAGATTGTTTAAAGTCGATTGCACTGTAAAACTTTGTATCTCACGAAACTCGACACAAGATATACTATTTGCTAATCATTAATCGACGATCGAAAAAGCCTTTTAGCAATGCATGCTCGAATAATTAAAAAGATATAAAGTAAGAATTAAATTTGAATTAATTTCTTATAAAGAATGTTAATTCTTTCAACTTACATGTTAATGTACAATATCAATTATTACATTTATAATACAAGAATATATAAAAACTTTATTGTAAATTTTCTATTCTATTTCTAGAATAATTGAAGATAATTATTTTAGCATTTTCTGAGTCCGTTTCTTTTTACATTTTTCTATGTATCATTCTTTCTTATCTCCTTTGAAATAAGCGTTATCATTTTAAATACAGAAAATGCGTAAAGTAAAATATAGTAAAGAGCAGACTCTTTATTGTTCGTTTCACGTGCGCTTTATGCATGTACTTACGCGAAAGTTCGATCCCGCTCTCCGGGACAACGTTATTCATCAATTTTTTTCGGGTCATATTGGATAACACAACTATTTCTTTGAGTGCGATGAAGAATCTACTTTCCAAATATTGTACGTTCTCATGAAAAAGTGCCGCCATTAAGTTAACTATTTCAATATAGAAATTGTGTAATCATCAAATTTAATCAGAAAATTATATAAAAAATATTTATTTTGTATATTTGATAAAATTTATAAATTTAAAGCATCTCGCATGATCAGAGCTTCATATTTTGTCTCTTACAATTAGTTGTTAGATATTTTGCAAAAAAAAAAAAAATTAATACTAATTGCCAATATAATTACGAAGAAATTCTTTACCTTTGCTTAAGGTAACGCTAAACGTGGCGTCTACGTTCATCTGATGTGGTCGGTCATTAATGTAAGTGAGAACCTTATCTAAGGCAATTAATTTTCGTTCTGCAAACGTCGATATACATTTCATTATTCTATAATTATTTGATACACTTCGACAAGTTGTGTTCCTAATGCTGGAGTACGTGTAATAAAAAGATTAAACATAATCGGAACAAGAAGCAAAACAAATTCAATGTATGTCTTGACCTTTTGAAACATCTTGAATACATTTGAAATAACATCTTGAATCGGATGAAATTCCTTTTTAAGTTTACTTGGGATACCCTGTTTTCGACACTCGCATCTTTATGCACATATATTTCCAATTTGATATGATTAATTCACTTATTAAATTAAATTAACTTAAATTTTCACTTACCGAAACTTTTGGGATTAAATTCCGCTTTGGTTCGCAACGAAAAGTAGGCGAACACAAGGAAGATCCCGAGAACACTAGAAAATCTTACAATTTTACTTTCCATCGGAACGCGTCTACGAAGAAAAAACGATAAACTCCGTTCGCACAGTCTATATAAAGCCTGCTAGTCCCCCACTATGTGTCAATGAACACCGAGTAAACTAAACGTTCGATGAAATTTATTGTCGACCGCTTTTTCTTCATCGAAGGAAAAGTATGTTGCGCGCTCCCGAAACGAATCGGATGCAAGAACACGTGGTATCACTTTTTCTTCATAAGTCAGACGTATCCTGACAGGAAAAGCGTACTCCAGGGGACCATGCTGGATTATCGTGGCTTCCCAACCACCTACGAGAAATTCAATCTCTATTCCCAGCTTACCTCGATTGAATTAAAAAAGCGTATTTGGTTTTTTATCTCGCGTATACATAATAATTTATAATTACAGAGTTTATCATAAAATATCCTAAAAGAGAGAGAAAGAGAGAGAAGAAAAAAGAAAGATATCTTTCTCTTCATAAAAAAAATAAAACTTGTAATGTGCTAATAATAATAAATAATAAATATTAAATATATAACAAATAATAATAATTAAATAAAACATTAAAAAGTAAAATAGTGTTTTTCTCTTAAACATCTCCTGTGTATAAAAAAAAAAAATTAATTATAAAGTTTTTAAATGATAGATAAGAAAAAAAATATATTACACATATAAAAAAAATTTTTTTTAAATTCTTGAAATAAAAGATGACAAATAAAAAAGTTTCTTTAGATGATTTTTCCTCGCTACTCAAATAATATAATTATAATTAAGTGTCGAATTTCATCGTTTCTAAATAAACGATGAATTTTTTTAGATAACCGTTTTTTATGATAGAATATACTTGAGATTTACGTAAACATCAATATTAGTAATCATTGTTCCCAATGATGAATAATATTAAAGCACAAAAAATGTATTACTTTAATATATATATAATATATATTAACTAAAATAACGTTAAAGCAGCATAGAGAAATATTCGATTACATGAAAATCAGTAATTTTTAGTCATAAGCATTTATATAAACTTATAAAAAGAAACACTTCTAGTTTGCAATTCAATGATATCTTTTGTTTTACTCTGCTAAAAATAAAAAAAAATAAAAATATATTTTTCTTTAAAAAATTATAAGTAGAAGAATTTTTTTAACGCTTAATTTTTAATATAAAAAATAAATGGTTTCTTGTTTATTTATTCATAACATAACTTCCATGTTACATTATATATACAATTTACAAAAATTAATTACAAAATAAATAATTGCCTTATTTTAGCACAAAATATATAACTTTTTGTGAAAATTATTGATATTCACGTCAAATCTTACATCTTAGAAAAAATTTATCTTACAGCCTTGCACAAAACAAGTAAACCTAAATCCGTCCCCTTATTACTATTTATTTTTGTAATGAAATCATAAATTTAACTTAAATAGTGTACATGTATTCAATATAAATATATTATAATAAGACGCAAAATTCTTAAATTCATATATGATAAATGCAATGACAGCAAAAGTACAAGCGTTGCAAATTGGCAAGTACTGAGCAAAAAATTCCATATATGAGTAGACATGCACTTATAAAATATGTATGATACAATAGTTAACATTTGTCAACATTTCATATATGTATTACATTCTTGATATTGTGTAAATAATATAGTTCATATTTTATACTTTCACTGCTAAACCTTTTGCATTATATGCATATGTTAAATATATAAAGTAACAGTCTTATGTCAAATTATTATCTATCTGTTTTTCTTTCTTCAAATTATAAATGATTATGTTGATCTGCATTGTCTCCAAATTCTATCTCTAATTGTAATCTGTAATCCATGGCGACAAAGACAATGACCAGAAGTACTGGCAAACGAAATCTTGACTGCCAGCCAAGTTTCAATATGAACATCAAAGAACGATGTAGAGTTCCACCATTTCCCAGGAAAATTTCAGAAGGCATCCTTCGCACGACCATTAGGTCCTTTTTTACAGATGTGATTGCATCAATGCCACATTTTAGTATTCTTCGTTACATATTCCACCAAACTGAATTTTTCGAAACAACAAAAAATAAAACTGTCAATGGTGATTCAATCTATGCTCCTAAACATCTAGGATTCAATAAATTCTTATCGATAATCGTTTAAGTAATTCTGTATTGGCGGTCATATACTCGTTAACCTCTTCTCCTTTATTATATATCTTAATTTAAGTAGATTCTCATACAAACTCTCTTGGCAATTATAATTCCGTAAAACAAAATTACAAAGATATACAGCTGTAATATATTATTTAATATTATGATAATACTAACTGCGTCATTATCCGCTGTTTTTGACAGTTCTCTCGATTTTCCACACAAACATAGTCCTATATCCTTTTACAAATAATATACAGGTAATGCACGTGTGTAGGGGCGGTCAGTTTCTATCATAGAACTAAAATGTAGCATGAGAATGGACTAAAGATGGCATTTTTACATATATGGAGACTTCCTTATAATATTATTTTTTGCCAACACTGTCGATAAAATTGTCATTATTAAATAGATACACAGTGTGACGATAGGTGCGCTGCGAGACACTTGGTATTGGGTGCATTCAGGAGACACGAGTAACAATCGAACGTGATTGGTTCTTACTTCTAGAACCAACAAATCAACGTCGAGTGTTGACAAGACGATGCTCAACGGTGTGTCTCCTGAACGCGCTCATAGACAAGTGTTGAGTGTTGACAGGTACTAGTGTTGGTAAATGGTGGTTTGATGGTTATTCCCAACCATCATCGGTATTGATACGGGTGTGTTTCATCGAGATAAGGTTTATTAGTGGGTCAGGAATCATGCTCGGACGTCTACCTGCGTGCGTCATCGACGTGGGCACAGGGTAAGTGCGACTCCGAGAGTGAAAAAACGAATTTAGGGCGAACGGCCAATTTAGGGTGGTGCCAATCAGGTTAGAAGCCGACTGTCACCGATGACACACGCCTCAGATAAACATTCTGAGAAATGTAAACCGCGCCTTCTCGACGATTCATGTACATATATTTACGTATTACATGTGCATACATATACATAGATCTCTTTAGTAACCAATTCCTAAAATAAGATTTTTTTTTCATGTATATAAGGGTAAATCACATCGATGCGCGTAAAAATATATTCACCCACGCATGATTAACACGTTTGATACCTCCCATTCGAGTATAATTATCGATTGTGTTAATAATCGTTATCTTGCAGATACACGAAATTAGGATTTGCTGGCAATAAGGAGCCTCAGCTGACCATACCTTCGGCGATTGCCATCAAGGAAACAGCTAAGGTTGGTGATAACAATGCGAGGAGGATTACAAAGGGTGTGGAGGACTTGGATGCCTACATCGGGGATGAGGCTTTTGAAGCCACCGGATATTCAGTTAAGGTATTTATTTACAAAATATTCCTTCAAAATAAGATCGTTTCCAATGGTTCATATTTGAAATATGCATTTTGATTCTTAATCTGCAGTATCCTGTGAGGCATGGACTAGTGGAGGATTGGGATTTGATGGAGAAGTTTTTGCAACAATGCATTTTCAAATATCTCAGATCGGAACCTGAAGATCATTACTTTCTTTTAACAGAACCACCCTTAAACACTCCAGAAAATCGGGAATATACAGCAGAAATCATGTTTGAGTCATTCAATGTACCAGGACTTTATATAGCTGTACAAGCTGTTCTTGCTTTAGCAGCTTCGTGGACAGCTAAGAATGTCGAAGATCGTACTTTAACGGGCGTCGTTGTTGATAGTGGAGATGGTGTAACTCATGTAATTCCAGTAGTACGTATATATGAATCTGCATTATATATTTTATTTTAAAATTTTACTTATCAGATCTGACAATATATTGAATTTTCATAGGCAGAAGGTTTCGTTATAGGAAGTTGTATAAAACACATTCCCATTGCTGGTCGTGATATTACCTATTTTATACAAAGTCTATTGAGAGAACGAGAAATTGGAATACCACCTGAGCAATCGCTAGAAACAGCCAAGTCAATTAAAGAGAAATATTGTTATATATGCCCGGATATATCGAAAGAATTCGCCAAATATGATAGCGATCCTATAAAGTATATTAAAAAATATGACGGTATTAACAGTATTACCAAGAATCCTTTTGGCGTAGACGTTGGATATGAAAGATTTCTTGGACCAGAAATATTTTTCCATCCCGAAGTAAGTTAAATGTATATATATATACAACTACTGTAAATTACTTTGCGCAACCATGTCTATTTTTTTGTATTATGAATGTTTCAAGTTTTCTAATCCGGACTTCACGACGCCACTCAATGAAATCGTCGATGACGTAATTCAAAACTGCCCAATCGATGTCAGAAGACCATTATATAGTAATATTGTATTATCGGGCGGCTCTACCATGTTCAAGGATTTCGGTAGGCGATTACAACGTGACATAAAGAAGATCGTCGACACGCGACTTAAGCTTAGTGAAACATTAAGCGGTAGCCATATTACGGTGAATATCAAATAATATTACAGTATTAATTCTTTTAAGTATAATAATACTTGATGTTTATTAAACCACATTTATATTCTAGCCAAAACCAATAGACGTTCGTGTGATATCACATCACAAGCAGCGTTGCGCTGTATGGTATGGTGGCGCGTTACTGGCAAGTGATCCAGAATTCTATACGGTCTGTCACACAAAGAAGGCTTATCAAGAATATGGTCCTGGAATTTGTCGTTATAATCCTGTGTTCCATAGTATGGTTTAAGAGATAATAAACGAGAGAAGTACGCTGATTGAAATCATTTTTAATGCATATTGTCATTTATAAATGCAAGAGAAATATCAGATAATTTATTTCTTTTTATATGATGCTAGATGTAATAAAAAGATAATCTGTTTATTCCGACTTATTTACAAAGGGATAATCTCTTGTATTTCTTTTCATAGAATCACGTCATATGTTTGAAACTGTGTGTGACTTGAGTATATGACTATTATAGAAATTAATGTCTTCTTGTTTCTTTATATTTAATATAATGATCATTTATAAATTTACATGGTATATACATGTATACAGTTTATGAAATGGATACAGAATTTACTGTGTATTTTATTTACTGCAATATATATATGTGTGTGTATGTGTATATATATATGTATATACATATATATATACACACATATAGTTTTCATCATATTATTTTCACAAATCTTTAAGTAAACGCAAATTTAATAGCACATTTATGAAAATATTACAATAATCGTGTGTTTAATATCATTATATCATAATGAATTACATATAATATCTAAAAAATTTATTTAAAAAAAAATTAAGATTGCAATTTTTCTTTATACATCAAAAATCCAATAATTCTGAAATTATCTTTTTATCTTTGTTAAGCTATCGTATGTTACTAATTTACTTGATTCTTTTTTGTATATATTATTTAAAACTGCACGTTTTGTAAAGTTTGCTTACCATTATGAAGTTGATGCATATAAAAGGAAAAGTTATTGTGCACGATCATCATTCTCCTCACTAAACAAAGAAATAATTATGAATAATATCATCTGACATCCTTAATCATATATGATGCTGTAAATTTTGTTTATAATATATATAATATGTAATTTTGAGAATTGATTTTAAACAGTTTAAATTGTGAGAAAATATGTAACTACAACACGGAATAGTAAAAATATTACAATTCTATTTCTTGATACTACTATTTTTTTACTTTTGTTGTGTATGTGTACTTACAATATGTTTAAACCATTTAAAGCAGCAGCCGCGCCATCGATGTCCGTGAATAGCGAAGAAAAAAAGAGAGACAGAAAATTCGAACTGTTTTGAGCAATTCTGTCATTTGCTGTAGGTCTCTTATAAATATCAATGCTGTCTATTGGTGGTAATGGATCGTGTGACAGTACTGGACCCTCATTTTGTATCTAGAATGAATCATATGAGTTTTAATAAAATTAATTTGTTTTACGACAAATTTGTAGAATATAGAACACTACCTCCTGGACATTCACTATGACCTCCTTCATGTCTGCTAATATAATGTGTCTTAAAATGTTTTTTGGTAACCTTCCTTGATAGCGTTTGTTACGCTTTACTTGACAGTACTTGATATATTCATCTTTAGACTCGATTCGATTTAGCACAGCATGCACGCATTCCTCTAACCATGGTAAAGTATCTGCCTCTTTCCAGAGATGGAAGCTACGCGCTATGTATAAATTCTGCAGTTTTTCTAAAGCTGGTGATGTACTAGCTTGAGCTTTAGAGTTAAAAAAATCATGATGCATTACCTAATAAATGAAATATTCAAGTACTAATTTTTTCATATTTATATTGTTTTGGATTTTTAGAAAACGTAATCTCTAAAAAAATTTGTTTATGGTATAATAATACCTTAGCATCTGTTTGTATACTACACTTTTCAAGTAAGGGTATCAATACACCTGGAAATATGATAAGAGCATTTTGCAGGAGCATATCAGCATCATCTTTATTTCCCAAACGAAAGCAAGCGAATGCCAGGCTATACGCTATGTTCGGTAATTGAGTTAGATTTCTGGAACTTTCCCACAAATTACAAAATTCTACGAACCATTCATATTCCTTAGCTCTTAAGGCATAGAAATCAATGGCCAAGACCACTGCTAGTGGATCACCTTCAGGATCCAATGACAGAAGTAATTTACAAAATTCCAAGCTTGTTCTGAAATTTTTAATACAAATTTTCTCATCTTTTTGTTTCAAGTGTCTCTTGAATCTAATGTATATATGTTATAACATTACCTATAACAAGCTCTTCCACCAACAAAACTAAGGTGTTTGAAAAGTGTTATAAAAAGTGCGCGATTTTGTTGTTTCTTGTAATCTAATCTACACTGTGCAGTTGTTACATTAAAAGATGGATGAAACGCGCATTCTAAGCAATATAGAGCCCGTTCTATAAATTCCGCCGCCATTGGTAAATCCTCGCTCAATTTACATAGCTCAGCTATCTGCAGGAGAGCATCTACATGATAAGAATGTATGTTTATTATGCTCTGAAATATAATAAATATAATAATTAATAATCTGTATTAACATTTATATGTGTATATATATATATATATATATATATATATATATATATGCACTATAAATAAATTTGTGTGTATTAATATAAATAAAAAATATTTTTGTTAGAGTTCTCCTCAGTGTATATTATATTTAATAAGTAAAACGCAATCAAAGAAATATAATATGAGAAGTCTAATATCATTATACTACATATTCACTCACAATTATGTTTTCTGGATTTAAACTTTCAACAGCTTGTAAAAATCTAAGTTGTATCTGTTTGTACGAAGTGCTGTGTTCATATACAAAATGCTGTACATTCCCCGTGGTCTCTATAGAGTAATCCAAGGACATTGTTAATCCAGATTTACCAATTGGCGGCCAAGTATCTCGTGGACAAACCAACCATGTCTTTTTTAAGTGTCGACCTCTATTTCTTCTTTTGCTACGAAAATAAAATTTCCTTCGATTAATAATTTAAAAATTATACATGTGCACATGTAAATATATATAATTAGGTATATACCTTCGCTCAGCTTGTACAGTTTTACTACCAAAGATTCTTTTTAATTCATTATATGGATTCAAGTGTTTATGCTGCACCATCAATATATCTTCTTTAGATTTTTTGTTAACCCACTGTGGCTCTAAAACCTGATTACTACAACTCGGTAGCGGCTCTCCAAGTAATTTGTTTACTTCCCATATGCTTCGCTCAATCTCATCTTCATCACATTCCACATTATGTTGTTGATTCCTGGTTTTTTCATTCTCCAATTTCTTACGCTTTTTCTTCTTTTTTCTACTTTTTATATCATTGCAATTTTCATTACAATTCGTATCCAAATCCTCTTCTTGCTTGTCGCTGATACCTTGTTCATCATTGTCACAGCTCTGATTCAACTACAGATACATTTTATCATCAATGTCATCTCGAAAAAGACTGTGTAAATATTAATGACAATATAATATATTCATATATCTGTACATACCACATCAAAGACGTTGAAAGACTTGGATTTGGTATCACTGGTCACCGAAATTTCTGTATCACTCGCACTGTCGTTATCCTTTTCGAGAATTACGTCGTTGCCATAAATTTTTTTCATATATCGCGTGGACATTTCGAATTATTCGGAAATATAAAGAATAAAAAAGCCAAAAAAGCACGTAACAGATTCTTTGAAATTTTTTTTCGTCCCAATCACGAGAATGCTAATTAATGCGAGATATGGTTGTAATAATTTGCAAATCTCGTTTTTGCACGATAATGATTTCTTCTCCTCAAAATCTTTATGTACAATTTATCTAAATTTCGTACACACATTCGCTCAATTTCATCTGGTTCACACTTTCGACATTCGATCTTCGATTATGAGCCACGCATACATATGCATACGCAGTTCTTTATCTGATGAAGGCCTTCGAGGAAAATCTGGAAAAGCAGTCTCGGTTTTTGATTGGTGCAGTCCCTCCCCGCTTTTGCCTTCATTACGAAAAAGATTATGAAAAAGATAACAAATATAATTAAAAATTAGCACAGAGAGATTAGAGATATCAATATCGAACTAAAATATCATACATGAATTTATATAATTTATATTGATTAATTTAAATTAATAATTTAGCTAATATTTTTTTTTTGTAATAAAAATTATAAGAATATTTTTACAAGAGAAAATAATTATTAAAAAAACACAAATAAATTGACATTATTTTATATAATACAAATTACATTATAAATAAATTTACAAGAGAAAAAATAAAAAAATTATTACAAAAAAAAAAAAAAGAATATTTTTCAATATTATATATACATATCGACTAATGTAATTACATATATATATTATATAATTAAAAAAATACTTTTTATATTTATCCTTGTCGGCTGTCGGCATTAGTTACACAAGTTGCTTCCGCAAAGGAGTCTATATAGCCATCACTTCCTATATAGATTCTATGTTCATCATCCACGTGGGTCTTGCGTCCCATATGTCAAAAGTGTTGCCTGATATAATTTGCTTACGTGTATTGTGTAGGTGTACGAAAAACTCTCTGTTTCATGCAAGGCATATATATAAAGGGGTTAATTGATAATTTGTAATTTAGCATTGTAAAAACGCGTATACATATATTACTCAACACGCGGAATAGTTGTGGTTTTCTTTTTTTCCATTTCTACGATCTCTGCATTTCGCAAGATAAATATGACTGTCAAATTGAAGCTGAAGGATGTGAAGGATAAACTCAAGGACGACACTCTGGATCTCAGCTTATGCGAGCTGGAAGAAGTACCTGTGCGAGAAATCGTAAGTAACTCCCTTTACTTTATAAAAAAACTAGATGTTTATGGAAATTTATAAATTTTGACATTTATGTATTGTGTTTCAGGTGTCTCTTAGAAAAGCAACAAATGTAAATCTATCAACTAATCTTTTGGTTTCGTTACCGGTACGTTGCTTCAGATTTTAATTCTATTCAATCAAAAAATATTAGTTAGAATATTATTAATGCAAGATCTTTTTCAGACTACTTTTGTTACTTTAAAACAAATTGTAAAATTGGATCTTAGCAGAAACATGTTGGTTGAACTTCCAGAAAATTTTGGTGAGATGACACAATTAAAACATTTGGATTTATATGCTAATAAGGTAAAAAAAGTTTTTTCTTACATCCTTACATATTTGTATATATCCTTATACGTTTGTAATTTTAAAAAAGTTATATGCATCACAATTTATAGATTAGCAGATTACCTTTGAGTCTAAGTGAATTAAAGAATTTAAGGTGGTTGGATTTGAAAGAGAACCCTTTGACTGAAGCTGTAGCCAGTGTTGCAGGACCATGTAGTAATGTACGCGAATGTCAAGTATGCGCTCGTAATATTGTTACTTATCTATCTACTGTTAAACTTGTCATAGAAGAGGAAAGATCACGTAGATTAAATAACACAGGTACATTTTATATTGTATAGTCATTGCTTAAATCTTGCACAAGATTGCAATATTATGTATTTCACAGGTGAAACAGAAAAGGAAATGGTAAATACAAAGAAAGAGAGCAAGAAAAAGAAGAAAAAGAATGCAGAAAAAGAGTCCAAGTCAAACGAACATAAAACTGATTCTCAAATACAAAACAAGAGCTTTCAAGACAATAGCGATAATATAAAATTAACAGAATTAATGTCTGATAATATGTGTACACATAAATCACACAAATCCACAGGTAATGGATTTTCATGTTTACAATCTTTATTCTTGAATCTTATTTATGATTTGCATAATGTTATAATTGTTTTGTAGCTACTAACGGTTACTGTTCTTTTTCAGGTACTGGGTTATATCGATCTCTTACTTGTGCGGTTTTATGGTTCTTTATAATTAGCTCGTTACTTACTATAATGTTGGTAATTCTTTCATGGTATTATGAACAAGAAACAAACATGTTTCTACAGAATGCACAAACATTGTCGGGTCTGCCATTAAAACATTATCATAAGCACACCACAGATTTGTTGCAACATGTAATAAAAGTAACGAATGCACAGATTAAAGTGATTGTTGATGTTGTAAACAATTTTTATAAAGCAGAATTCAAAAATAATATAAATAATGCAGGAAAAGAATTATAGAATCATAGGACGCTTATTTTTTTTTTTAATTATGGAAATTAACAAAATTAAGATATTTATACAATGCATTAAAACAATTTGCATTACAATAAAGCATTTAATATTTTATATTATATTATAAGAAAAGTTATTTTTATCAGAAAATAAATAAAATGAACAAATATCTTTGGTAATGTATTATTTATTTTTTAACCCATTATTTTATTGTATACATCACATATAAATTTTAAATATGTATATTGTATACATCACATATAAATTTTAAATTCTTGAACTGGTTCTCTGATTTATGAATATCTCTAGCAGTTCTCTCTCTCTCTTTCTCACACACACACACACACATAAACAATAAATTCTCTCATATAATAAAAAACAAATTTTTTGTTAATTTTAATGCATAAAATCAAATTGTTTCAATTTAAAGTTTATTAGAAAAATTTTATTAAAAATATACTTGGTTTAAAACTTTATATTATTATTTTATTATAGAATAGATATTTATAGATATTTATAGATAATTATAGATAAAATTTATATATAATTATGTTGCTTTAATGGGACAAGATCAAGTAAAAAAGGAGAGAAAATATTTGTGTCCCTTCTGTCTTTCTCCTTCGCGACTGCGCATCGATCAGCTGATTAGCAAAACAGCAATCAGCTGATTGCGTACTCAGCGGTTTTAGCCATAAACTTAGTATATCTATATAGATACACTATGTCTATGTTTTAGCTCTTCTTATCATGATTAAAAATTTACATAATTTGTTATCAGCGCAAATAATAACGCGATATAATAAAAAAGATTTATTTGTGACATATTCTGGAGATGGAGATTTAACGAAAAAATTGTTAAAATTTCGGTAAAAACATAAAGTGCGAACCTTTTTTATATATAAAATCAATGTCTGGGGTTTATATTTATTATATTTTTTATTTCAGCACACACTTTTTAAATACAATCACGTTCACAGTTTTTATAATATTCATACGATACTTTGCAAATCTGTTGTGTGTGTGTGTAGTACCTGTTGTATTTTTGACTTATAACTAACAAAAAGAAGAAGTCCCATATAAATAGAAAAAAAGAATTTTATTAAAAATTATAATTAAAAATCAATACTAGCTCTACCACTCAAATATACGTATACAACAAATAGAAAATTGAAAATGCAAGAAAAGTATACTTATGGATGATTTTAATGAGAATACTTCAGTAACCAAAATGTTCACAGTATATTATACCAACAATATTTTACACACATACATAACATGCACATATACATAGAATTGAATTATATTTATAGAAAATTACATAGAGTATATATATATAATATTTATTAATATATTTTATTAAATATATTTATATAGGATTTTCAAGAGCATTGAGGATATAAATAAAAATAATAAATTTGTGCTATTCAAATAACTGCTCACATTTGTATACTTGTAAAAAAAAAAAGAGAACACATTTGATCAATTGCTAACAATGTTGCGAACAGGATTGTTGCGCCATGTAAGTCCAAATAATTATTTTGCAACTCGTAAATTATTTTCCAAAAGCTTCAAATATGTTGGTACAGGTAAGTTATATGTTCTTATTAAAGTAACTTAATGTAATATACATATATAT
The DNA here is from genome assembly GCF_030449975.1 of Polyergus mexicanus. NCBI lineage: Eukaryota > Metazoa > Arthropoda > Insecta > Hymenoptera > Formicidae > Polyergus > Polyergus mexicanus. The sequence goes on along the minus strand of NW_027223327.1, from coordinate 3,051,471 downwards.
TTATAACATAAATTTTATTATCGCAATATGTTATATCTTTAATGAAAATTTAATTACTGATGATTCTTTAGATGTCTGCGTAAATGTTAAATTTTCTATTTAATTTTATAAGTAAAAAATTAAATTCCTGTATTTTCATGTACTTTTTACTAAAAATTGATAAATAAATAAAAATCACTATTTAGTGTTCTTAAATTTAATATTCATGAAGAAAAATATAAGTAATTTTTTTAAAACTTCATCTCTTATTCTCTATTTGTACACTTTATGTAATATAAATTTTTATATTTTTCTAAAAACATTACTTAATCAATTTTGATCACTACAAAATAGATAAATAATTATTTATGAATGACTATTGTTGATCATTGCAGGAGTGGCACTGTTAAGCATTAGTTATACTTTTCTACCTCAAAAGAGAAAAAAAGTTGTAAAGAGCGTTGCAGGAAGTTGTATCAGATTTACAAGATCACTGAAAATTGGTGTGATAATATCTATGGATTATTTGATTGCTCCCTTAATAGGCTACACAGAAACGGAAATTCATCGAAGATGCGCCAATCGGATCGTTCAGGGATGTTTGCAAAACGGTGGAATTTATGTAAAACTTGGACAAGGCTTAGCGGCAATTAATCATATTTTACCAAAAGAATATATCGAAAGTTTGTCAGTATTACAGGTACACTTTTACAGATATCTCATGATCTCTCGATAATTTCAAATTTTAATATTCAATTCGAATTTACATTACAACTTGCTAAAATAATATTTTGTAATAAACATTCTTATATAGCTTACCACATATCCCATGTATTATAAATATTTAGAGATTTCAATAAGACATATTATCTCTATAGCAACATATAATAATATAAAATAGAATATATTTTTTAATGAAATATTTTAATGAAACTTTTGGGAAAGAAATTTTTTACCATAATTTCTATAATTTCAATCTTTAAATTTTCTTGTATAAAATAGTTGCAACTATTTTATTATGAATATTATATTATTATAATCAAGTAATGAAAATTTTTGTTTCTTGGTATGCTTATCAAGGACAAATGTTTAATCCGAGAAAAAGGTGAAATGGAAGAAATATTTTTACAAGATTTTGGAAAAAAACCTGGGGAAATGTTGCGCGAAATTGAATCCAAGCCAGTTGCAGCTGCTAGTTTAGCTCAGGTATTAAAAATATAATATATATACAGAATTTCCTTTTTTCAAAATTATATATTCTATTACAAAAAATGATTTTTATAAAATTGTTATAAAAATGTTTTTTTCACTGTTGATCTACTTTTTATTAATTTCACTTTTAAATAGGTGTACAAAGGCGTAACTCTAAATGGAGATAAAGTGGCTATCAAAGTACAATATATTGATCTTCAAGACCGATTCACATCTGATTTGAAGGGAATGGTTTATTTATTAAAAGCTATTACCATTATACATCCCAAATTCGATTTGCATTGGGTACTTGATGTAAGTATATATTTACAATTTACAAACGTTACATTTTTATTAACTGTCTTTGCTATTTATCAAATTTTGTGAAATCTTTCTGTTATTGTAAAAAATTATTTATTTTTATAGGAGGTCATTGACAGATTGCACATGGAGTTGGATTTTGAGAATGAAGGAAAAAATGGAGAGCAATGTGCTAAAGATTTGAAAAAATTTGAATATGCATATGTACCAAAAATTTATTGGAATCTTAGTAGTAAGGTATGTTACTTTCGTTTAGGCACATTTCTATATATAAGTTACATTTCCTTCAATTAACATTTAACTTTTTATTATCTTTAATGTATCTTTCAAATCACATGCTAATGTATCATTTAATTATATTTTTAAATATTTTTTTAATTTGTCAATTATTATAACTTTATAGTTACAATGTGGAAGTCCATTTTATCTATCTACTCATTTTTATAATTCTTAGATTTTCAGAAATATAAATTTATTATTTATCTTATTTAATTCCTAAGTTCCTTCTTTTCTAACTGTATTTTAGAGAATTCTTACAACTGAATGGATTGATGGTGTTAAAATCACTGATGTGGAAGGAATTAAGGCTCAAGGATTAAACATTTCGGATGTCGATAAAAAACTGGTTACTTTAATGGCAGAACAAATATTCCACACAGGATTTGTACATGCTGATCCACATCCAGGAAATGGTATTATTTTTTTATCTAATAATATATTAAAAAAAAAAACGATATTTTTTCATAAAAAAAAGATGGTTTGCAATATTATAAGGCGTAAGATTCCTTATTCATTAGTACTGTAGACTTTATAATTCAATATAGCTGCAGTGAGGTGCTAGGAGGTTAAATAATAAAAAATATGATATATATCAACATCAATCTTGATTCGCATAGTTCTGGTAAGGAAGGGGAAGGACGGAAAAGCGCAAGTAGTGCTACTAGATCATGGCTTGTACGAACGCATGTCAGAGAAGACGAGACATATCTTATGCAACTTATGGGAATCGTTAGTTTTGAGAAATGAAAGTTCCTTGAAAACTCTTGCCAATGATTTGAATGTAAAAGGTATGTATAATAATTATTCTCTGTAATATATCTATTTGTATTACATACAACGTTAAAGTTTAACTCTGTCATGATCTTTTAATTTATAACATCTGCTTTTTGCTTATTGTATATCTGCTGAACTTTTGCAATTATTTATTGTTTTACCTTTAAATACTATACAACCACATTCTTAAAATTCATTCTTAAAATTTTATACAATTGATAATTCCATATGTTTTTAAATATTAAATATATTAAATTATTCAAAACATCTGCATCTTTGGTTTTTTAAATTTGATTTTTGGAAATTACATTCTCTGAGATATATATTCTTGGTATATGTTATTTCAGATTATATACTGTTAGTGGAAATGTTAACTCAAGCACCGTACAAAATTTCATTCGCATCATTACCAGACAACATGACATTGGACGAGTACATGAAAAGACGGATACAAGAGCGATTCGATAAAGTAACAGCTATATTGCAAGCGATGCCTAAGAGTATGATGCTAGTAATCAGGTAAAATAACATAATTTCATACAATCTTTTCGTTTCACTTTATTTCATATATGATTTCAAATTTGTTAAAATTTTCTTTAATATCTCATTTTCTTAGAAACTTGAACACAGTACGTGCTATTGTCAAGGATCATGGGGATATTATCAATCGATATAGGATAATGGCAAGAATCGCGGCACGTGGGAAATATCAATATCAAACTGCAAAACGGTCCTTTCAGAAAAATATCGCGGGCATCTGCAATGTTATAAAATTCGAAACTTATATTTTGTAAGTTAATTAATGATTATCTTTTTTATGAAAAAAATAATACAATCGAATTCTATCATATTCGATATTCTAATATCTTTGAGAATTTACAAACATTTCTCTTCTATTCTATGATTTTTCTTCAATGCATAACAAGAAAGCAAATAAGAGAAAAATCTTTTTTAATTTAGAACAAACAATTTATTTCGAATAATGGAAAATATACAGAGTAGAGAATAGAGGAAATCGATTATATAGTAAATTATTAAGGATAGATATTTATTTATATATTTCTAATATCAAGACCTCTGATTCCTACAATATCAAATAGAAAATGCTTTGTTTAATTTTGATATATTCCTGTGATATAACAACACTTTGCACTTCTTATCTTTTTCAGCTGCAACAATTTTCTACAATGGATAACTAAACTTTATCTAACTATTTTGAAATTACTTGGTTATAATGTTACATCAATTTTGCATACATTGTAGCAATTTAATTAAAAAAATTATATATTATAATATAGGATTTAATGCATTGATAATTAGGCCATCAGATTGTAAAATATGCATTGTAATAATGTTATTAACATTATTACACTGTTTCTTATTGTGACTATATTGAATTTTAAGATAAGAAGCAAAAGCCATGTCTTCTTTGTATTTTTTGTATCAATATTAAATTAATATAATAAGTTATATAGTAATTAAATTAATTGATGTTATTATCACTCACATTCAATAGATCTATAAAGTATACTAACAATTTTCCTTTCTTGTTATCTTGCATCAACAAAGATACATAATAGACTGAGATAATAAAAAATTTTAATTATTAAAAGAAGATCTATTGTGGGAGAAGTTGCTTTTTGAGGATAGAAAAAGCTTCGTATCCTAAAAAAAGAAAATAGATAAAATAGATGCTTTCCTATGTGTCTATTTAGAGCTCTTTTCTTACTTATAGTTACGCTATAGTTAAAAATTTATTGAAGGCTGCCTATCAAACTAATAATAGCTCGGGTACCTCGGGTTTGCTAAGCCCGTACTCACGATATGAGCTCCTGAGAGGAACTTTCAGATCTTAATTTCAGAAACATCAAAAAGTCGACCACGCATCTTCCATGAATTTAAATAGCCCTCGCTGACAGTCGGTCACTCGAAAAAAATTTCACTAGATAAAAATTTCCCCCAGCAGATAATTACAGGGTTGCATTCGAAAATACTCTTGCTGAAGTAAAATAGCATTTATAATTAATCAATCGAGACGGAGAAATCTTTGCTCTTTTCATCTTGATTGGTCAATCAAAAATTATCTTATCCACAGGTGGATTTTCGAACGCATCTTTTCCAATCAGTATGTGACATATATCTGAGCTTGCGCGAGGCGATGACTGACAGACTGACACGTAACGTCATTGGTGGATGTTGCGATCAGCGACAATAACTGGCGATAAACCGTTTCTCGTTTCTCGTGGTCGTGTCAGAAAAGAGAGGCGAACGTGTAAGTTCGCGTTACAAGAAAGTAACGCGACATGTAATCGGAGCCGCTGTTCTCGCCTGATATATCATCCGATATATCTTATCCTTGATGTATCCGTACGCGTGGCGATGCGACTCCGCGATAAATCTGTGTGATGATCTCGGTCACGGTGACGGCAAGCGAATCGGGGAAATCGAAGCCGCGCTTCCGGGACGTCAATAAGATCCTGATTTATTGACGAAGGCGTAAAGCGTGCGAAAAAGATGACGGAGAGTTTGATAAACGAGTGGCTGGCGGATTGCAAGGACGTCTCGCCGTCCGAGCTTCACACGTTTGCCAACACGCTTTCGCAGGATAACGAGATCGTACGAGCGCTCTATGTACTTTTGGAAGAGCGCACTAAATACAGCGAGGTATATAGATTAATGTTTCTTTTCTTTTTAATTGAATTATCTATTGTTTACGGCAAAATTAAAACGAATTATATATGTAGTTAATATTATCTGAAAATTGTGATTATATTTGATATCAAGTGCAGTTTCTTATCATTAATAGAGATATCAATCATATGTGCATTATATTTATACATACAGAAACTGTCATATTTATTAATATATATGAGGAAAACATAAATACTATTCATAAAGTATTCATAATTTATAATTAATTATTAATTCTAAATATAATAAAGATCTGTGAAATATGTTAGCAATTTTATAAGCGTTTGTTAAAAGGATACATATTATTATTATTATAAAAGATTTATTTTTAAGACCGATTAATTATATTTCTCTAATTTTGAATTATTGTTACAGTTGATGGACACAGTATGTAATCAGTTATATAATTTTTATCGATCTCGAGAAATAGAATTACAAAGGTTCACTCTACAATTTCTACCAACGCTGATATATATTTATTTAAATTCTGCTGCACATGGTGATATTAAGGTAAAATTATACTATATATTATTAATATTAGGAGTATATGTATGACATACTATATATAACAATAATAATCTATTAATTTATCACAGACTTTTATATATATATTAGATTGCTAACAATAATGTGATAGGTAAAGTCAGGGCAGCCATTTACAATTAGGCAGAATATATATATATATATATATATATATATATATATATATATATATATATATATATATGTGTGTAGGTTGAGTTAATAACACTACTTTAATTTGCTAGCAGTTCTTAAAATATATATAATTTAATATATATATAATGAATAATATTTGATATAGCTGGGTTAACAGTCTAGTATATATATATAGAAGTCTGTGCAATTTATTTATCAACTGTGTTGTTTGTCTGTTGTGTTTTATCATCATTGCATATAATTGGTGTTTAGATAAAGTTATATAATGGAAGACATTTGTAATTTACATGACAAATAAATCTGCTATCTTGTGTTATATTTAACTATCTTATATAGTAGCATGATAAAATTGCAAGGTTATTTGTATAGCTGTCAGATTGATTTTAACTTTATTATAATTCTTGTGAAAAATGATTTCCTGAGAGTATTTTCTAAATTTTATATACATTCTGGTCTCAAACACATAATATAATTGTTAATAACATCTGATTTCCAGAGCTGTCGTTCCCTTGAGACTCTATTAATTGGATTATATAATTTAGAAGTGGTCGATAAATCAGGACAACAAAAAGCAATCTCATTTAGATTACCATCACTTGCCATGTTATCCATATACCATGAGGTATGTTGACACATACTAGATATATAAAAATGATCAAGAAATTAATAACAAAAATGTAGAATAATCATATTAAAGAAATTTTTGTACTAACAATAAGAAATTTAATTTCTAATTTAAGATTATTCCACTGCAAATTACTAGATTTTCTTAGATAATTATCTACAGCATATGTTCTTTGAAACAGCCTGCAAGTTTAGCACCAGCATCACTAACAGAAAGTGCAGTGCGTCGTTTTGAAGAGTGTAATTCAAAACTTGTGAGCTGGGGCCCATTGCAACAAGTAGAAACATTGAATGCACAAAACAGATTAAAAGTCATGACAGCTCTGCTTTTTATCTACAATCAACAACTTGGTTATATCAATAAGTTTGCTTTAGAACAATTGTGCAAGGTTGCAACAAAGTAAGTGTAATTTTTAGTCATAAATATTAAACTTGTTATATTTTCATCTTTTAATTTTTTATTTTATTTCTGGCATAGACTTGTCACTCAAGGCTTCATGAAACCAGGACATCATCAACGCTCTTCATACGGCAGTGAGTCTAGCTTTGTTCCAAGGCTTTTACCACGTATACCAGTATCCAGCCAATTTCTCTTGGAATTCTTGCATGCTGTATATTTTGCCATGTATGTAATGCGTTTTGCATTATTGCGAATTCAACAGAATTTTCCACAATCTATTTTTCATACACTTTTCTTATTACATGTCTTATTACATATTAACAAATATAAACTTAACATAGCATTTAAACTAATTTGTGCTAATACTGCATCTTCATACATAGAATTACATTTCTTCAGTAAATATCTCGGTTTGCAGGTATAACGAATGCTGGTATATAGGAAATCAAGCTGTAGAAGATATTCATAATAGAGCATGTTATGAAGCATATCCAAATGTAATGTTGGTTACCAATGCTGTACGAAATTCTGCCAGTTCTGGAGCATCAGGTAATTATTTTCATACGATTAAGCTTAAATTTGACGTTAATTTAAATATAAGATTCATATTATAAAGATAAATATTTTATAATCTCTTTTACTGTGTCTTATTGTTAGGTCAACCGAGCGATAGACCAATTGGAATTAGCGTTGCATTATCCCCGGCAACTGCCACACCAACCGTTTCAAAGTCTATGATCACAAATGCTTCCTTTCGTACTAAGAAATTACCAGGTATGGGTATATTCTTATATTGCGTTTATATCTACTATAAACTATTAATCTTTTTACGACGACATGTGATAAAAAGTAAATCTCGCAAGAGTAAAAATAATGAAGAATAAAAAAAATGTAATATCTCTTTGAGAAAATACATAATTGATATTATATATATATATATTTAAAAGTGAATTATATCTAAATTTTTATTATACAGGATAATATAATTATGTTTATTTTTGTGTTAATTTTTTCACTTGGCGAAAAGATCTTGAGAAAAAGTCTTTCGTATTAAAAAAAATTCATTCCCATATAATTTCTTTGAAATCATACACAAATTTAATTTTCATAGCCAAACGTCATTATTGTGTTTTACGCGAATTTATATATGGGCGAATATGTTTGGTGAATTAAGGTGCTAAATACTAACAGAGTATTAACATCAAAGCTATGTTTTCCATTAAAATAGCTAATTTCCATAGATAAAATTTTAACTATGTATCCGAATATTAACTATTTTACACAACAGACATACAATAACTAATACACAGAAACAGATATGCATGGACATGAATGTATCGAGTATTCTTAGGTCCAAGTTTGCATGTGACATCCCTATCTAAGTTTTATGAAATTATTGCTAAATTAAAATGTCTTTTTTGTCCCAAGAATGAATTAGTTGCCCAAACAAGTAGATATTGATATAATAACTATACACACACATTTTTGGGTAAATGTGCAATGTACTATTTACATACCCCCTTCTTACCCCGCTCACTCTTATCTGTATTTCGTGATTTGTTTGTGATAACTCGCAAAATCATGAAATACAAATAATAAAATAAAAATTGACTAAGCACGAATTCGCATGATAAAGTTTTAAAATATATATAATAAGTTAAAACGAGAGAATCCAAAGAATGTGGATTGCGCGTCTATGTCATTAGACGATCTGGATGAGAAGTTATTTGCGGTCGAATTGAGCAATTGTCAAGTCGAGAAGCAACAACAACCGGCAGTATCTAGCAGCAGCAAACGTCGTCCATGGCATTGGAAGCACACACTTCCAAGTACGATCGATAAGAAGGATATGGGCACGGGAAAGGCGCAATCTTCCTCCTCGGAGGGTTCTAGATGTGGAAGTGTATGCAGCAGCAATCAAAGTTCGCCGATAAAGTCCTCTCCTAAAAAGAGTAAAGATCAACAATTAAAGAAAACGACTCTTGACGATGCCAGTCAGAAAAATAGAAAAGATAATAACGTAAAGTGCGATACCACTTTTTCCGACGATAGATTGGCAGCTAATGCGCATCTGTATAGCGTGTTAGAGGAGCAGGCTCTGGGCGAGATTATTCGTGAATCAGTGGAAAATGTATATACAGAAGGCAACAACAGTAGATCGATCAAATTTTGCGCCAGTGCCGCACTATCATCAAACATATGGTATTATCACTTCAGTTACAACACTGTAGGATGGCGTAAATCTCATCACGCTATGATCCTTCGTCAGACTTATGGTTCATTATGTTTTCATTCAGTATACACATTAGCAGCACATGCAAAACAAATCGTTGAGTTGTAATAATCCATGTGAACGTGGATGTATTCCTTTCAGAAGTATCACTCCCAGCTATAATGAGACATACGCATAAAACAAAATCTAAACAGAAACCAGCGCATGACTGGAAATATGCATGTCGTCACGGCACATTTATCTTCCCGCACCGAGAAATTCAAGTATATTGCTTAACTAAAAAATGTACTTGATGTATTTTTTTCCTCTACTAATTGTATTTCTTATCTGTTTCTCACACTTATTCTCGTTTCAATGTTACTTGTGCAATTAGTTTTCTTTTTTGTTTTCTGCATTATATATTTTTCTCTCTACATAAATGTAAATCTTACATTTTTAATATTTTCCACTTCCTGTAAATATTCTTTTCCACTCGAATTTACGATATATCTATGTATTATAAACATATAACTAAAAAAAAATAAAAGAGATATTGGTTGTTACATACATATTGCAATGCATTTTCGTTGAAAACAGATACATGTTCCTTTATCATGTAATGTAATTTATATGCTATTTAAACATATAATTTTATTAATAAAATAAATCACACATAAATTTATGTCACACATAAGATATCTGATATATGCAATTTATAAATCATTATGTAGAATGTATATATATATATATATATATATATATATATATATATGTTTTGTTGCCTCTATCTAAGAGACGCTTGTTAATTTTCAATATTGCTTTTATTATTGTTAACTCTAATTTGACGGTAAAACTTTATTTACTTATAGATACAGAGAGAGAAAAACCAATATTGTATAAAAATTTTCTTTTGTCCCCAGATGACATACCAATACAAGTTGTAAAAGATGAAACTATTGGAGAAGGTAAAAGTAACTTGGTATCAATCACAGAGGAACAAGAATCAACAATAGAACCGAGCCGTATTGGTTCCATGAGACAATCAAAGGATCAAAAGACTGCTTCAAAGATTACAAATTTTCCTGTACTCGGCAAGAAACCTAAAGAGAAAGAGGGGAAGATAACGAAAAATACTCACATTGTTTTGTCGGAAAAGGAGAAGAAGCTTGGTTCTCAAACGATATTGAAGGAGAACATTAAAGGAAGTTTATCAATGTTAACTAGTGAGCAACAAGCGGAAGTCGATGGAAATATTAACGGATGTGCGATCCGAAAGAAAAATAACAGTATAGAAAACAATACAATCATAATAGATTCAAACGTTGCATTGATTGAAAATGAGAGACTGGCATCACACTTAAGTAGTGATGTTACCGATGGTAGTATGGAAAATTCTATCAATTTAAGATCACATAACGAAACAGAGTCTAGTATAGCTTCTTCTATCCAAGTTAGCTCTGTTTAATGACGATAAAAATCTATAAGGGATATAAAGTGTTATACATATAAATAATAATGGGCTGAAAAAACACATTAAACAAATAAGTCGTTCTCTTCCAACTAGCAAATCTGATAAAATCCATGTATAATGTATACATGTTGCCTTTTCCTAGAATTATTTAAGATCACATACACTATTTTTTCAATAATAATACGTGTACATTACCATTGCATTGCAATATTTCGAATAGGAATCATATATTTTTCTTGACACGTAGCAATCTCTTAGTCTCAGTCCATTACTCTATTGATCTCCATGATAAATCTAAACAAATGGGAGAGGGAACAATATGAATTAAAGGATGATTGTTTAGTGTTTTGTTCATATTAGTACATATTGACTAATTTTTGTAATTAAAAATTTCTATAATTTATTCTATATATTTTATAAATATACATCAGAATATATGGTATTGTAATTTCCTTATCCTGATACGGTTATCGAGTTTCACTTCTAGAAATTATAGATCATTATTATAATGCAGAAAACACAAGTATTATCACAATGCAATGTAATATCAATATATATTTATGTTTAACCCAGATGTGCCTTGATGCACTTGTGATGAAACTTTCTTTATCGTCCCAGATATGTAGATAATAAATTTGTGATGAAGGGAAAAGAGGAAGAATGTCTAAATAAAATTGCAAGTTGCTTAATTATTAAGCGCAATAAATATGTATCTGTACAAATATAGAGTATCAGGCATATCTGGGTTGAATAATGTAAATCTGCTATTATTTTTGTCATAATTGTTCCAAAATGATATTAAGAATTCGTGACGAATCATTTGTTTTTGCAAACAGTTGTAAACATTTATGTATATAGATGTATACATGCACACATATATGTATATATATACAAAATGCTCCAAAACTTTATGCGAAATTAACTAAAGAATGTAGTTTTATTAATTTTTTAATTCTATAAAATTTATTTTGCAAGTCCTTTTTTCAATCATTTAACTCGGAAATCATTGATACCTCGACATTTTGGCCACAAAATCCACTATTCAAAGATTCATTCGGTGATTTTGAAACATCTTATATATATTATATATATGTAATTGTTGGAAATAATTATGCGAAACTTGAATATAAGAGATTTTATTCTTACGTGAACCTTGATTCACGTTGAAAACGATCAACTAGTCGAGAAAATATGCTATTTGTGTATAAAAAATTGGGAATAGAATAGCACAGAAGTGTTCTTCAACGAATTTAAAATTCGAGATTTTGTATCATATTTTATTACATGTGTCTCTCTCTCTTTCTCTCTCTCTCTCTCTCTCTCTCTCTCTCTCTCACTCTCTCTCGATTTATATTTAAATTCCAGAAAGCGCTTGATCAGGTTGCAATCAGATATAATCAACTTTCTAAACTTTTCAGCTCAATATATTCAGCGACATAGAAATTATGAAAAAGAATAACGAAAAAGAGCCATGGTCCCTGGAGAGATGCAATATGTATAGTTCTAAAATTTCCAATTTGCATGTATATCTCCTTGCAATGTACAGATGTACAGATGTACAAATATATATACAAAGTTGATGAACAGACAAAAGATACATCACACACATTGTGTGTTCGTTAATCAATTTTTTTTTTTATAATTTTGGAAAAGTCGATTCCATGTTTGTCAAAGGATACAATGTTCAATTCCCAATTCTTTATGTTCATTCTGAGTGCACACAAAGTTGTATTAATCTATATCAATGTGTAAATATATATAATTAAAAAATATTAACTGTATAGAGAGAATGGAGAGAAGAAAATATTTAACTCAAATATAAAGAACCATATGTCATAAACTGCATTTGTTAAAATAAGTCGGTTAACTATTCCAAACTGTAAAACAATATATTATTATGAGAATAGGGCACATTGGAATCGATACGATGTTTAATTCACTGATTAATTTAATTTCCTTACGGCCTATATTGTATTAATTAAAATGTAACATAGATTATAAAAATACATTGAAGTTATCCGAAAAAGGATTGATGGTAACAATGATAAATGGAAATATTATTACTTTATTTATGTGACTCTTTACAATCATTTCTTATATTCGATATAATAAAGAGTTGAGAAATTTTCTTTTAAAATACAATATATTATTGACATATTTAATTATTTTTATGCAAAAATATATGCAGATTATTGCTCCATTATCTTTACATTTATATTATTTAAATTAAATTTTTACACACACAGTAGATATAGATTACCATATATATGTGTAATAGACATTAATTTGTTCCTTTCTTTTTTATTTATCCAAGAGATATATAATCCTTTCATTGTATTATATTTTGCTCCCTAATTTTTAGAGCGATATTATTGGATCTTTGTATCTTTTTTGAGAAATCTGCGTTTAAAAAATATTTAATTTTTTAAAGATTAGATTCTCTTAGATTTTTTTTTATTTATACGAATAAATTCAAACCATTTTTAGACAATAGTGATTATCGAGAGATATTCTCAAAGTACTTTTTAGAATATGAAATGAAATTTGTGATTCAGATTCGCTATCAATTTTACAAATTCGTGACTGTAAATCCTCGATTTGACCACGAAAGGAAAATAAGTAGCTCTCTCTTTTATACGACAGCTAAGGAAGACAAACGGACGGATTATCGTACTATCTTTCCTCCTGATTCTATTCACATCGGTGCCAGCTTTTGTCAGACGATTTATTTATTTCTTACTATCACATTTTGTATCACGTTTGAAAGATTTATTGAATTTAGGACTGCAAGAGATAATAAAGAAAAATTTAACGTGATAGATATTATTAGAAGACAAGCGTCCAATTCAATCCCCGAAGATATAAAGATCCAAATCTCTGAGAATACTAGCGTATATATAAGATAATATGTAAAAATCATTATATTTAAAACTTCTCGATATCTTTGGATTCTCAAGAACATCGAGAATTCTCTGAATTCTTTTCGAATCCCCACCGATCCGTTCAAAAATTATTTAACTTTCACGAGAGTTTAACTTCTAACTTTGCATTTTTGTTTTCCGAGAGGGAATCTCTTTTTCAAGTTTTAAATTTTTATTCTATTTTTACGATAACCGTTTCTTTCAATCACCAAATTTCAATTCGTTTCAAAAAATTGGATCATCCCCTTGTCAATGCCGCACGCGGGCATGTCGACCGCTACATGACACAATACGCGCGAACTGAGCGTGACGTATATCAATTATTATCTGGGGATGACAATTAATACGCCAGAAATTTCGGCCGTATCGGGAATAGATTATTAACAGATGATACAGTTATGTGTCGCGACACAAGCATGACGAATCGACAATATTAGTTTCATGCTACAGGAAACGTGCGTCATATATTAGGTCGTTGGAGACATTTACAGATGCAAAATATTCTTTTCAATCGCCTCGTACAGTATACACTGTGGCTCTTTCATCTGATAAAATTCTTTGATTTCTGAAATAGATATTCGAAGTAATTACTATAAATAATTAACAGAGAAAGAGAGAGAGAGAGAGATCAGTGTACCATAAATAACATTATATAGCATTGTAGAGCAATACGTTATTCAAATAATTACAAAAATTATTTCATATATCTGTTATCATTTTATCATTAATCCAGACAGCACCCAATATTTATAAATATAAATATTATTTTACTATTTATTTTTTTGAAATATTATATAAATATTTTATACATATTTTGTATAGATTAAGAGAAGAAATGAAAACTTTATTCGATATATTTTATTAAAATATGAACTAAATATGTTATATAATATTTATGGTAAGAAAAAAATAAATATTTATAGTAATATTTTATAATAAATATTTCTCAATATTTTTATAAATATTTCTATGATATTTATGACAAATCTTTATGATCTATTAAATCTAAAATCACAAAAATATTTATAAAATCAAATAATTATTAGAAATATTTTATACATATTTTATAAATATTGTGTGCTATCTGAGAAATTGTACTCAGCAAATTTTTGCTTTTGGTTTCAATCGATTAGCTGCTTTTACTCTTTGTCGAAAAATTTTGTTTGACTTCTGCTATATAAAAGACTCTGCCATTATTGAATATAATGAAATTGGATTTAATATCTTTATAAAATTATTTTTCCGCTGATAAAAACATATCCTGCTCTTTACAACATTGCAAAGCTTGAGATATCTAGATATTTACGTAATTGCAAAAAACTGAAAATTTTCTCTAACTTTTAAGTTAACTTTTATTATAAAATCATATAATACTGATCAATAAGCCGACATAAAATGCTAAATTGAAAAAGCTTAAATTGTATATAGAATTACAATAAGATTTTTCATAAATCGTATTTCTTGGTAAGAAAAAATTAAAGCTGTTAATAAAAAAAAAATCAGCTTTCATTTAATGCTTACTATTATTGACATTACGTAATTAAATTAATTATATCTTATTATTATTATTAATTATATCTTTATGAATTACAAGAGTTTCAATCTTTTCAATTCAACAATTCTTATAATTTGACTTTATTATTGTATCTTCAAAATCTAATAAAGGGGGAGATAAGGAGGTTGAATTCTTTTAAATTCTTTGGACAAACACGTACTTTTAAAAGTATGTTTGTAATGGTGTTTAAGTTGTCCGAAAATGGTATATCCAACTTTCGAATGCAATTCTTTACAGTTCTCCGTATATAGATTCTGTAATAACTCTCTTCGAGGGAGAGGAGAATCTGGAGATATTGCACGTCGCATCCTTCCCTTCATCTGGAAAGAGATATCAGAATTTACATGTGTGTGTTTGCGCACTCGTGTGGGCGCACTTGTGTGACCTCTATTCGGTATCGCGCTCCGAACACTCGTCAAAGGGTTGCATTGTGATATCGGCGCAGCTTCACGAATTCCGCCGCCGACCTCTCTGGAATTACCATGCTACGCTCACGCTTCGACGACGATCGCTCGCTCGCGTATCAATATCAGACTCCGTCCAAAGCCCAGGATATTAAGCCACCTCTCCTCTCCCTCCCTTTTCATCGGCGAGCATCAATCCGCTCTGATAATGCAACCACCTTCTTCCCCTCCCTTCGAGGAAAATCCAGAGAATTTCTCCTGTTCGCCCACCCCTGCATGTGTACGTTTGCGACGGAGCTTATCGCCGTCATCGCGTTCCCGCGAGCGAGGAATGATAATCAAATCGCGTGAACTAAACAGAGAACTCTCGGGCCGCTGGAGAATGACTGAAGGAGAGACGTGCGGCGATCCGCAAACTCCGAGATATAGAGGAAATTTCGGAAAATTAATGAGAATGCATTTTGCGAAGCGACGAATGTTCCATTCGCGCGAAAATCGGGAAACTGCAACTTGCAATTGTCCTTCTCTTCCCATTCCTATCTGGATGCAATCTCTGGAAGATGTTTGTAAACAAAAGATAAAAATATATATTATAATCCTGCAATCTATAAAATTAAAAATTAGTCTCTTATAATTCGTTGAATTAATTTTTCTAGATAAACTAGAGATAAAGAGAATTGACAGGGTAATTAATTCTCGATCTATAATCCTTGCAATCGCAAATTAATTGTATACAGTTCTTTTTTTTTTAATTTTCTTTTTCTTCTTTCTCTCTCGGATTTTTTTAGTACAAGAAACGCTGCAAATCGGCACGTATACGTGTTGCGACAGCTCTTTGACAATTCCGATCCCCGAGGAAGAGAATTTATCACTGTGTCATATGTTGTTATATTATGTCAGACCATACATTGGCAGAGAACACACGAGTTTAATGTGACACAGCGTTGAAATGTCCAATCCCCTGCGATATATTGATAGAATCTACTGTCAAAATATTGGTACGCTATTATAGCATTTTAGTTGGCGGATTTAAGCGGTTACAATATAACAAATCTATTATCAGAACCATTCATCGGTTTCTATATATGCCGCCGTCACACATTCTGTCAGCAGATTTTTATTTTTCTTTTCAATTTTTTTGCTGCAAAATTCTGTCGATATCGTTGAACACGATGATAAACCCTTATACCAAATTCGTAACGCTTCTCCATTGATGGCGCGAAGCTTGTATTGTACAACAGATACCTTGCGAAATCTGCTCTCAACAAGCTACCTGCAATTGAAACAAACGTGAGAAACAGAAGGCTTTTTAAAAATTAAATGTGAAGCTAAAAATACTTTTTTTAAATTAATAATTAATTTTTATAAACAAATTTCTGTTAATATATAATATCTTTCTGATAATAATAATTAAAATATCTTGATAATTAATTTTCTAATATTAATGTACTATAAGGTATATCAAAAGATAATTATAAGAAACATAATTATTACTTTTATTAATAATTAAATAATTAAATATTAATAAGTGAATAATTATTAATAAATATTCATGGCGAGCTATAATCAATCCCACGTTCTCATTTAACATTTAAGATTTAACATTTAATCGAACCATGCACTGAGAAAAAAGTTGTTAACTTGACTAAACGCGTTCAGCTGATTACTATTTCTTTAATTGAAATATTGAAATATTTAAATTAAATACGACCTTTTAAATTTAACATGATGTATTTAAATATTTAAATTAAAAAAATAGTAATCAGTTGAACGCATTTAGTCAAGTTAACAACTTTTTCTTTTCTCAGTACGCGAACGATTTAATAATTCATCTCTTCTCCGCACCCTTATTAGGGGAATATATTTGTATTTGATCATTGATAGGAATATATATACATTTGTCAATGCTGCCGTTTCGCGGGTGGCAAAGGGTTAATCGAATCGAGTAATCCCGTCCGATTGAGTCAATTCAAAAGGGCGGGGGAAGGGGCGATTCTCTCGCGCGCTTAACGAAGGGCTCGCAGAAGCGAGAGCTCGAGAGACCCTTCCTCGGCACTCGATAATTCAACGAGCGAGCGATATCCGCTCGTATTCTTACTTGGAAATCAATAACGAAACTACGACGGGCCTTCTTCGTCATCGGAGCCCGACCTACTGTGCAAGGCACGTATCCCCGTGAGTTTTTTTTTTTTTTTTTTTTTACCGTGGGCGAATGGAGGAGAAAGAGAGGGCGAAGGAGAGGCAATTGAAGCGGAGAAAGTGCACAAATCCTTTCTTCGGTCGCGGTCCGTAAAACACTCTGTCCGACACCGGCGTAGAATAGGCAGGAACCTGACTGTGAATTCAATGTAACTTCGCCGGAAGTACAAAGCTTCGTCCACCCTCAACCCCTCTTCTTTCCGCACCGTCTGCTCCGAATTTCTTTCGGCTCCTTTCTTTTTCCCATCCGCGTTGGCAAACGATCAAACCGCGCCCGCCTCCCCCCCCCCCCCTTCCGAGCAAATCCTTTATTGGACCTAATACCTAATTGGTGAGAACGACGGAATGATAAAAGGTATGATAGCGCGATTGAGTGTCTCGTTTTATATAGCATACATATGTATAGTATTTAGTATGAAAGAAAAGTAATAGAAAGAGGAAGGGATTCACCGCTTTCACTAGTTTTTTTTTTCCAATCCCTGGAGAAAAGAATTTACATCAATCTCGAAAGAGAAAACCTGCTGAAAAGTTTCATTAAGCGAGAGGGATGAGATAAGATCCCTTTTTACAATCTCGTCTTTCTCGCACGAAAGTCGTTCGCGATTGAAACACAAGAAAATCTTTATTACCCCGATTTTCCTTCTTATTATCCGATACTAAATTTAACGAGAACAGATTTAATTGAGATCGTCTTTTCGTCAAAGAGTTGTGGAATTAATCCAAGTCTTAATCCTAAGATTCTCGGGGTTCTCATAACGAGCTATTAGCTTAATAAGCTAGATTTTGGAGTAGCTTTTGGAGCGCGGATTAAAAAATTATTTTCTCAGAAATATATATTTATATATATTTCTGAGAATATAATATAATATAATTTTCTACCAATAGGTTTTAATGCAAATTTGAAGTTAATGATGCAATCTATAAAATAATTATAAAACATATCTTCACTCACCTTCATCGATATGTTCGTTCCAGCAAAACCGTCATTCATGCTTAAATTCTATTAATTTCGCCTTGATTAATCAATTATGTATTTAATTGCTTATATAATATAATGCGTTTACCTAAACTACATATGCAATAAGCTAACGATGGTAATTATTAAAGTAATATTCGTATCAAAAGCGCACGATAGGCACACATATACACACATACACACACATGCACCAAACACCACACAAAAAAAAATTTATGCGCGAGCAAATTATTTTGTATAATTATTTATACAAGTTATGTTATACAAATCTAAATATTTTTGCAAGATTTAATAAAAAGTAGTTTAATATATATTGCATAGAAATTATATAGAGAGAGATTAGTAATATTTAATTAATAAAATATTAATGTCCTATAAAGATTTAAAAGTTTAATGACTCAAAAAATTCAAGAATCCGGAGAATCAAAATTTAAAAATTCTTAAAGAGCAAACAACTTACTTAAATTTCTAAAATTAGTTTATTTGAGCGTTGAGGAATATGAAACTTATGCCTTGATCGAATAATTCAAGAATTTAAAATTTAGCCACGGATCGAAAGTTTTTCAATTATATAATGACTAGAAATATTCAAATTTATCAAGCGAATCATCATCAACGATCGCACACATCACGTAAAATTAACACGATTGTTGCAGTCAAATAAAGCCAGCCTTAAAAATTATTCCCTTTTAAGGCTAAAAATCTTTTTTCGGCAAAACTTTTTATTTTTCCTTTAATTATCCTCATATTAATATTTTTTAATTATAATTATATAATATAATACAAAATAAAAAGATAATATATATATATATATATATATATATATATATATATATATAATAAATATAATACAATATATAATGTAACATCGTATAACATGTGATTTCTATAATGCATTTGTATTTACATAACTGTATATGACACAATATTACTCTTATACATTTATATTATTTAACGCGTTCTCTTACGAAATTAATTTGGAAGCGAATCTGTATAGTTTGAAATTTTTAACGATACCGTCCACGGCATCAGAAAGCTGGAAAGGATTAATGAGCGTTACTCCTTAATTTGCTTTTACATTAATACATAATTACAGGTGCAAGCTATTCGTAATCCGCGGAACATGCTGACGAAGCATATTTTGATCTTGGAAAGCCCGTGACCCGAGATCGATTTGCCGCAGGAAAGGGCGAATTACTCCCTAAGGGTTAATGAACGGTTCGTTAATGACGTACTAGAATGCGATCAGTTTTGCTCGAGAATGCCAAATGTCGTAATTAATCTAATGGATTAATTTTTCATTATTCCACGAATATTCGACATCATCAAGATATGAAAAATCGATATGTGTGTCACGCTTTTCTTACGGATAATGTTTTTATTCTCTGATGTACATATTCTCTTAAATAACTTTTTTTTATATTTAAAACCAGCCCTTGTAATTAATTCGAAGAATGTCCCCTCCAGATATTTTTCAATAATTAAAATTCATATCTCCTTGAAATAATTATTATCTTAATTATTACGCTCAAGTCGAGAGAGATTATTTAATCAATTTTAATCCGGAAAGAACTGCTTTTCATGTATTGGTTTCAATTATTTGTAGCGTGACTTTATGAATTAAAATAAATCAGAATTTTTATTCTTCTCAGAAATAAAATTAAATTCTCTTCGTAATAATAAATAAAATATTTTAATTAATTTTATTAGAAGAAATTCTGTATTGATTGTTGATTCTAATCGGGGGAAGTAACATGTAATTTTATCACAAAATTTGAGATCATTACACTTGATCGAAAATTTGACAATCTTACCTTTCAGTCACATTGACACATAATAACTGTCACTCGCGCGATGAAATCATGTAATGGAAAACGGAGAAGAGAATTTTAATCAATTACAACGGAAATACTGCATTTGCTCTAGCTGTTTATTTTTCACTTAACCATGGAGTTACACGGTAACTTCCTCGGAAAATCTGCTCTTGTCGTCGAGGTTGATAATTATGGCATGTGTTCTAGCGTGTCCGGATCTACTCTTGGATTTGTCCCTTAAATCGGCCTCTTTACTTTCCCTCCCGTGACACGTTTCCCTGTCGACCTCCTCGACGACATGCTCCGAGGATGTCGACACGGCGACGTCCTCGTCGATTTTCTTCGATTCTGACATCTCATTATCCTTCGATGGATCCTGCTTGTTCTTTCTCCCGAGTCCGTTTCTTTCAATACACGCGCGACATCGATTCTCATTCTGCAAATCGTTTCCTAAACAAAAGTAGAATTACCTGCTCGCAGATTCTACGAGAGATGCAGCGCAAAATTAATAAATCATTCTAAACGATCGCAGAAAAGGAGGGAGAGAGAGAGAGAGAGAGAGAAAGAGAGAGAAAGAAAAAGAGAGAGATGAATAAATAAATAAAACTTCCATATACCCAATCGGATATTTCCGATTTCTATAGAAAAGATCTAACTGAATTGGGCAATTTTCGATAAGTTTATTTTATAATGTTATTTATTTTCCCTCTTTCTCTTGCCTTTCAATACGTCAGGAGCAGTTTCCTTTCCAGCGTTTTCTTTTGCGCCTTTTAACTTTCACCTTTAAATGTAGTAATGTAAAAATATACCCTTTTCTGATAGAATTTTTTTTCTGATTTTTTTATCTCTCTCTCTCTCTTTCTCTTAAATTGCGTCTCTTATTCACCTGTTATTTCAAAACCAAAAAAATGTCTCTGATTTTATTTTCGACTGTTGGCTTCGAGCTATAAAATAAATTCGTTTTTTCCTTAATTCGAATCTTTTGCCGAGAATTTTATTTCCGACTAATGCGGAAATTTTCATGTTAATCTCGAAAAACGGTTACAGCACATGTTCCACAATCTGATTTTTCGCCATAAAATTCAACATGCGGGTAAACTTTTCTCTATATACCTGATCGATCCTGCTCTTGAGACCCTTGACAAGCTTGTCCAAGATTAGTTTCCTTCGTCGATTTATCGAGATCGTTCGACTGAATGATACTAGTCGAAATAGCTTGAATGGTGGATACTTGAGCTTCGATGCGATTTGAAGCGTCTAGCATGGCCGCTAGCTTGCTGACTAACTCCTGATTCCCTAATAAAATGTTCTTCTCCTTCAGGACTTCTAACTGGTTGAGCAAACGGCGAAATTCCTCCTGGAAATAAGTATCCCTTACCCTTACCTTATATCTAACTTAAGATGCTAAAAAATTACAATTTTTAAATTCCAGAAATCAGATTCCAAGACCTCCGAGATATGTATTGTACAATATTTCTAAGGGTTTAAGAACTTTCTTCAGGTTTTAAAACTTTTAACCCAAAATTTTTAAGATTTTAATGTTTTTTTTATTTTTTTCAAGATTCTATAGCTTAAAGAAATCCATGAGATCCCAAGATACTACAAGACTGTAAAGTCTTAAAGTTTTAAGATTTAAAAAGAATACACACTGCGCTCGTTCTTCTAAAACTTCAAGACTTCAACAATTTTTAGCTCTTACTATGCAAAGGGGATTGAGCTAGCTATATAATAATAATAAAAAAAAAAAAAAAAATTCGCACTCTAGATCTACTAGATACTAGATAATGTTTAGCTAGGAGAAAGCGCTATGGCTTTAGGCTATACTCTCCGGAGATTAGTAAGTCCGGCGATTTCGGCTTACCGTGGCGGAGTCGCTCTCCTCGGCAAAATTACCCTGCTGAAGCGATATAGAGTTGGTCTGGTTACTGGTGCCCTGCGGACGACTGCTCTTCCCCAAGAATTTGCCAGTCGCGCCGCAAAGTTTGCCGATCGTCTCCTCCTTCCCCCCGCCGCGGAACACCACGTAAGCCTTCGTTAAATTCGACGTATGTAAAAATCAAACTTACGCACCATCGGGATTTCTATTCAGGCTAGTAGGAGAGGATTTACAGTAATCTTGCGGGAGATTGAAGTAAATGGAAAACGAAATGGAAATCGCGCTTTCCGATTTAATCGCATCTTGTTGCCGATCGAATTTTATATATATGGTATCTCTCAGCTTCATCTGACACCGCGAGATAATCTCGATACCGTCACAACAAATGTCAAATAAAGAGAATAATTCTCTATATATATAATAAATTTACAGAGCATCTCTATGCAATCAAAATAAATATAATATTATTTTATTCTCCTTTATTTTAAACGGAATTGAAAATATTCTCCAAAATAATATTTTTATTATCCTTTTAGAGTTTTATTTAAATAAACCGATATATTAAATTAAATATTTCAAAAATTACGACTCCTGCAAATTTGTTGAAAAAAGAAAAATTCATTAAAATATGTTATACTAAAGTCCAATTTAAAACATTCTTTTACAAATTATTTAATACGTAAAATAAATTTGACGATATCGAGAAGATATTTAAATGTAAAAAATAAATCTTCGAGTAAAAACGCGGGCGCGTTGGAGCGAAAGATATAACACAATTGTCATAGTAAATGCATATAAATAATATTTCTTACTTTACTACCGAATATCAGGCATAGCAGCAATGTGACGGTAAGCTGGGTATGGCAGAAAAATATGATGTACAATAAATCGGGATTGGCCGGCGATTGCAGGAACAACCTGCAGCAACGGGAAAGAAATTATTCAGAGCTGTTAGCCGCACGAAGCGTTATCGTGACGTAAGAACGAGCCGTGCTATACCGTAAGTTGTCCCAGATCTCCTCCGTGTTATTTTTTCTTTTCTTTTCTTTCTTTCTTTTTTTTTTTTTCTTTTCTCCAGAGCTCGAAAATATTCAAATTGCATTCCTGACATTAGATCGCGACGTTCCTATATTTAACGTGTTCGGACACCCGTTTAATGAATTTCGGAAATATCTTTTTCTTCTACAAGAAAATCGATAAAAAAGATTCCTCGATAGAGAGAAAGTGCTCGAGTAGCAAGAAAACAGAATCTTCTGAATAACGAACAGCAATAGGCTCGGAATACTAAGTAAGAGAAACTAGCAGATAAGAGCTAAGGTTATTGGTGCGCAAATTTTTTATTCGCATCGATGGATTAAAAGACGATCTGTTACGTACATTCTTAATGCTTATGTATTACTAAAATTCAACAGAAAAAAAAAAAAAGTTTACGCCCCAATAATCGCGCCTTGATTCTTATTTGCCAGTTTTCCCCCGCTTAGTACTGTCAGGATCTCTTGTATTCCCGATTTGAAAATTTATCGCCGCAGGATAATGGAATAATAAACATTAAAAATCACGCACGCAGTAATCAACTATCAATATCAAATTCTCTTAGAAGAAATATCAATTATAAATTCGTCAAAGAGAATCCATCGTTAAATCGCAATTGAAGTGATTTATTCCCGAAAAGAGAGAATCGTTAACATAAAATTTACATTTAAAATAGGGACTACTTTAAATGAATTTATATTATGCATTTCAGAGTTAAACTCTCTTGAAATGTATATATTTTCAAGAATTCTATTTAATTCTATTTTTAAATCAATTTTATTTTGCGTGTTGTGTTTTCAAGCGCGCTGCAAATTCAAATAATTAAAGAAATAATTAAAATATATAATATTATTATTTTTTAATATTCACAAAATATCGGATACGCGAATAATTTCGTCTTATAAACGTTTATCGAAAGAGAGTGATCGATGATCATTTTAAATAATCGGTGGTATAAAAAGGCGATCTTATAACTTACATTGAAACGTTGAGGAAGACTGATAGTAGAAATTCGTTGTAAATGGCCATTGAAATGAATCGACTCTCGTTAAACTCCGAGGGAGTTTTTCTTACTACGATGCACAGGCGGATGCCCCACACGAGGAACATCACCTCGACTGAAATCACGTGAAATTCCAAGTCGCATTAGTCTCACAACGGTAAACCTCCCGTGTTTTACCCGAAAAAGTATCCGTAGAGCCGTAGCTAGGCGTTATTTGTACCCAATGGCTGGAATTTCAATTTCCGTCCTCGGTTTACCAATTTATATACGCATATATGTAAAAATCAAAGTGAGAACGCCGATGCACTCTAGTTACGACTCCGTACAAATCAAAGGATCCAAGAATTCACAATGAGATCTGAATCGCGTGAAAGGATCCTTAAACGTTTAAAATCACACGCGATTTTTTGGCTAATTAAGGACGGTATGTATCATATGTCAAAATATTGATAGAAGCATAAAGATTTCGTAGACTTTCCTACTATTTCTTCTGAGTATCTGTGCAAAATCCGAGCGCAATTCTCTTAACGATTTAGAAATTATTGAAATTTAAAATTATTATTAACTTTTATGGAAAATCATGTATTATAGTACTAATTGACAAATTAAACAATGAAAGAAACATTGCCAACGAAATAAAAATTTTCACATATATTAAGAAAACTCTAATAAATATTTGTGTAAAACTTGATTTAGATCCATTTACTCGTTTAAAAGGCATTTACTAAAAATTGTAGAAAAATATTATCTTTCTCTTTCTCAAATTACTCGTTTTTCTTTGTTCCTTGCAGTTGATTTTAGGAGGTATTCACGATCAAAAGTTCTTGTCATAAAGAGGTAGAAAAAATATTAATTACAATTATTTTCTTTTACAAAGATGTTAAAAACCATATTATTTTGTGATACTTTAATTCTTTTTTATAATCAAGAAGAAATGTTCTTTTTTTTTTAATTTTGACAATTTTTTCCTACTATTGTACAGTCAAAACATCCATAAAATCTTCTTATTAAATTACGTGCGAAAAACAAAATGCTAATAATCGGAGTACCACGTATTTATATCATTTTTGCGAACCGTTTCTCTTTGGAGATTATATACGATCAGAAGAAACGCGTATACATGACGCCTCTTCCTGTTGTCTGACAAGATAAGCGTGAATTAAACGTAACCCGAGAGCGTTTCTCTTCGCAAGCCGGTAATATAAATTACCCATCTTGAGTTAAAATTGCCATTTGACCATATCTGCAGTAACGCTAGATAAAACGGCTTATACGGCCGCGTACAACGGCCTTCGGCATATATATTTCATATATTTTCATATATATCGTCAACCTCCATTAATACGTCATGATACTTCATAATGCCGTATTAATCGATGAAGGTACGCATAACAATGTGATACACGCGCGCGCGATCGTTCTATCTAATTTAATATAAATTGATCCGATATACTCTGCCGCAGACAACCACGAGCAATTTCCCGTTCGAAAGATGGGCGTTACATACATAACGGCAGATCCAAAATATATTTCACTATATGCAGATACGTACGCGAGGCACGAGACTGATAACGGGAATGGGATAATGCGGACTAATGCGGGTTGCCTGACGCGTATAATACGGGAACTTATGGATACGGTGAGGGTACACAGTGAGATGAATGTCCACTTTCACGCCTCATTTACCGCGTGTCCCAGAGGGATATCTGTTTTTTTTTCTCCCCTCGCCCTAACAAAAAGAAGAAGGAAAAAAAAAACACCCACCCTCCTCGACTAACCGAGCCGACTAAGATTCACCTCGAAGCAAATTCGGGGTGAGCCTGTCGATTTATTTCGCGTGCCATCCATCTTCGTGGCCTCTTAACTTCCCGCATTGAACATTATAAGGCAAATAAGAAGCCCCCCCCCCTCTCCGTCAAAATAACACTGACTCCCGAGAGGCAAAAGCCCGAGGCTTAATTCATCAAATCTCTCCCCCCCTTCCCCCCCCCCCCAGCCCCCAGCCTTCGATCGCGCGTTCCCATACGTCTTGCACATGCGGGAATCGATCATATACCGTGAAAGGCAAAGTTAATCCATGACTTCCCGCATTATGCGCGCTATGTAGCCTGGCTCTATCGCGCTCGTATATCACTGAAACGATATATATAGATTATACGGAGATGCGCGAGACACAGAGCGCGTGCAGCTAAGGGGATTAAGCCGATCAATGTCTCTTTTTATACGCGTATACGGCATGTATTACACGCGGCGATATTGTTATACGTATTATTGGCGTCGCTCATGAAACTCACGAGTAGTGAAACTGTGATCCCA
This sequence comes from Polyergus mexicanus, assembly GCF_030449975.1. Classification (NCBI taxonomy): domain Eukaryota; kingdom Metazoa; phylum Arthropoda; class Insecta; order Hymenoptera; family Formicidae; genus Polyergus; species Polyergus mexicanus. The sequence goes on along the minus strand of NW_027223327.1, from coordinate 3,024,755 downwards.
CCAGTCAGTCCGGCAAAGATACGCCTTGAGATCGTCGGCGGTCCGGCCGACGATGACGACGGGCGGCGCGACCAGTGTCCTTATGCTCAGGAACACGCTGAACGTCAGGACAATGATGCCGAGACGCTTCAGCAGACTCGCGTCCGTTATTTTCACGGCCTTTGCCGACTTCACTCGAAAGATCACGGATATCCTGCGACCAAAACATCACAAATCTTCCGCTCTTTTTTTTTTTTTTTTTTTCTTAATTTTCCCATAGCGTTTTTGTATCTCTTCATAGATTAATAAGCTGTTTCGAATTATTTGTGTATTATTTATGTATTAAAAAGCGATCAAATATATATACACGTCAAGAATATAAAATAATTAATGAAATTGATTAATAATAAAAATCTTTAATTTAGTTGCGAGATTAATTCGATTAAAGAGAGAAGCTCTGTGAAAGATATAATGAAAATAATATAAAGTAAAGATGCACTTATGTACTGCCGTGTTTAAAGCACTGTATCTCTGTAAATGAGAGAAAATCTTTCAAAATGTCAAAAATGTAGAAATAAAAAAATGATATTAGAAAAATAAAAAGACACGTCGAGCTAAATAAATAAATATGCGAGACATGTAGGAAATATATAAATTTGATGAGCGACAATATCGGCGAAAAAGGAAGAACGGTATTTATTTACTCGCGTTAAAGATAAATAGAGACGATGATGCAGTCACGTAGAACGATGGAAATCATGCGATTCGAGTAAGTAAGATACCACTTACCGCCACGTTTTGAGCATGAGTGCCCCGTATGTGAGAGAAAAGCCAATTTCTCGCAACCATACGCGAACGGTGCAAGTGATGATGTTTGGCCTAGGGTACATAACTATGGTCTGCAACATAAGCAGAATGCGTGTCCTGCAAAACGATGTTGTTGGCAAAGCATCATCGGCGATTGCGCTACGCGCATCAATTTCCGTCTAATTTATCCATAATTTCGTTTCTATTAGCCGTATATATAAATTTTAATAACGCCATTTCGATAAATCTGCCTCGACGCGAATTTATATTCGGCCCCGTAATATATTGTACATCACGTAATTACTTAATCAAGATTAGATATTTAAAGGCTGACACGCGTTTTAGATACATGAAATTTCGAAATTGCGTCGAAAATACACAATGATTTTCTATCGAGTTTTTGTCTGTGTTATTTATGCAAAATTAGAGAGATATTCGTGATGAGACCGAATTTATTATTAATGAAGGCTCGAATATCTAATTCTTGAATTTAACAGAATTTATATTTCATATATAGTATGAAACGTGTATACAAATATACGTAATAACACAATATAAAATCGCATAATGTTTATTAAAATTCTATCTTATATGTATATTCTGGGAAATGAATTTTCAAATGTTTATTTTATGCTTGAGATTTTTTTGATAATGTCAATCCATTATTTGCCAACCTGTTCTCCAAGCTGGAGAAAATAACAATGAGAAAACACAGTTATTATTTTTCTTTTCTTTATACACTGCTGTTCAATTAAAATTATATTAAGATACTTATATAGGAAAGAACCGTTTTTATCATTGTTATGAAAACCTGTCGTAAAAATAATGTGAGTAATATGAAAGGAGAAGTCTGCTATGAAAAGTTGAGCTAGAGTTAAAAAGAGAACAACAAAATTTTCACTGAACGAGCACTTTACAGCGATTTTTCTCTTGTGCAACATGAAGCTCTGACATGAGGCCATCGTGTAAAAATTTTAGACTTTAGCATACCTACACAGACTTATATAGACAAATTATAATTCTCAGAGATTAATAATTTTACATTAAAAAAAAAAAAATTATGGAAAAGAATTACTCCTTTTCTATCTCTATATAAAATATATTATATATCTATATAAAATATATTATATATATAATATATCTGTAGAAATAAAAAATTTATTTTAATAATGATAGAATAAAAATATTTTATGTGTTTTTATTATGTACTCATATTTATAAAATATATGATTACATAAAATAAAGATTTAACATATTTATGTATATAATATACAGGGTGTCCCCAATTTAAATGGCAAAACTTGAAGAGCGTGTAGGGGACCGAAAAACTAAGACAAGAAGTCCTTTAGAGATTTGCTCGTTTTTGCTCCATTTTAGAAAAAATCGCAAAAATTCAATCTCTCGGTGTCAGTTGTTCTCTTGAGTCGATTGACACCGAATAAACTTTCTGCTTCAAGGTTCCTTACATATGTAAACACTTGATGTTATCCTTTACGGTGCCAATCAATTCAAGAGAGCAATTAAGAGACCGAATCATAGATGCAGTGCACCAAATATCACTAGAACAATGTCTAGCTGCAATTAATGAGGTCAGTGCTAAATGTAAAGCTTGCATTGCTGCAAGAGGGCAACATTTTGAACAATATCTGCATTAAATAGATGATAACATAAATAAAATGTAAATAAATAAGTAAAAAAACAAAAACTTGTTTTGTTTCTTTTTTTTTGTGATTTTCTCCAAAATGGAGCAAAAACGAGCGAACCTCCAAAGGACTTTCCGTCTTAGCTTTTCGGTCCCCTACACGTTCCTGAAGTTTTGCCATTTAAATTGGGAACACCTTGTATAATTTTATCGTATAAATAAAAAAATATAGTTATCAATTTATATTGGGGAAAAAAAAATTCTCCTTGTCATTCTCTGGAAAATTGAGAATTTTATAATGTATTTCATATTTTATCTCCCGATTTATTCTGATGTATAAAATACGTATAGTCGTAAAATATTCACTCTTTTCGACTAAACTAGACTTTTAATACTTTTATACATAGAGTATCGATTTCTGATATGGTTTGGAAAGAATTGCGACGATAAAGTGTAAAAAAATAAAGATCCGGAGATATGGAGGTGCTAATTTTATGCTATTTTCTCATTTTACAACTTTTCCAGTTTTACTTTTATCGCTTCAAATATGAATTGCGAGAATTTTCTCTCTCTTTGTCTTTTTAGATTTTTTTTTTAGAAAAGAATCACGGAGAATCCCATCTCTATAAACTATACCGAATTATTCTCGAAAATATAAATGTAAATTTTTTGTCACACGCGAGATAATTGCTGCGGAGACAATACTTGTTTTTATATTCAAGGATTGTGCTGACGCTGAGATTCGTGAAATATTACAAAGTCGTGAAACAATCCTCTTAATAAGATATTCCGAGAGATGAAATGACGGGTAAAAGAGAAACGGCAAACGAGTCGGATGCACCGCAAAACACGATGGCGGTCTCTTCGGATTTTCCAAGCTGTATCATACGATTTACACGACGGCAAGATATAACATCGAAGCTTTACGAGAAATGGAAAGCGTACCTTCATAAGCGGGCAAATGACGTCCCATTAAGAATAGCGCTACGGAGTTTAAGCGAAGCCATCTGGGAGTTCGTACCTCGTAAGAGCAAACATTACGTAGGCACGTTATCTTCCTTATTCGGACGGGCTCCCAAGTTAAAGCACTCGAAATGCCTGAACCGCACATTGATACTAACCCTTGCTCACGGACGAGCTATTACTTTAGCGAGAGAAAAATTACCTTGTCATTCTGACGGAATAGGTCACATTATGGATGGCTCTTAAACGTGAGCGTCCGTGTACTCGAGAATATAACGATAGAGGATTTAGGTATTAGGTAAAATCTAAACGTTCGCGAATATCTCTTGCAAAAATATAGCGTCGTATTTGACAAATTTCTACTGTCACATTCCATTCTTCTCATTATAATTGAGTATGATAATTTCTCTGCTTTAATTTCTGTCGATTTAAAACATAAAATTGCAGAATTTACTAGACTTGTTGGACAAACTTAAGTCAAACTTTCTTCGTAAATTGTGCAGTCTTATGCGTGCTTGATAAACTTTACCGAGTAAAGTATCTTGCTATACAAACATCTGCTGAGTAATTAAATTCTTATTAAATTACTACTATTAAATTTATTAGTTAACAAATGTCTAGTGACAAGAAAGAGATAATAAAAATAATATAGGCTTTTAAGACAGTTTACAAAATATATTCAATGATCAAATAATTGATAAATTATTATTTTATACCATTAATGTACCCATAATTAATAGCAAAATAATAATAAAATAATAATTTTGTAACAGGTAAAAATATTTTGATTATTTCTTGTTTTAAAATTCTCCTCGAAATATTAAATAAAAAGATATATCCAAGAAATCTTCTTAATTATTATCGTATATGAAAAAAACTTATATTTTACTACGTATTTAATACACATAGTAAAAAAATTCATTTATTTTACTATTTATATTGCAAGGACCGATTCTTCCCTTCTTCCAAACGTGATTTTCCGCTTTTATCCAATTTGCTTCAACGACTACTTTAAACTTCATTTTTTGATCTAAAATATTCCTCGGATAATGACATATTTCTTCACTATACGTGTATATATAGGAGATATTACGAAATTAAATTAAATTAAACATTTTTTGCGGGTAAATTGAAAGTCATTAATTATATATTTCTCGCACCTTCTCGCACCTTCACGCACCTTCTCTAGAATAAATATCTTCTATAGATCTTGCTGTCATCTAAGAGCAAAGAGAACGCGAACGTGCGCGTACGTGAGGAAAATTCCTGGAATTTACGTTTATACAAATGACTTGTCGTCTACGAAATCGTCCCGGATTCGATAAAGCAGGTTTGTGAAATGTGATAGAAATTCCGCTATCAAGCCGATATATCACGTAAGAACGTGAGCGGAATATGTGTGTTACAGCAGCTGTTACGGCGGGTCAAAACCCAGAATAACCCAAATGTGATATCTTGAATTATTTTGTCCTACATGATCTATGCAGTAGACAGCTTCCCACCACAATTGCGGAAACATGTCTCGTCTGGTAATAATACAGCGTAATAAGCGTAACAATCGCGAATAGTGATAAGCTCCTCCTACGTTTGCTGACGCGAAAATTCAAGGTACGTCGCTTATCGAGTCGCTCCAAAAGGGAAACTCTAATTTTAAACGATTCAATCGCAAAGATATAACGAAATAATATAATAATTTTGACAGATAAAAATATTTCGATTATTTCTTGTTTTAAAAGAATATTAAATCGAAAAAGAAATATATCTAAGAAATCATTTCAATTATTATCGTATAAGAAAAATTAATATTTAAAATGCGTTTAATATACACAGCGGTGGATGTGAAAAAATCCATCAAAAAAAAAAAAAAAAAAAAAATCACAATAATCGTAAAGCAAATTTTATACGAGATTCTCGCGAAGAATCTGCCACCGGTACCGCAACGATCGGAGAGCAACTGATGTCTTCGTACATTAATGGATGATTTTATCCGATATATCCGCTTTAATTAGCGAAACATAGAGGTCATCAATAATTGGTGAATACACATAGTCGCTTCCCCGATATGGGGAATCGTGCGTTATCGTAATTGGCGTACGGGGCGCGCGCGCATATATTAAGGGTAGTGTAGTCGCAACAGATGCGGTTACAACCGGCGAGGGTCGTCGGATGCTGCGGCGGCATCTCCGCGCGCGCACGTGAGAAAGCTTTGTTATCGGGATTCTCTCTCTCTCTGTCTCTCAGAGGTGCGGTGCGCGGTGCGACGCGGCGCCGTCGACCCTCATGAATATGAAATGCGACCGGGGAAACGCATGCGACGGCGACGAGACACGTATACGTACCCAGATCTGTCTCTCTCTCTCTCACGTACTCACCGTACAGTATATGAAGAAGGCGCCCAGAACGATCACGCGCAACAAAACCGGACTGGCCGCCCGCACCACCTGCAACAAATCATTTCGCTTATTAAATCATGCACCGCTGGCATCGTTCGCGCCGATAGCATGTATGTACAGCCGGATGCCACCAGGAACGCTAGTAAATAAAATAAGTGTCGGTGAAATCAGCGAGCGGAAGAGACTTCTTTTTATCCGAAACTCTCTGAACTGTGACGAAAATTACGATATACTTTTTATATACCTTTTGGTCTCTTTGAATAGGAGCGTATTAGATTGTCTTGGAGTACCAGTTTTTCCCGCGAATTCGGAACTTTTTCCGATTCTTCGATTATTAGATTCTTTGATATATATACTGTATATATATTCGAATCTGGGAATTTAAAAATCCTTAAGTTCTTTTTTTTTTAACTCTTTTTTTTTTTTATTTAACAAATATAAAGCATATAAATATTATATATAATTTATATATAATATACAATATAAATAATTATATAAATATTATACGTAAAAGCATATATATATATATATGTAATTAAAAAATCATAGATAATTTTGTTTTTTAAATTTCTTAACAAAATAATTGGGATTTCTCGATGCCGTATTTCGTGTTATTTTAAAGTATCTCCCTTCGAATGCTTTATTTATGTGCTGCCAGCTGTTTCCGCAACACATTGTGCGCCCTAAAGTTTATATTCAAAATATATATGTTTGTTATACATATAGATAAACGGGATGTGTATCCGAAAGCATGATGCTCACTATTCATATATCTCAGAGAAATGATTTTGTGTCATATGAACAAAATGTATTTATTTATGGAGAAAAGCGTGATTTTATTTCCACGATATTTTTTTCTCTTTAGCAACTAGCTTGTTTAAAAGTTCGTGAAAAGCAGATGGAGAAAAAGGGCAATCGAGATATATCCATGATCCTGCGGAAAATATTTTTAAATAAAAATACGCGCGTGCTGGGAATTTTAAATAAAATATTCATCTTTTTACTTTATCGCGATATTCGATTAGTATACGATACTTACAAGAATTTTAACACGTTGAAAAGATTTTAATATGTTATAATCGCGTGTTGCGAGAATTGCCATAAAAAATAAATTAAATAAATCTTTGAAGAAAAGGAACTACGCAAAGCGAGTATGCAGATAAAACGATTCTTGTTTGAATGCTCCTTGTGTTTAATATCTCGTAATACACGTCGGATATATTCCTTACATGTTTGTAAAGCGCCTATAAATATCGCTTCTATTTTTTTTTTGCTCATATTGCAAACACTAACTTATTGCAGTATCGTTCGGTAAACATATTTGCGTGTGTGTGTGTGTGTGTGTGTGTGTGTACGTGACCTTTGAGATTATCTGAAACTCGTCCGTGAATTGCTTAAAAAGCGGCATGTAAATACATATATGTATACAAGATACACACGTTTTATGCTGGAAAAAGCTGAAAAGATAGCGCGATACCATCAGCTTGGAATATTTTAACTCGGCTAACGTGCGACGCGAAATGAAGCACGCTAGTTTTACCGGCGCGTTTCAAAATACGTGACAACTTTTTTACTATTACATCAACACAACGACAGACGCCTGTGGCCTAATGAAGAAAAGTCACGTCGTGTGGAGACATTTAACTTATAAATGAAAATAAGAAAAAATATTCCGTATGTAAAAAATAGCTTAGAAATCTGGATTTTCAATTGCTTTTATGCAACTTATGAATTCATTATATTTCTCTTGAGAGAAAATCGATACTAATGAAGATGGAACACCTTCTATGTATTATACAATAATACGATAAGCCTTGTAACTCGCGATAACATCCCGAGAAAAAATAGACTTGTGTAATTATATAAGATCATATATAATTGAATGGGGGCAATGAGTGGCTTAGAACATTGAGTCGCGGGCTGACAAGTGCCAGGTCTCAGGTTCGATTCCATCCCACCATATGTCTCTTTATGGAAGAGAAGGAGGAATGGCAGAGAAGGAAAGAAGGATAAAGAGGAGGGGAATAGGAAGGAGACAAAAGAGGGTTAGGAGTTAGGAACAAGGGAGAAGAATGAGAAAAGAGAAGATGTGTGTGTGTGTGTTTGTGTGTAAAAACGTTAGAGATAAGAGCGTAAGGATAAAGGAGAAAAGGAAGGGTGAGAGAAGCGAAGGGGAAAAGTGAGAGAGAAGGAAAAAGGGGGAAAGTGGTAGTGTGTGTAAAGCGTTAGTTGTAAGAGCGGAAATGGTAAGAAAGTGAAAGATATTTGGAAATTTCTAAAGTGTAAGAGTGTGTAAAATTTGCAACCCCATTGGGGAGCCAATAAAAACATACATACATACATACGTATATAATTAGATCCGAAATTTCGCGCGATATATGATCTGGCCATATATAATTAAATTTGAAATTTGACGTGATATGATCTGGCCATATATGATAATATCTGAAATTCGATATACGATGTTACCTTTATATTACAATCACATTCGATTAGATCTGATTATTATATATATATATATACGAAACAAATCTGACCGAGAATATTATATTGATAAAGATAAGATTATATCGGATATTATTATATATAATCGTATAAAGTTACGTATGTCATTATATATATGATCTTGTATAATCATGTAAAGTCCATTCTTTCTCGGGATCTAACAGATTTTACAGAACGTTTTACATAGAGCGAACAGCCTTATTCAAGCGCTTTATTATCATCGCTCGAATTCCTTGAGAAAAGCCTATATATAATACGATGGTATATAAATGTGTCACGTACCACACGTTTCATCTATTTTCGCGCTTTCATACAATATGCAAGAAACGTACCGAGGTAAAGGAAGGGTCTCGCGATGGGAAACGCCGCAAAATCCGCCGCAGCGCGGAATATACCAGGGGAACGGAATAATAACGAATAAAGTGAGTTAAAGTTCATCCCCCCTCTCCATCACCCCCATTACCCTCCTCCTCCTCCATCCGCCCCAGCAACAAAGCTAATTTCCCGTTCGCGTGTCCCGACTGTTTCATTCGCTCTCTCTCTCTCTCTAGAACGGACTTATTTGTTGCTTCCGTTCCACCCAGTTTTCCTCGTCTCTCCGCGTCTGTTTCATCTCGTGTACCGCTGACAAAAATGAAGAAAGGCGAAAAGAGACAGCTCTCCCTTTCTCTCCCTCTTTAACCCTCTCCGGGAATAACACAGGCTATTAGCGCTACCAGAGATAAAAATGTAGCTTCCCCCTTCTCGGAAGAGGCGATTTATGCGAATTACCGAAGCGGTAAGAAGTTCAGGAAGGATGATATCTGCAGTTCGCCAACTTCGTCGGGAGACGAATCTGCCGTAACGAGCTCTCTCCGACGAGAAACGATCACCGTCCCTTCGAGGTGAAGCCTCACTCGAAGAACGTCGGCGCAACATCAGAATTTTTCTTTCGAAGTTCGCTCGCTTAAGTGCTTTATATGAGTAAAGGCAAAATTATAAACGATCCTCTTCCTCTTCCTTCCTCCCTCTCTTTTTATATGGTATCGATGTAGTCTTCGAGTTGCGAGTAATTAAAAAGTTAAATTACAAAACTTAATAGCAGTTAAACTTGAGAAAATTTGACTAATGCTGATCTCGTCTGATGAATACAATAATATAATTGAAACTCGCACAATTTACCGTACAAGCGTTGGATATTATTGTTGTACGAAGTTGTGAGCGTAAACTCGGATAGGGTATATAAGCGATATTTGGAACATAAACTAATATATCGCGAATTATAAAGAGGACGGATGTGACAAATCCGGGATCTTCGGATATTAAAATTTTTCTCAATACACATGTTATAATTGACGTATTATTTTATTTTTCTCATTAAGGGGATACACTTGTTTGAACCTTCGAAAAATGAGTACATTTTCTAAATTTTTTTTGCAGCGCAACGATTTGATAAAAACTTTTTTTTTTTTATAATGTTAATACAATATTACTAAGCCCTTTTAAACAAAAATTTGCAACTTAAAAAAAATTTTTTTTAAAGTTATGGAGATATTTGCAGATTTATGTTTTCATACACGATGTGCATGAAAATTTGGGTTACATTCGACGGATTGACTTCAAATTTTGCATGCGAGTTCCTAATAAGATTCGCATCTGTTAATATGAAGCCTCTTTTAAATCCGATTTCCCATTTTTTTTTGTTATAAACAAAAAAGAAGGATTTAAAAAAAACTGTGTAATCACCTAAAATGTAGAGGAGCTCGGCAAATATCCCCATAACTAAAAAAAAAAAAAAAAAAAAAAAAAAAAAAAAAAAAAAAAAAACCTTTTTAAGCTGAAAATTTTTGTTTAAAAGGGCTTAGTAATATTGTATTAATATTATAAATAAGAAAATTTTTTATCAAGTCGTCGCTTTGCAAAAAAATCTAGAAAATGTACTCATTTTTCAAACGGGTATGCCCCCTTAAGGGATTCTACTTTCCCGATCCCTTTCGATCCCTCCCTACTCGTCGAAGTAATTTCGAATGGAAACAAAATATATTGTGTAAAAAAAGCCGCAAGTTAGAAATGGAATTTGCGTAAATTCTATGAGCCAGTTTTATAATACGAATTCCATTAATCTGATTCCAAGATAATCCAAGCTGCGTCCACAGACGATTATTACGACTCTCTGTTGGGATATACTCCGAATATACATATATATATATATATATACCATTTGCCGCTTCATAAGACAGATTACGCAACGATATTAAGCTTGTAAATCGTGACTCGAATATGGATGCTTGCAGGATGACATCGAATGACCAAATTTGCTTGTGCTAAGCCCGCTTCGGCTCGTTTATTTTCCAACTCAGATTTATTAATAGAGCCATTAAGGGAAAGAAGAAAGCGATTATCCCATTCTCCTCTTTGCCTCGTCATTTAAATCAAATTAAAACATACTTTACTCTAATTACGTCATACATTATTAGATCATTAATCTTGGTATCTTCAATTAGCATGAGATAACTTCACAAACTGATGATATTTAGAAGAGAGAATGTACAATTAATTTTTAACAATGAAATTAACAACTGTTAGGTTAAAGCCTTTCAATTTCTTCCAAGATATTTGAATTTCTAACATTTTCATATTTACAATATTTAATTCTTTGTTGAAATTAATTCTTAATTAAAAAAAAATTGCTCTCTCTCTCTCTCTTCTTGATTTTTCGCATCGCAATCATTTTTCACGTTGGCTTTACAGAACGCCAAGCGCGATTTTAATGCACGGGATTCTCGGAACACGTCGCGTGTTTTACAGGCTCCCCGGATCCCATCTATCGAGAATTAAGAGGCAGAGAGGGGCTTGGTGGAGTCGTTCCATTCCGCCACGGCGACGATTCGCCGCTACCAATTTCAGGATTACGGTGACAGTACACCACGGAAAATCTGGCCGTTGGATCCAACGGAGGACCGCACATATTTCGCAACTCTCGCGAAATTATCGTCGAGAACGCGCGCGACGGAACTTCCTCTCCTCCTTCCCTCGTCCACCGAATACTTTCGCTCTCTCGCCGCTTTCAATTAAAATTGATCCTCGCGGGGGATTATTCGCGTCGCTTTTTCGCATTCACGGTATCGCGAATATCTCTCGAAAAGAGGAGGATGGTTTATGTGTCACGCGCGTCAAAGAATCTGATTATCCCCCGGCATCGATATTTCATATTCGCGAGATTCGTCGGGTAATTTTTCGAACTTTCTAAAAGGATACGCCCTTAATGAAGAAACTCGCGAAATTATATACAACCACTACCGCGAGGGCGCAAAACTGTATAATTAGCCTCGAGGAAAATTCATCCGATGGGAAAAAGAGCGAGGGAAAAAGTTCTTGATATAAATCATATTCACCGATTATACATTCCGCGAAGTTGAATTCATAAAGTCGCTTCTTTTTCCCTTCAGCCAAATGGCGATATTCCAGAAGCCATTAACGGTCGCGAATACTCCGGGAAGCTTGCCCCTGCGTGCCGTTATTGCGTTAATTAGTGTCGGGACTTCCCTCGGTACCTCTTTGATATCCAGACGAGTCAAACGACAGCGCTGCGCTTCGCCCTTGCAAAGGCAGGAACCGAGGTGCTATTTCACGCGAACCCAAGGGCTCGGCTCGAATAAGAGGTAAGGGAGAGATGGAGGGAGAAGGAGAGAGAACGGGGCTCGCGAGGATCGGAAGGGCTAATTAGCACCTCGCGGTTGAAAGAACTTCTCGCAACCGTACCTCGAATACGAAAGGCGAGCGCAAGTTAATTCAAGGAGCTGATAAACGAAGCAGGAAAAGTCCGATATAGCCATATTCAAAGTAAACGCTTAATCGAAAAACGGATTTGCCTGAATCGCAGCGAGAGCCCTAATATCCCGCATATTTATTTACCCGCTCGATCTCTAGTCCTATCAAACTTTATATATTCATATATTCATCTGTTTTATATATAACTTGAGAGTTAATAAATAAATATCGAATTATTCGAATAATTTAGTATTCCGAATAAATTATTATATTATAAATTTATATTATATAAATATAATATAAAAATAATTTAATATTAAACATGAAATATATTAAAATAAATATTCTAATACTTGATATATATTCTGATATCAAGTATTAAAATAAATTTATTTATTAAATAAACAAGAAAGACTTTCGAACGCTCGAATAATTATTTAAATAAATGAACGCCATCTCCGGCACAAACCTACAATCGCGAAATATATACAATACAAGCGTCGTGACATAATTATTGGATCGCGAGAACACCCGTTCATCGGATAGCGTTTAAAGGGACCCTCGTACACAATCTCCGGTAGCTTTACACCTAGGATAAGTGCCTTTCAAACAATCACGAGAGATATCAGAGACTGCGATCTAAGCTGAACAAGATTAAACGCGTTAACCCCGATTTATTCGATCGGCTATTAAGATTAACCGTAATGTGACACTACTTCCGTGCTTTTGTCGCATCGTTTCAAGCGTAAAATGCAAATGGTGCGGTCGGTCTGCGCGAACGCGTTGGAAATTCAACGGTAGAAATTGTGCGGAGAAAGGAGAAATTGTTTCTCCATAATAATATATGCAAATACCATATAGGATAATTCGTTAGAAACCCGTGCGATTTAAAAGGCATTTTTGAAAAAAAATTTTATTACATTTATCATCTCGTCTCTACGTAACATCTTCGAAGTGTCAACTTGAATAGAACGATATCCAATATCCAATTACGGTCTTACGTACTTTTGGCATTCGCTAAATCATGGATTTTGGACGAAATGGCATCCGTGCCAGAGATACTATTTCATTATGGATATTATGGGCTTTTCTTGTTTCTGTTTGGGCTAGAAATTTATATGCTTGCCTACGATAGATCCTATCACGATTTTGAAAATTTATGGACTCGTGTTGTTTTCGAGCGAATCGATTCGAACGTATAGGATATTTCGAAATTTATATATTTCATATATCCGTCATGATTTTATTCTAATCGTGATTTATCTAAACTTTATGTTAACTTTCAAAGTACAGAAATTAGAGTCCAATATCTGTTTACGCAAGCAGGGGAATTTTTTTTTTTTTTCAAAATGATAAAATCTTTAAAGAAACACGAGTTGAAATTTCTTTATCGTTACTCTTGCTTTATCTTTAAAGTAAATACTTCTTCTTAATTAACAAGGCTATTCATTAAGAAGCAGTATTTGCTTTAAACTATTTAAAAGATATTATATTGCTTCTGGCGGAAAAGATTGAAAGAGCGCTTTAATATTGATTCGCGAACTTCTCTTTTTTGATTGTTTATCGAGAAATATATATATATATATAATGTGTAATTAAAAGAATGAATATTGCTTGTATAGGACGTTATATCATTGAAAAAAACAATGCGAAACGTTTCTGCACTATTTTTCACTGAACGGATACGATGTCATCCATAGTTTGACAAACTCCGTTGTAAAGAGCTCTTACCTTCACGTGCCCGTATTTCCATGTGAAAAGAACGACGACTGGCAGGCAAGCGATGATGCAGCACTCCAGGATAAGTATCGCCGTTCGCATCAACCAGTTCAGGGATACGACGCAAGGCGAGCCGTCCTCGCAGGATTCGCATCCTTCGGCGCACGGCAGGCATTCGAACACTCCATCCTTGCCATATTGATTCTTCTCGCCCTGTTGACAAACGTGAAATTATTTCCCTTACGGTGAGGCGACGGTATCCCGCGAAGAAATGTAAAACGAACGCTAACCGTTCTATTCCTCAAAATTAGTTATCGAGATTGAATGGACGAAGAGAAGATGTTTCCTATCTTTAGAGAAAACGTGTTCGATAAATTGATTTTTTGTGTGTAAAAAAATATATATCATAAATAAAATAAAATAAATTAAACGATATACAAATTTTGTAATTTATTTTGACCCGCAATTGTAGCTTTGGTAATTAATAATTCCGCTTATTTGAATATAAAATGAATTTTTCTTGATATATATTTTCAGATAATAATCGTCTAAAAATAAATTAGAGTTGACGCATGTCGCGAAAAAGTAGCTTAAAAAATTGAAAAATGGCGAAGATTCATCTACAAAGTGTACATTTTTTTGCCACCAAGGTAGCGCAAAGAAAATTTTCATCATCGATTAAAAAAAAACAAAAGGAAAAAAGAACTTTCTTCTATTACGTATAATATTTGAGATGTCTCTCAACATGCGAGATGTTAACATGCGTGTGTTAAAAAAATATAATCATTTTTGAATTGCCTCTTTTGTACGGATGTTTCGCATGAAAAACTAAGGGACGTAATAATTTTTCCGAGCTACATTCGCCTCCGGCGTTCTTCCAAGTCGGACAATACGCGCATCAGAACGTTGTCCACGGTGTTCGTCGAGAAAAAGATGACACGTCGTTAATATCCAAGCTCCGATTATTAAGGATATTTGGCGGCGGAGGGTGTCATCCATTGTAACCGTCGCGGTTACAAACGGTCGCGCCGAGTACGCGAGGGCCGCGACTGCAAAATGGTTTTGTCACCATGCGCAATGGAAATGCCCATCAAATGACAAAAGGTACGTAACATACGGTGACAATAGACGATTTCATCGCGCCACGCTGTCGATATCCATTTTGCTTCTACGGGCGCGAAAGTGACGGCTGGCCCGACGGACGGAAAAACTAGGCGCGACTGGGGGAAAAAAAAAAAAAAAAAAAAAGTAATTTCTCCCCGCCTTCGTGAATACAATGCGTTACGCTATACGTCGTACGTCGTAACGCTGTTGCCGCCACAAGGATTTAATTGCTCCCTCGCGACAATCTATTATTCTGCGATCCTATTTCCGAAGCCGGGGAGAAGCTTGGATACGACGACGAAAATGGAACGCGAGCTGATAACAACTGAAGATTTCTCAGATTTAATTTTTTTTTTTTTTTCATATTGTATATATACGACTAAACAAAAAATAAAATTTTTATAATTAATAATTAGATATATATTTTATTTACATGTAGATTATATATCTTGATTTTTTTATTCGAATGAATATTAACTTGTTTATTTTCATAAATTATTTTTTAATCGAAAATCAATTTCTTGTAGGCATTTGCAAATCGATCGCATTATGTGCGTACAAGATTTGTCATATTTCTATCGCATTAAACTTTAATGACAGAATCTTCCATCGATTTACTATGAACCTCAACTAATCGACTGCTTTGTGAACGGAGCCATGCCATTAGAGCCCATGACAAGCGCTCATGGAAATTTGATGAGACCGAAACGAAAGCTCTCCTGCATATTTTTATTAGCGTATAATTTCGCCGTGATAAAGTAATTTCTATTCTTTTAGAAAAAAAAAGGGGGGAGAAAATGGAGTAATATTTATTATGACCAGCATTAGTTGGCCTGTGTAAAGTAGAGCAGAGCTATTTCTACATACTGGATCGGCTTTAAACCACTCACCATCATCAATTTCTCGTACTCTTCCTCTATGACAGTGCCATTGTAGTACCTCTTGTCCGATTTCGTGTCGGGATAATAGAAGCCTCGTTTGCAAACGCATCGATAACTACCGCGGCGAAAACCAAGGCCGGGAATGGCGATGCACTGCGAACAATCGACGAAACGATTAATTGCATCTAAGCAATGTCTACATATACCGGATCCTTTCGTTATTAAGGCTAATTATGTACTATTCGCCGAAATTGTTTCAACGAATCGTTCGCTAATCTCTCGCCTGAGAGAACAAGCAAATGTTGTTTTTCTTGGTCAACAAAATATATATTGTCATTTGTAAAAAGTTAAAAAAAAATTACTTAAAAAATTAAAATTCTTCTCTTCAATCAAACTATTTGGCGCGTATATATTACTTATATAAATAAGGCTATATAATCGTAGGGATCAGTTTTATTGTCGATTTATCGATTGCCGTAAATAATTTAATTAATCTTCAAATCAGAGCTTTCAAGTATCTAAATTTTTAAAAATTTAATAATTAAATATTCAAAAGTTGAAAAGGAATTTTATGTTAGGCTATTTCCATTTAAAGTTTAAGGGGATATACTCTTATTTGAAAACAACAGAACCGATCATGTTTTATTAGAAGAAATTGTATGTAGCGTAAAAAAATGACGAAATACATTATTTTTTATACATATTGATGTAGCTATTACCATTTACTTTTTTTTGTTAAACTAACGAGCGAAGCAATAAAAAAATATCATAGTTAAAAGGTATCATAGATTTCCATAAAACGGGAATCTATGATAAACTACGGCTTCATTGGTCCAAGCAACTACGTGCCTCATCGTGATCGAAACAATTTTATGTTGCAAGTGTATTATTTGCATTCATGTAGTAAACTATAGAAATTGAAATAATGAAAAAAAAAATAGAGACAACCATCGAAAGTTAAAAGTAAAAAATCGTGAAAAATGATTTTTATGTACTTTTTCATAAGGAAAGAAATATGCCTGTTTTGCTCTGCAAATAGCTTCACGGGATGAAACCTGAAAAAATGTTTTCTCCAAATTGCTACCCACTTTTCAGAATTCGTATAAATAATTGTAGCCGAAGATGGGAAAAACGCCATTTCAACTGTAGGATTTACTTATAAAGGATCGGACGATATTGATACAGTACTCTATTCTACATCTACCATAATTTTCGAGATTTTTCCCATATATAACCGCATTTTTACGTAAAAAAAAAGAAAAAAACTGTTAAATAAATTTCGTCCAACGTACCCCATAACAAGAAAGATGTAAATTAATCTAGATAAATATTAAAGATTAGGAATTATAGACAAAATTAACGATAAATTAGCTCCAATTCTAATTTTTCCCTATGGCTAAAATTTTATGAAATTTGTCAAGAAAACTGCACGAGATATACGCGATTCACAATACAATTTAAATGTAAATTCGCTGTGGGGCGCAAATATTATCCAATAATTTCGGCGCTTTGGATTTTAAGTTAAACATTTTGAAAATCTCTGAAGGGCGCGTCATTTTCTTGCGAGTTTTAATTTATGAAAAGTAAAGCGCGCCGATAACGCTCGCGGTTTATTACCGGGGATGATAAAAACGAACGAACGCTGCGCGAGCAGCACGCGACTGTGTTCTTCGCATGAAGGCGGAAGAACCGCTATAGTTTTTCTCTTTCTTCCGCGCGATAGGGTCGAGGGTGGCATTTACAAATAGAGTCGGTCGCCACGTGGAAGAACATTCCCCCGGTGGCTTTGTTCTCCATTCGGTGCGGTGTGTTTCAAGCGCGCGCTCCAGGACATAGAAGGACACTCGCGGGAAACATCGATCCTCGGCTAAGAGAGAGGGAAACGACATGGTGCAGAGAGCGACGAGAAATTAGCATTACCTCGGTGGTGCGCTTTTTGCATTTGTCGCTGGCGGCGAATATGTTCAGCTGCGTGGATCCGGTCGGCAACGGGCACTGATCTATGTCTACTCGGCGAAGGTCTATGTCGATACCGCTGGTGCCCCTGCGAACGATAAATCAAACACGTTTTGCGATTAAACTCCGGATGTAAGATGGGCTTAGACTTGAACGACCGACTTACGTCCCGAGAGAGGGCAAATATCCCCCGAAAGGACGACGGGGGGAAAACGCTCCGGCGCCACTTATCGAAATTGAATTAGTAGCGGAAACTATAATCGTTTTTACATAATTTAAGTAGTGCCCGGTAATGGGAACTAACATCTGTTCCTAATTAGTATCCGTCTAACATATATATCTTCTTTCTTCTGTGTGTCTCTAGATCGATACGAGTTTTAGGATAGATTCCTTTTTCTTATATATATTAAAATGCCACCAAAGTATGAAAAGAAAAGAAGGAGAATCGTGGAAATTAGAAACTTGCACATTGCTTCCTTATCATTTTACTTCACTCACAAAGCTCCTCCTCAGAGCAAATGGGTTTTTCAATTTTGGCTTTTTTATAGAGGCAGCTTTATCATGGTAAAAAAATTTAATCCGACCTCTCGAAATTTGCGGGAGTTAAAGCGTGCATAGATAATTCTCAAGAAATTCAAAATTTCATAAAAAATGAACTCTTTTACCAATTTCCATCAACTTTAATACCAACTATGTTACTTTAACGATACTCTATCCATTTTAAAAAATTTACCCCAATATCTCAAAATTTGCGGAAGTTAAAGCTTGCACAGACATTTTCCAAAAAATTCAAAATTTCATAAAAGATTAAACCTTTCACCAATTTTCATCAAATTCATTACCAACCATCCTTTAATAATATTCTATTCATTTAAAAAAATTTACCCCGATATCTCAAAATTTGCGGAAGTTAAAGCTTGCGCAAACATTCCGCACATACACACACGCACACAAACATTTAAAAAAAATATAATTTTCGACATTTTGGAACATTCTGAAGACATTGTCATAGAAAACTGGAAAAAAGAACTTCCTCTATGAGAAAGCAAAAGAACTTGAGATTATAAGGTACGAAAATAAAAGAATTTAGTATGTATGTAAAAAGAAAAAGGCGAAAAGAATTTCTCTTGAATGATCCATGTACCGTGAGATGAAAGTAAGGTATCATAAATTTTTCGGAATTTTTCTCGTGTCCTCGCTATTCTCTTTTTACCGTACCAAAATAATGTTTAATCAGATTCCCTCGTTTCTCATTTTCTAATGCATAATTCAACATATGCGTGCGCATACTGAAGCCGATTATGCGTGCAATATATCTTCTGTTGATTCTCGACTCGTGTAACCCGCGCGCGCGATAATCCTTCCTCTGACACGAAATAGCGGCTGCTTTGTACGAGAAACAGATGGTGCATCTCAGTAATAATATATTTCTAATATACAAATATGTCGTAAATTTTTTTCCTCTCAAGTTTACAAATTTTCGATTCTTTCTAAAGCTTTCGTATAAATATTCTATATTCAAATTTTCTCTTAAATATATATATATATATATATATATATATATATATATATATATATATATATGTGCAAATGTGATTATTCACATCTATCAATTTTAGTTCGTGAAAATAGTTTTATTTTTTCAATTCGTTTGTTTAAATTCAATCTTAATATTGATATCGTGAGATCGTCGTTATTATTTCTAGACTCTCCCGCTTCATATGATTGAATAATGTTATGGTATATCTGGGAACATTCTGTATAACAAACGCCATTCGACTCCTCCCCTCTCGATAGTTGGCCGATATCGATTCTTGATTTGCAAGAATTACGATGCGTTCGTAGTCGCGCTGATAACAAATTTCCTTTAACGGATATTGCATTCTTCCGAACGGCATAGCCCCCGTTCTTTTCCAACTGTTAGCATTTACCATGATTTCTGCGTGAAGTGGTCCATGAAATTTTGCATTTTTGAATTTGAACGGGAGAGCGACGCTATTTCCGACGTGCAATTGCGAGCGAATTCTCGGTATCCTTTCGCGAACATGTCGCCCGGCGTTATTTCATAAATGGCGATTTCACTTAGTCCAGTTGAGTGGAAACGTTTCAATGCATAGCGAAAGCGCTATAATTGACTTACATAAACTGCAGTAAATAAATTTAATTTCTTAATCATTTGGATGTTGAATTCTTAATATAAAATTCGATCTCGCTTCTTTTAGTCTTGATGTACGAATTAAGAAAAATAGAGAGAGAGAGAGAGAAGAGAGAGAGAAAAAGAAAGGGAAAAGGAATATTAAAATATAAAATAAAAATAATTATTTCTGGAGAAATGTGTTCATAAAGATTCATTATTTTCCAAAATAAAATGTACAAAATATTCTAAAAATCGTACGATTAACTTTATATATATATATATATATATATATATATATATATATTTATTTATTTAAAATTAAATTAAAATAAATAAAAATTAAAATATATAGTATTGTAAATATAACCAGAAATATCAAAAGCAATATCACGTTTCACATGTCAAAGAGAAAAACTCAAATTTATGCGAAATGAATTCTCTTCAATTGCCATTCCATCAATGTAGCCTATTTTGATAATAACTGATATAACGGAACGACAATGATTAATTTTATATCCCAGCTGTAGCTAAAGCAAATACTCAGCATTTAAAATTTTTTCGAAAAACTTTTCGGGTCAAACACGGGAGGCAAATGTGAAAATGGCGATAACGTATCCGACCGTTTATAACGCCACGTGCGACTGCCGTCGTAAAATTGCAAGAATTTCCGCTCGAATTGTGGCACAACTGAGTTGTAAAGGATACCATTTCCCATTTCTCATGTTGGAGGCCAGTAACAATTAATATCTAACTACATTGTTTCATAAAGAGAGAGAGAGAGAGAGAGAGAGAGATTCTCGCTTTGTTGACACAGAGACTTCAAATAGCTGCTTGCGGAATAGAACTAAAAGCCTTGCAAACGGTTAAATCAATTTGCATAACTGAGTTCCGTACTTTAGATTAACTCTTCGTCTCGTGTGACAGCGACATACTAAAATTTGTCATTAAAATAAATTGAATATTGATTAAACGTCATTTTTTTATCTTATTCTATATATATAATGTAAGTTATATTTCTGTTAAGATTTATTATAATCAAAAATTTTCTCTTTATGCCTACATTAAACTTGTTACCATGAATATAATGTTTACATGCTCGTATTGATCTCCTTCGAATTCCTATCCGGTATAGATAAAAACGTGATTTTGTTTATATAGAAAAATACCTGATCACGTTCCGTATGCGTAGATCAACCAACAATGTTGTGGTTGCTGGTTGGATTTTTTTTTTTTTATGTCGCATTTAATCCAATTATTTTAACGTCAGTTAATATAAATATTTGAAAACTGTGAGAGACGCATAGACAGGTACCAATGATTGCAGTGAAACAAAATCAGATTAAGTGAAATATCATATATATAAATACAGTGAAAAATAGAATAAAGAAAAACAAAATTGCCTTTAGCGTTGCTTGCAACTATTCTTTTTTTTTTTTTATATAAAACTATGTATCTACCGCTGTGCTATGTTTATAATTTACAATCTTACTTTACAATTTTGATACAAATCATTAATTTAGAGTGCAAAGTTGATTTTGATAGAAATTAAAATTAAAATGTAAAAGTCGTGGTGTAATATCCGATAAAATTCCCTCCTATTAAAGAAAACTCGGGAGTTCAGATCACGAACATTCCGCAGCTAAAAGAGAATACGATTATTTTGCAATACTCCAGTATATAAGGACATATTTAAGCCGTAAGCAACTCGCGCTAGGCTATAATAAGATTCTATAAGGGGCATGATATCTGCATACTTCATCGTCAGGAAAGTGAGGAATGCTGAAGATATCCCGACCCCGTGTTCGTCAAATTGGTCGTATCGATTATCGATCGCAGCCACGAAAGGTTTCAACAGTGAGTTTCGAATTATCATCGCTTTCACACGAAAAAGCGCGACTTCATCTTCTATTAAGTTAAGTAAGAGATAGCGATATTCGTTATATCTTCATTATATAAATGAAATTAAATTCTGATAATTCATAACAGGGCTAGTTTTCATTAAAACACTTGATGATCTATACTAAATAAATAATTACTCATAAATAATTATTAAATATATATATTGTTATGGATTAAATTCTAACTATATATATATACATATATGTATGCATACACATATATATAAATATTAAGAAATAAATTATTAATTTTATAGTAAGTTAATAAAAATGAAAAAAGTAATAAAAATCTGTAACGCTAATTTTCATCAAAACACTTAACGATTTCTATTAAATAAATAATTACTTATAAATAATTATTATACAATATATATATACAATATATATACAAAATATATTACACAATATATATATACATATATATATATACACAATATTATTAATAATATATATGTTTAATAATTATTAAATACAAATAATGTTAATGTTATTTATTTAATATAAATCATTTAATGGACAGAGTAAAAAATTTACTTAATAATTACAACATTTCTTTTTCAATTTTTTTACTCTTTCCATTAACAATGACTCATTAAACGACGAGAAAATCTCCGAATTCATCAGAGAAAACGATCCTATCTCTGGTCCCGATTTTACGTATTTATCCCGTATGCCAATTATTCGCTAATTGGTCCTAATTGATTTCATCTGCTCGCTCGTAATCGCGTTGCGTTCGTTTATTTAATCGCCATCGTGCGAGGAGATAGACGCATGTGTATTCCATTATCCCGGCTTATCCCTGTAAGAAGAATGCCGGGACGTGGCGCGTATAATCATCGGCGTGTAATTCCGCCGGAAGTTACGTATAATAAGGTAACCGGTTAAGCCGGTATAAATTAGGTGCGCATGTGCCTCCAAGGTTTTAGCAAACTCTCGATGCCGCGGTAACGCGGTGACCCGTGTCGAAAGCCCGTTTCAGGCCGGTTACCGTATTACAAATTGGATCCGCTAACTCTTCTCTAGCAGATAATTCACTTAAGCGTCCGGGCGCGAAATAGAGCGGGGCGACCCGACGGCCTCTTGGCTAAATGAATTTTTCAACCGGACACAGAACTCACTGTAATTACCTGTAATTATAACGACGTCGCGCCCGCACCTGCGGAATTAAGGATCCGAGAGAGAAACTTGGGAACAAACAAGAGATACCGGGGCTTTCGTAGAGGGAGGATACAACGTGTTCCGCGGCCGATTGCATCTCTCTTTCCAGTCGCCTGATCCTTCGACAAACTTGATCAATCTTTCCTTAAGGGAAATTCAATAGATTATTCCCGTACTCCCGTAGTTACCCGTAGTAAACTATCTCATGCCGAGATGTAACTGCTCTCGACGAATCTCTTCTGCTTTAGATGAACTTTAAATGAACTTTCTCCCAATCGAAATATTTTTAAGTAGAAAATTAGAATTAATCTTATATACCGTAAAGAGAATTAAAGAAGTAAGACGATAAATGTTATGACTGTCATTACACATTTTCGCTAAAGATAAATTGTCCAATTAAAGAATATCCGGTTGAAGCGGTCGGGAATATCTTATAAACGGCTTTACTAGATGATCCTGCTTTGGACGGTAATTTGCTTAAGTACTAATTTTCTTGGATCCTAACATGCTTGGATGCCAACTTCCTTGAATACCAAATTCTTGATACCCACCAGATTTCAAGAAGTCCTAGCATATAAGATTTGGCTTTGATCCTAGTTTGCTTGAATAGTCATTGCCCTAGTTTGCTTAGACACCAATTTCTCTTTCTGCATTAATCTCCATCTTTATTTTACGGCTTTTTTTTTCGAATTTGATATTGTACAACTCTTCTTCATAAACGTATGGCGAGATATTTAAATTCAAAGAAATTAAAAAAACTGCAGCAGTTTAAATCTTTAAACAAGACATTTTAATATTTAAAAATGTAATATGTAACAATTTTAATAATTAGGCTTATCATCACTACTTATAGAATTTTAATATATAATAAAATAACAAAATCTATATATATATATATGTAAGATAAATTAAATTCAAATAAAAAAAGATGAAATAAAATATTAAAAAAATTGAATCGTTCGAATATACTTATAATTACATGTGAAATTAGATCCAAGCAATTAAACAGCGAATATTCGAAGTATAAATCACTTGAGCAAAAAAATTCTAAATTTATAAAAACCCCGTTAATCCCTCGCCCCCCCCCCCCCACACACACACAAAATTTAAATAAAATTAAAATGGTAATTTATGATTTAAAATTATAATGTAAAATTATATTTTAAATTTAAAATTATAAATAAATCTAAAAGAGAAAGAATCATAATATATAAAACATGAAACAAAATGTAAAAAAATAAAATGATACAAACAAATACGCTAAAAATAAATTAGAAAAAAAACAACATTAGAGATATGTGGTTTTTTTTTGTTTTTTTTTTTGCTTCAGTTACGAGTTACTCATTTAAGATGGTAAGAAATTTAGTTTCTGCTCTGTCTCGCTGAAGAATATTTGTCACATGAAACAGGGATTCGCGTCAGCTTGCGCTTGACGCGAAGTAAACGATGCACGAACGCGAAGATAGGCGGATAGGGACGGTGGAATGAGAGTGAAAGAGGAAGAGGAGAGAAATTCCCGATGGGGGGGGAGGGATGGGGGAGGGAATGCGATGCACAACACCGAACGTTATATCGCTCTCCCATCCCTCGTCATCATCCCTCTGAATCCATTCGCAATGCGTCGGCGAAACGCTTTCGCGAAACATGACACATAATGTGCATCGCGAGGTGCATCAAAGTGCACGAGTTCTATCCGTATTATATACGCATCGGCGCATCGATTAATCATGTTAATTACACTTTCGACGGCGGCATCAAACTTTTCTGCCGCAAAGCACACGAATTTGTGTCCGCAAAATTATCGTGCAAATCTAAACCGCACAATAATCAATCCCCATATCTTCACCTTTGTAAGAAAATTCTATAGAGAAAATCTTATTCCTTTTGCAATTTTTTGACATTACGTATCACGATAAAATTATGTATCAAGCTGTATGTATTAATAAGAAAAAAAATATTATTTTATTTTATATTATATATATATGTTATCTGCTTTTATTTATTAGGTTGGAAGAGAGAGAGAGAGAATACGCGATTTTAAAACATCTTATACAGATACTTTAGAATAAGGTTTTTAGCTAGCCCAGAGAGAGAGAGAGAGGGAGAGAGAATGAGCTTGCGGGGACGAAATTCTGTTAAAACTAACTAAGCGAAGATGGTCATGAAAACAATTTCACTCGCAACAAGATAAGCGCCCTTATGGTTTTCACAAAGCGTTGCAGCCCCCTTTGTGTGTGGCATTCTTGTTGTAAGAGGCAACCGGTCTTGATCTTGACTTCTGCCAAGTATCTCGCGTAAGATTATAAAAAGAATTCAAAAATTCCCTGACTTCTATCTAATTTTTGTTTCTCTCGTATTTGTTGCAAAGCTTTTACAATATTCCAGAGAGAGATTTATATAATAAACATAATATATGCATAACGAGAATAATAATTTACATTCTGTATATTTGATGTCGTGATAAATGTGTTTGAAAGAAAAAATAATGAGCAGGTTTTTCGTGAAATGTATGAGATATTAAAAAGATAGAATTTCTTGATAAAATACTCGCATTATAATATGCACTTATTAATGTGCCCATGTCTTATCTAATTCTTCAGAACTGCATAAAAAAGCAATTCATTTCAAAGCTGCCATTATCTTTTTGCCTTTTATTTCTTGGATTCTCTTTTATTGTTAAAAACTCGCAACGGCCGCAAAACGAGGTAATTTATTACCTCCTTTAAAATTTATAAATGTAACTGTTCATGAACTGTTTCTTCTACGAGTAAGGAAATTGCAATTTCAAGAGAAGTTCGGGGAAACTTCAACTCGGCGGGCGAGATTTGACCTCGATATATTGCCAAATTTGATTTATGCCGTTTTCAATATGCTCTCATTATATAAAGCACGAGGAGTGTAATCAAAATTATTCAATGAGTTTAATCTGTGCCGTAATCTATTTAATAATTGTTTCAGAACTTTCGCATTGAGAGCAAGTGCTGTTTCGCGTTTTAAAGGCAAACACAAACGAATGAATATTCTATAACCCGTGAATACATAACATCGTCATTGTTCTATTTTCCGACACCGCAAAACGCGACATTGGCCGTTCCCGCGATAAAATATTGATTTAAAAACCGAGATGCGTCGTCTTCTATTTGCGCGCGGCAACGCGTTTCCCGACGATCCTTTCCTCAAGAATTTTCTCCGCGTTTTCAGTAGCCTAATTGTACTCTATTGTAACCGCGTTCCAATTCTTCCCTGTCGTACTCTTTCGAACAGACGGAATTTATTTCCCGCGGGTCGACGACGACAAGGAACGTTTACTTTTTCATCAGTAATTTAATTAAAGTCTCTGTGCGAAGAATAACATTACATCGCATTTCGCAATTATTTAATGACTTGTGCAGTCTTAAAGCTTGTAGCATCGAGATGCCATTCTTAGTGACATAACGCGAAGTCGAGATGATACCTCCAGGATGCATAAAATATACAAAGTATTTCGCGACGACATCAAACTTTACGAAGGAAATTATCCCTTGACAAATTTACTCGATCTTTTCCCGTTGTAACTTTCAAGCTCATAACACTTCGGAGTTATAGATGCGTGACAATATCTTACTCTATAATTAATTTCGAGCAACGTCTTCTTTAGTAGAATTCTAGTTTGAAGCTCGATTATTAAAATCTTCAATGATGAAAATTTAAAAAATTGCTTAAAAAAAAAAAAATTATTGATGCAGTAAATTTTGTCGTACGCAAAATAAAAGTTTAACAAAACATTATGTACGTACAAAAATAAAAAAGATTTTTAAAAAATTCCAATATTTGATTATTATTTTTATATTATATTTAAGTTTATGTATCTCTCATATAACACATGTGTGCATCCTGACATGTGTATATTTTATATGTGTGTGTATATATTTTAATTTCTTAAATGTTTCCTGCATGTATGTTGTATGTGTATTACATATTATATAAAATGTGCTTCATAAAATTCTAAATAAAATTCTATTGCCCAAAGCAATTTTAAAATCAAGTTGTATCTCAAAATTATTTTATGTAATTTATTTCAATATTATAAAATATAAAAACATTGCATCGCTATTAATTACCTCCTGCCTATAAGAGCAAAACAAACATCATGAAAATATTAATTACCTCCTGTCTATACGCGAGCAAAACACATATCATAAACATTTAAATAATCAACAATAAAGGGCGAGATAGTTCAATGTATCATGTTAAATAAAATAACGTTGAAAATATTTTAAATTGTAAATTAAATAACTTTGAATCAAACTGGTTAGAATAAATCATATTTAAACAGCAGCTGCCCTAAATAAACAGCAGAAAGATGTATTTGATTTTTGTATGGAATTATTATTCCAGGATGTAAGATTTTTTTCCACGCGAATTAATATCTAATATTTTTACTAGTATTTTACTTGTGTTGAATAGTTCAAGCCAATTGTTTACATAAAGTATATACATAATCTTTTTATGTGTCATAAGAGCCAAACGATCGGTAGGAAGACGCCGTTATCGGTATAAAGTAAGCTTATCTATTTCGTTGAATAAAGATTAAAGTTAATCTATTTTATACAATTTAATTTTGTAATACTTTGTTATTATTAAATCAAAAAAATCTTAATTGATATATTTTAAATAAGTGTACAATTATTTATTATTATTTTGAATTTTAACGTTATTTTGTGTTTATTCGTGGATCGCGAAAATTGCAATTTTAAAGAGAACGCATTCTACAAGTTCATGGAAGTGAGGTGATGTTGGGAAAAAGTTTGATGGCTACTAGTTGAAGCGATTATAAAGTAAATTCTTATGAAACGTTCCGACAACATTGCCAAGCATATTTCGAACTGTCCCCTTTTATCTCTCGTAAAGAGTAAATTTTTCTCAAAAACTCAATCTACTCCTCGACTAATATTCGAGGTTTCGTAGATTTTCTTTTCTTCGCGTTTTAATATTTATTTATATCGCTATAAATAATCTGAATAAATTAATAATTAACTGCGAGTAATGACATTTTTAATGATCTATAATCAACTTTCTCAAAAATTCGAGAATATTTAACTCTCAAATTCAAAATGATAGAGAGAGAAGTAAATTTAGATTTTAATTTTAGATTTTCACGGGTTCTCCCAAAATGGATTATCGCGCGCGCGCGCGCCTTGCGTTTAACCGTTCAATTTAATCGCTTGCAATAAACGAACTATTTTTCTCGCAGACGGAGAGACTCTCGTATATTCGTCGCCGATGCAAATCCGTGAGATTTCGCCACTTGCCACCAGAAGATTAAAGCGAAATCTCCAGTAATCGATCGCGTGCCATTCTCTATTTGCCCGCCACGCTTTTCCCCGCGGCAGCTGCAATTTCCAGAATCTAACCGTAATCCGTTGCAACTGCATTCCATTCTTCTCGGCCACTGCATTTGTAGCTCGAATTTACTTTCGCGTGATGACGACGGCGATGAACGTTTGCCTTTCGTCCCGCAATAGTCCCTCAATAGCACTTCGTCCAAGTTGAAGAGCCGCGCCCGAGCTCTTCTAATCCGTCCGGAATCCGCTTCAGGCGCAATAAAGAGCGAACCTTCCACGATAAGGCTTAACGTTTGCCAATTGATAGCAGACGATAACGATAAGACCGCGAGTATCGAGCGGATGAGAAAAAAGGGACCTCCTCAATCGTCAAGAAATCTTTGTCGAGTAAACCGAAGAGACGCCGTGAGAAACGCGCCAAATTACGCTGATAGATTACACGTTCGATGGATTCAAGATAATATTTTTCTGCGTCGTAATGTGCTGTAACACGGCGGACGACGATAAGAACATTTGAGAAGATTATATACCAATAAATCAATATTTATGGTAAATAAAAAGATATTTTTTTTTATATATATAAAACAATTTTTTCTCTCTTCTCTCTCTCTCTCTTTCTCTTCATTTTTTTAAAGCATTAAGAAATGTAATTATATTTAACGTATTCAATAGAGAAAAGATATATGTATACATATATATGTATACACACATATATATATATATATGCACACATTTTTATATTAAATATTAAATATTAAATTCGATAAAAATTGAATTATAATATAACATTGCTAAACAATATTGTAAATATTGACAGAGTTGAGATAGATGAAAGATTATTATTTAATTCATCGCGAGCGCATTGCACAGTGATATAACGTGTGTATTAAATTGTATTTTTCATGCGATATATATTTGAAAGAGAAAAGAATTTTAAATATCAGTAATGTCTGAGACAATAAATCGAGTTTCATAACGGCAATAAAGCATTGTCGAATCGATAAAACGGCAAGAAACATTCCGAGGTCATTCCAATAAGTAATAGAAAAATGAATTGCTACTATAAAAATCAAAACGACAGTTTAATGGCAATCATTTCCCATTCAGTGCTCTTAGAAATATTACTTAAAAAGGACTATAGAAAATATGTCTTATTAAAGATTTAAAAATATTATTTGAATATATATATATATATATATATATATATTGCAGAAAAATTACACTTATATTAAACATTTATTAAATCTCTCTTTCTCTCTTTAAAATTTATATATGTGAAAATATAGTATTTAATATTGAAAATGTATAAGTTAAGATTTTAGATAATTGTTCCAGAGGATTTTATTTAAGGAGGGAGAGAGAGAGAGAGAGAGAATCTCTTTTTCAAGATATTTTTATCTAATATTTCAGAATATTTTTCTCATTTAAAATTCAAGAATATGATTCATGATATTTTCACACACAAACAGTCGTTCAGATTTAAAGTTCAAGTCATTTAAAAAATTCAAAGTCATTATTTAATATTCAAGGAGCAACGACCGTATCTGAAAAGTCGATCCGAAAGACAGGGATCTATTGAAGATCTGACGGCAAGATTGAACGGAAAAATAGGATTATCGAAAATCATTTAAGAATCCAACAATCGAGGAGGCGTTACAATGGCTGAAAGAACGACGGTGACTGACAGTGAAAAAGTAAAAGAAATCGCGACGGATAAGATGCAGGAGGTCGTAGCCATTTTGTCGGCCGAGACGCCGATTGTCACGGAAGACGGAAGCGAAATTAAAAAACGGGTCAAGAGGAATATTATCACTGTGCCGGAACGCTTCGTCGAGATCGAGAGAGACGGAAGAAGGTATCGCCGCGATATGAAGGGACGATGGAAGGCTCGTATTGTATTGATTAACATTTCACACGGTTAGTTTGATATTTTTTTCTGCATCGGTGGTCTTTAACTTTTGATTGACGGTCCGCCAAATTCATGCACACACGATAGGCCTTTGACTGTTTTAAAATTTAATGAACTTCTACTACCGTACTAGTTGAGTAGCTGTTAATAAATGATCATTGCTTAAATTTTCTGACATTCCAGAATATCATTTAAAGTTTAATAGTTATATGACTCATGACATTTGCGCGTAAACGGAACAATATTCCAAGCTTAAAGCTATCGTTTGAAATTCGAAGCTATTATTTAATATTTAAAAGTAACGGTAATTTTAAATATTATTAAAATTATTTAAAAAAAAAAAATATATATATATATATATATTTTTTTTTTTTTGCCATGTACCTTAAATTTTTGCATGCTTTTGATTTTATTTAATTAACATATCTAATAAACATGCATTTGATTTACGCATACAATTTAAAGATATTATTAAATTTATCATTACGCGTACAAATTAATGATATCATTAAAATAATTTGTTTTATTCGCAAGAATGTTTTTCATTTATAATTATAAAATGTAATCGTATTTTGAAAGAACTAATTACATATGACTTTACCGTCAAGTTCCATTGTCAAGCAAACATTTTTATAAAAATTGGCAGGTTTTATGTAGGAGACTAACAAACGTATTTGTTATCACGGTTTTAAAAGTGGAACCAATCTGTTCACTTACATTTTAGAAGATTAGATGCTGTGTTTTTACCTAAAAGCTACATTGTTATAAAAGTTCGATATTTGTTCGACCACACACACACACAAATTCAGATTTTTTTACTCTGCATGTAACTTTTTATTGAATATGATAGACCCAAAATTTGAAAGCTTCTTAAAAGACTTTTCATGATAAAAACAGAGTTTATTCTAAATACTAAAATCATTCTTACAAAAATTATATTTCTTTCATTCGAGATATCGTATTTAACTCTTAAACAAACTAATCATGCATTTGTTCTATACAAATTAAATCACTTATATTAAAAGCTAAATGTATTTTATCTTGGAAAATTAAGTTTTTTTTTTTTTAAACCAATCAAATTTTTTTTCCAATCCTAAAGCTAGATGGGTTCGTTTTAAAAACGATATTCTGTTTGGTTACTAAAAACGAAACTTTATTCAACGCAAAAGTCAAATATTTGTCAGTCCGATAAACCAAACTTTATCATCATAAAGATCTTTTCTTGCGTAACAAATTTTTGCAACAAAAACCAAGCTTCTATATAAAATTGATTATATAAATAAAGTTTTTCTAACACACTTTAGCAACACTATTTGAGCAAAAATAAGAAGAAAAAAGAAGCTTTTTTCTTTTTTAAATATTTTTATGCGCTTTATCTCCCGCAAAAGTCACTTTCGTATTTCTAATTCTCTTTTTTTCTCTCCTTCTCTACCTCTTCCTCTCTTTATGTTCGGTAATTTCGATATTCACGCATACTCGTAGACAAGATATTTTCTGTGAGCCTCACATATGAATATTTATACGTTTCACGGCTATTATTTGAAATGCAAAATGATACTTGGCTGTTATATCAATTTTAAATAAAATGTATTAAACAACTTTGAATACTTCGATTATTAGCTGTTCTAAAAAAAATGTTTTTTAATATAAAATTTCAGAAAAATTGGCTTAAATCTTTTTAATTCCACAGAACTTATTATAAAATAAATAAATAAAAAAAAGAATACTGACAGCCAAATAATTTAAGAAAATGAAACGAGAATATAAAGTATAATTCGGATTTAAAAAAAGAAACTTAAAAAAAACAATAAGCAATAAAAAAATAAGAAAATTTGTATAAAAATTTTGATATTGGGAAAATGGATATGTAATATAAACATTGTTATTAATCATGTAAAATTATATATGAAAATTTATGCACAAAATATTTTTAAGCTAAAAATATCGCGAAACGTTATCGTTGAAAATCGATTCGCATAATTTATTGAATTGAAAATAACAAAGTTTTATAAATATTTTCATCCAGAAATTGAATTCAAATTAAAATAATAATATATTTATCGTCATCTCTCAAAGTGCAACAAGATTACGTTTGTTTTGATAAATTCTTATCAAAGATTTGCTTCACCTTTGACACGCCACCGTATGAGACTCAATTTCTGTAGTGGATTTGGAATTTATAAACTGTACTTTTATCGATCCGGGGAATCCTCGACGAAAAGCTAATCAGTCATCGCGTAACAACAGCGTACATCTTTATAAATGATCGGCAACTAGCGAGAAAACAGCATCGCGAAACATTTCTGCTTTGTCAACGAAAGTATTTATACGTCGTACACGCCGTTTCAACAGATCTTATCGAGATCACGCAAAAACGTTGGAAACAGTTTATATTCGCCGGTGAACATCGAAAAAAAAAATGAAATTTTGGATCGTATTGTTAACGATTGCCGTGACGATAATGACCGTCGTATCATTATCACCGAACAGAAATCGATTCACATCGAGTACCACTGAAGGATCGGCAACAACAACATCTCCGTTCAATATTATAACAGTGCCGCAGTTCCCGTGCCCGATTGGACAGCGACGTGACAAGCAGGGAAAGTGTCGAATGATTCTATAGAATTATAGAAGATTCTTAGGGGAAATTTTAAGAGGAGAGAATTATACGTGGTAAATTTATATAATATAATATTTTTTAAATTTATAAAAACTTTGAAAAATATATATATATAAAATTTTTCCAAATTATATATATATTTTTAATTTTGAAAAAATTATATATATTTTTTGGGTTATAAAAATTAAAATAAAACTGAACGCATATAAAAGAGACAACATAATTATTAACATAATTTTTATCAAATTAATGAAAACTATGCAACTGTATAAAGTATTCTCTATTCTTCTTTTATTTATTTCTATGGCAAAAGTGCGTATTTATTTGAAAACGATAAAGATCTATAAGATATTTAATTCTGATATTCTTATTAATATAAATCTCTAATTTTCTTTTAATATAATGATAACTATACAAATAGTAAAATCGGATATTTCGGATAAACTATTCGTAAGAATAAATAAAAAAAATTTGTTTACCGCTACGATATCATTATATGAATTCTTTATCTTGAAATTAAAATAAAAAGTAATTTACTTATCACTTATTAATACGATGCGTAAAGCAGAATTATATTATATAAAGCTAATATGTAAACATATTTAAATTATAAAACAATGTTCAAGATAATTAATATTTCAAATTAATTACTACGCAAAATAAATTCTTTTTATTTTAAATGAGTATTTAATAAAAAAGGATAACATATTATTTTTCCGAAAGAAATTTTTTTACACATAAACTTTTTATAAAGTTTGATAAAAATATTAATCCTTATATATAAAGAATCTAAATAATTATAAATCTTAAAGAATATTTTATATATACATATTTTTATATAAAAATATTAATTACAAGAAATATTTTATATTGCGTTATATCATATATAATAATGTAAAATATATACATCACCATTGCCTATATATACACTATTAATTAATTTCATAAGCGATAAATAAATTAAATGAGTTACAAATTCCTTACCCCACGGTCGCTCCGGCGATGCTCGACGCCGGCATCCTCCGTCTCTCTTCTTCGCGTTTGATTGCTCTGTGGCTGTTCCATGACACTCACATAACACTCACTCGCGAAAACACGGTTAATTATGATCGCGCGCGCACTAATCAACAAAATTAGTCGACGATGGCGATGCCCTTTGCGCAGCACTGTCGACGTTCACCGCACGCGACACGTACTTTATTACGACGAGAGAACAACACGAGAACTATCATCAACTCATTAAGAATCGCACGATCAAACTTCTGCGCCACTCTCGCGATAATACCACGTCTGTTGCTAACAAATGAACTATGAATAAATATAAAAGTTTATAAAAAATAAAAAATAATAACGCGATACTGGATAAATATAATATATCTGTAGAGTTAAATCGCGTGATATGCGAGAGTGTAAAAGAAATAATAAAAGTTTTCTAATTACTCGCGCGACAGATTTCGATGCGAATAAATCGGATGCGGAAGGAGCGATAAATTACGACGATGCGTGAACAACGAATTTAGATTTGTCATTCGTAAATATTAAAATCACAGATTATATATATATATGATATATTGAAACATCACGAGACCACTCGACCGGAATCGATTTGTCCCCTACGATGTTTCGTTAATGATCAAAAAATTCTAAAATAGTATCGACAACTTCATCCTCTCTGATTTCGTATAGTACATACTAAACAAGACGAGTTAATGGCCAATTAATCCACGCGATATACCGCGATGTACCATCGGATTATTCTCGATCCGATGATTTGCGTATACTGTTTCCGATTCGATAATTGTACGAGCAAATTGTATCGAAATCAACAAAAACACGGTGCGAGATATCTATTCTTAAAGTATTATAAAGAAATAATTATAGCTTGTTATATATGTAATTGTTATGCCTTATTGCTTTAGTCTTGTTTCAGATGAATAGATCGTGCAAAGTATCGATAAAACGGCGTAAAATGTAACAGCCCCGATTTAATCGCTATTTAAATATGTTGTAGGGAAGATTTTTGAAGATATGATTCAGAAATTCATGTAGTCGCACGTTGAAAGCTGTTAACGAACTGCCAAAAGTAGGTCAAACACATTATTGACAAAATATCCATATCCGTGTACCTATCATGTAAATGTAAACGAACACTTTTCCGTCTGCTCTACACAACAAATACAACGTACACAAACGTTCACTTTTTTGCCAATATTACTTTATGATACCTGAGAAAAAGCATTAAAACTGTAAAATTTCGATTCGTTATATCCTCTAAATTAATACCCCCCCCCCCCCGGTCTCCTATTTGTTTCTTGCGGAAAATTACTCGGAAAGATCTCCCCTATATACAATATATTTAAATAGCGATTAAATCGGAGGTGTGTTATCTTTTTTTTGTGCAGTTTTACCAAAATATCTATCTTGATCAATATTCCTCGCTCGACATTCACGAGTTAATCGACAATCGTAATCTTCGTAGAAGATAAATGTATTTCTCCTAAGATAGGTAATATGATTAAAAGATAATACGCGAAGCGATTCGCGCTCCTACTTTCCTGCTCGAACGTCGCCGAACAAATGATTACGACGCCAACCACATATTCGTTATAAACACACGTAGTGTGTTTATATTTATGTTTAATATACTTTGAGAGAGAGAGAGAGAGAGAGAAATTCATAGGAAATATTTGACTTAAATTTCTTAAGTTCTTAAATTTGTCGCGACTTTTTTGGTTACTGAAATCACTCGAACTTATGATTTGGTTATTATATAGAAATCGCCGAATCAAATAATCAAGTAATGAAGAGCTATATGAAATATTGATCGTTTATTAATAATATATTTATTTCGTGAGATTTGTGCGTCGAAAATATATCGCGATATACTAAGCAATTTTTAATTGTATATTTTCAAACGATGTATTGCATTTTAATTTGCCATTAATTCGACTCCATTTAGCGTCGCGCGTCATCAGGATGCAATCATCGATGCTATTTTACGCTTATTTTTCGATCATTAACAAAACATTGCAGATGCTGGGCGAATCTGTTTCGATCGAATAGCTTCGCAATGTAATTTGTAAACCATTTTGTATTAGCAAATACAATCGTTATCAAACCAAAACCATTTAATATTTATATCGATCATATGTAATGTATCATATATATAATAAGAACGTCATTCGTGTATTGTCGTAGTTGATTACTAATTTCGTGAGATTTATTAAATCAAAATCTATCGTACAGATGGTCAACGAATATCTATCTAATCATATTTTCGATTATTATACGGTATTTATCAAATATCACGAATATTTACTTTCAATTTCAACTTGTTTTTATATTCTTCACTTACGTTACAACGAGATATAAAATAAAATGCGTATACTATTTGTTAGCAAATGATATAATATTGTTGCAATAAATGGCGTATAAATCTAATACTGATGCAACTTTCAAGATGCGTCGAAGTAATCGTAGCTTTTCCATCGCAATAAAAAAAATGCACATGTCATGCGATTAATATCGGAAATAGAAAATGCATTCCACTATATTATTGATTACCGCACAATCGCGATTAATTAAATTTTATGCGAGTATGTGTCATGTGTGAATTCCATGAAGCAGTTCAAGAATATTTATGGACGAAGAAAAAAATAGAAAAAAATCCGAAATACGTGTCGAGTGACGGCTGAGCAAGTATAAGGAGATTTATAATCAATATTTAATTTATTTGTTATTTATAAAATTAATTGCTCGTTCATCGTTGTATATATATATATATATAGAAAAGTTTATAAAATTTTTTGAGAAATTATGTAATTTTGTTCATTAGCTATCTGTTTAAAGAAGAAATAAAAAGTTAAATTGTGCATAATAATTATTTTTTTAAATATTAATTATTTCAAAAACACTATTTTTTTATAATTTAAATATATTTATATTTTATAAATTACCGTTTATGTATTATAATTCTGCAGATATAAGAAGTGGAAAGTTTCTTTCAGAATAATACTTTATACAATTATGCATATTAACTTTAAAAATAGCGTTAATTTACAAATGACGAATATCTCTGACATATATTTTTGAGATAAAGTGCCTTATTAGCTGAGATTTATGTTTTCTATGTAAATTTCTGCCGGAAGTACTTAGCGTGTCTAAATACAGCAATAGAATAGAATTAATAGCGTATAAAAAAGAAAACACAAAAAAAAAATTGAAATCTTTTGCACATAATTCAATTTTTATATCGCCGAATAAAAATATCAAAAATTTTATTGCTCTTTTTATCTGTGCGCCATCACTTTTCATATTCCCTTGCAGATTCGACAATACGGGCGATGTAATCCTAAAGTGCGTACAAGCGTCGTGATGAAATATCCTAACAATGAGGCGATGTGGAAATGGTTAAATTGATTTGTCCAGCTTTGCATTATTAGAGGAAGCAGCTATCCCGCTATCTCAATGCGATCATTTATCTATATTGTTCATTCCGTATTATTGTTATATTAATTGTGTGATAAATTGTAGCTGTAATATTTTATATAACCATAAATTTTTTTATTAGTTGAAACTTTTTTTATGTTTAATTTTGTATGTAAAACAGAGGAAATCATATGCATGTATTTCAACAAAATCTAGTAATAAATAGAAAAAATTGACGATATAAAAAATAAATTATATATTATTAATAATATAAAATTTTAAAAATTAATAGTTGTATCTAATGCTAAATATGAGAAAAAAATACAAATTTATACATTTTTTTTTATTTTTATTTATTTAAATACAAATACGTTCACTAATATATAGAATAACCTATTTTCTATTGATTGATGAATGATGTTATTTTTAAAACATCTTTCGCTATATCGAAGATCGATATTAGTTAGTGGTAAGTAAGTATATCTAAAGGATATACCTAAGAAGGATATAGTGTCTAGAGCGTGTAAGAGATTGTAGAATAAAATATAGAAATATGCGAAATTGAGCCAGGTTTATTATCGCACAATATTATTATATTTATTAATTTATTAGATTTATAATATTTCTCTTGCTTTTACTAAAATGTTTACAAAAAAAAAAAAAAAAAAAAAATTAACATATCTCAGTTTACCACATTGATATTGATAACTTCGCGATGACGCGATTCGATACGCTCCAATCTGCACGTTTAATTTTATTTTTTATTATATTAAGGCAAAGTGCATCTCGTCAGATGTATAACATCCGAGTATAAATAAGAAACATATACGATAGCGAAGCGACAAATTATTGGTTGAAACAAACGGAGCAAAACTGCAGTGTATAATACATAAAATTTCGAAAATTTCGCGAAACTTAATATTTAATAATTGAGAAAAGAGAGCCGCTAAAGGTAAGTAAATGCGAAATTAAAGCTAGAAAAGTTATTAATAATTTAACTTTTATTTTTAGATAAAATATTATTATAAGATGAAGTTTTCTATTATTACTTTATTTATATTTATGACGATGACGTTAATCTTTGTACCGCTAAGAATATGCCAAGAAAATGAGGATAAACATCTTATGTTTATGACGTCGGAGAAACTTGATTACGAGCGCAGGATTGTAGACGCGCCCAGAAGAACAACTGCAAAATGTCCGCAAGGCGAGAAGCAAGATTCTAGAGGAATATGTCGCAAACCATTATGATGAAAGAGCACTTTTCGAAAGAATGCATTAAGCAAAAAAAAATAATTTAAAAAAAAATAAATAAAAGCGCAATTATATATTACACGCAATTTTATACGAAATCGCCGCTTGAATCACAAGAGTTTATCTCGAAATTTCAATAACGCAAAAACTATTAGTGTAATAATTTTATGTCCTTACTTTTCCATTTAATCGTACGTACGTGTTTACTAATAATCAGAAAAGGTATGTTTCATTAACTATGATTATTAACTAGCTAATGATGTTGGCGCAGTTTTCAATGTTATGACTTTAAGTAAATTAGTAGATAATAATTATACCGACATATGTATATTCTTTTCAATTTAAATTTTTTCAAATAAATATACAAAGATGTAAAATAAATTATTTAACATTCTATGTATATGGAGTTTATAATATATTTTAGAGTTAATATACTTTCAGAGTTTATTTATTAAAATATAACTTCTTCATGTATGATTTCCTTCATTCCTGAAAATTGTTCTGATTTGCGACAGATTCCTTTCTAAAGTACGACATGTGTATTTTATGTCTGTTTGCAGACCAACATTTCAGCAATATCAGCTAAAAGCTAAAAGTGAGTTGGAGCTCCAAAATATCGTAGCAGCGATAGAACGACGAAAATACTCCATGTATCAACAAAATTCTATTAAATTCACATTATACGATTAATATTATTTGTATTGTGTATGCGTACATGTCACGAATTAAAGGTAAATACAATTAATTACACAATAATAGTCAATCTGATTCCTGTCCATCAAAATGATAGATATATAAATAAATCAATATCAAAGATCTCTGACAGTAAAATTATATTTACTGTGCGTTTTTAGAGCCTCTAATACATATATTTTGTTATATACTAAATTAAATTTTCTAGTGATCACGTTATTACATTAATTAACGATGATATGACGATGACGTTACTATATAATATGCACAAAACTTAAACGATTAGCGATTGAGAAATCTTATTAAAGATCAAATTATAATCGATAAATTAATTTAATGATTGCGAATGTAATTCTTCAGAGATTTTTTATTATATTATACGTAATATAATTTTAGTAGAATTTCTTTTAAAATAGCAAACTTTTAAAATGAACGGAAAATGAGAAATTTTTCAAGCATTTCGAAATATATGCAAAAAATAATAATTATCTTTATGTGCGACTAAATCTCACATAAACTGATTATTATAATTTCTCGTTTACTTAGAAGAAAATACAATTCGCAATAGGTATCCTCCTTGTTTAATTATACATTATAAAATCGGTTTTCCTTAATATAATCAATGCTGCATAATTGCATAGATGAATAATAAAAAGTAAACATCAGATAGAGGCACTGGAAAATATGGTGAGTTGTTAGAACGATCAGATGTGCTGAGAAGATGGAATTTATAAAGAAACGGAAGAAATTATGATAATTACAAATAGTGAAAAAATTGATAATGCCGCAAAAAAAATTTGATATGCCGCATCTTCCATAATTAATAGTTTGCGCAATCGTGAGATATTAAATAAATGATATTGCGTAAAAGAATCGTAATACGTGTTTATTTGCCGAGACCCTCGGATATGCCAAAGAGATTTGAGAGTACATAAAGAAGAACTGGTAAGAACATAAACGGTGAAAAAATTGAGCCATCATGACTGCAATAGCGATGAAAAATAACCGAAATATTCTATGCATTAATATATTTTGTATATTCATAAAATTCATATTTTTTTACTATTAAATTGAATTATGTATGTGTACTAATCATATATATCATGTATAGCTATCCATTTATTTATTTCCGATCTTGCCCTTTATAACTCTCCCCCCCCCCCCGTTTAACTTGCCGTTGTTATAGATATATATTAACAAATATTACTTTTGAGCACTCCCAATGCTACGTTATTTATGGGCCTGTACGTTTACGTTGTAGCTTGCATTTGTATTCATTTGTCTAACAAAGATTGCTGCAAGCTTTTCTCTGCGACTATTCGAGACCACACTTACTTGACGTATATCATGTGAACAAAATAAATCTTTTCAAGTCACAGCAATGTGTGCTGCAGAGAAATAGGCGAACACAAACTTCTCTCAAAATAATTCTTTAACGTTGCCAAAGTAAAAAAGCAAACAGGGTCCAATATTTTTTTTCTAATTTTTCTAGGACTGAGAATCATTCGTCCAATGAATATTTTTATCTAAAATATATATAATAGTTTTGCAAATATTATAAATTAACGAAATATATACGAATGAACAATATATTTGTTTAACTATAAGCATTTCTTTAAATATTATATCTTAGATACCGTAATTTTGATTAATGTATTTAAAAAAAAAAAAAAAAAAAGGATATGCTAATATACTTTTATAACCGGTTTTTTCAAATAATAATGATGAAATTCATATATATATATATATATATATATATATATATAATGAAATCCGCATATATAATCAAGAGAACAGGTTTAAATAGTAAATGCATAGCAAGAAGATGATAGTACACGGTTGGCCTTCTAAAAGGATAAAGCGTGTGTCAGTATAATAAGACATCTGTTTCGCGGAAAAAGCAAGAAAATTGTAATAAGCTTAAACGGTAATATGAAAAAGCAGTGTTTTATAGAAAAATAAAAAAAAGTAAAAAATTAAATTAAGAATACAATAGGTTAAAAATGAAATAGAATGGAGCCTTATAAAAAAAAAGTGATACAAATATCGTAATAAATTTAAGTACAGAAAAGAATAAAAATTAGAAGAAATATTTATTAAGAAAAGGAAAATTTACATATTTATTAAGCTTATTTTTAAAAAAAGTTAAAAAAAAATAGATAATGTTTATGGTTATTTAATCTTATAGTATTTCTAAAGATCATGAAGAATAATCAAATTTTCGGATCGCGAATGAAAGTATTACTTGCTATTTCCCTAATAGTCTCACTAATAATGGGCATCTTGATATTATTGAGAACATTTCATTTTACAACCATATTTCCTGGCGCCATTCATTCAAGCATCGTAAATGTTTGTGAAAGAACTTCCTGTTCGCCGGGCTACAGGAAAGATTTTCGTGGAGAGTGTCGTAAGAAATTATAATGGCAAAGTGATACATGTGAGTAATTATCAATTGAACATTTAAAATTGTAGCTATATAATTGCAGTAAGTAATAGTTTCATCATAACAAAATTATGTTAATTAATGTATCGTAATGTAAATATAAAATTGCAAGAGAGGCAGATATAAACGCATATTGCGCATACATGAATTATTATTTTATTATATTATAAAAACTCATTTTTTTTTTCTATTATCGATTATTAAAGATAAAATTGTTCAATAATTTCAATAATTTTATTTCTTATTCTTAAGTGTACTCTTTTTTAGACCATTTTGTACTGAAAATTTAATTGTAATTTACGTATTTCTATCTCTCTGTTTCTCACTTTGATTATTATTATTTAATCTCATAGTATTTCTAAAAATCGTGAAAAATAATCAAGTTTTTTTAAATTAATAATAATTAATTTTATGTTTACAGATTCGAGAAAATACATTCTTGATCTTGAATATTCAAGAAGTGTCTTATAGAAGCAAGCAAATATAAACTTCTCTTCTTTAATATGTCAACTATTGTCTTATATATTCACCGAATTAATCAATAAATTATATAACTATTTTTTTAATCAAAATTTTCTGAAATCGCTTAATTTTAGTTTTA
Source organism: Polyergus mexicanus (assembly GCF_030449975.1). NCBI lineage: Eukaryota > Metazoa > Arthropoda > Insecta > Hymenoptera > Formicidae > Polyergus > Polyergus mexicanus. The sequence continues at coordinate 2,982,585 of NW_027223327.1, read as the reverse complement.
CTCTCTAAATATGTAAATAATGTTGAATGAAAAAATATTATTACATATAATTGCTGTAATAATCACATTGCGATTATTACAGCAATTATACGTTTACGATCTGTATGTCTATAAAATATATATGATGGGATGATCATATATAATTCTAAATGCGCAAAATCGCATGCGATACGAGATTATTTTTATATCTAACAAGTATAGTAATTTCGCGGAAGCGAATGTTTATGCATTGCGGCTATCTGCTATCGATAAGCAACTTATTTCGTAACAATATTTTCTAACATACATAAACATTGATATAATTGCCACGTACATATAATATAACATCACATTTTTATAATGATCATAATGTTTAAATTTTATAAAAATAATCATGAAAAATTTTGTTTTCGCGAAATTTGATGCTTAAAACTGAGATTATTTGTAAACATCGTATTGAAAACAATGATATTGGCGATCACTGTAATTCTGCCTGGTGCTTATCAGAAAGACAAATCACGTTACAAATGTCTTCTCAACGGGAGATAGTTTTTTTTTTTAAGCTCATCTCTTGGCATATGAAGATTAATACTTGTTGCGTATGTAAATTTCTATTGCAAACATAGTTTCTTAGAAGCGATGGTAGAATCGTTAATAAATCAATTTTATATTAACAACGAAACGCTTACGCAATTGGAAGAATAAAAACATCATTGCTCATGACGGGCAAGTTGCAGGCTTTGTTTTCGTATTGAAACCTAGCAAGCAAACTTGTGAATCAGAAGAAAAAATATTTCGAAAATTTGAAGAAATTAATAAAGAGCAATAAGTAAGGAAAAATTGACAAAAATGGAAAAGAAAAATATCTAAATACTTTTCAGAAGATATTGCAAGTATTTGAGATAATCAGAAAGAATGACGGATTGAGAGATAGTAACAAATAATATTTAAAACGATCTTTCAATCTTCTTATTATTTCTTCAGTTTTGTGATATTGCTAGAAAATGAAATTTCTCGTGAAGATTCTGCTGATATTGGTTTCTACTGTGATTTTATCGAGAGAATGTCAAAAGAATATAGAAGAAACTTGTATATCTATGGTTGCAAAAATAAATTCCAACAAATATCATACCGTTGTACCAAATAGAATTATTTCTTGCCCGAAAGATCAACGGAAATATCATTAATGGAAAATGTCAACAAGTCATTTAGCGTAAGATAATTGTTAAAAGTCTGAGATAAGAGACAAACTTGATCCTACGACCCAATGACCTAAATCAACTCGTAATAGATACAAGCTTGTATTTTTATTCCTATCTAGTTCTATCAATTTTTTTTCATCTTTATGTAATATTTATATAATACATATCTTTATATATAATTCTTTTGTTTGTGTTATTGCATTTATCGTGGATTCCATCTATCTTTCATAAAGACACAATTCTAATATTTTTCCTAGATAATGCATAAAAATTCACATAATTGCTTTGTGAATAATTAAATATTATTAATAGACATAGTTCCTCGTTTCTACGAAACAATTATAAAATTGTTTGCAAGATTGTGTTTTTATGCGCGCATTACACTTATGTAACTGGAAAAATATAAATAAGCCCCGGCAATGAATAGATTGCAAAGTACGTTTATTTGCTAGAATAAAATAATCAAAAACAGTGTGAAAAAAGAGAGTGAAAACTCGGGGAAATCAAAAAAAAAATTGTCAATTCAACGAACAAAATTTCGTGTAAGTGAAATATTGAGATACGAGAAGAATTTAAAAACGAGAATTAAATGAGAGAAAATTGATAAAATTTGAAATAATTTGAAAAGACAATCGAAAAATACGAACAAATATTTATTTCGATCTTTCAGCATTTTTATTATTCTCGAAGCTCTGCGATATTGCTCGAAGATGAAACTTCTCGTGAAGATTCTGTTCATAAGTGTGATATTTGCGGCCAATATAGTTCTACCTGGAGCGTGTCAGAAAAGCACAAAAATATCAATGTTAGGAGTTCCATCTCCAGGAATAGTTGCACCGGATAGAATCGCTTGTCCGCGAGGTCAATGGAAAAATCGTTATGGGCAATGTTGTCAAGTCATACTATTGTCGTTGAAAATATGAAACTCATACAATCATATCTAATGCTAAATTTACAGAATTGTTACGAGCCTATATTTTTAACTCTATCTATCGATACATATTTTCTTCATCCGCATTTAAATGTTTATTTATTCGTTATATTTTGTTCGCGATATAATTCTATCTTTCAAATAGCACATCAAAAGTAATTAATTATTATTTGAATAATTAAGTAATGATTTTTTATAATAATCGTATTTTCGCGCGTTTCTTCAGAAATAATCGTGAGAAAAAGATTTCTTTTTATCTTTTTCTTTCTCGCTACTTTTATGTAATCAAAGAAATATAAATGATAAACTCGCAACGAACAGATCGCAGAGTTCATTTGCTACTTATTAGAAGCGAACAAAGTCATAATCGCGAAAACAGTGAATTCATAAAGAAGCAAAAATTTGACAAAATTAAAAAAAAAATTGATATATAATTAATAAACAAAATTTCGAACAACTAAAGTGTTTAAATAGATAAAAGAAAATTAATAAGATGTGAAATAATCAGAAAGGAAATGATTGAAAAATAGGAACAAGCAATATTCGAGCTTCAATTTTGTTCCCCCCCCCCCCTCCCTGTTCCCTCTCCCCCATCCCACAACACGTTTGTATTATATTATTTAAAGCATCGCGAATTTTGCGGCTTTGTTGAAAAATGAAGTTTCACGTGAATATTTTATTGATAATTGTGATATTGATGGCGATAATACCACCTGAAACTTGTCAAGAGGAAACGTCAATGAAAGAGATATTGACAGACGAAATGTCGACAAATGAAACAGTTTCCTTTTTAAATAATAAAATGATTGGAAAAAAAATTTTCATTTGATGAGCGACACTTGAGTTACTCCGCAATTTTCATGCTGTCAATCTTCTTATAATTAATCCTTTTTTATATCTCTTTTCGTTCAACATTTATTAACAAAAAATTAATTAAGATATTTCTTGAAAAAAGAAAGAAATAAATTTATGTATATATATATATATATACTATAAAATTTGGCAAAATACTATAAATATATAAATTATTAATATTATATATTAATCTTTGATTGTCTCATCAATCAAGTTTATTTGATAGAAAACCTGATTCGAAACATTGGCCAAAGAATATGTTTCCAAACTCTCATGCTTTCGCGATCAATTCTAGAAATCAATTTAACAAGAATAGCATATATGTTCGAAGAGATCGATCGAACATTTGTCTCTCTCTCTCTCGAATAATAAATTGACAAGGTTTCGCTCTTGCTAAAAAAGCGTCGTTATTGAGAATCTCATTTTCAAGGAGGAATGTAAATCTGCTAGAATTTTCTTCTAATCGAATATTTCAACTATTTTCATATTCGCGCGCAAGAAATCTCTATAGTTGGACCAAAGTTCAACGATTTCGAACGACCGCGGGGATAGGAAGAAGAACGATGGGCGATTCCGCGAGCGGATCTACCGGTCGATGAATCTTCGGAAAATTCGCGATAGTTACGACAGTTTGTTGGCGAGCAACTTCCCTACTAATATCGACAAGTTTCGCGTCCGCTGGCGAGCTGGTAACTTTAGTGTAACTTTCACAGCGTCCACCCACTCACTTGTTGCCACCCCCTTGTATACGCGCGGGTGCAAGAGAGCGCGAACGGACGGGCTATCATTAGAGCAGCTACATAATACGACCACTATGTGGTCGCACGATATGCGCCTTTTGTGCATGCTCTCTACTCTTGCCGCGTTCAGTTTCGCCGATTCTCAAAGGCAAACATGATCATGAACTTCTCGCGCACACTCCGCTATCACGGAATGACATAACTCTACTGCCGTGTAAACGTCCGATGTGAGTAACCATGACTTTAAATGCCTCTATTTCTCTGCTTATATTAACTATTTGCACATGCGTGTGCGTAGTTTCAAAACTTTTAATGTTCTATTAATTTAATCAATTGTATTTATATAAATTACATTTATATATATTATAAATATATAATATATATAACTATAAATATAAAATATAATAAAATTATATATTTTATATATGGTATGTATATATCATGGATTTTATAAATCTCGGAATAAAAATAAATAAGTAGTTTGTAAAAATATAATATTTTTTGAAATAAAAATAAATATAAGATATACATAAAATATTATATATACTCATCATAAATAAACGAATGATTATCGATGTCATGCGCAAATATATAAAGTGCAAGGAGTAATATATTTTTTGAATAATAACATTTTTTACTCATGGTTTTTAATTATTATTATTAACCATAATATTCTTTTTTAGTTGTATGTATCGATGTGATTTTTTTGTAAAGACTAATAATAATTATTTTTGGCAATTCTAAGATCTTGTATATAGAGTTGATATAGCATATTTGCCGTTAATAAAATTAATATCGCTCTTGGAAATTTAAAATGTGATTGATTACAAATTCAATTTATCATAATAATAATTATTATAATTTCGCCTTATATATTTGAAAATAAAGAATTTTTCGATATTGAACGCACAGACGATACGAATGTAAGACGCTTTTCTTCAGAAAGCAGGCTTTTCCACGAGAAAAGAAAGAGAGATATAATAAGCTTCTTTACTTCTTTAGCAACTATAAGTACAATACTTCGTGAGCTTCATCGGAATAATAAATATAATAACAAACAGATTTGATGAAAAAATATTGTTGCACGATTGAGTGAACAAAATATTTATGTGATAAATATAGTGAAAAAGTATCAGTAGATAAAGAAATTTCCATGTGTCTCTATTTTCTTTTTCTATCCATAACAATTTTCATCGTGAAAAATTATCTTTAATTGACGCTTCCTCGTTGAATGTTACAAATGTTCCCTTATATTAAATTATACATTATCGTATGCTTATTGACTGATATTCAATGATCATGAAATAATTAATATAAAATTTATATAAAAAATACGTTAATTTACATTATCGATTCCGAGAGAAAATCTATTAAGAAGGTCACTTGAATAATAGTTTTTGAAGAAACAATGTTTTTTAAAAGGCATTTTTCAGGAGAATATCGTGATTAAAAAAAATCGTGATAAAAAAAAACTGTCAAGTTAGTCAATATATAATTAGTTAAGGACAACCCTTATCGTGCAATCCCTCTCGAGAACTTATTACATTTAAAATAACGTGTCAGATTTTCTTCATTTATCCAATTTTTTTTCTTTCCTTTTTAAATTCATTAACGAAAACGACCTCGCCATTATAAAGCACGCTCAGAAAATGATATCTTTGTAATTTTTGTGGTAAAGTGGAGCATCTCGAACAATGTAACTGGATATTATCCGATTTTAAAATTAACAGCGTCATTAAAAAAATTCACTGTGTGCATATATATATGCACGGTCCTTGATATATTGTTTTTCTCTTTTTATATCTACGGCGATACTGGTGTTTCATTACGCAGGCGGCGCCAATCTACTGATCAAATTTACGTCAGAATTACGATCAAATTGACATTGGACCTATAAAACGGACGGTTATAAATGGTGCGAGAAATGCAATAACAATCGAAAGAATTGCGACACTTTAATAATTAAGCTGCACGTAATTACTTCGAAAGAAAAAAGAAATTCGGAATATAAATTCTCATATTATCGAATTAGAGGAGGGAAATGTTAATTAGCGTTATTATAATTAATTACTTCCTTCATTATAGAATATAATTTAAAAGTTTGTACTGTTAAATGAATCCTGGAAATTATGTCAGTCTTTTCTATCTCGAGCTGCAAAAAAATTGCTAATAAAAGAGTCCGGTCTTAAATTTTCATGAAAAATACGATTCAGTGAAAATAATACGTTATCTAGAATCTTCAATGTTCTCAAACATTTTGACAATTGGATTTTCAAATCTTCGGAATTCTTTGAAGTTTCTATTCTAAGATTCTTATGCATACCGCGGAGGATTTTTCCATTCACGGGCCCTTAGATTCAAATCTCGAAACGGAAATGATAGTACGACGAAAATTCTTAATTCGCGAGTGACAATGCGTTTATAATGATGAGTGACACTAACTAATTATGCAGCGCTCTCACGAATTCTTTTATGTCCTACTTTTTTTTTTCTATATGAAAAGAATAGAGATTGATGGATCACCGTACCATTTCGACAATAGAGCTGACAATACAATCCGATTGATGGAAATTTGAAATTATTCGTTACATTTTATGATACGTATATATCACGTAAATCCACATTCTCATACGAATATATTAGAGATTATTAGAGCGATATTTAATATAAAATATTAAATCATTGGAAATCTTTTGTTTTACTCTTCGATTCGTAAACAGAATGGATAACGATATTTTATATAATCAAAATTTGAAACATTTACTTATACATTTGAAAGGATTGAATAAACTATTAAAAAATGCAGACAATATGAGGTGTAAAAAAATCATGACGTCTCTCTGATTCATTAATTAAGTAAGTCATGCGCAATTAACGACGCAAAGGGAGGATCCGCACTTACTTGAAGAAATAGGTGTCGTTGACGTATCCGAAGAAGGGTACAGTATAGGTCAGCATCCAGATATTACCACCTCCGCAGTCGTAATACGGTTTCGACCACCTGCCATCCTCGTATTTCACTGTCAAGATTTCGTCCTCCTCCCTTTCCGTGTGCACGCTTTCGTTCAACGTATAGGTGTGGAATCCTGGAACAGAGAAACCATTAAATAGGTCGAGTCTATTCCTTCCCGAAATTCAATTAAAGGATCCGTATGCTATAATGGCAATCTAATTACTATACTTGATTAATTAATTTTTAATTCAACACACGAGAATTAATATGTATATTGATACTCATTGCTGTATAAATTAATTGATACGTTATTAGTACGTTATCAAAAGTTAATTGCGACACATTAAATCAAAAATTAATCGCACTGTCGATATTGAAATTGTTTCAGTGTGTTTTGATTGTCCACATGCTTTATGCGTATCATTTATTATCCATTGACTTTCAATGAATCAATTATTATTTTTACAAGAATTTTATAATAATTATTTATTTAAATTATGCAGTTCAAATATAAATATATCATTTACACGATTGTCTAATTTATTATTAATTGTCTAATTAATTATTATTATATTTACTATGAATTATTGATAAAATTTCTCGCGGAGATGCTTTACAAAATTAAACATGAAAGCTATATATATATATTTCGCTTTTACTCAAAATATCTTCTGAATTAATTCTCTCAAAAGAAACTATACTTCCTTTATTCCTACTTCTGCGATCATTCATTGAGACAACATTTCCCGAAGTTAATCTCCGAGGACTTAGACATTCAGACTCCACAAATCCACTGTGTAAGGCTCCGAGTAAGATTCTGGTAATTCAAAGATCTAACAATAGGAGTCGAGACTCCGAGACACGTAACTTTATCCAACTGCAGTATGTGCACGTGCACACACCGTAGAGAGATATTAGGGACTATAGGGTATAAATATATATATATACAGGAGACGACGAAAGAAAAAGAGAGAGAGAGAGAGAGAGAGAGAGAGAGGTGCCGCGAGAAATCGTCTCCAAGTCCCGAGCAGATAAAGAAAACGAGCTTCGTCGTATCTGTTTTTCCGTCGACTTGCTACTACTCGCCTTTCCGCCTTTCCTTCCCTCCGGTCACGGCAACGTGTTTCCACCCCGTGCGAAGAAGTTGCTGAGTTTTATCGAGCATGATCTCCGCTTAAATGTGAGAAACGTTACTTTTCCAATCCACCTTGTATCGTACCGTGGGATGATAATCAATGTCGTTTGTAGCGTCGTTCTCCTTCTATATAATACATACGTATAACATACCGTATGTATATATTATAATACACCAGCCGGAAGCATACTTTTCACCCCGCTGGTATTTCGCATGCTAGTCGTAAATAAATTTTTTTTCTTCCTCTTTCTTTATCTTTCCCCCGAGATATTTTTGCAACATCACGTATTCCCGCGGACGTGCCCCGAAGCATCTCATATGAAATTAGATTAGAAAACAACGGAACACACTCGCTATCGCGGCAAAGACTACGAAATTATACGCAGTCTCGTAAATAATAATTAGGGCGATTTGTGCAAATAATAAAGCCGCCGTATATAATTAAGGATAGAAATTAAGAGTTGCCACTCAAAATAAATGAATTTATTCATACGTTTTTAAATTATAATTTGCCGCCAAGTATAAATTGATAAAAGCTAGTTACCGTAATTATATAATTACTCGAACTAACCGATGCTTTGTTTATATTTTTTACATGTATTTAATACAATCATACATTAACTTCTTTGTACAGAAAATGTTGTTTCCGCCGCAGTTAATAAGAATGGAGAAAGAAATAAGAGAAATATTATTTACGATATAAAGCAGGTGTACTGCACAGCTTTTCTCATATATATATATATATATATATATTTGACTTAACGCAATTGTTCATCTTTTATCTAACTCGACTATTCACGTTTATAGGACACCTGCATTTTATGACCCGCATGTGCTACACCCAAAGCAAGATAAAGATATACGACCGAGAGGCGCGTGTTTTCAAAATTAAAATATCGCAAAAATATGATAAAATATATCGCTCGGAAAAGCATAAAATAAAAATGTAAAACGACGCGCGAACATTTATACAATATATCATCTTTGTCTCTAGCAATAAATAAATTATCTCGTAATAAATCAATAAGCAAGTTTCTCACCGAGATAACCGCATTTTATACAGGAGGCAATCCCGACGGAGGCGCCCTTAATTAAAACCTTAACCGAATCGCGTTTATTCTCGATCGGAAAAATCGGAAAACCGACCTGATACGGCGCCAAGTCGTAACGCGTGCTCTCTTTTTTGCTCAGCTCATTTCTCGTCCCCTTACTTCTCATTTCTTCCCTGTCCTGCCTGCAAGCTCGAGAAATCCTGGTCTGATTTATCCGACAGTAATTCCTCTTTTAACATAGATCCTCCCGAAACCTGTTTAGGAAATCTGTATGTTTATTAATCGCCGTCACGACATTGGCAGTCGAGGTCATTTGAATTGTTAAATATTCCTGTTTTAATCATTTAAATTAGTTTTCCATGACAATACAAAAATTGATTTTTACTTATGTTAGAGAATTTTATTTCAGATAATTAAAATATTTTCTGACAAAGACATCCCCTTCGTAGACACGAATTTTTCTTCATTTAATTTTGATAGATTACACAAATATAACAATATGTGAAAATTTAGAAAATTAAATTTGATTTTAATTAAATTCGTGTCAATGTACAATCTCGAAGAAATTATAGAAATTAAATAATATATAAAAATATTAATGAAAATTTAAAGTCTAACTTTTTGATGATTAGAAAGGGTTCAAAGAAAATCGGTAAAAGTCGCGAAGGGCAAAGAGAGAAAAACACCAAAAGATTTATTGACGCAGAAAAATATTCAATTTGATTTCAGGTCAGCTCCAATGTACCATTAAAGTTGGCAAAGACGGGCAAGGATGGGAAAAGCAGAGAAGGAAAGCATCTTTTGAAAGACCAACTGGAGAAAGAGAGAATTAAATTAATAAAATTCTTTTACCAGTGTATGTTACGACGGTAGATCGACTCATTTACTTCATTTTTTCTATTGTATATCTTTTTACAAAGCGTTTGCGCAATTCTTTATACCCGCAGTTCATTTCGTAAGATGCGAGAGATCTATCTCATAACATTTTCTTTCAATATCTTGAAAGATATTGGCAAAAAATACGTAATCTTCGTATAAAGTATATTATCGATTTTTTGACATATGTTCTGCTATCCTTTATTATCTTTCTTCCTTTAAATTTCGAATCTTTAGCTTGACACATCCACGTCTTTATGTTTCTGAAGTTAGATACCAAGATAACTTTTAAAATATTTACGAATTCTTAAATCCCTTGAGCATGAAAGATTTTTGAAATATTTTTCGCAAGTTTAAATTTCTAGAATTTTATATTTTCGATTTATTTTTGAATTTAAAATTCTTGAACTTGCCACGATATTTAACGTTCTGTAAATTTTGTGATCACTTCAATTTTCAGACGATATATTTAAGACCAGTGACTAAATGTTACAGAAGATAAAAAAATAGAGATAAAAGAGTTTCAGTTAAGCAAATAGTCTTTAAATTGCTTCGAGAAATATTGAGCGACAAAAATGAGTGTTTCAACTTTTCCGACAATCTTATAACTTGAACATTTATTTCGCTCGAGCCATTCGTCTTGGCTATAGCAATAATAATTCGTTATCGACATGAAGAACTTTAATAACGATATTTGATTCGCGGACTAAAACTTTCGAGAAACTGTCAGGTAAGCACTCGAATAACGCTTAAAACTTCCTTATTGAAATCTTACTTTGTTATTGTTGAAGCTCTGTTATATATACAGGCTGTCCCCAATTTAAATGGCAAAGCTTCAAAAGCGTGTAGGGGACCGAGAAACTACGGCAAGAAGTCCTTTAGAGGTTTGCTCGTTTTTGCTCCATTTTAGAAAAAATCGCAAAAATTCAATCTCTCTTTCTTGGCTACCCCGATCATCTGATATGACACCCATGGACCTCTTCGTATGGGAAACCTTGAAGTAGGAAGTTTATTCCATGCCAATCAATTCAAGAGAGCAATTAAGAGACCGAATCAAAGATGCAGTGCACCAAATATCACTAGAACAATGTCTGGCTGCAATTAATGAGATCAGTGCTAGATGTGATGCTTGCATTGCTACAAGAGGACAACATTTTGAACAATATCTGCGTTAAATAGATGATAACATAAATAAATAAATAAATAAACGAAAAATTGTTTAGTTTCTTTTTTTGTGATTTTCTCCAAAATGGAGCAAAAACGAGCAAACCTCTAAAGGACTTTCTGTCCTAGCTTTTCGATCCCCTACACGCTCCTGAAGTTTTGCCATTTAAATTACAAGGACACCTCGTATATTGCTTTTATATCTTTAATAATAATATATACATGGTAACACATTTACAGTTTCATTTTATTAATAATGTTATTAACGTAAATATTGCTATTAATATGACATTTGCCAACTGTCCTTCTATTAACATGTAATGGTACGTCACATTATACATTTATTATGGTTTCAGCGAAAATGCTTATTTTACATGTCGCACACGTACGGGCGTGGTACGTGCGTATAAATTATTATGTTCGAAAATATGAAACAAAGAACATTCTGTGACATTCGCGAAATATGAATTGTAACATTACATCGCATGCGTATCGAATACTAATAAATTATAACATGGAACACATTATATGTATGTACGAAATTTTTATCCGACCGATAACGCTGGATTTATCGAAGATACTTGACTTGGTATATTTGACACTTCAGTACAATAGTTTAGAACACTCGCTCTAATCGGTAGCGATTAAACCGCATTCCTTTTACGTTACAAAAAGGTTGCGGAGCAGGTCTCTTTAAAAGAACCGGAGCTCTCTCGTCTCTCATCGTCGAACGTTGCTCGTCCAAGCGTCATCCATTGTTACGTTATCGAGCGCTTTTCGCGAGCTTTCATCCGCATTACAAAACTACGAAACGCGACAAGAAATCCGCGATAGAATCGCTATACATACCGATGGATATCCGTTACGAGAATATTTGAGATCTGTCAAGAAATCTTTCGTATCCCAAGGTAGTTTTTACGGGCAGTTCGTGGATTGCGATGGTGATTCTAACAAATTAATTAGGACAATTTCTGCGATAAAGATTTTACCGAAAGCTAGATGAGAAAGATATCCGGGAAACTTGCGTGTAAAATATTCACGGAGATTCGATGTATTTGTAAGTATACTTCAATTACTCGTTTAAATGCGGCCTCTTTTATGCATTCATTATAATTTAGAAAAATTATTTAATGTACTCTCCTCATCCTTTATATAAAAATTTAGATATTTCAATATCCTTAAATGAACTCTACAAACTTTTACGGTGGATACGATGCAATGATTGTAAAGCAAGCTGTAAAAGCTAATGGCTCGTGCAATAGTTCTAACATGGTGCATTTAACGTTGAAAATATATGATTATGGTTTATTTGTTTTACATGAAAATCATAATCTATGTAATAAAGGGACTTAGACGATCTCATTTAATTAAATGTACAGAGAAAAGTGGAGAGAAAGAGAGAACCAAGGAACGGTATCGTCTTTTGTACAATAAGATGGAATAAAATGAGAAGAAGAAAATGAGAGAAGCAAACAAGTTTATACATATCATGAAATTGCAAGAAACTTTTGCCGCTAAAAGTTCCCATCATACTTGAGAAAAATCCCAGTAAACACGCAGGGCTCATTTCCGTAACAATTATATAATATTCTATATGTATATATTACAGATCATTAAAATGAAACTATAACGTATCAGTTATATCAATAACATAATAAATCTATAATTGTTGCATAGAATTGTTATGTAATTTTGTCGTTACTTTGTTATGTAACATTTTTACAGTTTTGTGAACGTTAATGTGCATACTCTAAAAGTTTCGTAAATGCTACGTAACTCTAACGACGTAAATGTAACGTTATAATAAATACGTAACATTTATACAGTTTTGTGAACGTTAATGTGCATACTCTAAAAGTTTCGTAAATGCTACGTAACTCTAACGACGTAATTGTAACGTTATAATAAATACGTAACATTTATGTATTTTTGTGAACGTAAATGTGCATACTCTAAAAGTTTCGTAAATGCTACGTAACTCTAACGACGTAATTGTAACGTTATAATAAATACGTAACATTTATGTATTTTGGTGAAATGTAAATGTGTATACTCTAAAAGTTTTATAAATGCTACGTAACTCTAATGACATAATTGAAACGTTATGTTAAATACGTACCAATTATGTATTTTGGTGAATGTAAATGTGTACACTCTAAAAACTTCATAAATGCTACATAACTCTAACGACATAAGTGTATCGTTATGTTAAACATGTAACATTAACATTATTTTATTGATGTCAATGTATACATTTTTGTTAAAACCTTGTAAAAAGAATTCGTAAAAGGAAGAGAATTATGCAGAAACAAGAAAATGAAAGATTTTGAGAGAGGAAAGTTGCGATATATTTATTTATAATTTAAAAGCGGTAACAATATATCAATCATGCCTTTTTTAGAGAAGAACTACAACATCACAAACGCGTGCTCCGTGCACACCATATACATTTATTGTGTGTGTACCACATTTGATTTTTTTTGTGTGTATACAGGGTGATTCAAAACAACTTTTAGTTCTTAAAATGTCGTATTCTTGAATTAATTCTAAGACGATTTTTCCTTTATCAAAATTTTATCCGAAGCTTAGTTGTTAAATTATAATATATGTACACACACACACACACACACACACATATGTAATACACAGACACACACGCACACGATAAATGCGTGTGGCGCACGCAAAGCGCACACTTGTAATGTCTAGTAATAACAAAATTTCCATATCGTATTACACATAAAAAAATATATACCATTGTTGACATTTTTGAGTGTTCTGAAAAGATGATAAATGCATATAATATCATTGAGAAAAACGTATTTGAAACATATTTTCTTAATATAGAGTTATAAATGTGGAAAATAAAATTATATATTAAAAAAAAAATTTTAAAATATGCACCAGATATCTTTTTTTGAATGATATATGTATACTATTTTTCTGTTATGTAACATTTATGAAATTTTTATAGTATACACATTTACATTTATCAAAATACATAATTGTTACGTATTTAACATAACATTTCAATTATATCATTAGAGTTACGTAACATGTATGAAACTTTTAGAGTATATACATTTACATTCACCAAAATACATAAATGTTATGTATATTTAACATAACGTGTCAATTATGTCGTTAAAATTACGTGGCATTCACGAAACTTTTAGAGTATACACATTTATGTTCACCAAATTGCATAAATGTTACATAATAGAGTAACGACAAAATGACATAACATTTCTATGTAACAATTATAGATTCATTACGTTATTGACATAACTGATACGTCATAGTTTTGTTTTGTTCATTTATAACATATAGAATATTATGTAATTATTAAGTAAATATACGTTTACTGAAATTTTTTACTTATGTTCTTTGTGCAAGACGCATAATTAGTAAATTTTTCTCTACATTATGCATCTGTGTAAGTTATGTGAACATGCCCTAGGGGGTAAGTCTGTGATTGGCTTATTGTTAGTCGTATTAAGTATACGTGCAAGCATAGACATAGTCGCTGCTACTTGCGAGCGAGAGAGAACGCAAGGAGCACGGAACAGAGTATGTCCTTTTCTACGTGTATCTTTACCCCCACTCCTTAAATAAAGGCAAACGCTCGGTCTAGATATACTATGTCTATGCGTGCAAGGCTGCGTTCGGAAACATCACTCGTGTGCACACGAGTGTCGTTCTATCTTTGTTATGTACCAAAAGTTAAACAAAGATAGAACGTCGCTCGTGTGCACACGGGTAATGTTTCCGAACGCAGCTCTAGTGCGCAATCATCGTACAAAGCATCCCAAGCTTCTGCGCGCTAGGCTTTACTTTTCAATATGACCAAATCTACGAAAACAGTAGTTGTGCGTGTGAAAAAATTGTGTTGAAAGTGTGAACAGTATCGAGATATTGGTAAGTATGAAATAAATATTAACTTAATAATTAATGCCAACAAATGATAATTGTTGTCTTGTGGTAAAAAAGCTATGCTAAAGATTGAATTCCTCTTGTGCAGTGAACAAAAGATACATCGCGTACCACGTGAAAACTGAAAACCACGTGCGCCTAACAAAGGACAAAGGACCTCGTGCCGGCGAAAGATACACCTAGTTTTGCCTCATTATTTTTATATTTTGGCATTTTTATAGTAAGTACGATTTATTTTATGCAACATTATTTTTCCCATGTTTTTTTTACAATATTTGTTGCACGGTCATATAATGAGAAAAACAAGAAATCTCTTATTTGCACTACTTTTTGAATCAGAAGCTTGAATATTTCGAGTGTAAAGTTACATCATTTCTTAATTATAGATTTTTTATTTTTTATTGCATTGCGGCATACTAAATTCCGGTTTATAATTTTTTTATAATGATCGTAATGGTAATTCCAATGATAAATGATATCAATTATGAAATATAGCTTTTATATTGTTGAACAAGATATCTGCATTAGAAAAAACTGTAGATATATTTTTTCGAATACTTCATATATTTTGAAAGTTTATTATTGACTGTTTTCATAATAATTTTTTGCAAATGAAATAGAATCTTATAATTAATAAATATTTTCTATGCATGAGTCTTAATTTTTCAATTTGGTATTTGATCGTGAATTAATTTGATGTAAACTGATTTTTATTCAAGTATAAAATATTTAAACATGATAGCATTAATTATTACAAGTCATTACATAATGAAGTTATAGGTCTTAAAAAATTGTAAATATTATGCGTGCAATATGCTTATATAATTACTTTAATTTATAATTTATAGTTTATAATAACATGCAACGTAACAAAAAAAATTATTCGTGTTTAATTAATTACAACACTAAAATACATTACAAAAATATTTCCGTTAAAAGACATTAAAAAATTATGTAGGTTGTTTCACCATAATTGTGAGAAATCAAATTTTTCATATATAAATGAAATACTATTTAAGAAACATAGATTGCATTTTTTCTGAAATTTTCTATTAGCGTCCTTAAAATATTACATAAATTATATTTTAATTATTGAATTAGTTTGTTTCGATAAAAAACTGCGAATGTCTTAAAACATTTTTTATTTGTCAAAATATTTTTAATTCTCCATATAAGCTTCCTATATATTGTTTCAGTGAAAAAGGAAAATATAATATAAACAATAATATCAGGCAAACCCAAACCTATATTCGTATACATAATCGCAATTCATCTATTTCCTATTGCTTTATAAAATTATATTATGTCCAAATCAAAATTAAGACTAGACATTAATTCTTTAACGCCAAGGCAGCGGCGACGTATTTTCTTAAAAAAATTTCGTAATATCTGCCAAATGACTATTAATTCAAATTTGGAAATTCAAAATAATATCGTAAGTTTATCGAATGGGCCAGGTAACATCGAACAATTACCTCAGCAGCAAAATGTACTAAAAGAAATTGATATCGATTATTCCAATGTAATGAACACTCATAAGTGTACAGAAAATAATCATGATTTAGTTTCTGAACATTCGGAAATTAGTATTGATAAAAATAGTCTTCAGTTAAGTATTTCAAGTGATAAATTTTCTAAAACAGAATTTTGTAAAACAGAACTTATTAACGACATCCGATTATGGGCTATTGAAAATCGTGTCAGTCATTCTGCTATTAGTAGTTTACTGAAAATTCTAGTAAAATACGGCCATAATGTTCCGATTGATGCTCGAACTCTATTTCAAACGCCCAAACAAGTAGACATTATTGAAATGACACCAGGAAAATATTATCATGCAGGTTTAGATGATAGTTTGAAAAAATCTATTCGTAAGCATTATTGTCGAAATAATTTACCATCTCAGATAAATATTAATGTGAATATAGATGGTCTTCCTTTAACAAAATCTTCTGGGAGTCAATTTTGGCCTATTTTAGGTAGTATAGTTGCAGATATTTACACCGAACCGTTTATAATTGGTGTTTATCATGGTTTTGAAAAGCCAAAATGTTGCAATACTTTTTTGAAATATTTTAAGGATGATTGTTTAGAAATTTTCCGAACTGGCATTGTAGAATACGGCAAAAAAATAACTGTGAAATTGAACGTATTTATCTGCGATGCTCCTGCAAAATCGTTTATCAAGGGAACTAAAGGACATAATGCGTATTTTGGATGCGGTAATTGTATTCAAGAGGGAGATTACATAGAAAATCGAGTAACGTACCCAGAAATTAATGCAATGTTAAGATCAGATGAATCTTTTAAATTAAGAAAACAAGAAGAACACCATAAAATCACTTCAAATCTTGAAGATTTAAACATTGGAATGGTTACTCAATTTCCTTTAGACTACATGCATCTCGTACTATTAGGAGTAATGAAAAAATTGTTGCAGTTTTGGATTAAAGGTAAACATAATGTTCGTATGGTTGCAACTCAGATAACTCTTGCTTCAACTTCTTTATTATCTATGTCATTATTCCTACCTAAGGAATTTGCTAGAAAGCCAAGGAAATTAGATGAGGTTGATCGCTTTAAAGCCACCGAATTAAGACAATTATTATTATATACTGGGCCAATAATCTTTTTTAAAAAATTATCACGTGATAAATATGTTCATTTTTTGAGTCTGAGCATAGCAATTCGAATTTTATGTAGCAAAGAATATTGCGTACAACTGCTTGATTATGCACACAGTTTATTATTGTATTTTGTTGAAAATTATTGCACATTATATGGTCGTCAATATTTATCATATAACGTTCATAATTTAATTCATTTGTGTTATTATGTAAAATTATGGGGAGTGTTAAATAAATTTAGTGCGTTTAAGTTCGAAAATTACATGCAAAAAATTAAATCAAGAATTAGATCTTCGAGTCGGCCATTAGAACAATTAGTCAATCGTTGTAAAGAAGAAGATAATTTTAATATAACAAATGTAGAAAAGAATTATCCAATACCAAAAGTACGTATTATAAATGGCAAAAAGATAATAAAATCAGTTCAATGTAAAGGTTTCTATCTAAGTACAAGAACTGCTGATAATTGTTGTCTTTTGTTAGATGGTACAACGATTTCACTTACGACAATTTATTTTAAAAATAAACAGATTTACATTATTGGCAAAAAGTATTTAAATATTAAATCATTTTTTCGCATTCCATGCAACTCTTTAAATATCGGAATTAAAAAAATTAACGAGTCACAGTATGAGTTAATTACTATTCCATTGTCTGATATTAAATTAAAATGTGTAAAACTGCCTTTATGTGACGAAGAAGCTGTGATCTTGCCTTTACTGCACCAACAAGATATATGTTTATGGCGAGTACTCATATTGATAGAATATATAATTGAAAACAATATTAAATTAATTAACAAGTTTTACTTTTTTACAGATTATTAATAATGGTAAAAAATTTCGCTGTCGTAACTTTTCCAAGCGATGGGAATAATGAAGAAGAGATCGTATCAGAAGTTCCATCTTTATGGCTTTCTTCCAATTTAACAGAATGCTGATGGCCATCGGTAAAAAATATAAACATGTTTATTGTGAAACAAACTCCACCTGTTACTAATAATCCTAAATGGACACTTTATCCTATCAAATTTCATGGATATTATGGTAATTTATATTTTACTTCAGAATTTATGTAATTATTTTTTTAATATTTTAAAAAAATAATGTAATTTGTAAATTACGGTTTTGTCCTAATCAAGATTCATTAGATGAGGCTAGACAAAGAGCAACGAATTATTCTTCAAGCGATGAAAATAATACAAATCAAATAAAGAAGTCATGCACAAAACGGTCACTAAATACAGTTTATGATAATGAATCTGAATCTGATTCTGATGACTCACGTTCAATTATACCAAATCCACCATCAATCCACAATGTCTCACAATCAGCCAAAAATATTCAATCAATCTCAAATATTTTGGATTCAACAATTATTAATAATATTGATATGGAAATTCTTGATGGAACTATAGTACCTCACAAAAGTAATTTTTATTTTAATTCTTTTATTCCATTTTTATTATCTCTATAATAAAACGGTTTTTTTTTAAATTATAGTTATTGTTTATTATGAGTAATCTAATACTTTTTTAATATTTCTAGATATGCAGGATGTATATACGTTAGTGTCAGAAATGTCAGATAAAATGGAAGGTTTTGTATTTACTTTTTATCTTATAATTTTATTAATATCTCTTTATGGCATTGTTTACTCAATATTATTAATTTTTTAGATAATTTTGAAAAAATATGTACAGCTATAACTACAATTTCATTAGACATACAAACTATAGATATTCGTTTAAAAAACATAGAAACACAACATAACCAACATAAGTCTAAAGACTCTGCCAGGGATACATCAAATATACAAAAATCTTTTCCGTTTAAGAGTATAAATGAAATAATAGCTTTTGAAAAGAATTTATCAGAAAATGCAGATGAGTACAACAAATTTGTAAGTTTAATTAAGTTATTTAAATGCAAATTTTATTTAAATAGAATAATGTAAATTATATTATTGGTATGTTTTATTTCTAAAGATGCTGTATATATCTCGCATAGGCGGAGGGTCCGCTAAAGAAAATTTAATTCGTATATATCGAACTTTATTTTCTAATGAAGTTGCCAAGGTATCATCCTGGAAAGGACTACGTAATCATTTTAAAATAAGTAGTTTAAAGTTTATATTGACGGGAATACAAGGTAAAATATATTTTTATATTTATAAATAAATTTATAAAATATGCAATTTAATTTAATGTAAAATTTTTTTAATAATTCAGCAACAATTTTGGCTCAACATCAATTCACAAACAAAGAGTTTGAAGACATCACGAAAGAATGGTTTCGCCAAGGTGGTCAAAGGCTTAGCAGACAACAAAAAGACTCTGAAGAAGCAAATCCGCAAGTTATTTAAATGTCTCAAAAGCTTATTATTTTTTCATTATAATCTTTTTTCTTATTAGTCTATGAGCTTTCGGCTTATGATCTTTTTTTTATTGGCCTAGAGTCTTAATTAACATAAGAAATATTTTTTTTAACTAATGTTTTTTTTATATTGAATGATTTTAACACTAAACCTACCACGACTGGTTAAACAATCGGTCAAAACGTTATCAAAGTTTAAAAATTTCTGCATTTGGTATAAATAAGTTGTCGGTAGATTTAGTGTTAAATACTTAAGTTTTTAAATTTTTATGTTCTAAAATCTAAAATCATAGTCTGCACTCTTTTCATTTTGAGTTCTCAACGTCATTATTTGAGTTAAATACTTCTTTTAGGAGAATTAGTAGAATTAAAGTATGCATTATGTTGATACATTTAATAGTTTATCTAACAATCTTTTTAATTACAAAAAGTATAATTGCTTTATTGTTTTTCTTTCAAATGAAAATCGAATTGCGTTTCCATTTTTGTTTAAATTAGATTTATTCTAACGGTACACACTTATATTATTAACAAATGTGTTATAATTAACGAATCATACATGAATCTCAAAGATTTTGACAAGTGTGTTTATGAAAAGTTTATGGATGTAAAAATTATAGTTTTCATGTGGGGAGAAGCCTAAAAAACTCATTTCTTATTGATGTATAGCGTTAAAACAAAAAATAATATCGCGAATACTCGAGTGTACCGTGAAGTTTAAATTTATCATATTAATTACTATTATAATAAATTTATAATTTATAATATTTCTAAATTTAATTAATTTATAATATTATTAATTGTTATTAGTGTACTATATTTTGCAACAAAATTAGGAAATTATTGTACTTCGGCGTAAAAAGGCGTAGAAAGGATGAAATTCAAATTGATATACTTTTCGAAAAAATTATCACAGAATGATATTTAAAACAGATTTTAAAGCTAGAAAACATAACTTTCCAATGCTCTAACGGAGATTTTTCTAACGATTTTTCTTATACAGATTTTATTACAAGTGGTGCTACTTTAAAATGAGCTTTGTAATTGTAGAAAAAAACTTCAACTTTAATAGGCGAGTACGTAGAGAACAATTTTTTCATCAATTCTATTAATTGTAATAAAACTTAACATTTTCTCTTTAAAATGCTTTTTTTAAACAGTTCTACGACCATATGACATTTTTTTTGCAAAAATACGTGAATTTGATTCTTTTTAATTTTGTGATTCTAATTGTTTGCAAAGTATATTAATTAATACAATATAAGTGCAATTTGTTATTTAAGTTTGAAATTATTATTAGCTATTAGTATATTTAAAGTTTTCTCTTAAAAAAAATATCTAAAATTATGTAATATAATTTAAATTATCATTATAATTGTAATTTGAAACAAAAATTAATTTTATAAATATTAATAATATTTGTTAAAAGATTTATTCATAAATTTGTTACAAGATTCATTTATTTAACAATTTAGCATATGTGGAAATAAAGAGTTGTTCAAGAAATCAAGTTTTTATTGTTATATATATCCATATCTTTATATATACACGATTTTCTAAACATAAATAATATAAGTTAATTCTCTTAATTTTAATAAAAAAACAACCATTAGTAATTTTATCCAATCAATAATTTTGCGCTGTATATTCAACTATAGCAGAATAGTTTCTTCATTTTAATCATTGATAAATATATATGTATTATTAATATATATATTTATCAATGATTAGACTGAAAAAAGACTATTCTATTATAGTTACTTAATTTCATGTCTAAATTTTAGATATTTGTTATTTGTTATTATCATTTTGTTACATATTATATACAGCATAGTGTTGCTGTATATAATACGTGACATTTTGATCTAAATGTTACCTGTAAATTACATAATGGTTACTAGAACAGATAATATGTGTTCTGTAAATAATATATAAATATTACAGAACAGTATGTACTAAATTCTATTATAATGACGTAATTTTATATCTAAATTTTATGTATCTATTACGTATTATATACAGGCATAATGTTGCTGATATTTTCATCTAAACATCATTTAAAAGTTGACATAATCGTTACCATATCTGTTCTCTCAATGTTACAGAACAGTGTTTACTATGTTCTGTTACAGTTACGTAATTTATATATATAAATTTTATGTATCTATTACGTTTTAAAAGTTGACATAATGGTTACCATATCTGTTCTGTCAATGTTATGTAAATGTTACAGAACAGTGTTTACTATGTTCTGTTATAGTTATGTAATTTCATATATAAATTTTATGTATCTATTACATTTTAATTTCATGTATCTATTATGTTTGATATACAAGAATAATGTTGCTGACATTTCCATCTAAACGTTACTTAATCGTGGACATAACGGTTACCACAACAGCGAACAGCTGTTTTGTAAATGTTCTGTAAAAGTTACAAAACAGTGTTTATTGGGATATTTATTTCTTATAAATAATCATTGTTTATATATATAGAAATATATAAAGGGATCTTTTGACGCGATGTAATTCCTTATATCAAGAAAAATAATGGGCTTCGCGAAAGATTTATAACAAGCTGCGTATCGGGCCTCCCCTTATATAGCAAATAGCGATATCATTACAACCCTACGGCACAATAGTGATATCATTACAGCATTGGCATGGCGCGATGGAAAAGATCTCATTGCTACAAGGCGACGCAGTCTACACAGTTTATGACATATCGATCGTATTCACGACAGAGAACGCTGAGCTCAGCATTGTCTGTCACGTTGAAGGAACGTGCGCATCGCCGTGACATTTCCTCTCCTTTCAGCGCGACGATATACCCAAAGATCTAAGAATCTTTAAGTAGATTACGACAATCGTATTTCAGAAAATTTTCAATGATGATGATCGCGCTATAGTAGCGAAATACAGGGACATGATTGCGATAGCTCCGCGACAACAAATTTTATTACTTTTTGAAAAGGTGTTTGCGCCAATAAAGGCCAAAAAATATAGAGATATGAATCGGGTTTTCATCGCTTTTTCCTGAATCGCAATCCGTTTTCGCGAGTATCAATTAAACGGCGCGTGTTTTTCCAATGAATGATAAAAAAAAAAGTTTAACGTCCGACTGATATTAAATCTTTTATAAGGCACGAAGCAAACTATTGACAAAATAAATATGTGTCTCGTTCGAGGAAATAATTATACATATATATATATATAAAAAAAAAAAAAATCGATCAATTTTACAAAAGAAGAACAAGAAGTTGAGATATAATTTTAATTTAGGATATATTATTTAGAAAATAATTTAATTAAAAATAATTTTTATATTTAAATATATTACAGTTGCATTCAAATCTCTCAAATGACGCGCTTTAAAAAATCCAATCCCGTTCGAATAGTCATAGCATTAATTTTAAAATTTCTATAGAATTATATATGTCGTAGAAAAATGATTAATAAAATATCTGAAAAAGAGAAAAGTAACGAGAAATTACGCGGGCAAATGGAAATAAATCCGCGAATGCTTCACAAAAGGCTGTATGCATTCCTCTGTAGAAGTTGGTGGATAGCTTACGATCGATAGCTTACGTGATTTTAGAGCGCAGATTTTTATCTGGCTTGTCCGGCATCAATAACGCTAACAGGAAAATCTGCAATACTGCGTTCAATTTTTAACGATATCGTAACATTTTATTAAAAAAAAAAAAAAAAAAAAACACACACACACACCATTACAAAACCAATGATGGTATAATTTACAGAAATATACAATACTTTGTCTTTACTTCATTCGTTTTCAAACTTCTCCTCGAAGTATCGTGAAAAGCATTTCGATTATATTTTTCACAGTGTATTACGTTCAAGGGTCCAGTTTTTACTTGATCTGTTTGAAAATTGCATCCCAAGTGTTTTATTCGTTCTTATATGGTTACACTGTACACGCAGGAGCAATTGTGTTGCAATGTACACACATTCGAAGGACCTGAATTTAATTTAAGTATTTTTCCACGTTCGCACGAGTATTTTTATTACGGAGCAACATAGAAAATAATAGAGGTGAGGTACGGGAGGCGTTGAGCGATAAACGATAAAATGGGTTTTTGCTACGAACACTATTTGCTGGAACAACAAATTGTCACGAAGCGGATAAAAATTTATTTGCAATTTCAACGGCTGTCCATGAGAAAGTTCTCCCCGCCACGCGCTGGAATTTCATTGAAAAACACGTGCCGGTAATCTATAGAATAATTATATATACATATGTATACACTTTCTCGTGAAAATGACGAAATAATGCAGCAGCTTGGAAACTTGGTTAACGGAAAGCTCCGACAAAGTTTAAGAAGTTTTGAACCAGTTTTATATATCCGAGATCTAACTTCATATATATATACACGAGGTATCCCAATATTATTGTCATTAATCATTATCTCTAATTTTTAAGAAGAAATTCTTTATTATATTTAAGGAGAGATTGAATGAAATTCAAAGTTGCATTTTTTTATCATAAAAAATATAATAATACGTCGCTGTTTATATATACAGGGTGGCTCGCGTAAAGTGTTACAAGCTAATAACTCTAAAAATATTTGTCAAATCAAAAAATTGTTCATGAGAATCTTTCATGTTTTCGAGGGGCCTTTCTAACTACGTGAACATAAAATTGCCCCCGCTCCTTCTCTAAAGGGGGCAGGGGGTAACTTGAAAATTTTTAATATGTATATTCGATCTATTATACATATATATAATAAATGTATTATAAAATAAAAAATAGGACTGCGCGAATATTTCCTCCGAGATATTAAATAAGAATTAGACAATTAACAGAGTTGACGGGTGCATCGCGAAAAAAAGAACTGCTGGGATCATAAGGATTAATGTTTAAATCTTCTTAGTCAAGAGGATTTAGCTTGACCTAGATGGTTCGGGAGTTGACCTTTCCCTCGATACTATCTTATCGAGTGAAAGCGATCGAAGCTGCTCGCAGTCGTCGTAAAAGTGGAAAAGTAAGACTACCCGAGAACACGTAGTAATAATTTATGTCGCCCCCGCGAATATAGCAGCCAATAACCGCGGCCAGACGGTAACAGTCGGGAAAGATGGTCGGGGATTGTGCGGTGGTGGCGGTCGAGCAATCGCGCCCCGGGAAAGAGGAGAGACAGAAAGGGGGCGGGAAAAGAGGGTGAGACGCGCATATGAAAAACGCAGGCACGAAAAAAAAGGAAAAGTGGCGAGATATACATGATAGTTACCCGCGGATTTAACCCCATCGCTACTACATCTTTATATTCCGGAGAGGCAGTTTTTCTGACGCAAAAACGTGCTGTAGAACTTTTTTAATAAGAAGGAGAGAGATAGAGGTCTCATATAAAGTCATTTCCTAAATCTTTATCGTACAGTTTCGTGTTGCGAAGTAATTTTATGAAATTCATCTTTTTTTTTTTTTTCAGAAAAGATATGTAGAATGAATTACGTCACTCCGCGGGCGCGTAAACGTATTTTATTATTCTACACGTAGACAGGTCTTTCTCTGTGTCCATAAAGTTACAATTCTTAAAGTCTTCGCAAGTCACTCTTGCAATAAATAACGTGTTTATTGTCTAAGAACCCAGCGCGAAGAAACTAGTTTAAACTCTTATTGAAGGAATAAAAAATCCCGAATAGTCACAATAATATCAAAGAAAATGTATTGTTAAAGTTAATAAAATAAATATTATAACTTATAATAATATAATAATAGCTCATTCTTAATCTCGTCTAAACAGATGAAACAAAAACAGCTTATTGCGTCTATTTTTTTAAAGTTTCTTTTCAAAAACTTTCGTGAGATAATTTAACATACTTTAATACTTATTAAAATTAGCATTCCTCTATTATCATGCTTCATGCACCCTCTCAAATATGTCCATAACAGTAAAGTATAAATAGATAGAGAACGTGATACAACGATTATTATTCCTTAAATATATTGTTTATCTAAAAATAAAATGTTTTATTTTATTTAAAAAAAAAAATATATATATATAGACAAAATGTGTCGTGTGTGGGATAACACGTCCCGATAAATCGTAACGGAAAAAGTTAGGCAAGTCAAGTACCCTCGTTCTTTGTGGAGTTACATCCCCGTTTGTGAAATCGATTCTCCGTCGATTTTCCACGCGCACATCCGCTTTTGAACAACTCGAGGCTTCTTCGCAGAAAGTGCTTGAAATTTTCTGATGGAGCCCATTCGAGACATCGCGTGCCCGTGCGCAAGCACAATATTGAGTTTCAAGTCTCCCTTTATGCTCCCACATTGTTCCCGCGAACGAGACGTTTGCCGAGAGCCTTTGTCCTTCGCAGCAAACTTCGGTATTTCCGAAAATCAAAGTAATATTCGATTTGCCAGTTTTTGAAAACTCAAAGACTCAATCCGACATTGATATTCGCAATATCGAACAAAAATACAACCGAGGAGTACAAAAGAAATTATTATTCAGCTGAATTGTTCGCGGAGTCAGATAAAAATTACTGAAGTGAAAAGATAAATAACAACAGCGTTGCTTGTGATTTCGATCATGCATATGTATGTGCGTATGTTTGTGTTGTCGTATCGTGCAACAAAAAAAGAAAGAAAGAAAAAAAAAAGAAAAAGAAAAACTCACCTTTATGTAAAATTTTGTAAAATTCTTCAATTATTTTATTAATTGTATATTACACTCGTTAAAGTTATCAATGTTTTCGTTTATCCAATATAATTAAATTATTAAGATTATTAAATAAAAAAACGAGATATATAGTAAAAATATGTAGTTATATATGTGTTCAGATTTTTATAATTGTTATTAGAATCAAGATAAAAATTGCTCTCTAAATATTGTATATCGATAGATAAAAGAGATGAGGCGAAAAAAAATTTCGTACAAGTTATAGAAAATTGAAGGCTGCTCTCAAACTTCTTTTTTATTAAGATGTAATCCGTGACTGGATTTCAGAACGAGGACAAAAGCTTTTTCGGAAGATGGTGCGCAAAGTTTTTACTAAGAATACGTATTTGTCGAAGACGTAATTTAATTCTTCGGGCTGAAGCGAGAATTATCATTTTGTTCGAACAATAGGATCGAATCGATCTTTTATATAAATAAAATTAATAAATTTTATATGAAAAATAAAATTTTGCAATTTTTGTTGTTTTAAAAACTTCGTCTCATCTTTTTAAGTGTAATAATTTTCATATTTGCGTATATATGTAATACATCGTAAATATAATATATGTCGATTATAATATTGTAGATATCTGCATCGTGAATTTATTATTTCGATACACATTTCTTTTCCTTGGAACCCTATTAAATTATTGCAATTTTGTGTAAACAAATTTTTTTTTTCTCATCTATGAATATTTTATACACTCCATCCGCAGAGATAAATATATTATTACAACTAATATATATTATTACATATCTCATACAAAGCACATGAAACACAGCACGATGCGTTTATCAACGAATTTTATAGTTTAGTCTCTGCAATAATATAATAAACATTACGAATAATGTAATAATTCAATTACGTTTTCAAATGAGCGCTCCATATCCCCTCGTCCCCCTATCTATTTCGTTATAAACTTTCGCCGATTTAATTTACGCGTTAGATCTTGGCCGTTCATTGCGCGTCAGCAGATTTCATCAAATACATAATTAAAAGAGTTCGATCGTCCTTGAGTGCATTCCGTGCAGGCAAGTCATTGATTATAAGTGAAATGTCGAACGGTCTTGTGAAAAGCATACCATATATCTCTCCGAGACAATCGATGTAGTGATCGTCAATAAATATATCGATGCTCCACCGCACCAATTATTGCGCTTGTAAAAATGATATTTGTCTCTCGCGTCGAATATTTGAAGGAAACAAATGGAGCTGAACGATATGTTATATTCATGCGGAAGAAATGAGAAAATGTAATCGTGCATAAATTTCAGAATTGAACGAGAAGGTTGAAACTCTGTTCTGGAAGAAAAAAAAAAAAACATACGCGCATGCGTGCGTTTATATATTATAATATTAAATAATATTGAATGAAAAGAAGAGAGAAAATTAGGAATAATTTTCTCGGATAACTTTAATATTTAGACAGATACATTTTGTGTGTCAACTAGAATAGACGAGTATTTAAGTAATGTAAAGCTACGTAATGTCACTAAAATCCTTTAATAGGTATTACATACTATATTTCATAATTTAAACATTTCAATCTCCGCGAAAGCTCTCTCGGTTTAATGGCTCGAGCCAGTAGAAATGGTCTTTAATTATTGCGTATCATCAGGCACTATAAAAACGTGTCCACATAAAATTGTTAAAATACCTTGGGACTGTCGTAATGTTCCATCTCCGAGATAAGTATCATAATTAACGAAAATCCAGCTTAGAGCTGAATTATATCGTGCGAGAAAAAAATTAAGAATAAATAAATTGTAAGCTCTTTCATAGTTCACATTTATTTTTGACATTTTATATTCAACATATGATAATATAAGTTTAACAGAAATGGATACAGTATTATTTTATAATAAGCGAGTTTTCAAAAGCCAGGAGATACGAAACAATTCTGAATTTTATCGCCGACTTGCCATTTGCTTCTCTGAACGCACGTCTGTTCAGCTTCATCACGTGACGTTAGCGTGCCGTTTTAAATATTCAGCGCGACGGATGGAGGGTTGAAGGAAGTAAAATTTCAACCGAAGGAAAGATAGATGAGCTCCACGGAATGATATTTTAATCGCGGAAATCGCGGCGAGTAACATTCGCGCCAATGTCGATTCTCCCCTAAAGATTACTGTTTTAATGGTGGCGTGATGCACCGGGATCGTTTCATATCCCCGTGGTCGTTTTATATTGCCATGAATTATACGAGCGAGTTCGCTATATACCTTCCCTTTACGCGCGGGTTTTACGGCCGAAAGGAAGCCGAGAGATCGACTGCTGCTGTTTATATATATATATATATATATATTGTGTGTGTATACGCGGCGATATAAAAGCCAACTGAGAATCGCCTCTCGCAACTTTTTCAATAAATCCGCATTTCCTCCACGTATATTTGAACGCACTCGAAACGCACAGCGCGAAACTGAAGAACGAATAAATATGTATTGATTTTTCGTATTAATCGACGCAGCCGTAAACAACATCGATCCCGAGAACAAATAATAATTATATTGGTATGTATGTGCAGAGTATAGTTTTCAGCTAATCTGTCCGCTTCATAAAAGGGGGGGGGGGGAGGGGGTCAGTATACATACAAACAAATATATTAATAAAGCATTTAAAAAAAAATATATATATATATATATATATCAAAATAAGATAAATTCGTTTTAATTGAATAAATAAACATATTTTTTCTCACTATTTTCAGCTTATTTTGCTTTATAAATCGCTATCGGATCTTGATACTTTAATATTTTAATGCAATTTTAGGTTTCAAAGCTCTTTCAGTGACCTTTCTATTTATCGCACAGATCGTGCTGGGTCATCTTGTATAGCCGCAGGTACTCGAGGTCGAATAAAACAACAGCGATTATTCACAACGTCACCAACTCAGTGCAGAAAGTTTCAAGGAATTTAGTTCATCGAGATGTAATCGGATTCATCCGGAAACCAATAGTTTTAATGGTCATTGATCTGACGATCTAAAAATCTAATCATCTAACAATCTAAGACAACATTTTCTTTTTCTTTTATATGCTCTCTTAAACTGAATCGGTAAACATATCATTGTGATTAAAGCAGTGACAAAATTTTACCGAAGATCAATGAATATTTTACTGATCTCGAAAGAAAACACCCCCGCACACATTTTGCTCCTCTGTTTTATATTTGACAGATTATGGTAATTAAATTTCACTGAAAATCAGCCATTATTAACTGATTTTTCTCATTGAGATTTCATTGTTTTCAGTGTTATAATTATAATTGTAATTACTATTTATTAGCGATAATACACTGATTCCATTTAAGAGAATATTCGTATAAAGAATAATTATATATAAATAAATGTACGATATATAACGCTATTAATATATTTTATAATGTTAATAATAATATACAAGGTGGGGCCAAACGTTCCGGTCAGACTTTGAGATTTTATAGGAAATTTAATTCTGGACAAAAAGTTTCTCACATAAACATGAATTGAAAAATGCTTCCTTAAAAAATTAGCGCCCACAAATTTCTGAGAAATCACCAAATATCAGGGAAAGTATGCGTTTTTTAACAAAAAGTACCAAAACAAAAATTGTAGAGAATTAAATGCGAATCAAATGAAATCAAAATGATTGGAGTACAATCCATAGGTTTTAAGATAACCAGTTTCAAATGTACAAAAAAGTATTTTTTCGGTTATCTCGATGGTAGAACTTTTTAAAAATACTCTTCATTTATGCTGTAATGGCCTTAGGTAATTTTTATCTTGCATGTTGGTTATTTCACTAAAAAAAAAAAATTAATTTTGCTGCGTTGTTCAAATCAATCACTATAGGAGGATAAAAGGAAGAGCAGAAGGTGAAAAGAAAATAAAATAAAAAGAAAATGAAACTTAATAAATTTCTTGGAAAAAATCAATAAAAATAAGAAAGAAAAAAAATCTTTATTTTTTATCTTTTTAGCGAAATAACCAACGAGCAAAATAAACATTAAAAATTACCTAAGGCTATAACTGAAGGCCATAAATGAAGAATATTTTTAAAAAGTTCTACCATCGAGAGAGATAACCGAAAGAACACTTTTTTGTACATTTAAAACTGGTTATTTCAAAATCTATGAAACGTACTACAATCATTGTGATCTCATTTGAAAGATAATTTAATTCTCTACAAATTTTATTTTGGAATTTTTTGTTAAAAGACGCATACTTTGAAATTTGTAAAATATAACCGTGATTTCAGAAGTTTTTGAGCGCTAATTTTTTAAGGAAGCATTTTTCGACCCTTTTTGTTCAGAATTAAATTTTCTATAAAATCTCAAAATCTGACCGGAACATTTGGGCCCACCGTATATATATATATATATATATATATATATACGTTATACTTGTATATTTTTGCGTAACATCTGTAAAACTTATATTATTAATAAGATTTTTTTTCTCTTAATAAGAACATAAATCATTCGATTTGGTCATATCTAAAAATAGAAAACCAGTATCAGATGGTTATATTTTAAATGTTCAACGAGGATGAAGATCTAAGAATATAAGAACTCGATGAAAAACCAAACAGATTCGCATTAACCTACTAAAAGTACCAAATATAGAAATGGTGAAGAAATAAGAGACGATCTCTTGATATTAAAATAGATTCTTACATATTATTTACAGAATATAAATATAGCTTGTATATTGTATACGTAAATATAATTCTATAAAATATATGTTTTAACGCATTTTTTCTAATAACCGATCATGTAATATTGAAGCAAAGAATTTTTTTTTTATTTTTTATTTTTTTATTTTGGTAATTGTTATTTCGTAATTTCTTCAGCCGGGCGTATCTCAAACAAACGCGGCTTCCAATTGTATTTTCAACGGTCCAGGGAACGTCGTTTGTTCCAAAACATCGGCAGCTGTCGTCTTGTTTTCACGTCTCAGGACAATTTATTTCCCCTTGAACGGATCGTGCTATCTGACGAAATAATTCGATTTCGTTTTTGCTTTCTTTCGTGATCATTCAATTTCGGCGAACAATCAAGAATCTTGCGCAGAAACGAGAAGTAATCCCGAGAGCCGATTCTCTATTAAAATCCAAGTCGGATTCTTTGTGTTCTCCGAACAAAACAAACTTTTCCAATCGCCTCATGCTGCAGGATGCGATCGGTATCGTAGATCATATCGGAAATTCCGCGCACAATAGTTACTAGTTTTTTAAAAAAGGGATGACTGTAAAGTGTGATTCTTTTTTTTCTCGTTTCACAAATTTAATACGGTCAAATATAATAAAAAATATCTATCGTGCATTTTCTAAATTTTTAAACATGTCGGAGGAAAAAAAAAAGAGACTTATTATAATATTATTAAAATATCATTAGAGATCTGTTGTTTAAATATGTATGAGTCTACGATCTTGTATATATGTAGTGTCTAGAATTACGTATATGTAGTTAAATAATAACTATATGTATGCATGTGTTTTTCGTGCGTGATTAACCAAAAGCAATCTATTAGAGGCTGCATCAAACTAGAGTGCTCCAGAAAAACTATAATAATTAAAATGGAAAGGCAAGGTTGTTTCGCGCGAAAGTTAATTAAGTAGATTGAATAGGCGAATAATTTTTTAATCTAAAATCGCGATTTATATCTTCTTATTTTCTAAACAGATTTATTATTATTACATACCAGATTGCTCGTAAATTCTATCAATCTGTATATAAATTCTAAAATCTATGTTAAAGCGATCTATCTATTATAAATAAATAATTAGATAAGTGTTAGAAAATTTTTATTACACGTATTATTATTTTTTTTTAAATTACAACTGCAACTTGTAATAAAAAAGCAAGATTTAATATAACATTTATTATTTTTTTTTTTTACTTAATGTATAAATTTAAACGATTTTTTAATTTCAAACGATTCTTTGTGTTGAATTCTATGAAACTGTTTTAAAGATTAATAGAATAATGGCAATTACATAAATATTGAACGCTGCGCTAGTCGGCAGCATATTGTGCGATTGACTTATGCATTAATTAATGCGCGTTTGATGACGTGCTAATTAACGCCCGAATTGAGAACGCTAATGTTTCTGCGGCTAATACTTCATACGAAAAGGCCAGTTATTTTCGATAGTTGCTATACGAATCGATCGATCGTGCCGGTTTCCTTATTCGCGTGCATTCGTGCACTAGTGAAAAGCGTAAATTCACTAATGGACTAATGTACAAACGTTTATTGCTAACCAAAGCAGCTTCATTTACTCGCAAAAAGATTAATTATTCACGAGTCAGAATATAAACAAAAGATTTATTGAAAAAAATTAATCAAAGATTAAATAAATAAGTATAGATAAATGATTAAATACATAAAATATTTGACATATCAAATTTTTATGTCTTAATTCAATTTGTTAAAACAAAAAAAATAAATAAAATCAATTTTTCCATGTTGAAATATATCGATATTAAAAATTTCCTTTTTTTTTTAAATGCATTTTAATATCAGATAATTATCATACAAAAATACAGATTAATTATAATGAATAATAATTGCTATACAGGGTGTAGATAATTATTCAACGAAACATTTTCAACGAGAGCTTTTCAAAACACTATAATAAAATATTTTTTCATTAATTACTTTTTGAGTTATTTTATATCTTAATTTGACATATTTTGATATAAAAAATAAAATATCTCGTAAAATATTTAGTTTTCGATAATCTTAACGTAATACTTTTATGTACAGAATAATGAGACGAATCGATTAGTGTAAAGAGAAAAAACGAATAATCGTTTAAAAAAATATATTATAAATAATTACATATTTTTTCTTAAAAGCAATTATTTTTTTTATACTAATTGATTTGTCTCATTATTCTGTATTTAAAAAAGTATTACTAGTAAGATTATCAAAAATTAAATATTTTACGAGGAGGGTTCCATTTTTAAGAAAACATCGATCACATTGATTTGGCATTGAAAAGATCACTCAAAGTCAAGTCCATATTTTCATCATGTATTCCCCTCTGAACTATACAACTTTTGTCTAAAACATTTTTGCCGAAGATGCTTCGTTGAAGAATTATCGAGGTGCGTTTTTTAAAAATGGGACACCCTGTATAATTGATGAAATAATAAAAATTTGAAAAAAAAAAGAACGAAATATATTAATAGATCCTCGATCGCACAGAATAGCGATTACATGTATAACTACTATTATCGTATTTCTCTGTTTCTTATGCAAGTCCCGTTTGAATAATCGAATAATAACCGCTGGAGAGATAATTAACGGCGGGATCGACGAAGGAATTAGACAAATCGGATGAATTTCACAACTGACAATCATCATAATTTTGATCATTATAATCTTATTATGCGGATCTCTCGCGCTTGAAAATCCGCCAACGAAATGATCGATAGCGAATATTCGATAGCACTCGCGGAATGCGTAATGATCGGGTTATTTGAATTTCTAATAACGTGCAGGTCCGCGCGCACAACAAAGGCTTCGGCTATTAAATTCATATTGCGCATACGAACGCATAACAAAGCTTACGTAATTTCGCGCGGACATAAATGACGGATGATTTCGCAACACGCGAGCATCCTCGGGCAAAAATGAGAATATATGGTGTGCTACTATAATTTTTGAACACGCATTATATATCATGGGACGGTTCATTTTAAACCGTGTTTGTTATCTCTCTTGGAGATTTTCCAGAAGATCGTCCTCCCGCTCTCGCCGTATAAGGACCGTATGCAAGCCCAAAATATTGAGAACGCGATAAGAGCCATCATCAGAATTAATCCTCCATCGTATACCTTATATTCCTCCATCCTTTAATTTCAAAATTTATTGCACTTTACATTTCGAATACTAATATTATTAATTTACGCCATTACTTTACATTTTTTTAAATATCAAACATTAGTTCAGATATTTTAAATTTCATTGTGTGTATAAACACATTGCGAATATATTTAATAAACGTACAAGTTTCCGTTATATAAAATTCATTATAAACTTTACAGAGATCTATATTTCATAATTTTCCTCCCTGCGTGTAACACCTAGTTCTTGGTTCGAAGTCTATAATATATATCACCGACTAGGTATTCCTTAAAACTCCTATAAATAAGAAAAGCCCTGCCGAAGAAGTTTCTCTCTTTTCTCTGCTGCTATTGTACATTATTCATCGATATCTCTTATGTCATTTCCTTGCCATCTTGGGATAACTATTTTGTTTTCATCTTTTATATCTTAAATCGAACTTTAAGTTACACATCGTCGCATACGTCTTATCGTTTCTTCTCTTTTGCAAACAGGAGTAATTCTTTCTCGTGAGTAAATCGTCCGTTTAACAATTTTTTTTTTTATTCGTATATAATTTTATTTTTCTAGAACAAGATATTGTATATTAACGTCTCTCACGTGCAGACTCAAAACGAAAAGACGAAGTTGTGAGTTGAAAATTGACTTGCTATAAGAGGATTGATCGTCTAAGGAACACTGTCCATTCCTTGTTAAAAAGAAATTCTGTTCGGATCTTCTGCTAAGCTATTTTCTACTTTGGAGAATTCTATTGATAGCTTACATTATTACCGAGATAGATTTTTCTATTTCATCATTGCGTGCAACCTGTCTTGTCCTTTTTATCGAGAAAAATAGTGTCCTATAGAAAAGCCTCTCTTTTCTGCAATCTTTTTCATATTTTTCATTGTTCTTTATTAAATATTTTAATAATTATGCCTCAAGAGGCAGAGCAAAGATTATACAATGTAATTTGCAAATAATCGAAAGATGAAATTAAAATCATATTTATATCTCTACCGTTTTTATATCTCTAATGTTTTTGTTTTTATTATAAGATCTCTTCGCGTATACATGGCTTTTGTGAATTAAGGCAATTTAATGCCTCAATTAATTATAATAATGATGTATTTTCTTGAAGAATTATTTAGCACTTGATAAATAAAAATATTATAGTTACGACACGTACATGAGATATCATATAATAGATATTTTATAAAATAAATATTTACACATTTTATGTATGTAATATAATTATTTATGTGCAAACAAAAGACACGGGAAATTAAATTTTTTATAGCGGAAATATGTGTTGCACATTTATTCTCTTCAATTTTTATTTATCTCTCTCGTACTTTCCTCTTTATACTCTTTCTTTATCTTTTTCTCTCTTTTTGTTACAATATAAGATATTACATTTCTAATCACATTATATGTTTTTATTTAATTAGATATCTCACTTTTGACATATGTAAATTCAAAAATAGAAAAAATATGCAAGAAAATTTTCCATACAAGTAAAACAAAAAGTTTGGATTTTTTTGTATTTTAATTTACATTTTAAATCACACGAACGAAATCGAACAGAATATACCAAAAAAATATTAGCACTTTTTAATTTAATTTAGCATTGACAAAAAATTTTTCCTGACGAAAAATATAATCATATCAAAAATAATTATAATTTTAAATATATATATGTAGAGAGAAAGAGAGAGAGAGAGAGAGAAAGAGCGAGAGAGAGAGGAGAAGAGAAGAGAAAAACAGGAATGTAAAGACAAAGAAATTCATTAACACTTTTAAAAAAAATTATTTATCTCTCTCATTCTTTGTTTCTATCCGTCTCTGTTGTACAATATCTTTCCTCGTACACATTTTAAGAAGGACACCTGCCTCTCCCATTAGCGAGATTAAAAAAGTTACTTGGCGAAGGGTTAACAAGCTTAAACCCTTTTACTGGAAAAAGCAATATTTCGCGAGTCAAACTTAAGTAACTTAAGACAGAAAGCGGACATATTGGCATTGGCAAAGCTTTTTTCTCGAAAATGTTTACCACAATGCGGCACGCGCGGGCATAGAAACTAAATGTGGAATCACATTTTCTTGCTGAGAATATGTCTCAAAATATATATGGAGGCTTTGTACGAAAGAGATACATGCCTCATCGTGAATTAAAGTTCTTTGAGAGCTCTGGAGGAGATCATGAAACTTCTTCATTATTGCACAAAGTTATCAAGCAGGAATTTCTATAAATTCGCTACAGATATTTCATGCGAAGTCAATTAATTTATTCACGAATTAATTCACTGCGAATAGCAGAGTTTCTAATTTAAAAAAAGATAATTATAAAAAACATTTATTAATTACATTTAAAAAAAAAAAAAATGGAGATTGAAATTAAATCTTGAAAAAGATGACAATTCTTTCACAATGTTCACTTCCAGTTCGTAGAGCGAAAAGATTAAAGAAAAAATGTAATTATTATAGTTGTCTCTGCTGAAAATACGACATTTTGTTTAACCAGGAAGCGGATGAATGTTATCCTGCGGGCATTTGCAACACCATTATCTTACAGACAGACATAATAAAGGCAGACATACAAAACAGAAAAGATTGTAAAAAGATGGTTAAAATAAAAAAAATATTTATAATCTCGGTGCAATCAATGCAAAAAAATTACAGCCCGTCATAATCATTTAATTATAATAACGTTCGATAACACACACACAGTGTGAAATAAATAATAATACATAATAAGAAATTATTATTTATATTTATATTATATTTATTATTATTTTAAAATAATATTATTAAATAATATTATTAAAAATAAAATTGTTATCATAATATATTTGATCGTGTATGTCGTCATCATAGTAAAGTAACAGCTTTGCAATAATATATACCGTGGCGAGAGAAAATTTATATGTATATAGTATTGTGTTTATATAATATTCCCGCTGCAGTTATACTAAATTACTGCCGATTACTGGTGCATGTTAAACTAATTGACTGCTGTCGAGTGTACATGGCTGCTGTAATGTTGCCCGCAAGCATTCGCGTACGTCCGCGCCCGTTTTGTTATCGACTTGCTCAACTCCTGGTACAACACAATTACGGATTATAGAAGACGATATTGCTGAGTCGCCAGATGTACGCAGTATGTAAACTCCTCGAAAATTTTCGCCTAACTTCTTTCCTCTCAAACAATATTTAATTAAAATTTAAATATATTTTTTTTTCCAATTATATTGTATATGTAACCGAGAAAAATATTCGACTAGTTCTCCGCGAGTGGAATCGATGAATGATCATTTAACTTGGCGAAAATAAAACCCCGACGTGTTTAATTCATGAATTGACATTAGCAATGCAACCATTATTGACCTATCTATATTTATTCGCACAATTTTCATTTTATTTAGCTTAAGCAGTTGTTTTTATAACGATAATTTTCAGAAAAATTCGCTTCAACAAGAGAATTCACTTTGAATTTATCGAATAAAGAATGAATTTATATACCGAATAGAGAGCTTCTCTCGACAAAGGGAATCAATCGATGGATTCTTTTATCTAGCAATATTAATGAGACCGATATAAAGACGATCTTAACAACTCACCGTGACTGAATTGCTCATAACTTGCGATCACCCTCTCGGCGTTCTTCCTGGCGATGTAGAACCACTCGCTGCTGTTGCTCAAGTACTTGTACTCGATCGCGAGATCCTTTACTAGGATACCGTCCTGATTGGGCAACCTGTGAGCGAACGGGCAGTAGAGCCAGCGATTTCGATACTGCAACTTGTCGTAGCAATTGCCGGCGGCGAAGATATCCTCGTCGAACTCTACCATGGATAAGACGCTGGCGTGCAGCAGATACTCGGACGACAGCATCACTTCCGGCGCGTACTTCCAGAGCCGGGTGAGCATGTTGGCCCGATTAACGGCGAGTTCCGCCTCGAGACGGAATCTCTCTTGCGCGTACTGATCCACGACACCTTCGCCCAGATTCAAGTCAGTGCCGGCGGTGCAATTGTCGCCCAGGGTGTGCTGGTTCTCGATTATCCGCAAGAAACGCGTCACGATGTCAACCTGGGTGGCCTGCGATCTTCTGCGAGCTGACCGATCGAGGAAGGAGGCGTTCGCTGATTCCTCGAAGTTCGGGTAATCCATCACGACATCCTGCAGGATCTCCTCCTCCTCTTCGAGATCGCGGACGGTTTCACTGGTGTTCGCTTCAGCCGCATCGATGCCGAGCGTTTCGGTCGTGTTGCGATCAATAGCGGCTATCGACACGACGGTCTTGTTCAAGAATATCGCTTTTCTCAGTTTACTCAAGGGATCATCCTTGAAGAGACTCTTCAGGGGATCGGGACTCGAGCGCAGAATGCCGTGATTCTCCGAATGACGCGCTTTGATCGCACCACCGTTGGAATTTTTCCGTATTTCGTCCTCGCTATGATCGGAGAATCCGATGTTTCTCCAGTTATCCTTGGAGAAATTTTGCTCGATCAGCCGGGAAAGATTACGCGTGAGAGGAATAGCGGAACTTTCCTCGAGCGCGCTTCCTTTTCTTGCCTGGTACAGCTTGAGCAAACTTTCCAATCCCTCCGGAACATTATCCTCGTCTCGATCGAGAGATTGGCTGTTGACCGAGTTATCCTTCGAGAAATTTCGCTCCAGAAGCCAAGAATGATTATGCTTGAACGAAACATACGTTTCCGGATAGTCACTCACTCTATCCACTCGACTTTGCGTCTTGTAGTGATTCTCGCGATCCACGCGAACGCTGGTCTTGATCCTATTCACCGGGTCCTTCGCGGGATCCTCCGCCATCTTCTGCCGCGCGAAATGACTCCTCGATCTCCCGTGCCGGATCTGCGATCTCTCGACGCTCGACGCTTCCGGCTCTTCCATCTCCATCCGGAAGACCTCCATCGGTCCGATCTCTGTCGGCGAAATTTCCTTCGCGGAACGACGCTTTTCCGTTTGCGAGCGCATTTCCGTCGAGCGAATCCGCACGGAACGCTTCTCCTGAGATTCGACCTGAGGCGGAACGCAGACCCTCCCGGAGGCGATTTCCGTGGAACGATATCTCGGCGCGGGATGAATCTCCGTCGGACGGGGATCCCCCATACCGGTAACGAGATTTTTCGCGCGCGGACGATTCACGGAATCGGGACGAATCGGCGCGATCGCAACGGAATGGATCTCCGTCGGCCGGAAGACGCTTAAAGCGCGTTTCCACGTGATCGTTGGACGATTTTCCGATCGACGATTCACCCTCTCCACCTCCACTTCCGCCTCGGTGCGAGCGATTTCCCCAATCGAGCGAATCGCCGCGGGACTGTTGAGCGTCGAGAGGATCTCGGCGCCACGGAATTCCGTCGTGTCGACGAGCCTGCGGTCGACGAAGGACGACGCGCGGTGATTCTGCTGATGCCGCAGATACCCCTTCGGCTTCTCGACCTGGAGAAGCTTCTCGTAGTGGTTGCCGAGGGAATCTTGCGTGAACGTGAGCAGGATGAGCGCGCACCAATAACCTGACGCACTCATCTTCAGCCGCTCATCCTTCCGCTTGCAACGCTGTTGTCGCTTGTTACATCCGCCCGCGACGATATTTTTCTTCGAATTTGTTTAAATTTAATCCTGACATTTTCAACGACGACGAATGATCATCGTCCGCTTGTAACAGTGATTCGCAGCAGCTGCTCGAAATAAGGTGACATGCCTTCAAGTTTTAGCCTGCGCGATTATATGTTTCTTGAGATTGATTTCACATTCACACATCCTCATATAACGTAGTTCTCCATCTCCTGACAATATATACACCTATGCTTCGATATTTCTCGCGATCAATGTAACATTTCATTATTACAACTTGATTATTATTCTCGTCGTATTTACACAATCTGCTTCTAATATCACTAACGATGTGAAAATTTTTACAAGATTCCTGAAGACGTATAATTTTTTTACATTCTTCCAGAATTTCTGATCTTTAATAAATCCTGCGAAAATAGCTCTCTAACATCTTCGCAATGTTGAGTGCCTTTTTAAAACAATCTTCACGATGCTCGATAGATCCTAGTGACGAGAATAGCATCTTTGAGATTCCCATACAATCTTACATTTCTCTGGTCTAATCTATGGTCCTTGAGAGATCGTATCCTCTTATAGTTCCGGAGTGCTTAATGGTCTCTCGGCATCTCTGCAATCGACTTAATTTCCGCTTGCAACTAGCACCACATTTCAGCATTTGCTTTTTTTTTTTTTTTTTTTTTTTGCTGATGATAGACACGCCCGCAATCACTGCTCTTCGACGACGAGTCCCTTCGCGACAAATCGATCTGGTGATCTGTTATCGATGCGGATGCTCTTGGGATCAGATCACGTGTGAAATGTTTTTACGCACGAGCTAAATTAATCGAGATCCTTCTCTCTCTCTCTCTTGCAATAGTTCGATTTCGGTACAATTATTTTTGAGCGACTTATGAATCAAAATTTCGCAAAAGCCTAATCTCGACGCAAATGCATAACTGGAGATGATCGAGAATTGGCGAGTATCGTGAAAAATATTGAAAGATTGAGAGAAGAAAAACACTTGGTCAATTTCTCGAGGATATTATATTGATTTGATCTGTTGAAGCAATCTCTTGGTTCGGCCGTATCATTATAACTGACACTTTCATTACAATACGTAATTATCACGATCGTTATCTTCCGCGATTCAGAGAGCGAGAATAAAAAATGTTTCTCCATTAATTCCGACAGCAATTTCACAGATAATTGTAATTAATTGAGATTTTCACTCAGCGATAAAACAGTCCTAACTTGTTCCCGCGTTCGTAATTCACATGCACGTCATCATAGATTATGGCACGTTCACATTATTTGATAGCGCGTTTCAACGAAAAATTGACACGTGATAAATTTATCCATATGTGTGTGTCGCCATTTTATCCTACTCGCAATTAATGACAATGTTGCGATTGTAAGCATCGTTGTATGCCTAATTATTAAGTAATATATTTTTTTATGTATGCTAGCCAATTTTTTTTTTTTTTTTTAGCCAAACAAATGCCGTTCATACAACACAAATGCCTAAATATATGTATAATTAAATAAAAAAATAATTGTGGAATAAACCACGTACATTCCACGTTTTTCCTTTATAATTTTAATTTATGTTTCTCATGTTTTTTATAACAAGTCGATATTGAGGAAATTTAAATGTAAAGTACGAATAAAAGTACAAATGTACAAATTGTCACAATAATTGATCATTCAAATTAAATGGCCGAATTAATCATCCTCTTCAACCATACAATAATCATTCATCGATTTTTCCGAAGATATCAAGAGAAACAATATTCAAGTAACTTCAATCAACAAAATAATCCGCAAATTGACATCAAAAATCACATTCAGTTCAGATCTCATTAATGAAAATTAAATCCATCATCGGACATATTGTTCCGTAATTGCGCAAATTAATAATTGCTTCGAAATGAATTCAATGCTCAAATATGAGAACTAATTTAATTTTATCCTAGACATTTTGAGATTTTATAAATTTTAATCACTCGCATAATTAGACCAATACCAAAAATATTAATTTTCAACGAAATATCATTTTTAATCGATCAAATTAATAATCGTTTTCAAAAAGAGCTGTCCGGTTTCTCTACAATATCGAGTAATTAGCTTGATTTCATCGATAATGAACTTCTCGAATTTTTTTTCTACCGGCTCTTCTACATTTTACCTAAACAAAAAGCACACACAATGAAAAGTAAAAGTAAAAATCAGAATGAGAATTCAACTTACATAGTTTATCTTGTTCTGCAATTAAAAAGACAAATAACAGAAAAAATATTTTTATAATTCTTTCACACGCACCAAAAAAGATTAACATGAATTTCCTGATAATCTGCTTTTCGATTTTTATTATAGATTGATTTTAAAAAATCAATTCCCGATAATACGTTCCCCTTTGGAATAAAAAATCATTTTAAAGCGCATTTAATTCTATAGCAATTAATTCAATATTCAGGGCGATTAAGCTCTTTTTTCGATCGCACAAAGTGTTGTGTCGCGTCGCGTATATTTTTTAAATCAAATATGAATAGCGAAAATCTCAAAAATTAAATACGTAACGCTGGTTTACAGCTGGTTTATCTCGATTAATCGACGATATAATTTCGAATTCAATTTCGCGTTAAATCCGCATTATTAATAGTTTTCGAACAATTATACGTGAATCATTCGCAATCGTTGATCTATCATAAATATTCAAAATAAATATAATCAAATTAATTATACATCGACGATAATCGAATTAATATTCATAATTATACATCCTTTCAATCGCACGGATTAAAAACTTGTGCATCTTTTGTGTATTCTCTCGTTTCCTAAAAACTGCATGCAATTTATCTTACTTTATATTAACTACTTTATATAATCTTTGATAAATATGTGTTTATATTTTTCTTTCGCGCTTTTTGATTTGTCGAAAATTTGTTCGAATTGTCGATTTCAAGTCGGATCGATGAATCGAGTGTACAAACTCGTTCTGCCTGTCGTCATTTTACAACAATTTCCTAGAAAAACAACGAACTCTTTTTTGTTTTTGCTCCTCTCTTTCTCTCCTTCCTTCTCTCTCTCTCTCTCTCTCTCTCTCTCTCTCTCTCTCTCTCTCTCTCTCTCTTTCCTGCTCTTTTTCTATATCTCTCTCGCGAGTCAACGGTCACGACAGATCTGTATACGCTCGCACGCGGCGACAAACTGACAAGGGTTGGGAAATCCGCCACCCTTCATGCCGACCAATGTGTGAATGCAGAGCGCATGATCTACCCCTCTCCCTTAGCGATGCACCGAGTTTCGCGCCGCTTTCCGTTCCCAACGCTTTAGTCTAGATCTTAATCTTAATCTTTCGTGCACCATCTCTGTACAGTTTTACAGCTTTCCTACTGGGACGTATGAATAAAATGAAGCTTTTGCTTTTATACGTCCATTGACGGTCGTTGCGAAAAATACAGGGTTATACAGGGTGTTGCAAATTAAATTTATCTTCCATGATCTGGGAATCTGCGGACTCTAATTTTGGATCAAGTTTTTCTTATCAAGTTTTTCTTATCTTCCTTTAA
The DNA here is from genome assembly GCF_030449975.1 of Polyergus mexicanus. NCBI lineage: Eukaryota > Metazoa > Arthropoda > Insecta > Hymenoptera > Formicidae > Polyergus > Polyergus mexicanus. Next base: position 2,939,109 of record NW_027223327.1, on the reverse strand, counting down.
AAATATAATAAGACATCACTTTTTTTATATTTTTTTTTAATTTCGACATTATATATTTCGGTAATTAAATCTTAAGATAAAATTCTACCGTATGGACTCCACTGTGTAAATTTATCTCTCTAAAGAATCAACTTTTATTAGTCACGTATTATCAGAACTGCAGAGAAGATTTCAAAAAGCTCTTGATTTTAATTCACTTGTAATTCCAAAATTGTTTTTATCTCGATATTATTACAAGGGAATTATTAATTAAGGGATTATAAGGGATTTATTAAAAAATTAGCTAAAAAATTTGTTAATTAGAAAGAGCGCTACTGATTTGTGACACTCTGTATTATGCATCTCTTTACGCATAAACTTCAAGTTTTCGCTTTGAGCGAAAAGATTGTAGCAGTCGTTGTGGAAACGTGAATTAAAAGTTGCGTTTATTATGCATAAATAAGTTTTCATAAAACGAGAATAAAAGTTCATTATCTGTGAAAAGAAACTGGTTCGACAAAAATAAAATTTATAACTTTGCTTTAAAATAAAATGTTTATCACCGGAATACATCGCTTTGATAGATTTTTTACTTAATTTCGTAATGTATCTTAATGGATAGATTATTGATTTACAATTAGTACCATATGTTTCGAAAATTCAATGGTACTCTTTTTATTTATTTTCTATCGCGCGTAATACAGGTCAACAGTTTCATTTAGCGGAAATTTAGAATATATAACGTGAGATCCAATTTTTTAAATTATTTTCTAATGTATATTAATAAATACATAATTCGGGTACTGATTTTATTTCATACATTATATATATATTATTTGAATTTTTTTATTTTGTAAATCAATACATATATTATTGACTTATTCGTAAAACATAAAATTTATTTTTCCTCATGTATGTTCATTAAAAAACAGATGATCTTAATTTTTGCCTTTTCCTATAAATATTTACGTCGTTTTTATTCATTTTACCCATTTTATCGTTCGTTATGTCTCGCTTCATTTGGTATCGTAAATATTAGAGACCATAAAAGGTAGTTAATATAAAGAAAATAAATAGAAAGGTTTATACTGGGGAATGGATAGCTAATATTTGATTTGTAGTCATTAAATTTGTTTGAGAAAAAGTACAAACCAAAGAATTTCATGCCAAAATAATTCAACTTGCTACACAATCATATTACCATAAATGATATTAATTACATAATTAATATACAATAAATAGATAATAATAAAGATAATAAAGATAAATAGATTAAATAAGTCGTGGAAGATATCATGTTACACATTTTGGATTTCCTTATATTTTATTAAGATATTTCACCAGAAATAATCCAGCTATATATGTATGTAGAAGCTTCAATAAAATTTATTAGCCTTAAGAGAGATGCTTTGATTTTAACAAATTAAATTATGCCTGGATGTTCGAGAAGAAGCTTAGATATTTAAGACAAATATTTTTTCCTTATTGTTTTTCATATGAATTTTAGAAATAAATCTGTTTTACTAAAAATATTATCACGTACGATATATAAATTTATAGAATCCTTATCGTAAAATATGCAAGAATGTTTTCCAAAAATAACATTTTGCTTCCTATATTTTACGTTTAATTTCTCAGTTTCAGAATATATCTGTTCAAACGCGAAACACATTTCGAGTGAACTAAGAATGAAATTGAATTGAATGACGCTTTGGCTATTCAAAAATCCGTATGAATTAAAAACATTATAAAAGGAAACGAACGTGTAGCGTGTAGCTTGGGAAAGAAAAAAAAAAAGGATAGGAGACACCGGATTATACCGGTAAGTTCTATATTTTTGTGTCTCCTATCCTTTTTTTTATACCATACACTTACCGGATTATACCGGTTACGTCATCAATGACTTGTCTCCATTGTACGATGTCCATCGACGATGCCAATTTTCGAACTTCGACATCATCATTCACGAAACCGGCATTTTCGCACGCTAATATGAAACAATATGAAACAATTATAATCGTATGTACATATATGGTATGTATATCGAAAAACATTTTTTTGACACATTAAATCTAACATGACGTATATATTTGACTTAAATACTTAAATATTTCAATTTAAAAAATAATAATTAATTGAACGGATTTAGTCAAGTTGACAATTTTTTTTTTTTTTTTTTTTTTTCAGCATATGTGTATTGCGGATATATTTTATTAGATTTTTTACACAACAAAAGAGCCTTTTTATAAAATGCCGAATCCTTATAAGCTGGCGTTTTATAAAAAGTCTACGTTTTTTATAAAAAGACTGAATTTATGAAAAGCTTGCGATGCACACACACACACAAAATTGTTATGTACGATTTATTTTCATAGAATAAAATTTGCCGAGAGAGAGAGAGAGAGAGGAGGGGAGAAATAGAGAGAGGGGAGAGAGAGAGAGAGAGAGAGAGAGAACGCAAAATTATTCTTAATATTCTGACTTTTGGTATATTTAAATATTGATTACTCGAAGCTTTATATAGAAAATATTGACATCAATGTGTGTGTGTGTGTGTGTGTTCGTTAAAATAATTGAAAGAAAGAGATCAGAAATTTAAAAAAGGATAGTTATAAATATTTTCATCGTCAGGTATATTTCTTTCCGGAAGAGAAATTCCAAGGATTGTATCTCGAACGTTCGAGATTACTGACACGTGATTGAAAAATCTTTTAATCAATCCTCAATTTTTCCAAGGGACCATTAGAATTCATAGATTAAAATGCCAGATTTTCGCACATTTCCTTTAACACGTACCTGTTCTCTCCTTCTTCTTTTCGCAGCGACGAAATGCTAACGTAATGAACGCGCATAATCGCGTATTAAATATCGAGGAAGCCGCGAATAACGCGCAATTAATTCTATTATGCGTTTGCCCGATACAAAAGTCTCGTTCGCTCGCGATATTTCATCGATAATTTATCCACGACGAAATGAAAACTACGGATAACACACGAGACGATGTTTCAACCGACCTTCGATGGTAGAGAAGGCGCGAAATAAACATGGCGGTTTGTGTGAACACCGCCGAATATGTTTACCAACTGCGAACGAAATACCGCAAAAAATAATATCGTCGGTCAATATCACGCGTCATAACAAATATGTACTGAATATCGACGTCTATATAATTTAATACTATTATGAAATATAGCGCGACACAACACGCACACATGATTAAAATACGATACCACCTTTCAATGAAATATTTTCAAACAAAAAGTGCGGGAAAATACGAATTTGGAATGCGCCATATGTGAAATTTATATAGCGAGTTATGTGCAAAATTATTGCAGCAAAAGCGCGGTTTTATCGATATTATTTATATATAAATAAAGCTATTTATTTAAAAAAAATTATTTTATATATATAGTAAATTTTATATATAATAAATAATTTATATTATTCATATATCTTTTATATATAAACGATATATACATACATATATATATATATATATATATATATATATATATGTGTGTGTGTGTGTGTGTGTGTGTGTAGTATATTTTAAGACAAATTAAAATTTTTATAATCTTTGAATATCCTTATATTCATATAAGAATTTGAAAATGGAAAACTCATCACTTATATGTATATATCTTAACTCATAACTTATATATCTTTGGATTTAAATCACTTTTATATATCTTTATTCGTCTTTTTCATATCACAAACGTACAGAAAACTTAGATGCATCGCGTCACGTTTTATATAATAAATGCGTCTCGTACCATCAGCCCATGTTTCACTCTCACACTTGTAGAATTATTTGTGCGAGATAATCTCAAGCGTCCTTGAGGAATAATCAATCTTGTGCGCATTGCACAGTTACTTCAATAGTTATTCGAGAATTGTGTTTCAAAAGGAATCCTCAGACATGTTCTCATTCATTTCGCAATTGCATTGCACAAGTTGAACGAGCCCCGAGGGAAAGAGATGGAGTACCGTACTTCGAATAGATACTTGTATTTTCTTGTCTTACGATTCTCCTCTCTCCTCCTTCTCTTTATCTTTTCGCATTATTTCTAAAACAAAGTCAACATTCCTGGTACCGATAAAACGCATGCTCGACTCATAGGCTGCTTATTTTCGCGCAAACAATTGGTATTTTGGTTACTTTTTATTAAAATCGCATTTTTGCTAAAAACAGATTAATAAATTCATTTATTTTATTTAATAATTACATTTTATTTTTTTATGTCTTTGAAATCTGCGAATAAATAGGTCTTAGGGATAATATTGTTCCTGACAAAAAGAATTATCAAAAATCTTAAAATCCTCCCCCTCACTCAGAGCTAACATAATTTTTCTCTTTTTCGCAACGAATCCCGTAATCTACGAAATTGCTTTAGAAAGACGACTACGAAGAGCTTTAAGAACATTTTTCTTAATGAGAGTAAAGATACTCTTGAAGTTTGTCGCAAATTTCATAAAACACCCTGTATTTCTGGAATCATAATATTATATGTACGCGTATGTACGTGATAACATATAGTATATTTTTAAATAGTTAAGTTTTTTTACATTTTTTTTTTTTTAATTTTTAAGATACTCGCATTTTTAATTACTATTTCCGTGACGCTTCATGTAGTCATATATCAGCTACATACTTACCACCCACGTCGAAAACCTTATACCGCTTATAAATACAAAGAGTTGCACTTTAAAAACTTTATAAACAAATATATAAAAAGATTGATATTACCTCTTTATACTTATTATAAAACTTTTGCATTTCACAATGGCCGATCGAGTTAATACCTGTTACAATTTATGTTTTTATAGTCCCTCGATTAATTTCACGAAAGTCATTTCACTAGTGGACGAACCTCGGCCGCGTTGTCACTTGTTTTTCATAATCATCGTCCGCCTAGTTACTCGACCGCAGAACATTCCAACGATGAAAATTATCCCGATCAGGGTAAAGCCAACGACCATAAAGTAACGCCGCGCTGGGGAACGGTTTACCGACGAGTATAGCTCCTCGAACGAATTTGGCGCAATTAACTGTAACACGACAAATAAAGTGGGATTATACCAGGATAAAAAAAAAAAATATTGTAAATATTTTTGACAGCAGACCTTGGCAGCATTTCTAAACATTTCCATCCTCGTAGTCAACATCTTGAAACAATCAGGCTGCAAGGGTTTATTACTGTCTTGCAACGCATTCTGCAAACACTTTATATCTGTAATATAATTACATAAATGATTAATAAACGCTATTACACATAATACAATAAATGTATGTGTATAAAGCTTCGTTATAATTGGAAATATTAATTTTATATCTATTTTAGATTTAAGATCCTATATAATATATTTATATTGGATATATATTACTTTCAAAATTATTAATAGAAATATTACGTACGTCTTCCTGCGCCTTGAGGTACAGCACTGCAATACTTGCTGATATCCACGGCACAAGCTTTCTGCAGCAAAGGATCCACATTGATGTCGGCTTTCGTTTGCTCTATCATATCGGCGATTTCCAAACGACATTCTTCCTTCATGTCTTTATTTCCGGCATTGAATTCTTTCTTGAGACATTCCTCAACAGTATCAGGCTCATTTACATCCGATCGGCATATAGCTACAATCTAACAGAATACAAATTTCATAAACTTAGATTTAGATAATGAAATTGAATTTTATATTCAATTATTTTTAACTAAATTTATACTAATTATATAAAATCTTGTTTGATAATTAAATTCTTAAATATTAGATGATTGTCCTTTAACGAACATCTCTAGATTATTGAGATATAATTGTAAAATTCTATCGTTTTTTACCTCATGTGCGCACATGGTTGCTAATAATGGATTTAAATGATAATTTAATGCAGCTTCTCTAAGAATGTTAGCCATTTGATGCTCACACTTAGTCGTCAGTTTCGATTCTCGAAATTTGATTTTTAAGCATTTAATTATCTTTCCTTCAAGTTCTTTGTCAGTACGCTCATGTGCCAATACCTAAAATAACGTAATCACACATATATGCACGTATTAAAAAATATTAATTATTAAATTATTTTAAATTATGTTGTCTACAATTTTTCTCTTACTTCTTTACAATGCCTATCGATATCGGAACCACACGCGTTTTGCAATGCTGTATTGAATCTGTAATCTGTATTCTGTTCGATCATTCTTCGAATCACAATGTTCTTGCATTTATCATCGAAAGTGAGCTCATTTTTGTATCTCTTAAGACAATCCAAAGTTTGTGATTTGCTCACATCGTGGCAGTATTGTCTAATCATAACTCGACAAGTGTTCAACAAGGGTACATCACTGGAACTATCTTGAAACTCCTGTTTTCTCACTTTAAACAACTGTTTATGACACATGTCCGTTAGCTTAGACTTATGCGATGCCAAACATTCTAATACCTGAAACAATCTGGGTTTTAACCAAGATTTATCATAACAAAATTGGTTTAGGATGACCAACCAAAATAGTTAGTAATAATTAGTAACAGTTTAGAAAAGAAAAAAAAAACGATATTATTTGTGTGCTCTTAATGAATAGAGAATAAAACATAATAAATATATAAATATAATTTATATTTGCATTTTCCATATATATGAAAAAAATTATAGTTTGAATAAAATTTTTTAAGTTACATATATAATATGTAAATATAATGAAAAAGCAGATGGTTATTCTTCGTATTAGATAATACTATCGCTACCTGTGAATTGCCTGGTTGAACATTATAACAATACTTTTTGATGTCTATTGCGCAGGCCGTTTGTAAGACAGGGTCAAAATGAATGTTTTCTCGCTGCTGATAAAGTTGTGCCCGCAGCTGTTGTCTGCAATCCTTCAATACGCGATGCTGGGACTCTTTTATTATGTCCTCCTGCACAATTGAGCTTAAACAATCTATCACATCGGCCTTCGTCTTCGATCTAAATTATAATATATGCGATAAAATGTATTTGTAAGTTTCAAAATATTTATATTTTACAATCATATATCTCAAGAGAGAAATTTAATTACTTAGGACACCATCTTTTAACATATGGCCTGCACGCTTCTTTAAACTTATATGTAAAATGGTAATTCTTTAAGGATATCAATTGGAAATGTTCCACAGCTGCTTTACATTTATAATCCGTGCGTGCATCCAGCTCGTTCTTATGTTCAATAAGGCATTCCATCATATCTCCCTCATCCTTTCCATATTTTAACTCTTCCTGAAATATATGTAAATCTCATTGACAATATGTAAAATGATGCAAGTAATTTAATAATTTACCTCACAATGGCGTTCCATAATATGTTGGCAATGGAAAGAAATAATAGGATTCAATTCGACACGCTCTGCTTGTTCTTCGGTGAAATTTCCAACTGCAAGCTTGCACTTTTTGTTTAAACTGCAATTAATACAAATTCGATCAAGAAGTTTAATATAACAAAGATAATTTAATAATATTAGAAATATTTTTACAAAGTTCTACTTTTAAAAAGTTTTTAAAGAAATATACTACTGTAATGCATGTGTCAGAAATACAATTTTAATAAATGATAAATGAAGGATCAGCAAAATAATTCCAAACAATTTTCAATATGTAGTTTCTATTAAAAGTAAGAGTATCAATACTTGTCCAAATTATCCTGCAGGCAGAGAATCTCCTCTCCCTTTGCAGTTTTATCGTAGCAAAGTGATGCTAGTTCATTGAAACACACTTCTTCTATCTCCGGTTGTAAGTCAACGTTCACAGCACGCTGCCTCATGACTCTTCTAATTTCCTCCAAGCAATCTGCTTTCAACTAAATAACAAAAAATAACGAAAAAAAATTATTTTTCTTGGTATAATGATAATAACAAATTGTGTTTTAACTAAAATATTTTAGTTTAAAGCATAATTATTAAATTAATTTAATTAAAAATTAATTATATATTTCATGTAGTTTTAATAATCCTACCGTCACATTTTTCTGATATACATGCCGATACAAGCATGGCAGTACGAGAGGTCCTGTTTCAGGATCCATTTGTTTTCCATCATTGGCCCATGCGTTTCTCGCATGACACAAACGTATAGCATCAAACTTGCATGCTTTGTACAATTGCGGATCCAGTTTAAAGTCTCTAGCGATAAAGTATTGTATTTGCACTAGAGCTGTTTCACAGGCCTCGGTCATTCTTTCTGTTCCTAATTGTTCCATTAAGCAGGATATCACTCTGGCATCTCCGCCATGTACCTAAATTAAATATTAAAAATAAGTTAACAGGCAAATTCATTAAATGCATTTAAATGGAGAAAAATAAGTTTACAATTTTATATATAAACCAAAATATACTTATAGCCTACATTTGTATACAAACTTACATCTCTACAAGCTAGATTGACAACAGGTTGACACTGTTCTCTTAAAACCGGATCAATTCTCCAATCTTCGCCGGCATCAGCTTCCATGATTAATTCCTCCAACTAAAATTATGCAATACAAAATATTCAATAAAAAAATTATGATACACATCTTTTATCAATATAATGTTTCTAAAAATTTTTCAAAAGGTATTATAAATAAATATGTTAATTATCACGATTATTTTAGAAACTTTGGATCCTGAAATTTCTAGTTTTCTCAATCAATTCTTTACCGCTCTTTGACATTTCGGCGTAATTCTTGATTTCTTTTTTCTCGTTCTGGTATGCTCCATCAAACAGTGTATCGTAGCACCGCCGACTTCGAGACTATTGCAAAAAAGCGTTATATCGTTGGCACATCCGTCTACAATCTCTGGTGACAATCTATAATCTTCCATCAGAAGCTTTCTGTGATCGAACATTTCTGCTTGACAATTTCCATCGATCTTGCTACCGTTCTTTACGGCCGACTCTAAGCAAAGCAAGATTTGCGCTAACTTGATCTCCTTGTCTTCGGACACGGATCGCCTGCAGTGATTACTTCTGATATCTTCCTTACATGCTTTAACCAGACCCTTGCTAACTTTATAGTCAGAAGCAATAAGCTTCTCTCTCCTTGTCAATTGTTCTTGACATTGAGCAGTCATCGATCTGTAAATAGAAAAACAATTTAAGAAAAAGCAGAATTCCTAAATGATATTAGATTGCTTAGGTTTTTACTATATATATACTCTAATATTCAGCTCTTTTGGCTCTTAAATAGACTCTTATTAAACTCCTAGATTCCTGAATTTAAACACACTACAATATTTATTTTTTTAATATTTGAATATCTACCTATCAGTTTTATGTTGCATCAAACATTTGTAAACTTGACCGCTGCCTGGTCGTATGTCAGGACAGAACTTGATAAGATCATGAATGCATGCCATGTATAACTGACGATCCAGTTTGATATTTTCTGCTTGAATCTCAGATATGTGGAGAATGTGTTTCCTGCATTCATGTTGCAGCTGTTCAACATGTTCCTGTAGGCAAGCTAGTATCTGACCTTGTGATATGTCCCTGTATGGTTGCAGATTATCGCATTTAAAATTTTTAATGTCATCCACACAATCTGTCTTAAAAGGAATCAAAATTCTGAAATCACTAAAAGCAATCCATTCTAATCTCTGAATGTAAATAATACATTCAGAATCTGTAACTCTTTCTCGCTTATCAATCAAGCAAGAAAGATATGCTCCTTGGACTTTGTCAGAATCGGAACATTGTAAGGTATCCAGTTGTTCACCGCATGCCTTTCTGGCAAGCCTCTTTATATTTTGATTGTTTGTAATATTTTGAATATAAGTCCAAATTGCCTGTAGACATTTCTGATTGATTCCAGATATCTCGGTAGGCTGTAAAATTTGCAAAAATAGTTAATCTCTAAAAAAAATTTACCCTTTCCTTTTAACATGTACCTTGAACATTTGAATGCACTCAAGCAGCATAAGTTCATCATTATTCTTATTTATATTTTTACAAAGATGATCCAATTTATTTCTGCAACTGCCACTTAAATCATCATCGTCAAATTCTCTTCTAGGATCTAGAGCTCTTTGAACTCTCTTAGTCTTAATAGAGGCATCAGAAAAAAGCCAACCAATTTTGGAAGACTCATCGATCTGCTGAGTGTCTCCGATATAAGTTGATGTTGTATAATGTAGCGCTAGTAGAATAAGCAGTGCAGAGAATATCTGTCTTGTACATTCCATCCTCATTACTCGAACTTTATATCTCCTAACGATATCATTACAATAATATTCTGTAAAAAAAATACGTAAAAAAATTTTATTAAGCACTCATCTCTTAAAATTATTTAACATCATTTATAATTCAAAACTAAGAAACAAATACAAAAATAAGAAACAAAAACAGAATAAGAGATATTGTTTAATTTACAAAGTTAACAAAAGAGAAGAGAGAGAGTACAAACCTTGCAAATTCGTTTATGCTACGGCTGTTTTTTATTATTTTTTTTTACTCTTGTTGATCATCTACTGTGCATGTGTATGTATGACGTAAACGTATACCTAAATACACGAATACATTATTGGAATCAGCAATTGCCAGCAATATAAGCACATAAAGAATAATTGGTATAAAAAAAACGATCATAAATTACAGACTTCTATATATTATACTTGTAATTATCTGGATCACCACACATGCTCATATGGTGAAACGTGATGCAATGACAGCCATTTTCATGTGGGCAGAATGTCACACCTGGTATCGCAGAATTCGATATGCTATGTCATTCGATAAGATATAATAATAAACATATATTGCAAAATAAGATAAAATAGTGAAAAATATCAAGACTAAATATAAAAATAAGAAATTTTCATATATATAGTTTTTGATCAAACTTATACTCTGCCCACATGAAAATGGCTGCCCTTGCATTATCTTTAGTATCAAAATTAGCGATCTAGTGTAATATATAGTCTATGGTTCATGATTAAAAAAAAAACTGATTGGAAGTGAACGCGGTAACCAATCACCATACGCACGTGTGTATTATTACTGAAGAACGGAAGATTGATTGGCCATTACAAAAGTTACGTTTATTCTCTAACGTTCTGTGAAGAACTGGACTTACCACTTGTACTTGTAGAAAGAAGGTATTGTAATATACAAGAGCGTAATCTTCTGATTATATGTAACGGACTAACAGGTATAAAGAAAAAGAATAAATAAAAATTTGGGAAGTAAAAATTGTCAATCGGCGCTAGAAGGAATAATGAAGCATTAAAAATGACATTTTTTCGAGCTTAGGAGAGAGATTATATTTTTAGGATATGACAATTTCAACTTTTGATTACACATTATACTTCAACACTTTCATTAGATCAAAATCAGTAAAATAAATCGTAAAATGATTTCGTTTTCGAAACGTTCATGCTTTCGCTGTCCTACCTGGATAAAAAAAGCATTTGTCTTTAAAATTGGAAGCCAAACCTTTATTTTTAGCCAACAACATTGAACAAGTATATTTTTATCAAGATCTAAGATGATGGAATGAAACAAATATTTAGCATGCGAATTTGTCCAGATAAGCCTTCATACAAAAAAATTGATTAAAATTGAGTGTTTAATATAATATATATATATATATATAGCAATATAAGATTCTTATTTTAGGTCTGTAATTATTCACACAACAAAGAAAACAATGATATATACTTTGTGCTTTAAATTAGATCTGATATTAGTGTAAGAGTATTAGGATTGTATTTTTATATTTAATATTGTAAATTACTTCTTTACGACAGAACAGATTTTCTTTTCATCTCCTTTACTACTGCTCTCTTGCAATATATGATTGTATGTTAAGAAAGTGAGTACAAGACAGCAAGCAATAATATTTTTATTGTTGCATTTTGCATACGTCTTTAAAAATAAGAATGAAGATTGAGAGGAGATTTTTAATAGAAGGATTCTACAGTATTAAATTGTTATACTTATTAAAATATCATAGTCTTAGCCTAATAATACTCATACACTTTTATTTATAATTTTTCAAGATAGAATTTTATACATAAAGAAGAAATCAACAGATATATATATTATGTGTGTGTGTGTGTGTGTGTGTGTGGGTGTGTGGGTGGGTGGGTGGGTGTGTGTGTGTACAATACAATTAGCTTGGCTAAAAGAATCAGTCAAGTTAATTTTTTCCACAACATTAGAGGAATCAATATATGTATATAAAATACAATATCTATAGTAGAGAGAGAGAGAAAATTCTGATAAAATATTTTACTGAATAGTCAGAATGTCGATAATCAAAGCATAATGCTTTTGTGAATGTAATTACAAGATAATCATATATAATTCATATTTCTCCTTTTTTATTATTATTCAATAGGAGAGACACTAAATATTACAAACCACTGAAGAAAGTGGATTTAATTGGTTCTTGCAGCCATACCTGCAGCTGCTATTCATAAAATTTTATTCGATATTGACATATATATATATATATATATTTTGTATTTAAAATTTATATGATATAATAAATTATTTACAAGAATTATGTATATATATGTGTGTGTGTATATGTATATATATATATATACACATACCTATATATAATTAAAATACAATTATTAATAATAAACTCTAAAGCATGAATCAAACAACAATGAACTTGCCGTAAAAAATTTAACATCTGATAGATTGAACTATATGCACATTCTGATAAGCTAAGTATGGATGGCAAGAGGTCCCTTGGACTTGAGCTGACTGTTTCTTGCGTGTGACCGCGTTTCTGAGCACAAGTATGAATGTATGTATGAATTTACCTTCTTGAGGTAATAATGGCACTTGACACTTGCATAAGTATTCTATTACGATATATAACACTGGGGAAGATACTTTACTTCTGGAACGCACACCAGACGCGACATAAATAAAAAATTTGGGTCTAAATCTTCCATTTTTTTTTTTTAATTTCGCTAAAATCTATCATCCAAAAGTTCGTAAAAACCCTAAATTTTATCACAGTGCAGTTTCCCTTGTTCTAATAGACAAATAGATTGTATGGAATAGGACAAAAATGTAAGAATATGACAAAATGCAATTGCAATTGATATATCACGTAATGTTATGAAAGAAATATAAATATAAATGCAGGTGTCGCCAATTGTCTCGTATAATCGAGAAATCGTGATGTGCTGTTACGATTTCCTATGATTAAAAAACGCGAATATTAAATAAAAATCCTCTATACTTTTTACGTTAAAAATCATTATCCCAACCGGAAATATCGTCAGGTGGTGGTGGATCAGAATCAGCCGGATAAGCGTCGAAATTCGTAGTATCCGTAGCGCCTCCGACTCGTGGCAGTATCGGCGGTTCCAGAGTTCTCGTTCTTAGACCTTCCCAATTAAAACCATCGAACCATCTAAAGAATCCATACAGATAAATCGTTTAAAAAAATATTGTTTTATAATTTTAAAATACTGAAACCGAAATATATTGCTTACTTATGTTTCTGTATTTCACTAATGCCACCTTTTTGATATCCAAGACGTTCCGCTGGATTATCCCTGACAATACAACAATTTGTATTGTTTAATGCATACATTTAATATTTATATGCGTATTGCGGACAATGACAAGAAATATTGTTATACTATGAATATATTAAATAGATGGAACACTTTCAGTACAGAAAAATTCATTTCGTATAATGTATTTACCTGCAAAGTTTCTTGATAAGCGCCATTGCATTCCGCGTGATAGATCTGGGAAATTCTATAGCATCGATTCCTTTTAAAATAATATTATACGTCTTCATCGGATCGGCACCGGTAAAAGGAGGCGTACCCGTAAGCAATTCGAACATAAGAACACCGAGGGACCAATAATCGGCACTTATATCGTGACCTTTATTTAGAATGACTTCTGGTGCAACGTATTCTGGCGTACCGCAGAAAGTCCATGTCTTCCGTCCGTGATCCAATCGTTTAGCAAAGCCGAAATCCACGAGTTTAACATATCTAAATGATAAAATATGATCATGAAATAAATTTATTAAAATAATAATTTTTATACATATATTAGTAATGTCTTTTATATTTATTATAAAATATATATATAATTATTATACAAATACATTCTTACCCTTGATTATCCAAAAGTAGGTTTTCTGGTTTAAGATCTCTATAGATTATATTTCTGGAGTGCAGATAATCGAATGCTTCCACGACGCATGCAGTATAAAAACGTGTAGTACCATCGTCAAAATGTCCCTTGTCTCTAAGAACGGTCCATAATTCGCCACCCAAACAAGCTTCCATTAGCATGTAAAGATACTTTCTATCCTTGAAAGTTTTGAAAAGCTTCACTACAAAATCGCAATCTGCTTCGCTCATAATTCTCTTTTCCGACATAATGTGCTGTTGCTGTCGCGTTTCGACGATTTGCGCTTTCTTCATTTGCTTGAGAGCGAAGGATCGTGTACTGTCCCCAGCAATTTGAACTAATTCAACTCTTCCGAAACCACCCACGCCGAGAGTCGCAATAGTCCGAAGATCTTGTAACCGTACATCCCGGAATTCCTCGTTTAGCCTGAAGAAATCGTAAGATTTCAGTATATTTCTGATTAGTATGAATTAACTTTCTCTCTCTCTCTCTCTCTCTCTCTCTCTCTCTCTCTCTCTATGTTTGTTATAGAAACCAAAATCAAATGTATAATTGCAAATTGTAAATAGGCTTATTCTTCCCGCATTTTGCACTTTTATTGATATTTTTTTTTTTTTAACACGGTATATCTTTTTACTTTTTATCATCAAACTTACTTGGAATATATAGTTTATTCTTCCATCCTAATGTCAAGCGTGGAACATAATATTTATATATAACAGTGAATGTAATATATATAGTTATAATATTAATTCTAGAATATTTATATAACATAAGGTAGATCTAATTTTCATATGTATATTTAACAAGAGAGATATATTCACCTCCTACGTTCCACCAGCTCATCCCTGTATCGCGTTCGGATTTCATCCAAGGATGAAATTAATTGATTAAACGTTTCACGGTCTATGACTAAACAGCTTACTCCTTCTGGATCATCAGCAATAATATTAGCAGTCCTGAGATCATCTCTGTAAGAATATATTAGTGTATATTTCTCTGTTTCATAATATCAATCTCTCTTGATATATATTAACAAAATAAAAACTTTTCGGTTCAAAACATTAATACAATTTTATAAATTAAATTTATTCAATAGTCAAGTAGTAAATTTACTTGATTAAGATAACCGAACAATAATTTATATCTCTATAATAAGAGAAAATAACAATATTAATTATATTCACCCTTGTAAAGCTTTCTCGCCGAAAAAGTCGCCCTTTCTTAACGTCCTGATGTACTTCTCCTCTGTCGTATCGGGCTGTTTTATCGTCACGCGTACTTGTCCCCTACTGATGATGAAAAATGTGTCACCTCTCGCGCCTTGTCTTATTATATAGTCCCCATTATTGTAAAAGGTCTACGTGAGAGAAAATACAATTAATAATTATGATAAATAATAATTCGTATATATAGGCATATTTCGCCGAGAGAAGAGGTGAACGGCTTACCTCTTCTAAAACATCCGAAATTTTGATTAGAGTTTCCTCGGGTAGATTCTTGAAAATCGGCACGCTGAAAATGTAAAATTTTACGTTATTCCTAAATGTAATATAATATTGTACGATTTTCTTAAGAAGTATTTTTAACAGATTATTGCGCGTAAAAATATATTCATTCTATTTTCTTAGCAAAGAAGGCTATAATTTCCGCATAATGTCAATCGCAGAAGCTGCATACAAAAGTGGAATATTTTCTAAACGGCGAAACATTGATACAATACATTATTTACACGTAATTGGCTTAGACATACCAAAACTATGCGAATTATCAATTCATGTTAATTTAATTTCGTTTTCATAATTTCTCATAATGAGAGATTACGTAAAAATTGATCACACATAAATTGTATTATGGATTATACATCATTAAAATAATATTTGCATATTTATATATATATTTTATAATATGTAATTGCGAGTTTTAAATACGTAAAAACAAGAAAAGTATTATTTTTTTTCTTATCAGGAATGAAAGAGAGAACATGACTTATATGAACGTGGCTTAGGATTCTCCAAATAACAATCGGTCATTATCGAATTTTTTGAAAACTAAAATTTACAGAGACTATATATATATATATATATATATATACAATATAAACACATTTTTATATATGTGTGACTGTTGTTACTATATAAATATTCAAATATTATTATATATAATTATTCAAAAAGTGCTTAATAATACTGGAATATAAAAGTGCAGTTTTTGGAAAAAAATTTATCACAATATTGTATATTCGCTCGATTTAAAATATAAAATCACTAGTAGAAGTAAAGTAAACGATATATTAACGCCTTATGAAATAATTAATTTTTAATTACAATGATTCCGTAAATCTTAAGATTTAATAACGCAATTATTCCTCGGCAAGATTGATTTTTTGACTCTAACTATAAATGATAATGCTTTTATATAAAAATGTAGTTTCATTTTTCTCTTTCATAATAAAAAGAATACAGTTTCATACGTAAGATTGAACAAATTAAGAATCAATTAATTAATTGCATATAATTAATTAAAAATTGCACATATACATATATATATATATATATATATATATATATATATATATATAAAATAAACGCTGTATCTTTAACACTTTAACAGGCATTGCAATGAAACCAGATTAAAGTCCACTATGATAATTGAAGATTAATGTTAGCTTTACCTCTTTAAGAAATCCGTGTATTCCGCCTGTCTCGAGAGACCAGTCCTCATCATAATAGTTTGGAAGCATTGTCGATCGATGGCCCAGAGATGGCAATCAGTTGCTGCGGTAATCGTCGCTGTCCTCTTGCAATTGTAGAGAATAGCGAGCTCCCCCAGCACCTTACCGTGTTGCAAGGTACTGAGATATTTTCCATCTCTCGACACCTCGACCTTACCCTCTGGAAAGGAATGTCGAGATCAGAGATGTAATCACACGTGTCGTACAATGATCGTGAAATATTATTATTGAAATAAATTCTAAGTCACTTGAAATACGATTGTAGACCTTATCGCGCAGATTGAAATCAAATTTAATCCTCACGTTTATCATCTTATCTGTATCGCATCAAAGCGCTGGTTAATCGATTCAATCGATATTTATGATCGATTTTATTTATGAAGAGAGAATTAAATTATTAGGTTATCGATAAATTTTAAATCCTTTTATATAATTAAAATTAAAATATTTTACCGAGCTACTCAACGCGTATTATTCAGCGGCAGACCGGAACAAAATTAAAAGTGACACGTGGTTTTTATGTACCGATGTTTTAAATATATTCTAACGCACGTTCGACTTCCTTAAATAGTCGCTAACGAAAGATGAGGTAAATGCTCCGAGTATATCAATTATTACTTTTTACACGACGTTGCACAAGTCAAGCGACCCATGCTCTCGACAGCTTACTGACATTTATAAGAATCAATCGAGTGACCATGATTATTCCTTCGGACTAGTTAACATTTTAGCTAATTTATTCGCGACATTTATCAGGCCTCAACGTGACTTCTGTGTGTACGAAAAGAATTTATTTTAAATAGTATTAAGTAACACAAATCGCAGACTGATGTGCAATTATATATCGTTTCAAATGTTATCGCGTTACTTGATATTCTTTGCTCTAACATCTTTTTTTTAATATATTGTTATAGAGTTGATTATATGTAGAATTCGCTGTATAATTATATCATATTAAATATAATAATTTAATTAATTTAATTAATTAATTAAACGAAAATATATGATTTTTTCTGTTAAAGCTTACTTTAGACGATTTACAACACATGACAAAATTCGAAAGAGAATTTAATTTACATATGTCGTGTAATTTAAAAAATCCATTGAAAAAAAATAAAATATACACATATATATATATATATATATAAAATATATATCACGGGACACACGCGTGTATTAGAATATTAGATTACAAATAAATTTCTATCGCCAATAATAGATCATCTAAAGCGAGCTCAATAGAAAATTACGCGGGTCGAAAGAATTTTTTTTTTTTTTTTTTTTTTTTTTTTCCGCATCATTCGCCTGGACTTGAGCGAGATATTGCGACAAGAGACAGATAGTCCATGGCCGTATTGTCCCGCGAACGTTGCTTTCACTTCCTCTCGCGCATAACGCTTAGTACGAGTCATACAAAAGATCCCAAACTGGTTTAGCATCGCGCGAGGTGTTGGATCATACCTTTTTTCCTCGTAGGGGATTATTGGATTAAAAACACGATGACTACGACAAGCACATATTTGTCTTGTCTGTAAAACCTTCTAGCGTACAACATTCTCTCTTTTATCATTTCCTTTATCTTTTCTTTACGACAAGGCGTCTCATCAATATTACAAACGAAGCGCATAAAATTTCTCTCGCGAATGGACACAATATCCGTAATATTAACTAATCGGGACCGGAAGTTTTAATTAAAAATGTCGTGCGCCCTTTATCTTTCTTCCGTTTTACAAATTTAAATACAATAGAACATAATTATGTATCAATCTAGATAAAATCAAGATATTCTTTGATTATAGGCACGAATTATTGAAAAACTCTTCATAAATAGATATACAAAGTGAAATTACAAAATGATGTGTATAAAACTCGTAACGAAAGTCTAGAAAACTCGGAAAATGTTCGTAGTGCTCGCGTGCGTATCGCTTTTACAAACTTTGAAAGGTATGCATAACGCGATACTAATGAAGGAACAACACGGGAGGTTTTGGCGGGAAGAATTGTGAGCGAAAGATGGCAGCGATTAAAGTTACGCGCAATTCACAATCGGTTACAAAAGTTCCCCGCAATTGTGTTATCAATACCGCACTAGAGAGAGATTAAATGCAATCGAAGATAAAAGAATTATAATTAAGAGATTTATGAGCATCTGTGAAACGCAATATTTTATTTAAAGAACGATTCATCTGGGTGCTCCCACGATAATTATTCGCATTTTAGTCTCTGCAAGAAAATATAATATTAAAATAAAAATAAATAGATAAAAGCTATCGCTTAATGTATGAGCGTTTCAGAAATTCATTATCTCTCTCTCCTTCACGTCATCCAAAAGTAAACTCGCGATAAATCATTTCTTCCCCTTATAATTACAGTTATCTCGCATAAAAGTTTTGTATCCCGGCAAAGAGAGATTCGCGTACATGAGAGCTGTCCGATCCAAGAATATAAATGCATGAAGTCTGAATAGAAATATATAAAGTCTGAATAATCGCTTCGAACTGAAGCCGAGGATCGGCAAATTATGCAGATCATGTGGATTATATTTCTCTTGATCATCGTCCGTTTAATCTTCGCGGATAACTTGTGTATTCATAGCATATATAATTATGTAACCAAAGGCTGAGAAAGTCGGGAGAGCTGTTGCTCTTTATTCGCTTTTATCGCTTTCGCAAGCATGAGACACGCGTCAATCGTTTGCGACGCGTTTTGAAAATAAAATTGCCGTGCATTCTTGCGCGAAATCGTTTATACCAAAACGAGGATGTCTCTCTGACGTGTCATCGTATCATTACACCAAAACAATTGATTACGCGCATCGTTTGTTTAATAAATATTTTACAGCTGCACTGGCCAATACGTACGTTGTATACACAATCTAAGAATCGAGTGATTACCTCGCGATCGTATTATCTCCTGTTAATTCGTCGATATCGATTATATTAAGAGATCTGAAAATAAATGCACGTGATAATATTATGGTATTTCGAAATTTAATTAATTAATTTAATTTAATTAACGATCTGTTGTTTTCGAGAGAAGTTCCGCTTGCCAAATAGTTTTACACTTTCTGAAATTTTCTAGAGATAAAAATCAGCTCCAATATTAATTCATCGATATCGATTACATTAAGATATCTAAAAATTTGCACAGAAATAAATACAGGTGATAATATTATGCCATTTCAAAATTTAATTATTGTCGTTTTCGAGGGAAGTTTCGTTTGCAAAATATTTTTACACTTTCTGAAATTTTCTAGGGATAAAAATCAGCTCCAATATTAATTCATCGATATCGATTACATTAAGATATCTAAAAATTTGCACAGAAATAAATACAGGTGATAATATTATGCCATTTCAAAATTTAATTATTGTCGTTTTCGAGGGAAGTTTCGTTTGCAAAATATTTTTACACTTTCTGAAATTTTCTAGAGATAAAAATCAGCTCCAATATTAATTCATCGATATCGATTACATTAAGATATCTAAAAATTTGCACAGAAATAAATACAGTGTGATAATATTATGCCACTTCTAAATATAATTATTGTCGTTTTCGAGGGAAGTTTGGCTTACAAAATATTTTTATACTTTTTAAAATTTTCTAGAGGGCATATATAAAAATAAGCTCCAATAATAAATATTTAGATAGCAACATTACGTATCACAGTCTATCGAAAAAATCATTTACGGATGATACAGTCATGGAGGAAGGCGAATTTATACAATAAAAATCTGCTATATACAATTCTATAGAAGACACTCGACGCATACATACATGAAGACATAAATGTCACAAAATAAAAATAATAATAATAATTTAAAAAAAAATTTTAATAAAAAAAAAACAAAAAAGGACATGATCTACGCGCAATCTAAATTAATCTCATTTCTGTATGGATCTCGCATCTATTTTCGAAAATATCGATTTTTCTACACTTCGTAAGCAGAGAACTCGAACGCATGACGTTCACAATCTTCGCTATCTTCGGCAAGCGAACAAAGAGGTTCACTCGATATACCTGACACTGACAGACCTCGCGGAAGAGAGAGGATAGAAGAGAAGGGAAAAAAGAGAAAGGGACAGAGAATGGAGTAGAGAATCCTCTCCTCTCCATGAGTTTCGTCCAACATAAGTTTCTGTGTGTTTCTTCACGTGCAACTTGATTGGTTCATTCGCGAAGATGGAGAACCACTGAATACACTGATAAGCTTCGTATGTACCATATACTTATATACATACATATATGTATAAATATAAAATATACAATTGTGTGTGTGTCTATAAAATACGCGGTAGAAGACCTAGCATGACGACATAACAGGACAACAAAGAGTTTACGCTTCACTCATAATATCTTCGTCAAGTTTTACGCGAAACCCAGCGTAACCAAACTCCTCCTGCTTACTTACTCCGGTAATTTGGCCTTGCCCTGGAGCGTGAAAAAGCAAGTTTAATAAATAAAATGCAAGTTTTGTATGAAAATTCGATCAGTGTAGTTTATCGGAAATTTTTATCACGTAAATCAAAATTGTAAATCGATCTTTTGAAATATCTTTATCGCGCGGGGAAAGAAATCTCGTCATCACACTTTGATTTACTATTTTTTTATCTTCCAATATACATATTTAATCAAAGGATCGCGATAGAAATAATCACGTGTGTAATTTCAAGAAAGTAAAGAATTTTTCTCGAGAGGAAGAAAAGCAGCAGATCATTTCGTAAATTTCTCATGTATCCTTCATTATCGTTCGGTGAATAAAACTCCTCGCTCTTTACGACCCTTCGACGCTTACGAGCGACCTCGATAGGGGACAGGACAATTTATTTCTGCGGTTATGGTACACGCGACAAAGATGATACTTCATTGCAGTTTATTGACAATTATAATTTTAATTAATGACGCTTGCGGTCGAGCATTGCTAGCAACATTTGCTAGCTCCAGACATACGCGTGCGATCATTGTAATCAGCCAGGATGACGCTTTGGCAAAAATAAATCATCATATTTACACGATTATAGCAATTAGAAAAAGATTGCGATTTCACGTACGTAAAACTAGAATAATCTTACATGTGTGAGAATATAAAACGATTTTAATTTTTAATTGAAAGCATTCATCGATTAATCCGGTCGAGAAATACACGAGAGTCGGTATGAACTTTTATCGCCTCTCAAAGATTTTATAATTTCCACGTGTCCAATGATTGTTACGTCATTAATTATATATTATATAAACACTAAAGAGCCTCTTTTATTCCGACTGTTTATCTGCCTCACTACAACAGTATAATTAATTAAGAATTTATGATTATTAAAAAGGTCGTAATCCTTGTATCTACGAACGATCGTTACCACACATTGCTCGCACGAGAATAAAAAAAAGATGAAAGTGATTAATTAAGGGGGCATCCCCGTTTGAAAAATGGGTATATTTTCTAGATTTGTTTTGCAGCGCGACTTTTTTTTTTGTTTTTTAATATTAATACAATATTATTAAGTAGTTAAATAAAAATTTCCAGCTTAAAAAAAATTGTTTTATAAATTATGCGAATATTTGCAGATTTATATTTTCATGCTCGGTGTGCAGGAGAACTCGGGCTACGTTCGACGGATTGATTTCAAATTTTGCATTTTTTAATCCGATTCTCCATTTTTTGTTATAAACAAAGATGGACCTTAAAAAAAAAAAAAAAAAAAACACGAAACTTTTTTTTCAACGCGCCGCCATTTTTTGTTTTAAAATTTTGAAAAAAAAACGCTTGAATAGCAGATAGTTACTAAGATATTTAAAAACAAAAAGCTTGTATCTTTTATTTCGGATATGATAAACGAACGTATTCATGCGCACCGTGCAGTTACGTAAAATTTGTAGGAGCTCTACAAGTATTCCCATAATTTAAAAAAAAAAATTCTTTATTAAGCTGAGAATTTTTATTTAAGTAGTTAATAATATTGTATTAATATTGTAAAAAAAAATTAAAAATTTTTATCAAGTCGTTGCGCTGCAAAAAAATCTAGGGAATGTACTCATTTTTCGAAGTTTCAAACGGGTATACCTCCTTAAAATCGTCTTACGTTAACCGTTTCTCAAGCTTCACATGCCGGTGTTCGAAAACTTGGATTCAATGACAAAAAAATTCGTTCGCGACAGCTGTCAACATTTTCAGCTCTAGACGTCCCTCGAAATCAGATGCCCTCCGATTACCGAATATTTCAATACCACAGATGGATACTTTCCTTGTTGATGAGAGAAATGAAAGAAGTTCGAGGAACTATATCGCAGTACAAAGAATGATCTTTGAACAGCGTAAAGAATTGTGTATTTTGCTCCTTAAATTAATCACTACTCATTAATATCTCTCATTTTCTACGAAGAAACATTTCAAAAATTTTACGTTGTTTCAAAAACAAACGGCTAAATCGATCATCAATTATTTATCAATGGGAATGTCAAAGGATGTTTGAGTTTTGCATCTCGTACGACTATTAATTAAGTTAACGCAACCACCTTAAGCAGAATCGAACAAAAATTTATTGCTTATCTGTTGCTAATTTCTTTTATTTCCAATTTATTGTTTATTTGCGTGCTATTGGAATAATTAAAGATTTTTTTTCTTTTTTTTTTTTTAAGGCAGGGAAAAGATCATCGTTCTCTATTTCAAAAAAAAAAAAAAAGGTATTTTTGCACGGCGCATTTAATGCATGTTTATTCGATGCTAGAAATGTATTCATATATTAAGTGTCATACGAATGTAATAAAGTCTATAATGTAAACACTTTTCTTGCTTTTATCTACTTCAAAGCGGCATAAGCGTGTGATAAGAATCCAACCAGTAACGTGCGAGATGATCTTTTAAATATTTAAATATTCCACACACACACAAGATAGGAAATTCTCTATACATAAAATAGAAAAATATGACAACAAGATTTGTTCTATAGAGAAATTAGTAAAAGTTAACGTGATTTATTTCGGATGAGTTATTGATGATAAAGTCGATTGTATGAAATGCTCGATATGTTTTACATGAATATGAAATTATGTATAGAAAGTTTCGAAAGTATGCGTTGCACATTCAAGTTCAAATACCGTCTCATTTAAAATAGATTGCATATTACAAAATATATAAATTAATAAAATATTTAATATAATATTTCTAATAGGAAGAAAGAGAAAGAAAGAGCGATAAAGTTAGAAGAAATGACTAAGCACAAGAAAAAATTTCAGAGAAACATTTAATTATTACACACTATCAACCGTAATTAAACTCTGATTGTCATTTAATAAACAAATGCTAAACGATAAATTTCCACTTGCAAACTTTTAAAAATAGAAATATTCTAAGAAAAAAATTAGCATACATACAGTTTTACATTAAATGTCTCGGTATTCTCATTATAAACATCACCAATTTATGAGCGTCTATATACAGGGTGTCCCCAATTTAAATGGCAAAACTTCAAGATCGTGTAGGGGACCGAAAAACTAAGACAAGAAGGTCCTTTAGAGGTTTGCTCGTTTTTGTTGCATTTTAGAGAAAATCGCAAAAATTCAATCTCTCAGTGTCAGTTGCTCTCTTGAGTCGATTGGCATCGAACAAACTTTCTGCTTCAAGATTCCTTACATATGTAAACACTTGATGTTATCCTTTACGGTGCCGATCAATTCGAGAGAGCAATTAAGAGACCGAATCATAGATGCAGTGCACCAAATATCACTAGAACAATGTCTAGCTGCAATTAATGAGGTCAGTGCTAGATGTAATGCTTGCATTGCTGCAAGAGGGCAACATTTCGAACAATATCTGCGTTAAATAGATAATAACATAAATAAAATATAAATAAATAAGTAAAAAAAAAATTTTCTCCAAGATGGAGCAGAAAACGAGCAAACCTCTAAAGGACTTCCCGTCTTAGCTTTTCGGTCCCCTATATACGCTCCTGAAGTTTTGCCATTTAAATTGGGAACACCCTGTATTATTCATTCGTGTTATGTATTATTAATTCGTGGAGCGATATTTCATGGTGCAAATAACACGTGACAAATTATCTATAATTGTGTAAATCGTAAAAACTCTTTTGGCGTATGTCCATTGCGTAACATCGAGACGTGTCATAGTAAAACGCGAACAAAGCGTGTACAAAGCCAACGATAAAATCGCTTTTCTCGAACAGCGGAGCAGACGGAAGAGCCCATTTCGCGAGATAATCCGGTTTCGTGCTCTAAAAAATATAATATCGAGGTCAGCTTGAGACGCGACACATCGGGGTGTCCGAAACCTTTGTTCTCTCTACGCGCGTTGAAGAAAATTGCGGACGTACGTATACGCACGCTTGTATGTACAATATATATGTATGTAATTCGCTTCGTGTTACGTTCGCGTTCCCCGTACGTCGGAACAATTATATAAACGAGTATCTCTCATATACATATTTAATTGTGAGACATAACCACGTCCGGCAACCATATACAGAGTGTCTCGGAAGTCACGTACTTTCTCTTCCTTTGTGGAAGTGTATGACTTCTTTCAAGAAATGCGCGACTTCTCTAAGACGTTCTGTATATTTAATCGCCATCTGATCAATTAAAATTAAAATTAAAGCAATTAAAATTCATTTTAGATATATAATTGGCAACAAAATTCGAGACAAACTTTTATTTAATTTTATGTAATGCATAAAACATGAAGAATTTTGTATACATATATATATATAAATATTTATATATGTATATGCATGTAATTAAAATTCTGTATATTATTTATTTTATTATGTATTAATATATATATATATACATATTACGTATGCAAATGATATATATCACATATGCACATATATCAAGATATGTGACGCATAAACTAGATTTCTGTTTTCAACTTTGTCGCAAATTATATATTGTCAGACAGAAATATTTCAATAATATTTTCTTATAAACAAATATTAAATATGTGTTTTTAAACGGATACTTTATATTCGTAAAATTTAACATTTTAAAACAGACTAAATTTGAATAAAATTTTAATTCAATTTAAAAAAAAAATTATCAAAGTATTCGTAAAAAATATTTAACGATCTTGAAGAAAAGTGGCGTTCGAGTAAAAAGAATTTCACTCGTTAATCGAGACTTGCACGGAATAAGCGATTTCATAATCGCTATACGAAAAGTAGATGCTGACGTTTGTTTATTCCTGGGGAATAACCGTCTTTAAAAACCGCGGATTATCCGTCATATCCGCGGACAAGTACCTTCGCGTATCTGGCGTCTCCTTATAGGCTGCGGCGCGCCGGTGCGTCTTCTCCTCGCGTAGGTGTGGACCGGCACTATCAGCCTCGGCCTCGGAATAAGGAAACCGCCCTGAGCGTTGCCGGAGGACGGTTGATTCACCTCGGAGCACTCGCTGTCGGTGGTGCCGGTGCTGCTGGATCCTCTGGATCGCGCGTCCTCGTCCCTCGTCGAGGACGGCTCCGTCAGTTTGCCCTCGAGCTGCGACACCACGTCGACGTAGGATCGTCCGACGTAGGGCTCGTCTTCTTGCCTGGCAGAGGCTGATGCCGCCTTGCCGATACCGCCGTCGCCGCCATTGCTGGTCCAGTTGACCCCGCACTCGCGCCAACTGGCTTCGTAGAGCAATTCCATGGCACGGCCGCGAGTCGCGTCCGGGTCTAACAGGAGTTCCGGATCCTCCAGGACCGCCCGTCCTGGATAACTCCGTACTTTCATGACCTCCAACTCGCGTCGCTCTCCGGCGAGAGACAGAAGCGGAGAAGCCCGTTCTCCGTAGACTTTCGCCGGCGATTTTTCCCCAGCTACTCGACGCGCACAAAGGTCAGAAGCTCGACCATCGCTCGACGATAACGCAGTTATTGTCCGGCAAAATGAACCCGATAATAATGTCTCTTAGATGCGTCCGAGGAAGCGCGCGACAGGTGGGCGCAGCGGGTAGGCGCGACAGGTGGGCGCATTCTTGACAATTCTTTCCGTTTTTCCACTCTTACGTTCTTGAACGTCGAGCTCGAGAAGCGAAACTGGGTATCGGTCCTCAAAATAATTTACAGAGATAATATCTTGAAACTGACATAAATATATTCGGAACGAATTGGCTTCGGTCCAGGATAAAGATCGATGATGCTGGGAAGAAAAATCCTCTTATCTTCGAACTCGCTGGGGTATTCCTTATAGTTCGCGGATTTTTGTAGAACGAACAATTCCGACGAGACTAATAAATAATGTTCGACGAACACGGACGACCGTCATTCGCGATCGTTCATTCGCAGCATCCGTCCGGCGTCGAGGAACAACGGGCGGGAAACCGGGCCATCTCCGGCCTGTCGATCTCCTGTCAGATCTCCCAGCTTGAAGACAGGATGCACTACGATTTCCGATTACACGAGCTCAATATCCTCGACAAAGCGCGCACCGGTGAGAAATTCCCCGTGACATCTGCGAGGATATTGCCTCTCGGGATTTCGTTTTCTCGCGACTAGGAGACTCTCCTCTCCGATCGATCACATCCGCGAAAAAAACAGCGTCGCGTCACACGTGGCGTTCCTTTTTAAAGCAACGAGCGGTATCCTGTCAAAGGAGGACACCGTAATAACGTCACGAGCGGCGTCGCGTCGCGTCTGACGCTCACTGACAGTATTCCCGACTGGTGAAAAGCATGCTCGTGTGAGCGGCGAGAGAGATAGAGAGAGAGAGAGAGAGAGACAGCAGCACCACGAGAGAGACTCCCTTCCCTCGACGAGCTCCAGGAGTCCCCACCATGGATACTATGCTCGTGAGAGAAAGGACAGCGGTTCTCATCTCGTCGTATCCGGCTCGCCCCCGCAATCGCTCCCACGATATAATAAAAGCGCAGCCACGTTTTTATGACCGCAAAGATCCGGGAGTCGGAAATTAATGGAGGGTCCTGTACTAACTTCGTTAGCAACAATGCGTGTTAATTCAACATTGATTCGTACTGATTTTTCACTGCGTCTTCGGCACATTTTTCTTTTCACGAGATTTAGAACAATTGGAAGTGAAATAGGTTTTATAGATTTTGTAAAGTAATCCCCTTTTTAAAGCAAGATTTCATTCAATTAATTGCTTCATTCTGCAACACTTTCGAAACTTTCTATTTTGTATTCACGCAAAAAACTTATAGCGAACATTTGTTACGGTTATTAAGTGTAGATGAATCATTGCGGATAAATATAACACCTCTCGTATATAAATATAGTAAAATAAAAAATTAAAAAAAAAATTAAGAGAGAGAAGACAGAATTTTCCATTATATTAATTATACAAAATTTAAACAATTTTTTTAAGACAGATGTATAAAAATAATATTTACTTTTATATGTGAATTGAGAGATATTAATGCATCATCTTTCATTGTTTGTTTATAAATCTTGATTTCGATCTCAAAAATTTTTTATCGTATAAATCTTAATTCTGAATATTTAAATATTTATTCCTACAGATTTTAAACAATGAATGATACGTACTGTATATACGAGGCAAGTGCGCTTGCCTGACTGATTACATGACTGCAACGACACGGATGAGTGATAACACTAATAATCGGATCAGTTGAGAAAGAGAGAGAGAGAGAGAAAAGCGACCAGCAATGTATTTTTCTGTGAAAGTAAGACACGGCACGTCAGTCATTACGAAATCGCATCGGTGCTTTTGTTCAACGGAAATCGAATTCCGGGAGAAAGAGAATTACATAGACGGAGCTAGATATAATCGTGTTTACATAAAACCGACTTTACGTTGATATCCCACGGATCGGTTCTATCAATAAAGATTAATAAATGATAAATTAATGAATATAATGCAATTTTACCCCGATAATTTTTTTTCTTAGAATTTCATTTCCGGCAAGATCAATTTCTATTCTCGGCTGTACAATTAAAATCACAGCAGACCAGTTCCTAATTTTAATTGCGATCTTATTATTATATAATAATTATCTTGCGATCTTGTTCTGTGTACGCAGAAGAAATCCTACATAACGCGAATTATTTTTATTCAGAAGAAAAGATTATTTTGAAAAATACGAGACTCTTCGGTTAACATAATCTTCCCGATAGCGATAAATAATTGATTAAACAGTTTTAATGTGAATGTAAATTTAAGTCGATGATGCGTGTACCATATATGTTTAATTTGCGCGCGAATTAATTTAAAAAACCCATAAAAACGTAAAAATTCATCCAATTTTTAGAAGATAATTCCGATTATTTCCGCATAAGATGAAAAATTTCACGATACCACAGTTGACAGTTTAAGTGCACGAGGTTGTTTTCTTTTTTTTTATGTATATAGATATAAAAAATAAATTTCGGAGGAAAAATCAAAATTAACTGCGCTTTTTTTTTTTTTTTTTTTTTTTTTTTTTTTTTTTTTTTTTGTTAGGAACGAATATATCACGCGCAGCTCTAATAGATAAGCAAGATTGAGTGATGTACTAACACTAGAATGGGTTGAGAAGGCACACAAATACGAGAAACATTGTTTTTAAAATAGCGCAGTCCTTAATTTTTCATTTACCGACAGTTGAAGCTGTCAACGTCAGATATAATATGCCGGAAGTATTTTTTTAACGAGGATATTCCACGTTTTTCTTTTACTTTCTTGTAGATATATATCACTGTCATTTTATAAATAATTAACGAAATTTTTTATGAAGCGATCTAATTTTTAAATGTATTGTACTATTAATAATGTATTAACATTTATTTTACGTCGCAAAAGTTTTAATATTTGTTAATATTTTGCCACGTTATTTTTATACATCGTACACATGAGAATATTGTGTGTCCGATGTAACTATACATAAAGCAAAGATATGCGTTTATATTCACTTACCCTCCATGACAAAGACAATAGAGCCAACATCGCCCTCTTGTATAATGATCGAACCAGCCGGAAACGTAACAGGATACATACAATCGACGATCTCTCGGATTTGCGTGAGCTCTAAATTTTTCATAAAGTCGTTGTCCAGAATGGCAGTCTTGATTAATTCGCGAGACCTTGAAACAAAAGCAGATTCATCATTAAGGTTTCCCTCTTTTACGTCGTACGGAGTAATCTTGTAAAAAAAGTGAAAAAAATAAATCATATTTTTTCATAATCAATTGCAAGTTGTATTCGTAGATGTAATTGTAAAAATTTTTAGCTGCAAATTTTTTAAAAAAATTTGAAATCTCTTAAAATAAGAAAAAAAAAGATCATATAGGATTTTTTTTTTTTTTTTTTTTTTTTTAAATAATATAATAGAATAATATATTATAGTTATATAATTTCGATCTCTCTGATGGAGAGAATCTGTATTATAGCACAGGGCTAAAATTAATATCCTCTTAAATACTGCAATAAATTCCGTTTATAGTTAAAAAATTACTCATACGTATATAATTAGTATTTTAAGTTAAATGCCTTAATTGGGTTTACTCAAGCATTAACAACTACATCGATTATATTGTATAATGCAAGTTTGAATTCTGATTATACATCGTATGTTATATGGCTTGAATTGTACAAATCAATTCACATATGTTCATATAATCATTTATTTGTAATAAATAAAAATATTTATAAAAAGATATCTATTTATAATAAGAAAAACAGTTTTTAGGCCAAAATCTATTTTATAAATTTATTTTATATAATTTTATAATTATTTATAAATTTATATGTATAAATTGTATCTGTATTTCAATAAATATACATATGTATTTATGCAATAAATATTTTCCGATAAACATATTAATAAACAAACGTAAAATCTCGAAGCTAGTCAGATGACAGATGGATGTGTAACAATAGGTAAGAATAATAAAAAATAGCGCAGGCGTAAATTTTTGTTACGTCGAGAAAAATCTCGAAGAGACTCTCTCTCTCTCTCTCTCTCTTTTGGAGGATAGAAAAAAGGATGTCATATGACACATCCATGGCACCATTATTACTCGTCTACCTTTTCGGTTTGGTGAACTTCATCACCGGTTTCGTCGTGTCATTTCTGAGAGGTTCCGCTGATATGGCCTGTCGTTTCAGTCTCGGATTAGAATTGATGCCATTGGACGCCAATTTCAAATCGACAATCTGCCGAAACTTATCGATCTCGTTTTGCAGGTAACGGATCGTGGCGTCGCGCTCCTCGAGGACCCTCTCGAGCATGTCGACGGTCTCGTCGCGACGTCGCAAGGCCTCCGTACGCTCGTACAACAATCGTTTCAGGTCACGTATCGAATCCATTCTCTTCTATCTATCTCTCTCTTTCTCGTCGCGTGAAATCCGAACGACACTCTCTCCCTCCTTCGATATCACGTGCGAGCCATACACCACGAAAATGTCACTCTTTCGTCTTTCGATGAATGTTTTATAAGCGCGAAAATCAAGGGAAATGCGTATGCGAGCGAAGTGTAAATATTCAAATATATCTATGCATTCAATTCTTGGTATCTATCATTTGAACCTAATACGATGACAGTATTAATGATATTTGTATGAATGCTCTATAATCTTCTCTGATCATCATTCTCGATGCAACGTCCCATTTTTTAGAATATTTATATAATTAATTAATAAAATTCTGGCTATTTTCTAAAGATATTTTCTAAAATTTTTACTTTCTAAATTTTTTATTAGATACTAAAAAAAAATTTCTGCGATTAAGTGTAAAAGATGAACATCCGAGGACGTAGCAAAGTTCATTTTTTTTCTCGTCAGAATTCTCGAGGAAATGTCAGATCTTTAAGACAAAAAATTTCAACTTATAGGAAATTTAAACAATTTTCATATATTCGACACATTAAATATTCAGTAAAATTTATACGCTTTTAAATCGTAATTGCAAGGACGGCCGGGAAGAAAATTTGAGTTTGTCATAGTTCAAGAGTCGAAGACGATTCCAAAAGCTAGTCGGATATATTTATTTCCTCTGTGTAATAAGCCAAAGTTAGAAGCATCGATTACATAAGAAGTTGGAAACGAACGGATCTTCTTAAAATAACAAAAAGTATAATTTAGGAAATTTTGTTGGTAGAATAAGGATGTATGTGGTCTGATATTATCACGAGGAACAGATTTGTACTGTTCAAAATAAGATGCGTTTACAAATATCGTTTGTAATATTTTTACAACAAGATTGTAATTGCAACGTAACGCGTCTCTATAACATGAGATTATTAACAGATTGTAAAAACTTTTACATCTTGTAAAATTACGTAATACATTGTCGGTAGTAGCTATATTTAACTACTGCGTTTGCAATCATATTACAATTGAGAGGAAATAATCATTTGTCTTCAACAAATTCCACGTTAGCAGTTTCTCAAATTCAATATTTCTTCTCGTATATTTCATATGCCCCTGGTGTGATAAAAAATTAAAAAAAAAATATATATATATATATTAATATATAGATTTATTATTATACGAACAATGTAAAAAAAATTCAAATAAAACGATTTAATAAAACTAAATCGGAAATATATAAGTTAATCTATAAATCAATAAAAAAAAGCGCTGAAAATGATTTATAGTTAAATATATCATGTTTATTTACATGCATAAATTAACATGGAAAATTATTGTATGCACGAAACTATCATTAGACTTAATTACGATAGATAAAACAATAAGAACGGGTATTGAAGCGAATATTTCCCCTTCTCAATCTGCTCCAATTAAAGGAATCTATATTACTGTGTGTTTTTAAAAACGACGAGTACATTAATTCACTCTTGTTTCGTTCTTTGTTGCTGAATTATTAGCGAAAAATGTCGCACGACACGAGCGAGGCTAAACTATCAAAGCTTGTATTAGTATCTCAGGAAATATTAGGTACATGTATGTAACCGGGTATTCCCTTAATTTATTGAAGACATATGTCTCATCGCACACAGAGAATCTCCGCCGTCTCTTCCAGACTTTTTATTAAACGTTGCTCAATTTGGCGCAGATCATCAGCGCTTCGTTCAATCTGTTCTAATCAAGCGATCTCTACAACAATCTACACAATCTACAGGATCGCGCGAGCTATCAATATCAACTAACTCGCGTGTCTCGCGTGATCGTTTGTTAGGTTGTTACATTAACCGAATGAAGAAGTAAATGTATCGTAAAAAAAAAATCAAACTAATACCGAAGGCTTTTGCAAAAGAATTTATTTTGGACACTGGAATCTATCTTGATATTAATTTTTGATTAAATCGAGACACCGCAAATTTTTCGAACATGCAATCAAATAGCCAATCTTCACGTTTACACTTTATCCATGAATGGCATTACATGTACGATGTTATTACAATACATAGAGACATTTTCATTGCATCATCGGTGAAGGATTTAGACCAATTAACTTCATCGCGCGAAGGCTCATTTCCTTTCGCAGGATCCATATAATCGTCAGTTGAACCGTAGTTAACTTCAACTACTGCTCATGAGAATAATTTAGAAGAAATCGCGAGTTTAACGGTACACTCGCTTCCGAAGAGGGGGTTGCGATCGATATAATTCGCTGACACGAGCTCACCTTCCTACACAAGAGTACGCGAAAAAGGATCAATTATCAAGGATCACTCTCGCACGTTTTTTAACATCGAAATTTGAGCTCACCCAAAATGATACCGACTTTAATCAATATTAATAGCGTCCTCGGACTCGAATCAAATTAGGGATTTAACGGACACGGATATCGCGATGGGCGATATCGCATGAGGCGCGAACTGTCACTCCGAACTGTCACTCCGAACTGTCACTCCGAACTGTCACGATCGAACTGACGATCAAAGAGGAGCACGCGTGCGGAACCAACAATGAGCATGTACACGCGGAGCCGTTTTCTTCGAGTTCGCGTGTAGGACCGGCAACGACTAACGATCCTGTAGTACGCGAGCCGGCTATTTTTACGTTTTAATCACGACGACTCTCGCGGCTTCTCCTCCAAACTCCCGCCATCGCGTTTGGCAGCCAATTAAAAAAAAAAAAAAATAATGTTCTCTCCTTTCACCGATCATTTCGATCCTCCGATCGTCGCTCCTGGCCGGTCACCGCTACGATTGTACGTGCTGATCTATTCGCGAATATACGTGCGTTTACTACTATTACGCATTGACAATGGCGTAGGAGAAAGGACCCCATGCTCTCTGTCAAAAAAAGTGTCTCGTTGCGTTTTATTTCTTCATTAGCGAGTGATTTTGAAATTTGATTCCATGTGAGACTTGTACATTTCTCATTTATTGCTTTTTACTAATTCATTTGATAATTAAAATTACTTTTCGTGTCTCATCGTATAATAATAGAATAAATAGACATTAAAGTATGAGATAAAAGAGAGAAATTGGATTTTGGAGAAGTCTCTTATATACAGTTAAAAAGAAATATTATCCTGATTTTGTAGTAGATAATGATATATTTCCCTCTCGGATAAAAAAGTATATATATTACTTCAAAAGTCTCGAATCCACTATTTAAAATTAATGCCAAAATTAATGCTCGTTATATCACGCCATTGACTACACTTTGTCAGTCTACTTTGCGTTGGCGAATGTGCTCGGAGCGATTTATTATGCCTTGTACCCGATGCGTCCTACATACGAAACTGGCCTTTAACCGGGTACGGCCCTGACGGCTTCCTTGACTTTGGCACGTCGACGTTAACCGCCGAGAGAAAAAAAGGTGTCTCTCTTACAAGGCGCGAGGAAAAATAATCGAGTGACTCTTTACGGCACGTGTTTCCGCGGGCGATTCTCTAAAGCTTTTCACCTGATATCTATCGCTGATTTTACGATACGTTCATTAGAGGCTTTATTTCCGAAGACAATCATTTATCGGGAATGATAGCGGTTTTTGAAATTTTTAATTTAAATTGCGGATGTCAAAGTAAAATATAATTTTTTTGTTTGTAATGTTGGACTTAAGATCGTGAAGATTTGTGTAAAGAACGTTCTCGCGGATCGTGTAAAACGAGCTTAAAGCCTCTACATATGCGGGATCGAGATCATTATGGGGGAATGCTTGAATTATTTAAGTCGCGTATCGAATCCTCAAAAGTCTCTTCGCGCGCGTTTCTATTTCGCAATCATTATTCTACGTACTCTCTATATGCAAAGAGCCTCAAGTAGAACAATGCCAGGACTAACGTAACATCGGATAATCATGAAAGATTTTACGATAATAAAATCTCGCGTGTTTCGTACAATACGTATGTTTACTTACTATAAATAAGTTTGTTGTCCTATACATATATATGCTCTCCGAAATAATTTTATTAATCATTGTATAAAATTTAATTTTAAATGATTATCATGTTTTTTAGAATTGAATAAATTTTAATTTTAAATGACTAATTTTTTTTTTAGAATTGAATTGAATTTTTTAAATTTAAAACAAAATTTAATGTTTATGTGTTTACAGAAGAGATAATATTAGTTTTGTTTCAAAATATAAGAGTAATCTATAAAATAAAATCTCGAATAAAAAAATTATATAAAATCTTATATTTAAAAATTTTTTATTTAAATACGTATAAAAAAAAATAGGAAATTTTATGTGCTTTCGAATATTATATTGATTTCAGCTGAAAAACAGAAAATCGTCCAAATAATTTAATGGTTTATCTGTCGATTATCTATCGATAGATAATCGACAGATAATGGGAAAAGTGACAAGTGGAAATAGATATGTCAAAGTATTCGTAAATAACGTATAATAATGCGAATAAAATGTGCATGGGATGAGAATGCACTTTGTCAAATATAAGGAGAGAATTTTCCGCGATGGTCTCGCGACCATGCCGGAGAATGTCGGACCAATCTCAATTGTTGGGGAGCACTAACCGATGGTTTCTAAGCTCGATTAAGCGACTCGCATGAAACGCTTGACTCGAAACGACCAGAAAGACGTTGCGATTCGCCGCAATTTACATTGTCGAGGCCTCAAACGAAGAGGCGTGGTCCATCAAAGTACGAGATACGAGTTACAATCGAAGCATAAACAACGTTCTCTGTATCTCTTCAAATAATTACGAATATCGCACACGAATCGAATCGTTACATCTTTCTTCTCACGTGAAAAACAAAAACAAGATTCTAATTAATGTAATTGCATAAGTATTAAGAGACAATACATACATATTCAATTCTGGATAGAATTAATACCAATATTTCTATATATAGGATATGTTTTTTTATACTATGATAAAAATTTTCAAGTTTTCATTTTAATGATTAAATAATAGATATATTTGCTTACTTCCGTTATAACACACACATACACAAAAATAAGTGTCCCGACGAAGATTTATCCCGACGAGCTCATACGAGAACTTTGTAAAGTAAAAAAAGATACCGCCCCCGTCTCTCTCCTTCGATTTAAGTTATATAAAAACGCTTCGGCTAAAACCGTAGCTTAAGTTGAGAGATATCGTATGTGCGTCATACCCGTCTCGAAGTGACAATAAAAAAAAAATAAAAAAAAAACAGATATTAAATAAACTATCGCGCAAAAAAAAAAGTGTCGTTCGTTTCTGGATGTTATTCGAAACGCGCGAGGATCACTCTATAAATCAAGATACAGACTGTAAACTAAATCATTGCGTTCTGGCTATCGAATTGACATGATTGACGTTATCGAGTAAATTCATCGATAAGACGCGTCGACAACGTAATCGTTGGCTATTTTTAACAGTTCATCGCTGATAAACGTAAATACTTCGTGGACGCGAAGTCCGGCTCTTCATTTGGTTCAGAGTTCGATGCTCTCGAGAAAATTGGATATCGATTTTCTTAAAGATCTAAATGCGTTATCATACAATGATAAGAGGCATTCATTAAAGGGTCTTATTTTTCGACTTATTAACATAATTTATATATACAATGTGTCCCAAATTTGGAGTCGATTTTAGCGAGAAATTTTGGTGCGTGTCATTAGCGAAATTTTGGTGTCATTATTTCTTGAAATTTTTTTCATCATTTTCATATAATTTTGTAATTAAGTTTTCAAATTAGAAATCTCTGTTAAGAGATTGTAGGAAACAAACCAAAAAATAGGATATCTTTTAATGTCATATAAAATTTTTATTCAAACAAATAGATTAATATAATGTTTTAATAGCGTTCTAAATAATTACACACGTT
Organism: Polyergus mexicanus; assembly: GCF_030449975.1. Taxonomy (NCBI): domain Eukaryota; kingdom Metazoa; phylum Arthropoda; class Insecta; order Hymenoptera; family Formicidae; genus Polyergus; species Polyergus mexicanus. The sequence goes on along the minus strand of NW_027223327.1, from coordinate 2,902,132 downwards.
TCTATAGTGACTAATTCAGCCTTGATAAATTAAAATGAATTTTTTTTTTTTTTTTGCGAAATTAAACACATTTAAATAAAAAAAAAATAGGAACTGACTATTTTTTTATGAAATTTTTATTTCTTTTTTTATTATCTGAAAAAATGGAAATTCAAAGATAACTACCGTGAATCGAAAATGAAAAATATTGAAGTTCCATTAATAATTAAATTAAAGTTCCATAAATAATTAAATTAATTAAAATTAATTAATATTTCTTTTTAACTCCTCAAAATTTAATTTGCGAAAAGCCTTTCTTTTTCAATCACTTATAGTTTAAACTGGAAGTTATTAATGCTCTGATATTTTCGCTAAGGAAAAGTCTGTCTCACATTAGTCAAAAACTTTGTTTTTGACTGAATATCAAAAAGAAAATATCAAAAGACATCCGATGATCTTAGACAGCCTATATATATTATATTTATAAAGAGATTTATATTACACACATTTATTTTTTAGAAATCTCTTCTTTGATCGTAAACTGCTGTAAGATCCATCACTCTATATTAATGAAATTATAATATTTATTATTATTAATATTTAGTAAATAATTATGTATATATATATTTAGAAAAATTTAAATAAAAAAATGTTTATAAAAAATTATATATCTCTATCTCTTTAAACATGTAATTTTTAATCTCTCTTTTATAATATTTAGGATCTTTTTTTCTTAATTCCATTCCTTCGTTTATATTTCTATATGTATATAATTCATAATTTTATAATTCTATGTATAATATTATATAATACATTAAACATTTCAGTTCTCGTTTCTGCTTCTCGTTCTCGGCAGAATAGATATTTCGAGAGACATACCGACAGAGCTGTGATGAGGAAGACGAACATATTCGAGAAACAGGTGGATCGACAGCGGAAAATATCAAGCGAACGAAATGACGTTTCGAGAAGGCGCCACTAGCCGAGATCAGCTGAGATCGCAAGCTTGACGAGGCGATAATTCGCTCGTTCCTTTCTCAGCCATTCGCTCGCTCGCTCGGCTTCAGCTTTTTGAAATGTCGCCGATGGCCGTGACAGGATCTATTTTTAACCGCGCCGAGATAAGCGCGGGAGGGACGACGGGTAAAGAGCCAGAATGAAAAGAGAGTGGGGAAGGGAGGGAGAGGGGAAGAGAAAGGGATATGGTGGGTGGGGGAGGAGAGGGGGAGCGAGAGAGGCGAGCAAACTCGCAGCATCAGTAGCGTAGCTACGTGACAATTCGATTTAACGCGGACAACATCTGTTTCCTTTTAATATATATTATTTAATATATAATATTTTAATATATCCTTTTAATATAAATGCCGGAGAAAAAAAGCGAAATAGCGTAGCCATATGGAATTTGACAAAATAAATCGCTGTCAGAGAAATGATGACGTTTTCGGGCGAGATCAAAAATATGCGTGTGGACATACGAATTATGCGTACGGTTGCAACTATTATAATCGCGTGCAACGTTGTTTGTTGGCACGCGAGATCTATGTTAGGTATCAAGTACAATATTTTATCATTAGTTCGAAAAAAAACGTATGCAGCGAAATTTCTCTCTTAATAATCTCTTGGATTTGAATCTCTTGGCTTGAATCTTTCCTAACTTGATTGCCGATATTTTTACTAGAATATCAGTTGAATCACGTAAACATTTGTCGTTGTAATTAAATAAAAAAATTAATGTATCTTCACGTAAAATATACATTTTATTTTCATTATTATTTAGATTAGAAAAAGTTAGACGATAGAATCTAATGTTTTATCATATCGTAATTTTTTTACAAAATTTTCCACAATGATTAAAAATTATAGAAACGAGCGTATCTTTAGCAAAAGTATAAAAATGAAAAAGTTGCTTTAATATTAGTTGTTTAAAAATTTACTTATAATAAAAAAAAAATTTTTGTTTGTTTTGTTTTATTTCTTTAATATTTTATTAATATTAATATGCTAAATAAATACTAGTAAGTAAAAATAGCATTTATTTAATATATTAATTATATATAACAAATCAATTAAAATATTTTCGTCGAGACTCAGATACAACAAACGGAAAAAAAAAAAAAATAGTTTTATTCTCAAAATTAGTATGAAACAGTTGAATAGTTGAAATTGAATAAATTCTTGTTTACGATATGCGCATTTTCCAGAACATAAAAGCCCATTCTCGTTACATCACTGATCGAGATCGACGAATTCGTCGTACCAGAGTCACCATAGAAGAGAAAGAGAGTGAATCAAAGAAGTAATTATATGTGACGTCACCCGACTGGTTTCAACACCCGAACCCGAGTGCAACGACGGGTCGAGTCGAATCGAGCCCGAGTAACAGCAAGTGGGCCTTGCAATTATAAACGGCGTAAAGAGACGCGTGTGGAAGAAAAATGCAATCTTCTTACAACCGTTTTGCGACCGGGGAGGGAGAGGCGAGGCGAAAATAGCACCTCCGCCAAAACTTTATGACCGGTAAATCATCGGCGCGTTAATGTCGATACGGTTTACGTAGCCACTTAAAGCGAACTAACGGACGCATTAATCACAATAAATCCGACAGCGAGTAGAAAATTAAATAAATCATTTCTAATTATTCATCGGCGAATGTAACGAGAAAGAAAGAGAGAGAGAGAGAGAGAGAGAGAGAGGTAGAGAAATCTACGACAAAACTGTCGGAAAATAACGCGTCAAATTCACCCAGTTTATTGCGCGTGATTTTTTCTTATCAATTGATAATTAAAAAATTTAATATATAATATAATAGAGAAATTCGTAATAAACACAATTGTATATGCATTTAAAGAAAATCTTTTTCAGATTTGTCAATGAATTAGAAAATACGAATGCGAAAAATTTAAACTTTGAAAAAAGTGACTTTTAAAAGACTTCTTTAGATAAGCGAATAAAAATTAAGTATTATCATAGATAAATTAGCTCGCACGCGTATCTTACAAATATTTATCGGTTTAATGCCTCTTAGTATTACGTAAATTTATTTAAATAGATTTAAATAAAATCTATAAATAATTGAAAGTTGACAGTAATCGATAATTTTATTTTATTTGTCTATTTAATATGCCGATCACATATAATATTGCGTGTGTACTAAATACGGTATAGTAATATTCCGCGCATGTTTCAAAGCGCAATTATTAGATGAAAATTACAACTTTACTGTATTTCATAAATAGTTCTCATGAAACCGATCCTATTATATAAATACGACATATATTAAAAAAAAAAAAGCCAAAAAAAAACTGCATAAAGCTAGTACGCAAATGATATAAAACTGGATTTACGGATAAATCAATGTTGCCTTGTTAGATTTTCCGAACAGAATTTAAAAGCGATTATATAAAACACACACGTTTTACATCACATGCAGTATTTACGTACAATTTTTGAAGATTTTTTTCTCTTATCGTGATTTAAATATTTCATGAATTCGAAGCTTCATTGAATATAGATAAAATAAATAGCATGGAATGAAGAAACAATTCTATAAAAATGTTCATGTGCAAATTTTCGCTCAAATGCAGAAAATCTTGCTGAAAACGTATTCGAAACCTCGCGTGCGTATATATGTATACATATAAGACGATGACTTAAAGCCATATATCGTCGCAAGTATAAATATCGGGTGCATATATGCATCTTCTCGCGCGTATGAATAATCGAAGTTACAGTGTAACTTCGATTATTCATACGCGACCAGGCAATCTCGAATATGCATAAATAAATCGTTCGCCGAAGGCAAAGTAACGGAAAGAATTTTCCGACTAATTGTAAATCGCGATGAGCGAATTATTTTCAGATCTCCGTTAATCACGAGAATTCAAAAATCGAGAATGTGTGATATATAATTAAGCGTTAGTTTATTACTAATTTTTTGCTCCACTCCTTAGGATTTATTACTATCGATTAATAAATGGATATGAAGGAGAAAGATGCTGATTTAATATTGCATTAGCGCTCCTATTATATCTTCGAAAAATATTTACTGCAAATCATACAAAAACAAATTATTAGAATTAATTAATCGTTAATTGAGATGACAAAAAAAAATAAATAAAAATTTTTTAAATACGATAAAATTTGTATAATTTCCCGTAGTCACACGACTGGGAGAAAAATGGATATAAAATGAACAATAAAAATATAACATAATAAGCTCATGATATAAAACATAATTTTATAGATTGAAAGCCTCGATATAGAAGTCTATATATTTCTCAAAACAATTAATCGCTCATCTTTGACGACTTAATTTATATCATTTTAAAATATAAGAATTTATCGATCGAGATTATGTGTTATTTTTCGGTGATTAATTGGCGATTAATTATAATATATTTATTCTTTATTTATAATTCGTTATAAATATCTTCAAAAACGGGTATGCTAATGTAAAATCTGCAGTCATTTTTCGATATCAATTTCCTGGTAATTGATAGAAAAAATAAATTCATGATTAGAGCAACAAATTTATAATTTAATAGCATATATAATAATATTTAATTATACCATACGAATTGTGACAATTCGTATCTCTCTCATAATGAGAGCATTAGATGAACGGAAATTTTTCTTCGACGGAGATAATGAGACCTCAGCGAATCGCACGTGGCAATTTTTTTACCCGGAACGTGTCTATTATCTATAATCTATATTCTATATCAATAAATGATGGTAATCCGCGATACACTCCGATTATCGCGGCAAAAGATCGGATCAGATGATACAACTCTCGCGCGACCTTCCACTCGTACGTACAAACAAGCAAAGATATTTCTCTACATCGCGAAAGCTCTTATCTGTTTATCCGTTGTCGTTTTCGTTATAATAGCAGGTTGACCGAGATCTCGCGTGTACCGGGCGTAGACCGGAAGCTCGATTAACGCGATCCTGCTTATCGCGACCGCTGAACACGTACATTCCTCCATTCCTTGATTTTTAGTTTTAAATAAATTCACCATCTTAAATCCGATTTTTCGTTTCTTTTCAGGAGAACTCGAGCACCTAATTTTATCGGTTAAATAAATATACATATATGGGAAAAAGAGAGAAATATATATATATATATATAAATTTTTTTTTTTTAGGTAAAGAGTATCTTCTCGGCAAAATAAGTTTTCGCGAGACGAGAAACTATTATATCCGCAGATTATTTGACATAGTGTATTTACTCTTGAAGAATATATGAATGTAATACGGCATCTTTGACATTCTGGAAATGGCTCGTGCCTTCTTCTAGCAATGTGTTGCGCTAATAGAAACTCGCTCGAATCCGAATGCATAATGTGCTACGTAGGATGACTATTGTATCGCTGCAATTACGCAGTAAATGCAACGTTCAATACACACAGTCGGACGATTAACTCGCTGCTAATCATAAGATTGTTTAAATAACGAGCTAATCTCGCGTTGATAGCATGTTCATGTGCGTCGTCGAAGGTGCAAAATTTTATTCTTTACTATAATTTGTGTAATATTCAATTTGTGTGCGCTCTGAGTCTAATTAATGTCGCTTAATTCAATTTCCCAGGCTATACGAACAGTGGAAATAATTTTTTTTCTCGAAATTAATTTAGGGTGTCTCTGTTCGCGAAATTATAATATATAAGATTCTGTCAGCGGGAGCAGTGGATATAAGATTCAACAAGGATCTCTTTATCAGTGAGAATGAAAAACTTTGAAATAATGGCAATGCGATGAGTGAAAGGAATAAAGCAACAGGTGTCTTAAACGCAACAGGTATCTCAGGCGTACAACAGGTCTCTCGAACGCAACAGATGTTAATGTCATCTTCTCCACCCTATTGTGCTCTCCATTACACGCCCTTGATATGAAATATCGGATTTAATCAGACGCTCTTCATCGCACGATCGATTGTATAACGAAATCGAAATGTAAAGCAGATAGAATATCTTCGCGATAGAAAAAAGAAATATATATATATAGCACTGAATAAAAATTCAAGACAAGTGAGAGATTATTTTCTCTGCGAAAAAAAAATAAAAATTTTCTAAATACGATCAAATTTGCATAATTTTCTGTGGTTACGTAACTATGGGGAAAAAAAAATGGATATAAAATTAACAATAAAAATATGACATGATAAGCTTATAATATAAAATAGAATTTTATAAATTGAAGCTTCGATAGAAGAGTCTACATATTTTATAAAGTCGCAATGATTTTTTTATAACGAAGCAAATACGAGCAGAGAGAGAGAGAGAGAGAGAGAGAGAGAGAGATCGAAATGTGACGCAATGCCTATCGAAATTTCGAATGCTACTTAATTAATCATATTCAACCACGCTCTGCATCAGGAATCGACGCACGATAAAAGGAAATCGGAACGCACGCGTCGATGATCCATCCACGATGAAAGCACTTGCATAATGAAATGCACCGAGTTTAAAATTAACACCTACTGCTGACCCTGGTTCCGATCGTTTCGCTCGCGCATCGAATTTCGATTATCATCAATAAAAATCGTTGCTTCGACGACAGCAGATTTTTTCTTTTTTTTGCGCTTTCTTATGCGAAAAGAATTGATAAGATAGTCGCATATCCTCGAATTTTTATGATAGGGCGATAATAAATTTAAAAAATTCCAACAAATGAATCGATTAAGAAAACACCATATGATATACTATTTCTGGAATACATATACGCAATCGCCTTTTATTTTTAATGTAATATAAATCGTAATATAATTCGTATTAAAAGTTAATATAAATTATAGAAATTTAAATATTAAAAAAAAGAGAGAGAAAAAAGAGAGAGAGAGAGAAGAAAAAAGAAAAAGAAAAAAAATGGAACGTTTAGCACGTGTTGAAATAAGTCACGTGCAAAAGTCAAAGGAAATTTGTTATTTAAAATAGCAGTCGCGCGGTTTCGTAAATTTTATTTTGTATCTATGGGAAAAGATCAGCCCGCGAAAGAATAAATGTCAGCACCAAGTTTCTCGTAGGGGAAAACATTATAATACTAATCTCTGCGCCTTTGATGGCGCAACCTGTATGGAAGTCCACTGCCGATGCTGCCTTCGAACAAGCGGAATGCAAATTCCCCGCCGAGCATTTAGCGCCGGCTTCAATATTCACGTCGCGCGTGTCAATACTTAAGCATCATACGTGCGTATTGAGTCGCGCGTATGCACCTGACAAATGAAGCAGAGTGAACATGTACACGGGCGTCAATAAATCGAACACAATCGAATGAGTACGGGCGTTGAAATAGAACGAGATGCAAGTGCAAAGTCGCGAAATTATTTCATCTCGTTCATTATTAAATCTTCCTCTTTAAATCGAAATTATAAAAAAATTATGATATGAGATGAGTGAGAGAACTAGCCTTAATAGTAGTTAATAATTAAAAATTAAGAAAAGACTCTGGCGTGTGTCTCATGTTTTAGCAAATAAATCGCAAGACTTCGCATCTCTCAGTTATTTTTAAATGCATTTTAAAAATAAATAAATTAATAACAAAGATATTTAATTGTAATAATAGAATAGCAAAATGATGTCAATTTAAATCACGGAAAAAAATCCGTGAAGAAGAATATGTAAATACGTAATCGGTTGCCTGAGCAAAAAATAGCTCCGGGCTTATAAAACTGTACTTTCGTCGAGGAGAAAGATATCCGAAAACAAATACAAGTTGTTGTTGACGATACGAGCGGCGACAAATAAAGGTATTTAAAAAAAGGTGATCTCAAGCCAAAGCAAGGGGAGGGGAGGAGGAGGAGGAGGAGGAGGAGGAGGAGGAGGAGAGATGAGTTCAAATGTTGACAAAGATCGAATTTTTGCATACTCGTATAACGAAGAAATTTTTACCGAAATTACACGACAACTTCTCGATCGTTAATTAATTGTCAATTAACGCATGAAACTTGTCGCGATTTTTTTACTAACATCGTATAAATCTTATCACAGATCAACAATGAATATTTTTATCCCCTAATTAAAAATTCTCAGAGAAAGAGAATATATATTTTTGATCACCCTATATATCATAAATTCTCTTACGATAAACGTAAAAGAATTAAGACGTCAAAGTCTTTCCTCTCGAATTCTTTTTGAAGAATGGAAACAAACTTTATATGAGGGTAAAAAAAAAAAAATCATCTGTTTTACGTTTTACAAACTGAATATAAATCTTATTAAATAATCGATATTATAAATCTTCCTTGCATTATCTATAAAATGTATTATCTTTCTTCACCGTCTTATCGCGCGTGAATATACGTCCCTATATTTATTATACTTGCTATAACTTTCTAAAAATATATTCCATGAAAAAAGAAAGAAAGAAAGAAAGAAAAAGAGAGAGACATTTGGCATGTTTATTTTCAAGAGAACATACAATATGTAAGACGAATATGTGTGCGTGTAGGTGCTATCATTTTGTCTCGCACTGTACTTCGTTATCGCTTACTATCGACGATGCGTGTGATTTTCAATCGCGTTTTTAACGCGTCTGTCAAAACGAGAAACGTCACGAGCGGCCTGAACGCGCCTTTAAAAATATCCACGTTTTTTAAGGCGGGAAATTGGAGGGCCGACAAGGTCGCGGCGCAAGGTGCGCGAGAGCAGGAGGGGAGGGGATAAAAAAAAAGACGGAGAAGTGGAGAACGCGGACGCGTGTGTGCGCGATAAATCATACGTATATATATATATATATATACGCGAGATACGCAGAAAAACAGAGCCGCGTGGTACCAACCTGTCGCTCTTGTCGACGACCGCGAGAGGCGCGAGCTCCTGGAGCGGAGGCTCCGCGGATATGCCCTGGGCACGATCGCGGGTACGAGGCTTGGTCGGCGTGAGCGGCGGCGCCGCGCTGAAGGGCAGCACGCTCAGGAACTTGTCGAGGTGACTGCGCAGCTCCTGGATCTCGCCGTCGCGGCAACAGACAACCGCCTCGAGCTCCGCGATCCTCTCGTCCCTAGCCCGCAGCAGTTCCTGGAGCTCCCTAAGGGTACCCATAGTGGCGATCGGGGCACCACCTCCTGCGGTGCCGCCGATGATGTGCGGCACTTGGGTGACTTGCGTGGTGGCGGTGGCGGCGATCGTGGTGGTGTTCGCGCTGGTGCTGCTGGTGACAGCGTCGACGGCGACGACGGCCGCGGCGCCGTGCGTCGTCGGCAGCTGCGACGAGGCAGCGGCGTCCTCCTCCTCGTCGGCGAGCGGCTGCTGCGTCGACGAGAAGCACAGCGAGTCGAAGCACACGCGCATAGACACGCAGGCGTCGCCGATAGGCACTCGATATTTGGTACCCTTGTCCATTCAACTTGCCGTAACGCGCGCGCGCGAGAGAGAGAGAGAGGTTTTATGCGCGGAGCGACGCAACCGGGAGACCCGACGAGGATGTCGTCGGTTGTTACTATCGCGCGAATTCGCGTGATCGCGCTCCCGAAGAGCGGAGGACCGACGTCCTCCACCGCCTCCGTGTCGTCCCGCGTTTGTCGGCCGAACGGGAGAGCGAAGGGGTGAACAAAGTGGGGAAGGGAAGAGGATGGTGCGAGAGAAAGAGCGAGAGGGTAAATGAGAGCTCGGGAAGGGATGGGGAGAGGGAAGAGGGAGGGGGAAACTCGGCACGCATCACGCCGGTCGCGAACGCGGGCTGTTATGACGTAACGATAAAGTCCGAAAATCGACTATATTCACTATATATATATATATATATATATATAAATGTCGCCATATTCTGTGGATAAGAGTGCGTTCTTCTTATCCGTTCGTCGATAAAGCTGAAACAAGATTTATAAATTTAATTATATTTATAATATAATAAACCTAACCTAACACAACCAGCATTTATAAATTTTATTAATTTTTAAATATATATTTATTTTGTTTTAAATCGTTTTCTTTTTCTTTTTTTTTGCGAAAAAGAATTATTAAATTTTATTTTAGCAATAGATATGCAGTTAGAATATTTATATCGCGTCGCATTTAAATATTTTTAATAAGATTTAGATTTATTATTTTTAATGAAAAAAAAACTGCTGTTTTTATTCCTAAAGATGATATTATTTTGCTATCTTCAACAACTTTTTATATCGAAAAAGTTCCTTAAAAAATTTTAAAAATATCGTTTGTGTGCAAAATAGATTTATAATACCAATAGATGAAGTAGCCGCATTAAATTATTTTTTCTAGTAAAATCAACGTTATTGGTCGTCAAATTTTGCAATTTTTTCCTTTTTTATTATCTTTTATTTCAATTTATAATATTGTAACTTCAAATATTATCGAAATGTATACAATTAAAGATTCTTTAAAGGTTTAAAGCAATGCTAGATAAAAATTTGTTATTCTCAAATGAGCTCTATGAATAATTATAGAGAACTTTGACACAGCCCAATTATTAGTAAGTTGCAATAATGGGTATATAACAGATCCAAAATAAAAATATACAAATTGAATATATACATACAGTCATATAATATCATCAGCCCTTTCTAAACCCTCTATAGATATGATCCTATTTATGGCTCGTCCGACTCGGAATAGATGGGCGAAAATCATACTAAAGTTAGTTTTATGAACTAACTTCAATATGGATTTTATTATTTTTCCAAACTGTTTATTTTATGGATTAGATATTGAAATTATTTAAAAATCAAATAATTTGAAATTACGGTTTTATTTAAAGTCAATGATATCAAAATATGACAACATTAAAATTGTAATAAAATATAAATGGGTAGATAAACCACAAATAGAATCATCCTCTAGGAGAAAGAGCAATAGCAAATCTTTTAAATTTAAAAAGAATAGTTAAAAAATTATCTTTAACACATTAAAAATATGTGAAATATATTTATAGGAGATATTTGATCTAACAATAAGATATTTTCAATATTCTTAAAAAAGATCGATTTCAAAATAATAAAAGAATCTAAACGAAAATACTGGCTTGTTTTGCTGAGTGAAATACTCTATGTGATATATGCAATTATTAAGAATCAATTCAAAACACATTCCACACAAATTCGCATGTATGACTATAGATGTTCGGAAATAAAACGTGCGAATAAACAATAACCAAAAATGTATTATCCTTACATATAGATACATTATATAAAGATTACTGCAAAAAACCATTCATATAGTATTTGTGCATGTATATATGTACAACGGAAAATATGTACAATTTATAAATAAAAAAAATTCATTGTACTTCAATTGCGCTATTGAGATTTGTCATTGTGGAAGATGGGGTACGCTTCCTGTCCTTAGTACGGTTTTTGCGGCAACTGTAAACTCGTCGACGTTACACTGAATTTTTTCAGTTTTATGCGTCTCTTCCGTATTTAAAAATACATCATTCAAATAGACGTTATTCAAGCTGACGGCGCTATTTGATAGGATAGCCGTTCCAAGATTTGGGTTTTTCATGTCGGCACTATTAGCACGTTTGTGCGACGGAGATTTCGAGGCTACATCGTCTTTATCGGCTTGCGTGTGCGATATTATGTCGCACGCTTTACCGAGAATAATTAAACTATTTAATATGCGAAGAGCCACTAGTATAAGATAAGCTAATAGTAGAAGTATAATATCAGCGGGTCTCGTGGATGGTGTAATGGTTGTACATAGAACACGGGCCATGGCGACTCCAAGGGGAAGAGGTATAAAGCCCATTCGCCGTGCGACTAAATCCGAGGGATCCGAGAATGCTGTTTCTTGACGTGCCTGTGTCATATCATATGCCAAACTCACGGTATAATCCCTGTAGACGGTTGAAGGCAACTCGTTGAAACGTGTGATGAACGCGTGTTTTACCTTTACAAACATATAGTGTGACATTAGTATAGGTAGGAATGATTCACACGATCAAATATAGCTTGCAGATATTTCAAATGTAGCTTACAACTTATGTAAGCAAGCAAAAGACTATACAAGAGAGACTTAAACAATTTAACAATAAAAGTAATCAAGTTCAATTATCAATATCATAATCTAGAACCGACATATTTTTCGATATGTGTACATAATGTAATAATATAATTTATATTGCAATACAAACCCAATCAACAAGAACTTCTGCAAACAACAGTATCACGCAGTCGGGCAGCAAAACGGCGAAACGATCGCTGTGCCATGCGTATTCTTTCATTGTTTGTAGACTCACTGCAAGGAGTAGCATCGTTAGGTGAAATCTTTCCCTGATGTCGGCACAAGATAATTGGAACAAGTTGTTCTTGTCAAACTTCTTGAATACAGAACCCTTCAATTCTACAAACTGAAAATATTTGATATATTTGAAAATTCGTTTACATTTTGTATACTTACTACTTCATTTATTTATTTAAATTTGCTTTATATTTGATTCTTCAATATTAGAAAAATTGCTTCACACTTTTTATGGCACACTTACATTGTTAGACATCATAATTGTTAGAAGGGCTTTGTTACTGCTGTTGATCGCTACATTTAATGTCGTTGCTTGGAACAATACCAATATGCTATGCAACACTTTATGAAAATGCAGTGAAGGTATACATATCTTGTTTTGCAACTTAATGTTATCTCAGATCAAATTGATTATAATATAATTATATATAAAGGATACACACATAAGTGAGGGTGAATAAAAGATGCGGCAATGTACCCAAATGTGGCGCACGGGTAGATTTTGAACGAGAGCGCGGCTCGGTAGCGGTCCAAAGTAGAGCATCTATAGCATCTTGGCCAAACGCACTGAAAAGACGATCTCCTACCTCTAGCATATTGTAGAATATGTATAATTTTATAACCGACTGACTTTTAACCAAATGATACATCATGGAAGTGTCTACCACTTTCCAAGTAGCTATCCAACAACCTATTACTACAATCCCTTTTAATAAATTGCACACCTCAGCTGGGCTTAAATACGTTTCTGTATTTTTTGTGCCAACTTTTTCACCTCCACCCCTACAAAATGGGATAAGTGAAAATTTTTGAATAAACAAATATATATCATATTAATCAACTTCTCAAATACCTTAAGCAATGTCGTAAAGGTCTCGTAATCACTGCCCATAGTGCCATTGCAAACCTTATTGGTAAAAATGTATACACAAAGAGAAAGGAATCTGCACACTATGACAACAAAGATAATAATAAAATATAAATGATTCTAAAAATACAATTTTGACTATTATTTTATTCTTATAACAATATAATATTGTTATACCTGAAAAAAACCATAAGCCATAAAGTTTTCCACCTCTCTAGGAATTTTTATAAACGAGTAAACTTTCTCCCTTCTGGCAGAGAATGTCTCCTCATCATATTCCAGCTGATAATCTCTTGTTAATTCTGTTCTTAGAAATTGCATCAATGACACTTCTGAAATATTAATTTAATTTAGTCAAGCTAGATAAAAGTAAATCTATACAATATTATTCATAAAAATTTCAACTTTAAAATGAAAATTTCCATATAATAAAATTTCTAGCATATATAAATTGAGCTGATAACGCAACATATCTCAAATCAGAATTTGTCAAACGTGAAACTGGTATCTCTAATAAATGCATGAATCAGTGACGATGCTGACACATCTGTGCAGATGATTAATACTATCTTATCCATCGCATTTACATTCGATAATGCATAATTTATCATGCTAATTCTCTTTCTTTGTAGATATCTTATTACTTAGCAAAATGAATTCCAACAATCATGCATACACACATATATGTATATATATATATATATATACTTTGTTTTTTCTTCGGATCTTGTCCGTCCGATAATTCCGACCTACAGTGTGGATCCACATTTTCCACTCGCTGTCTATTGTTGGGTGACACATGATTTTTGTCAGTACCGCGAAACCTGATGGTCCTCTTCTCCGACCAGCTTTGCTCCATCTCCCCATCAGCGGAGCACGTGTTCTGCATCGCTCTCTGTAATATTCAACAACGAGCACCGTCGATGCAACGCATTCTCCACGAGCTCTTACTGTCTATTCTTATTCAGACATAACCGTGTGTCCCGTCTCTTGTATATTATACGTGTGCGATTCTGCTATCGTGCCTTGATTAAACCGCACATCGGACGAACTGTCATAACAGCACACGCAACACGCAACACGCAGCGAGAAACAACGTGCGTCGTTCGAATATGAAAGCGCTAAAACCGATAATTAATCTAGTTCTTAGTATATCTTTCATACACAAGGAAACAGGTTTTTTTTTTTTTTTTTTGCATGATACACTATTATTCTAGGTTTCCTAGTTTCGTGAAACTACGTAAAGTCTTCCGCATATCGCGGACATGTATATTTATGAATTAGATTTTATTGATAGCCAGTACAATTGAAATTCTCTGCTCTACGATTAACAACGTGCGATAAAGACGAACGTATGAATTACATGCCGTCGATAATTGTTAGCAGAAAATTTCAATTATCAACTATCAGTACAATATAATTATAATTTAATTGTTAACAAAATATAAGATATATGACAAAAAAATTCATTCCATATCGATTATTAAAATATAATATTCGTACATATATATTTAATTACATATTTTTCATTATTTATATAAATAAAAAGTTCGGAAATATTAAATATATATATATATATATTTAATAAAATATTTTTTTTCATTAATTAAACAACTCGGCGATGCGTTAAAATAAATTTAAATATTGATTACGCATATAATGACAATAATCTCATGATGATGTCATACTTCCTTAGTTACGTATTTGATTTGAATCAACAACAGTTTAGCATATATATCAATTTAATGTAAAGCGAGTTTCTGTGCATGTTTTTTCAGAAAGTTTTTTTTTTATAAAATATTGTGCGATATATAGAATTTCGCGATGAATATCTCAATGGAAAACAACGCTTCAATTGTACCTTTTGATAATGAATTTAATGTTGATAGCATGGAGCAATCAGGGACTAAACTCAAGAAAAGATTATGGATAGACACAAAGTCTTTGAATGTGCCAAATGTTCTGGATCCAGATGACTCCTTGATGAAGAGATTCCAAAATGCTCTGCGAGAACATCTTGTCCGTGTTGACAATAAGTTGAGCAGCGAGATATTAGAGCTTGTAAGGATTTTTTACTATCTTTTTTTTATTTAAAAAGTATTTATCGAACGAGTGCGTATAAATAAAACGTTAATATATTATGTTCGTCGAATAATTAACTGCACATATTTTACAGGAGGCTAAAATAAAATCTATAGAAAAAGAACACGAAGCAGAGAGCTTGCAATTGTACCATGCCCAACAGGAGACAGCACAGCAGCAAATGACAATTGAGAAATATCAAAGCATGATAGCAAATGTAATTTTACTGCGTGAAGAGAAAGATACGCGTGTAAGGGACGCGACAGATGTTCGTAAAGTCGCCCATACTAAATTGCTGGATGAAAAAACGAAAGAGGAAAACCTTGTGCATGAGTTGGAGCAACTTACAACTTTGCAAGCGCAATTTTCAGAATGGCAAAAAGAGCTCGAAAATAGTCTGGCTATTTCCAAACAAGTGTCTAGGAAAGATAAGGCGATTCAACGAGATTTAATTACTCAGAAGCAGCAGAAAGATTTTATAATATTCAGACTCATGGAAGAAATATGGAAAATTAAAAATGAGATAGCCAATCTAGATATACAATTGCAATTGAAAAATAAAGAGAAAATTGAGTTAAGCCAGATGATTGCCGACGTTAATGCCGACCTAGAAACGTTGCATAAGCAACATAAGAATTTATGCAACGCTTGGAATTCCGTTGTGCTGAATATTACTAAGCGAAATAAAGTTTACGAGCAATTAAACACAGAGCGCGAGTACGTAATATCTCCATAATCTTTAAGGATTTGAATGAGTGGATTTGTAACAAAAGATGATATCATAATCAAGTCACATTTATTGATTTAAAGAGATAATCACTTCAGTGAAACTCTACCATCATTTGCTAAATGAGGAAGATTGAAGTAGCCAATATCTTTTCAGGAAAATATGCGAATCCTTCAATACACTACATACAGAAATAGAGAAATTAAAGAAAGAAACTCATAAAGAAGCAGAAAACAATGAGAATTTGACCTCATTGCGTGTACGAATAGAAGACAATATACAAATTACTTCAAAGCTGATGGAAGTGGAAAATGACAAACTTAATAATTTGCAATCTGAATTAGTAAAAATGGCAAAATTTAGTGAACATGAACAACATGAATTTGACTTAATTAATAATGTACGTTAAATATTATTGCATATTTATTGAAGACTATCATAAAAATAAATATAATTAATTAATATATATTTAAATATACATATTATATATATTATATTTTTTTATGACATTGTTATTATCTTTAACGCAAATCTCATATTTTAGGAATGGCAGTATTTGTTACACGAAGAGGAAGAAACTGATAAAGAATTTGCGAAATTTTTGAATAAACAAAACGAGTTGGAAAATACAATATATAGCAAGCTGGAAGACAAAGTTGCGCATGATAAAGCAGCGCGTTATTTGAATAAATTATTAGTAGATTCTAAAGAGAGAATACAAGAACAAGAACTGTCATTAGTAGAAACAGAAAACTCATATGGCAGAAAGTTATTGGAATTAGAGCAACTCAATGCATACATATCTCATGAAAAGGTGGAATTAGAAGAACTTTTGCAAAGTAATGATGCAAAAGGAAAAGAGATAGATGAAATTCAGAAAGAAATAAAAAAACATGATACAACCATTGAAAGGAAACGAATAAAAATTATCACTTTGAATAAAACCATTGAAGAGGTAACATTACCAGCTGAGAATTCTATTAAAATATAAGAATTTTAAAGATTCTGTTTACTTATATAAATTGATAATTCTTTTTCACAGATATTATCACAGACTGGTGGTGAAGAAGTTAATCCGCTTGACATGAAAATAATGACCTTGGAAAAAAATATAGAAGAGATACAGCAAGATATTAAAAAATCACAGCAATTTTGGATTCGACAAGAAAGACACATGATCTCATTAAGCCAACAAAGGGATTTACAGCTGCAAGAACTTAATCTTTTTAATAAGGAAATCATGATAATGGAGCAAAAGAATTTGAAACTAGAGCATAGCTTGGAAATGTTTAATAAGGAAGAATCGAATATGGAAAGAGTATTAAATCTATTGCAACAAAAATTGGTACAGATGAACACGCAATTAGTTATACAGAAAGGACTGAGAGAAGAGTTAGAAGACAAAAATTCTATTACAAAAAACGAGGGAATGCAATCCCTTGAAGATGCAGAATTAAATCTAATAAAAATGCAAAGTAATTTAAACCAATTGTACGAGGAAAAAATGCTTCTGAAAGACAATCTAGATGCGGTGCAACAAGAAAGTTTATCGTGGGAGAAAAAAGTGAAATTTTAAATACATATTATATATAATAATAATAATAATAATATAATAATAATAATATATAATTATAATAGAGCACGAGAACAACATTTTCCACACAAGTTTACAATATTTAATTATTTACTTCAAGCAAACAAACCGTCGTTTAATGTATTCTATATTTTTAGGTGCAGTTAATGCAAGAAACAATGAAAAAGTTGAGAGATGAGCGTAGCAGTGGTGGTGACATAGCCGTGATGAAAAGCGAAATTCATAAAATGGAAATGCGTCTGTCACATTTGCGTAGGGTACAAGAAAAATTGATTCACGATATGGAGTTTTGTGTGGCGCGCAGAGACATTATATTGGACAAAGTTATGAGCAAATTTAAGAAAGATCCAAAAGGACAACACAATCAGAAAGTTATATTCTGTAAACGCCTTGCCGATCAAAAATTGAAGATAAAACAAATCGCGAAGGTAGTTATTATCAACTTGTCTCAAGATAGTTGAGATGTAAATCTTTCACTCTTCATATATATATTCTTCTAATTAATTATTTATTATAGGATACAAAGAAAACTGAAAACAGAATATTCGAGCAAGAATCTCAAATAAAAAATACACTAGACAAATGTAAGGAATTGCAAACAGCATTAAAAATGATAGAAGACGTTATTCCAGATGTGGATCAGGAAATAATGCAAATGGAAGCTGTTAAATATCATGTAAATTATGCGAATTATTTTCTTTTTACGAATTTGGAATTAATATTTGGTTAAAAATTTAACATTGTTATAATTAGAAAATCTTCTGTTTTTTGCAGAATTTGCAAGCATTAGTTTTCAAACAACGAAAAGTTAAAATGCTTCAAGACATTAAAAGTGGCCGATACAAGATGTTTTTCAAGAGTGAAACAGCAATAAGCGAAGAATTCCAAAACGAACAGATTCTTCATGATTATTTGAAACATGTAATGGAAAGAACAAGCCAAGACTTTCCTTTATTGAAAAATAATATTCAAAAAATACTTTTGACATTAGAAATATTATAAAATCCCAGTAAATATAAGCAAGGAAATAAAACAATGCAATGTATTTAATAACAAAATAATTTTAACGACTTATACAAATGCATAATGCATTTAGTATATCTACATTTACGATTGCAAATGATATACTTATGCAGAATGTACACCTTTAATGAAAGCTTCCATGGATAGAATGGGAGTATCCGGTAAAATACCATGACCCAAATTGGCAATATATCGAGTTTTACCAAAATTTGATACCATTTTGTGTGCACGATTAACAATTTCATCCTAAAAATAATGATGAGTATATTTAATATTCTTGTAAATATCTATGTATCAGTATAATTATCATTAATCAGTATAATTTTTATAAATTTTAAAGAAAATATCTAACACACCTGGGAAGAATACATTGCACAAGGATCCATGTTACCTTGCAATGTAACATTAGACCCAAGCTGTTCTCTGGCTTCACTAGGATCTACAGTCCAATCAAGGCCAATAACTTCGTAACTTTCATCCTTGGCGAGAATTTTTAAAGAATTCATGGTTGCACCTTTTGGGAAAGCAATCTATGAAAACAGATTCAAGGTTTATTTTATATTTACAAAAGTAATTTGTCCATTTCAGAATAATTATAATAAATACCATAGGCACTTCTGGAATATTTGCTTCTTTCAATTGCTTTCGTACACGTTCGCTTATTTGTTTGAGATATTTAAAAGAATAAGTTGTAAACAATGCATCATCGAAATAGTCACCATTGCTTTCAAATACTTGAAGTAACTTGAAAAAGATAATGTAATGTCATTTCTTCAATTTATATTATTATTAAAATATAATGTATTGTCAAAATATACTTCTGAATATACCTGAGCACCAGCCTTCACTTGCATCACTAAATAATCCACAATAACATCCGTAATTATCTGCAATAATTTGTGAGAGTCCTCTGGATACTTATACAACCAAGATCTTGCTTTTGCCATCGTGGAACTACCTCCTCCTTGAATCATGTAACCCATCAGTGTCCACTAAAATAAAAATTAATATATGTAAATTATATAATTCACGATACAGCAGAAATTTACAATGTACATTCCTATATTGAAATAATTTTCAATTTTGCATGATTTTCTAGACAATATAAAAGTACTTGCAGGTGCTCCGGTGAAACCTATCAATGGCACTCTTCCATTTAACATATGTCGAGTCAATGTTATAGCCTCCCCAACATATTTTAGAGCCTCTTCTACATTTGGTCGCACGAGTCTTGCTAAATCATTAGGATTGGCTAAGGGTTGAGGCAAGACTGGACCCTAACAGATACTTCTTATTTAAAGAGAATAAACAACGAGATATGAATATGATGTACGTCACTTAGCTATTGCTTTCGAAACATACAGTTTGCGGATATTTTAACTTACTATCCCTGGTGCCATCTCAACCTTCAAGCCCATCGCTTGAGGGATCACAAGAATATCCGAGAATATTATACTGGCATCCAGATCGAAACGTTCTATTGGCTGCAGGGTCACCTGGCATGCCAATTCCGGGGTTTGGCAGACGGTGAAGAAATCGTGCTGGGCTCTGACTTCCTGAAACTCCGGAAGATATCTCCCAGCCTGTCTCATGACCCAAACCGGCACTCTATCAACGGGTTCCCCGCGTGCCGCTCTGAGTATAAGATCATTTTTCAAGGACGGAAAATTATGCTCAATCATCCTGACAATCCTCCAGCGTCTTTTTCAGTTTCCTCCAATATATCCTTTACACGTAATTTCTTTATAAAGATTATTTTATATATTACATTGTAATATATTGCGTAATATTATATAGAATTCCTACAATTTAATTAGAATGTTTTAATTGTTATAAAAATACGTGATTTTCTGACAGTGCTTCGTTATTTACAATATGAAGACTCACGTATTACTACCTATAACCTATAGTACGAGCGTTTGCCTTTATTTAAGGAGTGGGGGTAAAGATGCACATAAAAAAAGGACATACTCTGCCCCTTGCGTTCTCTCTCGCTTCTCACTCTACACGTGATCACGTGACAAATGCTGTACGTTCCATAGCGCGGGGGAGGAACTAGTAGACAAAAACAGCTGATTCGGGATAGAGGAAGGGATAGAATAAAGAAGAGCCTCTCTGACAAAGGAGAGATTGATAGAAGATTCCATCTACTAATCTTCCCGTATCAGTGCTCGCTAAACACGAATTATCGCAAGATTATTATCTTGCAATCGAGATTAATCTGCTGGATTAAAAAATAAAAACGTATCACATTTGGTGACATTACATATAGATGTTGCTTTGCTATTCGCACGCGCATTTCAGTATTTATTCTCCGCTAAGAACTACGTAAATGTCAAAAAAGAAGTGATCGAGAATTTATTTGTCTCGAATTTATTTGGCACGTGTTCAATAAAATATATTTTGCGCCATGATTCAACGAATATGAATTTTCATATTTTATTGCGTTAATTTGCGACAGTATTTGATAAAGACAATATTTGGTAGACTTGCCACAATTCTATGAGACCTACGAGAAACAAACAATGGATGATGTAAATATCAATGAAATATATCTTTATGAAGAAAATGTAATCGCAGATGGGGACGAATGGATTAAATTTAACTGGATTAAACAGAGTGATGACAATGAAACTTTGCATCAATCATTGGATGTACAGAAGGTGAAAAATCTAATGTACAATAATAATATTGATATATAAAACTTTTGGGATATTATGCAAATTAATAACATCGGAATATATGTAAGTGAATAAAACATTTGACTTTTAATTTTAGGAGGATTCAAATATTGAGACTGCAGAAATAAACAATGATGATAATAAAGTCTTGTGCATAAATACAGAAGCAGAGGATATATCCGATGGTATATCTGTCATAACGGAGAGCGATACAGATACTGTTAATACAAATATTCTTCAAATTTGTCAATTTAATGGTAACACATATAGGCTTCTCCGAATATTGGAAACACAAATGAATAAACAGGTATAAATAATTACATTTATGTATATATACATATACATAGTATATAAATTGTATTTTATTATTGATTTGCCAATAAGATTATATTTTTTTGTTAATATTTTTCGAATCTAATAGAATATTATCTTCAATTTTTTTTTACTAATAATTTTTTTTGTTTATATAGGCAAATATAAGAAATGTTCTTATGGCTTGTGTAATTGGTATCATTATTGGTTTTGTTCTTAACCATTCTTTCATAGATTCCAAAGCCTGTCCAAACTTAAATGAGGTTAATAATGAAAGTCTTAAGACTGTAGGTCACAATATTGTTAATACTCTCAAAGGACTGACGGAAGGTAAGATCAAAAGTTTTATGAAAGATCTTGGTAGAATCTATTCCAATTTATTGCTTATATCTTAATCAGATTTCTTGTTTCCAGTGAAAACTATGCTAAATGAAATTAAAGCTCATATTGCAGTTGATAAAAAAATTATGGAGTACTTTATAAGGCAGTTTTCTAAGAAAGATGCTGCGAATAAAATAAGTAACAAGCCAATTATTACATCAGAATCTTTCAATTTCGATCCATATTCATTAGATCAAGTATCTCAACTTCAAGTGTCTCTACATGTATTATCATCATTGGCATTTATTTATGATAACAATAATAGTTCGTTGAAAAATGAAATAAATGAGACATTGGATATTGTGAATAGTACAAAAGCATTTTATGAAAACTTGATATTATTTAATAACAATATACAAAATGATTACAATTCTTTTACCTTGAAGTAAGTATTAGTATAATAAAATGCACAAAAGTTCTCTTATTTCTAAATTATAAATTACTATTGTTTATTTATATTATTGCATTGTATTTCAGAATTTTGCAACGTGACAGTAACAAAATACATATTACTTCTAAGTTACTTCTCTCAAACTTGATAGAAAAAATGAGCAAGATAACATTAAATGTGTATAATAAATATACTAAAGAAAGACACAAATTAATTAAAAAACTGTGTGATTTGAAAAGTGTACTGCCTGATGATGAGTTCTTGAAACAATTAACCAAAAATAATCAGTTTTTCCAAAATTATGATAAATCTTGTTTTTCAAACTATTCATCAAAAAAGTTGAATACAAAAACATTTGGAAAAAAAAATACAAAGAAAGAATATATAAAGGAGCAAATCAGGAAAGCTGATAATACAATAATTCAAGTAAAATATGATAAAGAAAATAGCCAGAAAATTTATGATGGTGATAAAAAGGGCTCTTTAAAAAGTAAAAAAACTAAGAGATTGAATGAACACAATTATACTATTACAAAGTAAGTAATAACATATCTAATTCTTTTATTTCCACATTGTAATTATTATTGTGTGTATTTAAATTATTGTATTATATATCAGGTTTTTCCAAAATTCCAGTGATAAAATACATAATACTTCTCAGCTACTTCCCTCAGAATCGATAAAAAAGAAAAGCGAAATGATAAATAAAAATATATGTACTAAATATGAGGCGATACTCAAATGGATAAAAAATAAGCGTCATAAGGATAGCAGTGAATTTTTAGAACAATCAATAAAAGATAGTGAAGAAAATAATAGAAAATCAGTTAATTGGTGTACAAGAGAGAATGATTATTTACAATCAATCGAAATACAAAAAGACAACGAGATACCAAAGAACAATTTTGATAATACTTTAATACAATTGTGGAAAGACATGTGCCCACTTTCAATCAACTCTTGTCCAAGATTTAATATCAATGTACCCACATTGCCCACCACATCAAGCGTAAGTCGTAAATCTATATAAAATTGTTGATTTTTTACAGATTCATTTCAAGTTAAAAAGAGAGAGAAAAAGAAAGAATATAAAGATTTTTATGTATGTATAATGTATAAAAATAGTAAATATATTCACAAAAAGATTTAGAGAAATATTATACATAGCATGCAATTTCATACAAGTTACATATAAATATAAATTGTATATTCTTTTTAGTGTAAAACAGAGAATTGTATTATTAATTCTAACAACAAACATGATGCAAATAGCAAAAAATCTGTATCAGATTATGAAAGTTCTACAAAAATTCTCTTTAGAAAGAGTAGACCAAAACAAAAAGACTACACTAAATCGAGTAGTTCCACAAAAAAGGTCTTTAATAATGATGATAATAAAAATATTAAAAAGAAAAAAAAGATTCTCCCTCAAAATAAAATTAAGAATTAT
This sequence comes from Polyergus mexicanus, assembly GCF_030449975.1. Lineage (NCBI taxonomy): Eukaryota > Metazoa > Arthropoda > Insecta > Hymenoptera > Formicidae > Polyergus > Polyergus mexicanus. The sequence continues at coordinate 2,878,447 of NW_027223327.1, read as the reverse complement.
ATGTCTGAGACCGATAATTACTATAAATCTAAACAGTCTTTATTTAATACTCGTGTAACAAATCACGATAAACAGGATTATATAAATACGAACTGGCAGAGCAATAATAAAAGGTATTAATTATTTGAGAAGCAAGGTTTAAGAAGCAAATAATACAGATATAACTTTTGAAAGTGTGTTTACTATTCTTAAAATACTGCAGCTTCGATCAAATGCACTTATAAATATAATATCTTTAACAAATAATACTCTTCATTTTTGCAGATTTCATACGCGTAAGAAGCAACGGCAGCGTAACACTTCAGATTGGTACTTTCAACGAGCATATTATCGTAGAAAAGCGCGAAAACATGCGGAAGACATATATCATGAATGGAATACCAAACAATTTTGGAAGATGGATTTGTAAATGTGTAGGATATTTTTGTGCATGAAAGTTTTTTAATATGATGTTCTATATAGCAGTTTGATATAGCTTTATTATTCCTTAAATATTCCTGAAATATTTAAATGATACCCACAATATTCAGATATCTGTATATTTACAAATATTGTGATTTATTATTTTGTGTTGTATAAAAATATTTATAATCTAATGAAAAGAGAAATTCTAAATCGAAGAAATTAGCATTCTGGATAAAAAAACTGGTATGTTATGTTTCACTAAGGAAAGACAAAATTTTAAAGAAATACTGAAAATATAATAAGATGCACTTGATGTATATTGTGATAAAATGGTTATATAATATCAGTATATCAATTACGTATCGCAGTATTAAAATCCTTACTACAATGTGATACAATATTTTGCATCTAAATAGTTATAATTTTGTATCTCGTTAGTGTTCGAATCTCATTTAGTCGTAAGATATTAGAAAATAACATAAATAAAGTTTCTATCAATCCAATTTCGCGATGTGACATAATTTGTGCTCATCAAGAATATTTAATCATGATAATGATACTGTGTATGATTTGTAAGTTAAGTAGTCACTGAAAAGAAAACGATGCTCTCAAAGCGATATTTCTTTGCGATAAAGAAATTAATTTTATTTTAACTAAAGCCTAGATAGCCGGTTGCTCATGTGTAAAAAAACAGATTTTGCAGCTTCAAGGGTATAAAATCTGTATAGATAAAAAAAGATGAATGGAATATACATTTTCATAATATATATTTATTTAATTAGAACTATATTGTAATAGTTTGTATAAAAATAAAACATAAGTAGCTATCTTTTGTAAGAATATATGTGATGTATACAAAATGTAAATTGTAACAAGATATATAAAAAAAAAATAAAAATATAATAAAAGTATTATTTATTGTATTATTTATATAGTAAACGAAAATAAAATACAAAAATAACATGTATAAAAATATATAAAACAATCATATATATATATATATATATATATATAAGGTAGAAATTAAATGATTATAAATCTAATATGTTAAAGAAAATAATCAGAATCAACATAATTAAAATAAGTATTTAATTACATGTGGTTTAATGCAATTCCATTTACTTATTATGTGTTATACTTATATTTGTCCGGGATTTAATGATCTCATCTCATATCTTTCTAATCTAATGTACGCAAGCTGTTAAAAAAAATTATTTTATAAAGAAAGTTTAATTTTTCTTACATATTTATACAAATAAGAGAAGATTTTCTCATCGCTTTTTTTATTTTCATCATTTTTATCAACTTTATTAAAAAATTTATGTATAATCTGTTTTTTGAATTGCATGCGTAACGGAGTTATGTGAGCAATCAAAGTTAAAATGCTCATTTTTTATTTAATCTGCGGTAACTTAGTAATAAAAAATCTTAGAAATATTCGAAAAAAATGGTTTGGTAGGGAAGACTTTAAGCTTTCACATTAAAAAGTCGAAAATTTTTGTAGATTTTTTTTGGGTCACATGATTGGCCCACTGCCATAAGATGAAAAGAAGATTTCCCATTTTGTCCAGCTCGTAGTTTTCCATATGTAAAAATTATCAAATTCACAGAAACTCAAAAGAATAGTGACCTTTCGAAAATAGAGATTTCAAGTTTTGAAAATCTTTTTTTGGATTTAAATATTTCATTCATTTTTAATAAAGTCACGGTTGTCTGAATTTTGCATATTTTTTAAGAAAAATTAAGTGTTCCTCTAATTTCTATGAGAAGCTTATATTCGTGCTGTTAAAAAAAGATAACAAATTTATTATTAATAAATATTTTTATGCTATTATAATATTATTGTTCGCGAAAAATTAAATTGAGATTTTGTAAATCTTTATATTGGTTTTATATAACCTGTTATATAAAGAAAAAATATATTTTAATATATGCTATATAGAAAAAGTTACAGTAAATAATTACCTTTTATTATTATTTTTTTTAATTTAAGGATATAAAGAGAATAGAGAAAGGAAGTAAAAGAGAGAAAGATTACCACAATCTTGCTCCTTTTTCTTTCTTTGACGAGAAATTCGCAGCGGCGGTAAAGACGAAATACCGCCGTTATCATCGGCTGATTCGTGTACGCGGACGGATATGTGCGAAATGACCAATTAGCGCGGACTTCGGAGCAATCTTCGTCGATTATAGTTTGTCACATTTGCGTTGATATACGTATATATTCATCAAACCTAGAGGGTAGGATGAATTCGTTATTTCGGACGCGACCGACGACGGAATCGCGAAAGATGAATGAATCATTGGTTGAATTCGACGCTGTTCCCCGAATGACACGTGCGATCTCGTGTTAGGAGACCGTGACTCTCAAATCCAACGTCCGAGAGGTTGAGAGGAACGATAGGTGTGCGCGTCGCAAAAACTTTGCTTTGTGCGGTTATTTTTACAACGGAATCGCTATATTTTTGCGTGCGACGCGCTCTTAAAATAGAGCACGACGACGACGACGACGACGGCGGCGGCGGCGGCGGCGTGCGTTGTATTTTTCTCACGCTTAACAAAGAGCGAGGAACATGACTTTTGAGGTTACCACGATTCACGGTGATCTCAGCTGATTCGCGAATATTTACTACTCTGTCGAGATCGCTAGCCCTTCACCGAGGATGGATACCGCGTTTGAGATAATCGACGAGCTCCAGCAGGCGCTCATCCAGCGGATTTATTATTCGGCGAGGGACGGGATGGCAATCGCTCTTTATACTCTGCTGAGTACTAAATCTGAGACCGACGTCAATCAACTAATTAACCAGGTAAACGTCGCGTCACGAGTTATACTCTAATCATTCGTGGAAAATGTGTAATTTTTTTTTTTTCCCCGTCAATTAGTCGTCAATAATTTTAAATTTCACTCGCTCAATCGATGATAGATAAATGTATACACATTACTGCAATACTTCTTTGACCAGAATTGCAAAGTACGTTACAATTTCTAATTTCTATTTGTAAAATTATATATAGCTTTCAGTGTATAAAATAAAATATAAAATTATAATTATAATTTTTAATATAACATTATTGATCAGAAAATTTGTCAACTGGTTGGATTTATGTATTTAATTTTATAGCAATTAATTATTTTGATACAATTCAAGTTTGTAGAATACTATGTTATTACACACACACATTTTATATATATATATATATATATATATATATATATATATATATATATATATATATCAATTGTATGTGACACTGATTTCTGTGCACAAGTTGTGGCACATTTACAAAGAATTATTCAGGACAACTTGCAACATATGTTTAGATATATATAGCTATAAATGTTATTTATAATAATATAGAGATCTATTTTTTATAGATTATTTTTTATATATATACTGAGAACAGTGTTATATATATTTTATATTGTTATTAATCTTGTAAATCTCTTTCTAAACTATATAGTGTTATAGATATATAAAATTCACGAATGTATTATAATTTGACATATAAATATACATCAATAAATATACAATATATAAACATACAATATATATATATATATATATATAATTTTCTCTTTTTCGATAGAATTACTTATAATACTTAAATTATTTTATTTATAATTATTGAAAATATGCAAAGTATAATCTCTGAAATGGAATTTGGATTTATATTTACAGAAAGTCCTAGAAGACGAAGGACAAAGGTGTACTCCTTTAATAATAGCCGCACGTTATGGGCATAATAAGGTAGTTAGAATGTTACTTGAAAAGTTCAAACCTGATTTAGAGCAGGAAGGTACAGTAAAATTTAATGGATATGTTATCGAGGGAGCTAGCGCACTTTGGGCTGCTGCAGGTAACAGCCTCACAGAATAATATATTAATAAAGATATTGTAATAAAAAATTCTGTTGCATTAATAGTAAAATGTCAATTGTAGGTGCGGGACATTTAAGTGTTCTTAAAACTCTCGTAAAAGCAGGCGCAAATGTTAACCATCCAACGAAAACTAATTCTACCCCACTTCGGGCGGCATGTTTTAATGGACGTTTGGATATCGTTAAATATTTGATTGATCATCAAGCGGATATAAATATTCCCAATACGTTTAACAACACTTGCCTCATGATAGCATCATACAAAGGACATCTTGATATCGTGAGCAGACTTATTTATTTATTATAATTTATATAAATTTATTATATATATATATATATATATATATATATATATATAAATTATGACATAAAAATTGTTTACATGAATTTAATTAAACCTTTGACATCAAAATTTCTTCATATTGCGATTCAGGTTAATTTTCTATTAGACAAAGGAGCAGATCCTAACAAGAAAGCATTTTGTGGAGCTACGGCGTTGCATTTTGCCGCCGAATGCGGGCATAGTAACATTGTTCGCGAATTATTAAAGTATGGAACGAAAATGACAAAGAATGTGAGTGGCATGACACCTTTAATAACGGCAGCCGAGCGGACACGCGCGGAAGTCGTCGAATATTTAGTACAAAGAAAAGAAGTGACGAAGATGGAAATAATAGACGCTTATGAGCTACTCGGAGCGTCTTACGCTAATGATAAAGATAATTACTGTCTAACTAAGGCATACAAGTACCTGTATAAGGCAATGGAGTTAAGGTAAGAAAAATATTCGTTTTTATTTTACCACGGATTCTTTTATACCTATTTTGATTATATATTATCTTTCTTATGTGTCCCCCAGGTATAGTGATACTAATAATATTATATATAAGCAACTAGGTTCAACTGTGAAAGCATATGAGAATTGGAGGGAATGCGAAACACTCGAGAAATTAGAAAGCATCAAAGACAATCCCAATGCCATACATATGGAATCGCTTGTTATTCGAGAAAGAATTTTGGGTAGATATGCATATTTGATACTTTTATTGAAATGCAATTACATATGCGATATATGCTTTTTAGCGAGATTTAAAAAGAATTTTTTCATTTATGAGGTGTCCATAATCCGGAACTGCCACATCCTATAGTATTCAGAGGCGCTATATTTGCGGACAATGCCAGATTTGACAGATGCATAGATTTGTGGTTGCATGCTTTGAAACTGAGACAGCTCAATGATATATCCATTGTGACAGATCTTCTTCGATTTGCACAAGTTTTCTCACAAATGATACATGTAGGTGTCGATTTAGATTTCTCTCAGGTGATAAATGTATTGGAGGCAAGCATAACAGAATTGAATAGAAACAAAATTAAAATTCAAAATCCAGATCCCAAGGATGACATTGATCAATGCGTTGTAAGTTTGATGAAAAGGACTTTTATATATTTCTATAAGCTGTATTTTAATTTAATATAATCCAATATACAGCATGCTTTTGCGTGTCTCTCATGTATCTATACTCAGCATTTCATTTTCTGTAGTATTCGAGAAGCGTATCTTTTCATTTATTGCGTGATTTTGTTGCAGAATCTGTTATATCAATATTTTCATAAAAAAAGAAGACTAAAACGATTTCATAGACATAGATTATCAATAAAGATGTCAATATTGCATACTGTATTGGATATCCTTCATGTACGCGCGATTGTATATTGGATTATTACATGACAAATATATCTATAGAAAAATATATCTCTACATATTTAAAAATAATATCTGCTTAGGAAGAAATGGAATCAAATATTACAACGACTCTATATATTCTAACGATTTTGACAAAACTTATGACGCTTAATGGAAACAGATGTGACGAGTCGGATTTGAGACAGGCATACCACTTGGTGCATAAATTATGTGCGTTACAGATGTGCCTAAAAGATGGGCAGACTCTGTTACATCTTGCTGTGAATGCCGAAACTCCCGTCGACGATTTTCATACGAATGATGTCTGCAAGTACGTAAAAAAATATAAAATATTAAAATAATATTAGCAAGATAAGGATCTTATTAAATAAAATTATTTGCTTGATTTTCAGATTTCCGTGCCTGGCTACAGCGAGATTATTGATTCGTTGCGGTGCTGATGTAAACGCTATGGATAATGAAAGAAACACACCGCTTCATATTATCGTTGGTTATAATAAAGCAATAAGGTATGTTATATTAAAATTGCTACTGCACACAGATTCGTTTTTGTGTATAAATTCGATAATTTTTTAATATCTTTTCAGCGATTTTGCGACTTTACATTCAATTATAATAGATCTTATAGAAGCTGGAGCACATATGGATACTGTAAATAATGGGGGACGGACACCATACGATGTAGTTACCACGGGTAGATTTACAGATCTTATTTATCTCGATTTAAGTTAACAGATTCTACTACAGTGTTCTCACATAAACCCGTTGGCTAATACTCAATTTCTATTTCAGGTGTAGCTAAAATAATATTACGAACTCAGACCAAATTATCCTTAACATGTATGGCTGCCAAGGCAATCAAAGCTTACAATCTGCCCTATTATGGTAACGTTCCACGTTCGCTCGAAAGTTTTATAGAACTGCACGGACCCGGTCTGAATCAGAGCTGACGAGTCTCCGACATCGTCACAAGGAGAATCAAAGTTTTCTTGTATAAAAAATATGCAATACTTTATAATACTCTTGTACAAAGTACAATCGATTTCCTCTATTCTATGATTTTCCAACTTCTATTCTCGTTCTATAATAAATGCGCAAAATGAGAATATTGCGTTCTCTATGTTTTTCACTTGCTTCTTACTTGCTAATGTGATTTCGGCAAGTATAGATTGTAAGAGAGAAATGCAAAAGGAAAATCCTAATTTAGAGAAAAATGACCGGCCTAACATAAAGAAAAATCTAGGATAATGGATCGCAGAATAGAGAAAATGGACTTTACATATCTAATACTAAATATATATCCAAAATTTTGAAATTCTATATATCGTATTATATATACTGTAATATGAAACGTCATATGTAAAATCGAAATTCCACAGATGTCTTGCACAAGATATTTTCTCTTTCTAATGTGTTTTATAGATCACGTATGGAATTTATATATATACATCATTTATATAAAAAATTGAATAAGAATTATTATACAATTCATGAAAGCTGTCCTTTTACAATATGATACTATGTGTTTAAAATTGTCTTTTTATATTAAATATATTATAGATGGGGTAAATAGCTACATAATCGTAACGAAATATTTAAATAAGTAGTGGGCATCGTGCATTAAAATTTTGCTCTCTCGTTTTCACTAATTTTAATTGTAATTACTGTGATAAATATAAAATCAAATTGAATAAACATACATATTTGAAATTATGGTCAATTTATGTTTGCAAATTTTTTTCGTGCGCTACATTCAAGTTTACATATTATCGCTTATTTAGAAAAAATGCACAAGATAATCTGAGATAGGTATAAAATGTACATTCGTGTGTGGTTGCCGTATTATAAATTTATTTAATATTTACACGCATTCTCTGTATACAATTGTGGAACACTAGGAAAATTATGGTAAAATATATAAGAATATACATACGCACAAAATACTCTTTACAGCATATTATTTACACAATGTTTAGACTCTCGTTTATTTTATATCTATCTTACACATTTTACATAACGGCGCTCGCCTTATCGATAACACTTCTGTACAAATATACACGTGTGTTCAAAAATATCTTTTGGCAAAAGAGAGAGAAGCAAAATAAATAGTAATCCTTAAGCAGGTACAATTTATATTCATGGCGGCAGGATTTTACCGTATGTAGATGTACATTCGCTCGCGCTTCTTTGTGTTATATTGAAGAAAAAGAATGCACACACTTCGTGTTAGTCTCCGTGTTAGTGCGTGAAAAATCGGACACGTCGATTAACATGCCCAATTTACTGCCCTTAGTCTTTCAAAATTTAAATTTTACGGCAATTGTTACAGACGTTAATTAATTCAACGATTGCGGGGAAGATTCGCGTATTCGTGCATGCACATATGTACATTTACACACGACGAACGCCATTTCCGGTACAAAACGTAGCGTTAACATTGATGATATCTTACCGCGCGTATGGAAAAGTTTCTACATCGCTATGAAAAGTTAAATCGATATCAGTTAATTATATATTTCTGACACGTGAAATTTTTCGTTGCTTACTGAAGTGTTACAATGTCTTTCGCAATAATTACGTAGCGATGCACGATCTTCGCCGACAAATCGTGAAATCACTTCGTGTGTTTCTATCATGCTATCATGCACACTATCGTTTATTTCATTTTCGTGAAGTTTAATCGAAATCTCTAAAAAAAAATGGTTAAATGGTCAATTTGCGATACGCAAGTACGTATAAAAAAATTAAAATACCAACGCTCGTATATGTCTTTCGTCACACGATGCACAGTTTTCGTCTTATTAATAATACATTAGAATTAAGCGATTAAGCTTTGTCGCCACAACACTTTGAGAGTTTGTATAATTAAAGTCATAGATGTATATAGAATATTGAGTTCTTCGCGAAATTGATTCTCGTGTTTAAAATAAATTCAAATTTATTTCAAATACTTGAAGGAAGCAAACGCGCTAGGATAAAACGCTTCCGATTCAAAGTCCATGATGCATCGCCGTGTTTTTCTCGATGATTCTTTTGATCAGCAACGCGCCTAATAATAAAAAGACATACAATAAAACGCATTCCGCGATCTATTCTGATTCGCGAATTAAGTATGCTCCATCGGTTTGTCTCTCGCGCATACGAATGTAATCCGCGCGCGTGATCCGTGTACCAAATACGATTTCTTTTATAATTGTTCTTTATAAAACTATGTATTTGCTGACATAACCGAATAAAAAAATCGAATACGATAGAAAAGCCTGATTATTAATTGCTAGAGAATAATCAGTGCGCCGAAAAGCTTAGCAAAATTTCGCGAACAATTGAGAACCACTGATAAGGAATATACGAGAATAAGGAATGCAGTAGAGTTACATATGCAGACATTCTAGAGACACTCATTGTTACTCGTGCTTTCGTGTCACAAAGATTCGAATGATGCGTTTGGCGGACATTGGGCGGATGTTAATTTGCAAAATTGTACCTCTCGATCACATCGCCTTTTAGGAGAGTCAGTCCTCCCATCATTTTCTCAATTGGATCTAGCTTATGACCGGGTAGCCGCTCTTATTATCGCGTTCTCAATAAACTGCGCTCTATTATCAAGAAACTCCACCGTTCCATCGTAATTGTCGCTTGGTTCTGCGCAATTTGCAGCTGAATATAACGATGATTAGAAGCTATCCCAATTGCTTCCTTTTCAACACGCATTCTTTGATTGCAGTTACTCTAAACATTCCGAGTTGATTCTGCTAATAATTAAAAGCTTAATCAAACACTGATTGAATTCGAGAATTATATTGTAAGATCTTTATCGGGATCTATTGAATGAGCTATTTCTATCACGCAGTAAAAGTTAGTTTTTATATCCGATTATCTCCAAATCTCTCATCTGGATTCACGCAATAACTTCACATGGATAAATCATGAATTTTAAAAAATCGTTTCTTCGATATGATATAAATTTTGCAAAAGTTTTGTCAGCACTGCCATCGAATAGCGATACGTATCATTTACATTTTATTTTACCGTCGTTTGTCACGTCTATCAATTGATTATTTCGACATTTATTATATGCACTATTTTCGTTTATAATTCTTTCTCTCTTTAGTATAAACAATTTACACCATCTATGCTCGCATGTATCCATCCTTATTTGATGCATCCGTCAAACAGCTGCGGCAAACGCTAATCGTCGCGTACGAAATATCAGTCCTAAGTAACGCACGGAATAAATATCTTTGTTCTTTTTCGTTCCTTCCACCTCCGTACGCGATATCTCACATTGGCGATCGCTCTTTCTCTTTCTCTTTCGAGCTCTACGAACTTCTTGAAACGAATATGACCCCTCCATCTATCTCGCCGACTGTAAAAGCGACCGTGGAGCCTCAGCGGCAGCCGCATCCGAGGACCGCCATGTCCTGGTAATTCTTTAGCACTACTTTATTCTCCTCGTCAAGATAGAGCATCGATATCGAGCTGAGCGCGGTCGGCACGCAACACGCCTTCGGCACCATGCTCGGCTTGGTCGAGTAAACGAGCGTCTGCACGATCGCGTGATTCGTCGAGTTCAGATGGTCCGCCAGAGGAAACGGGCAATCACCGTGGCAGTAGAAGGCGTCGTATCCGGGCGGCGCGACGATCCAGTCGTTCCACCCGACATCCGCGAAGTCCACGTAGAGCGGATGCCGCCGACAATTCTCCCGACCGTCCTTCCGCCGATTCTTCCGCAATGCCGCTCGTCTGGCACGCCGGTCCATTATCCGTTCCGCGGACGCCATCTCGTAGTGGCCGTCGTCCATGTACGTAAAGAGCATCGGCCGCTTCACGACCCACGCGTCCTTGTGCTCGTCGACACCTCGTTTCAGCCGCACGTGTTCACGCGTGCGCGCGTGCACGCCGGTCACGTGGACCAGCAACCCGTGATTGTCACGATGATTCCGCAACCACCTCTCCACAGCCGGATGTACGTCCAGGTTAATCGTCGCGTTCTTCGTTGTATCGATCACCTTGCTGTCGATCAGCCGTAACATCGGCTTGCTGTGACTCTTCACACCGGGCCGTACTATATCGTACACCAATACCCGGCCATGCTTATCAGATCCGTCCTCGATGTCCGACACCGCGACGCGCGACAGGCTCAATTGTGCCGCCTGTAACGTCTCGGCAGGAGGTATCCTGCTTAGATTGAAGGACAGTCGGAAGCGATTCGGAGATGTGAACTTGTCATCTACCTCGCTCTCTGGAAAGAGATGATAAAGACGTTACTACACAGATATGTTCAGAGTTGAAAGATTGCGATATATACATATGTATTGTTCACGCGCGTGAACTGAGTTATAAATTAATGAAATCAAAAAATATAAGTATACATATGATACGATACAATATGATAAACTCTTCTCTTTCTATGACTTCAAAAATAATAGAACCTTATAATTAAATAAAAAATGAGAATTCTCTCAGATCTTTAATGTCAAAACAAAGCAAATTGATTTAACATACGAAATAGATCGTCAAAATAAAATTCGAATATTTTTCGTACAACTTTTTAAGGCATATTATGTCATAGGTCGCAATCGAATTAAAAATAGATCACCGGTTTTACAGGAAGATTGCTCATAAATTCAAAGGAGGTGATTCTCTAAATTTCTTCCTCGTTGTATTTATTAAAAACCATGTATGTTTAGTATCTTACAACATTTATAAATTAATAAGGAGTGCCATCGATCATAATTTTCACGTGACCTACGCAAATATATTTTACGAGAGAGAGAGAGAGAGAGAGATGCGTACGTAATTTAACTTATGCGCTTCTCCGAAAATAGCTAATATAAGATTGAATGCACGTAAGATGACGCAGTTGTGTTCCTCGAACGACTCGAAAACAGTGGATTGCAGTCGCAGTTTGTATAATACGTATGTAAATTTCGTAAGAGAGCCGATGTATTCCTAATACATAACACACACACACACACACGTACACGTACACTTATGTACACATACATATATCGCTGCGCGTCGAGCATACTATTGTAGATTCTAGCAATCTCTGTGGGGAAGCAAAGCGAAAAGCAGAAATATTAAAGAACTTCTTATATATTAAAGCTTTTGTACAATTCAATCTAAATTTTTAAATTAATTTCCTACACGTACGAAAGAGTGAACAAATTTAATAATTTATAATTATGTTAAATTTTATATCAAAAGTATTTTTTTTTTTTTTTCAATATAATATACATTAACAAATATATCCATAATATTAATTACATTTATTATTTAATATTTTCAGTCTCCGCATCCTCCTGATTTTATAGATCATATATAATCTCGCAAAGAACTTCCTCAACTTTAATTATGACAGATTTTAGTTTTTCCATCTATTTTTTCCAAACATGTTAAATTATATAAAAGTCATCTACAAATTTAACATAATTATACAAGATTTCAATGGCTCGAAAAATGTTTAAGTCTTAAGTTTATATAAAATGTCATCTCTCATTAAACAGTTTCTATTAAAACTAATATTATTTCGATTGTGTTGGAGATATTTTATTTATAGCAAGAAAATCGAAATAAAGCGTCGTTGAAGTATAAAATTATTCAAGAATAAAATTAGGTTTAATAACGTGCCGTTTCTCGATTTCTTCGTACTCTCAGCTCCCAATTTGAAGCGACGCACGTTTCAATTTCATCGAGCACGTATAGCCTTCATCGCGAAACACGATAAACACCTTCGTCAGGATATAAACGCCTTTGTTAAGAAACCATCAAGTTTCTCGCGATACGGCCAGCCACTTTCCATTACGCATCCTTCTTAAATTGCTCTTAGCACTTTCTCCATACGTTATATCATCTCCTTGAGTGCTTCATCTAACACTTTAGTAGCGCGGAATTGTCTCGAATATAGGCGAAGCTATTCTCACCGCAGAGACTCTCGCCTCAGGGTCGGAATGTCTTGGATCCATCCAAGCTCTCATATCCGGATGTGAATCATTGGAACGGAAGATGGACCTCCCGAGAGCGAGAAAGGTAACGACGGCTGTTCGAGAGGTCCCTCGGCATTCCAACGTGGTATCATCATCAGGCCGATAGCGTACCCACGCGAGCGAGATAGAGCGTGTAAGGAGCTGACTCCTTTTTTTTTCCCTTTTTTGTCGAAGGACCCCACGGCACGCTTTCGAAGATCGCCGTGGCCGAAGGGCCCTTTGTCGGTTAAAACCATGAAATCGTTCGGATGCCATTCTTTTCCTCTTCACACGGGAGGCGAGTCGCGTAAACACACAACGTATTATGTCTATTGAATTTGTAGAAGAAGCTCGCTACTATTCCTAAGAAATTTTAGTGATTGATATTTTTAGTAAAATATTAATATTTTGATATTATAAAATAAATATAAAATATTAATATTTTGATATTATAAAATAAATATACAATATTAATAGTTTGATGTTATAAAATTAATGTAACTTTTTTTTTAATTATACAAATTACTTTATTTATATATACAGGGTGACCCCGAACGTTCCAGCCAAACTTTGAGATCTTATAGGAAATTTAATTCTGTACAAAAAATTTCCTATAAATATGGGTCGAAAAATGCTTTCTTAAGAAGTTATCGCTCAAAAACTTCTAAAATCGTGATTATTTTACACATTTTTACATACATCACGGAAAATGTGCGTTTTTTAACAAAAAAATACCATAACAAAAGTTGTAGAAGTTCGGGGCCATCCTGTATATTTTTTTTTAATTTTAACTTTTGAAATACTTTGGTAAAAAAAAAACTGATAATTTTATAATTTATATTTTCGTTTATTCATTAATCTGTAGCAAACTCCACAAATATTGGAACAGCTGATTGTAAGTTAGAGAATTTTATATATGTGTATATGCAACCGGTTATAGGTATATATTATTGGTATAATTAAACAAATTATTAAATAAATTATGAATAATTTTTTGGTAGAAGAATTCTCTTTAAATATGTATGTATGAGATTTTATTTACAAATTGTTTTATGGGATTTTATGATAGCATAGACCTTTTTTGAGGGAAAGAAGGAATTATTTCTTGTGCGAAGCAATTTAAAATAAATCTTTTAATGGTTTATTTAATTATTCTACTGTCAATTACGCTAATTACATCAAGATAAACTTGAAATTTATGGAATAAAGTGTCTCTCCCCCAATCATATATCGTTGATCGCAGTATGTACTTGCTATCGTTATTTATATAAAAGAATGAATAATTTTAGAAAAATCTAATATATATAAAATCGGATAATCGCGCGAGAATTATAGATGATCGGAGCGCAAAAGTATTAATATGTAAGAAAATGTACGGAGATATTGAATCGACGAAGCGCAACTCGTATGGAAATTCGTCATACACGTTTATCGAGGACGTAGAACGAATGACGATTGATAACGGGCGCAATTACATTCCACATATTTACTACTGCACTTTCACTGAGAGTCGAAAGAGTCGCCAACCTGTTTTCGAGAATTACGAATCCCAACTTGCTAGTTCTTAACATCGTTCAATGATTCACGATTCGCGGAAAATATACGATAAAGTTTTTTATTTTATTATACAGTAGGGTTAATCTTGTATTGTCGTTTTGGGAAATATTAAAGCAACGTAATTCAAAAAGAAGTGAATCATATATGAGTATAAGATTAATATATCATGATCTCTACCTCGAGAAACTATTCGAAGAAGTTTGTTTATATATTAATGATCGACACATAAATGTTGACGGAATTAATTAAATTCTTTTACTAATATTGTTCCATTGTTTCTCGAAAAAGTTATATTTTCAGATAAATACTAAACTGTGAAAAGCCAAAAGAAAGGAGCAAAAACATCACACATCTCACTGGATCCCCTTGATCAAAGTGTGGCTTTTACACATGTATGTTTATATAAGAATCTTAGCTGCATTTCTGAAATATACATGTATAATGCGTGTGTGAGTTCAGGATGTCTACTCAAATCGTGTAAAAAAATTCGCTGAGAATTCTCTGATCTTCTATGTATTTTTTTTTTAATTCCAATAAAATTAGACAATTTTTTCGATGTAACTTTTTAAAATAACTTTTCAAAAAATACCTTTTTATCGTATATATTTTCTAATACTAAAAAAGAGCCATTTAAACAAATTAATGAATTATATAATTAATAATAATTAAAAATAAGTTAATTAATAAATTAAACACACAATTAATCGATATTTTGCTGAGATATTAGATTTATAAATATATATATTTAATTCATATATATTTAATAATTATTTTTAACGCATACAATTCACAATTTGTAATCAATCAATGGATTATCGATTGCTTACAATATAGAAACGAAATTATCAAAGAGAAAATTTTAAAAAATTCCTTGAATACCATTGAAATTTTGTAAGAATTCCCTGAATATTCTAGATATAAAAGATCTCTGAGAACTCCAGGTTTTCCAGAGAATAGACAGCCTGGATCTGTTTCTTTACCTTTTTACGTATTTCCCCTTGATTCATACAGAATATATAAAGAGCCGACACTCACCGACATGCGGAAACGAGCGAATGGTGTTGGCCGATCGCGCATGAATGCCCGGCTTCGCGATGTCCGCGATGCCGATCATGTTCTGATGGGCCTGAAGCTTCTTCAACGAGTTCGGGACGTGCGTCGAGCCCTGCGGGTTGGGTCTCTTCTTAAAGCCCAGGAGGGAGAGCAGGCTGGCCTCCATCCCGGCGATCACCTGCTCGCGATTCACCGCACTGAAGCGATGCGACGACGAAGATGAGGATGAAGATGATGGTGATGATGATGACGACGACGATGACGATGCCGTGCTCGTGTCAATACGTAGATCCGCCTCTGTGTTAGCATTCGCACTTGCTAGCAGCGTGACTGCTGCCACGAGCACTAATCTTAGCAGCGGCGACATGCGCATCGTGACGTCGTCACTCACTTGACGCGTTACCTCCCTGAAAATACAAATAAAAGGAACATGTTAGAAGGATTTTGATTAAACAACGAATAATAAATAACTGCTGCAAAACGATTGCACATTCCATGTCTTAAGACTTTTGTAAAAATATATATCTTATATTGAAAGAAAGAAAGGGAGAGAAAAACGTTTTTAAATCTTACTACTACCGAAGATTACGGTTTCGCACAGATATAAACTTATTTAATAATTTTAAACTATTATCACATATATAATTAAGAATGATCAATTTATCCGATTATATAACGCAATTTATTAATTTAAATTATATACAATTGTTCCTCTTTTCTCTTGTTTATAAATTTCGTGGTTTTGCAACGGAATTAGAGATGTGAATATGCTTAGAATTAGGTGTAAATAATTAATACGATACGGTTTCAACACAACGGCAACTGCCTCGAGTATCTTCTACCAGCTGGGTTTCTATGGGGGGGTCACGGAAGGTACTGAAGAAGGCACCTTTTACCTAGCAGGGCGATAGTAGAACTGAAGAGTTCATTAAGTAATGTGACCAGGTCGAAAGAATTTGTGGAAGGG
This sequence comes from Polyergus mexicanus, assembly GCF_030449975.1. Taxonomy (NCBI): domain Eukaryota; kingdom Metazoa; phylum Arthropoda; class Insecta; order Hymenoptera; family Formicidae; genus Polyergus; species Polyergus mexicanus. Next base: position 2,861,907 of record NW_027223327.1, on the reverse strand, counting down.
ATGGACAACCGTTTTCAGAGATAAATCATAATCCCCTGAGGCAACGGATGCATCTTATACTTGAAAGTAATCATTATAATGAGTCAGTGCAGTCTAAATAAATTCATTTTGCTTTCTCCGATGTTTTCAACCGATTTACTTCACAAATAAAAATATTTTTTTAATGCTTAAACAATACAACATTATTAAAGAAATTTAGACATTAATGTTAAAATACAATAAAGATGAAAATGTCCTCAATAAATTCATAATAAAAAGAGTGCTAAAGTTATGATATATATATATAACGAATCTTATCAAGCCGTCTTTTTTCCGACTCCTTTTTACGAACAAGCGCGATTATTTAGTTTTCTCGCTTCCTCTTTCGAAGTTCATGCTATCGGAAATTTTAGTTAGCAAGGCGCTGCATAATTTCTCTGACTCAGCAGAAGAAGCGAGATCTTTCAGAAGGCTCAGGGTTTGATTCGATTGGTCAACGGTTCCTAGGCCCGCCAATGAATGTTGAGGGATTCGTCGAATCAGGCTCTATTTCAAAGTAATCGCTTTCTCTTAGTCTCGACCATCGAACGTTTTTTCTTCACAATCTTATATATGGTTATTCGAAAATATCTTCGAAACCTTTCGACACGGATTAGATGAGTAAACTTAATGACAAGTGTAAAGACGTCGAGATTGTGTATTATAAGAGAGGTGTTCTTTGTAAAGTCCCATAACATATTATCAAAATTATCCGATGATACATTCAAGACACCTTATATATTATCGATTAAATCGATGTTTAATTGAAAGTGCACCTCTAATTAATTGCACTTGATCGTTTACTGGATTTAATAATTTGTACTCTATAATTTTCATTCTCATTAGAGAGCAACAATAAAACCGCGAATAAGGATGCAAAAAAAGATGATAAAACGTTCGCATGAATATTTCACAATAAGTATAGCCTGCTAAAGAATCGCATATAATGACTCAATGAATTGACAAGACAAGATTTAATGATAGTAATAGTATGTAAATGTACGTAATATCAGTATCTATTTAATAATACAAAATTTTTTCTAGATTTTTCACACCATTGGAGATTGATAAATGATAGACTCGGAAAAGATGAATATTAATTTCGAATTAATAATGAGAATGTATATAAATAAAATTCAATGGAAAACACTGGAACTTTCCACTATTAGAAAATCTCGTCAGAAGCTATAAATTCGGATCTGAGGATTTACAATGGATTTGGATGTTATGTTAAAGCAAATGCTGCCTCTACCATCTATATTATTTTAATCGAATTGCCTGTTTATGACATGATATACGTAACGTGAACACATGCGGTTTGTATCTCCTCTGAAAGAGGGTCGCGAGTCGCGCTCGCGTTAAACGTCAAAGCCCGAGACGATCTTATATACGATTATTACGTACGACATAGGTAATATTTCAAAGGATCAATCCAACACAATGTATTGTGTCGGACATACTTGTTACGTGCATTAACGGTAGAGTTTCCGGGCGCGGGCGAACGAAACTGGTTTTATCCAGCGGCTTTAAACGCACGTTTCTCGAAGGCATTAATATATTTATGCGCAGCATTATCGATGGACGTTATAAACGGATATGTGTATTTCCGTCGTCCTCGACTTTCGATTTCGTTCAATGCTTAAACGCTAAAATCGGCGGACGCGTCTCTTGCTATTACGCGTTTACGCTAAAATATCAAATAAAATCGCACATCCGAGAGATGCGTGAGAAGTGCCAGATGATGCGGAGAGAAAACAAACGTCTCTTTTGTTGTTGTACCGAGAAAAGATTCTTTTTAAATATAGAATGACATTAGCCATCGAGCGGAAAAGTATTATAAATAAAATTAAAGAAATAATTAATAAAATTTGAGATACATAGAGTTTGATTATTTTTCTTTAAATATATATACTTTTTTCTTTGTAATTATCAAAAAAATATCATAATAAAATAAAATCCTCGCTTTACATCAGATAAAAATTGAAATTAAAGTCTCGGAAACACAAAGTGTTTTAGACTCCACATTTTTGTTAGAAAATCACGTTTTAATTATAGATCTCGATCATATAATTCTTATATAAAAAAAGTGCAAGAAAGTCGGAACAAAGATTTAGTATTAGTTAAACAGGGAAAGAAATAATCTAATAGAAATGTTCTAACGATAAGTAAAACTCAATACAAGAACATGCGAGGCATTTGAATAAATTATGATATATAATGAAGGCATTTAGAAGAAGATTATTGGCAAAATATCGCTTTTCTCGTAATTGACCGCGATATATTTTCCTCTTCTTGGTTTTATATAAAACAAGCACACAAACTCGCATCGAGTTCTGGGTATTCGTGCACATTCAGTATTCTCATTAATAGCAATACTACACGATAATAATTCTTTTCTGAGAAACTTCGAATATGATACCTTTGTTACAAAGCGCAAAAGAAAAAGATCTTACATTTTCTAACATTTTTAGTCATTTATATACACGTTTTCCCAAAATAAAAAGATTTAAACGGTTTAGAAAAATCTTATAAATATCGCTAATTTAAAAAAAGACAAATGTCACGCTTTTTCTTAGCTATTGAATTCTTTGTACGATTAAATTTGAAGATAAGACTATAGCTATTAAGATAAGCTATTTATTCAGTAATTAATATTTCTCTTGCCACCCACTAATTATATTATAATATTCGAGAAAAATTTCATTGATTTCAATTTTAATATTTTTCATCATCAATCCCATCATCCTTTCTTTTACGCATCTCTTGTAACATCATACATATTCAATCCTATTTAATAATCTAATCTTGATGAAGAAGTGAAGAAAACGGCCGTTATCGTTATTTTCCAATAATGCAAGGTCGCAACATTGAAGATTAATCCAACATACAATTCTGATTACGCGAGTCTTCCGACTCGCAGATGACAGCGGGATACAATATGGTAGTTCGCTCGGTAAAGAATCCAGCCCATTCAAAGGGGGGGCTTGTCCCTTGTGCGGCCCTGGCAGCACCAAGAGAGAATGCAGAGACGGGGAAGAAAGGTTGGTGGGACCAGAGCCAAGCTGTCTGCTGCTGCCGCCGCCGCCGCGCAGCCTCCCGCTCGCTGCTGGACCAACCGCCTATCTCGGAGCACTCGCGGCTCTCTCTCTCTCTCTCTTTCGTGCGCGTTAAGTAATACGTATGTACATACGTATAGAGAGAGATCCTTTCTTCGAGCGCGCGTACAGCCTGTCTTTCAAGGACAGATGAATTTTACCGATGGATACGCACTCGCGCGTGAAAAAAGGCTCGGTCACGCTTGCATTCCTCCCGGTGCATTATGGTATATCGGAGCGTACGCAAAAGTATATATCTTCTCTCGTCGGATAAACACACTCGTGAGCGAGCGTTGTCTCCCGTCGACCACCATCGGTGCCATAGATTAGAGCGAGTCCCTCTCCCTCTCTTAAGGGAGGGGGAGCCAGGTATGTTGGAGATCACAGGGGAAAATATCTCGTCCGCGAGATCGTTTTCGAGCGAGACCACCCGGCGCGGGATCATTCTGATCCCACCGGAAACCTCCGCTGTCTCTTAACGATCCGGCGACTTCGTAGGCGATCTCATAGGAGGAATCCGCGGGAAACCGGCGTCGTTCTCTCTACCTGGAAACAACATCCAATGCGAGGAGCGGTGGATTTGCATTCGCGCGCGCGCGCGCGCGAGAGCTGCCAGCGCGACGCTGGAATGCGGCGCGCTGGAATATACAAGGATAAGGTCGTGCCGCGGTGCTCCAAGAGTCACCATCATCGTGGAGCGAGTACGTAGGCGCGTCATCGTCTAAAATAATCGGGCCGGGCGGATAGGGGAGGGAGCGCGGCGAAGCTCGCGCCGACGACAATGAGCAGCAACCGCGGTGGCGGTTGAGGAAGAAGTGGGTCGGTGAGTAGAGCGGGGTGAGGGACGAGAGCGCGCGATCGGAAAGAAAGGAAATAGAAGAAGGAATCTCGCGGTCGCGAAGCAGAGAGAGAGAGAGAGACATAGCGAGTAGAAAAAAAAATATAGAGATAGAGAGAGAAGGAGAAACGCGCGTATATGGACAAGTAGATAGATAGATATATCTATAGATAGAGAGAGATGAATAGAAAAATTGTTTTGTTGCTTACCAAACTAATCCCGTATCCGTAGTTCGAGCAGCCACGGCATCTCAACGGGGCCTCCCCCCCTCCCCTTTCACAACTGCACCACCACGTAATCTCACCACTAGCACCACTCGCGCGCGCGCGCGCGCACGCGGTTCACAACGCAAAAACCAGGAGGGCACTCTCCGGTGTCTGTCGATGGTCCGGCTGAAGACAGAGAGAGAGAGAGAGAGAGAGACAAAAAGAAGGAGAGGAGGATAGGGAAGGGAGAAGGGAAGGGAAGAGGCAAGTCGGAAGTTTGTCCGAGTATGGGAAAACGACGTCGACGACGGGGCGGACGACGACGACGACGGCGACGAGGTGGACGATGACGGCGACAGCGATGATGGATTCTCGGCCGTTCGCTCAAAATCCGTGCTTCTTGTCCGACGACTGTTGTTCCTCGTAATGACTGCGCTCTCCTCCACGGCACCATATACGGCCTCGCGGCCGGGCGTCTGGCCCCGATGGGCAGGAGGCACGTTGATCCTCTTGTCAATTCAGGCGGTCATAACGCGCGTGAGAGCTTTACACCGAGAGTACACCAAAACGTGATGTCTCTCTCTCTCTCTCTCTTTCTCTCTCTCTCCTCGTCGTCGTTGCTCCGAGACGAGGTGGGGAGAGAGGAGAAGGAAGGGGGGAATACGGGGGTCCTCCTTCGTGTACACCTGCGCGACCTATCAACAGGTCCTAGCGCGTGGAATCTGGCCTCGCCGAGTTCCACGCTGATGCGTACGTATATATGAGCGAGACGTATCCTCCTCGTCGGTGCTGTCGGTCCCTCCTAGGCTCTCCTCCCGATTCTTTCACGCCGATCGCGAGATACGCGGCACTTTCGACTAGGCGGCAGGGCACTCCTCTCGTCTCTTCCACGACGACGAACATGTCACGACGTCCAGGAGCTCTCTCGCTATTTCCACGATAATCGCGCTGTGATGAGAGAGCGAGCGAGGGTTTAGGCAAGGCCGCGCGTCGAACGTGTGCGCACCGGACCCCGTTCCAGCGCGCTCCATTCTACTGGCCCCTTCCTTCACCGCTACCGGGGGGGAAGCCCCCCTCCCCACTTGCTCGCTCCGATCGCCATCGCCAGGACCGTCGTCCAGCCGCGTCGATGCCCGCCATCCTGGTGCATTCCATTCGCATTAGGGCTCCTCTTCCTCTTCAATCCTGCGTTAAAAAGGATTTGTCGCACGATCTCAACACCCACAGTCTTATCGATATCGATTTCATTTTATTTTTGAAAATATTTTTATTCTATTATTCCCTTGCCTTGATATACTTCTTATTTTAATATTCTCATATATAATTATTATATCTATAGAGTGTACAAAAAATATATATGTATTGACATAGCATATATTTCTCTTACATCACTTTCCGGATTAATAATAATTAAGGTATTGTGTATTGGATAAAAAAACGAAACAAAAGAAGACGCGAAGTTAATTACCTTCGAACGATATTAGCTTTTGTGACGATATAGAGTGGCATCGGCCACTTCAAAAGTCGGTTTCCGTCAAAGGGGGAAATGGAAGGCCCCGAGCCCCTCTCGAGGACGTCACGCAGCGTCCGTTCCTGTGCATACTCCCTGTAGTTATCTCTCTCTCTCTCGCTCGCATTCTCGGACTCGCTCCACCAGCCAGTCTGACGCTGCTGTGTTTCCTCTCTCTCTTTCTCAACCATCCGTTGCCCCACCTCCTCACCCTGCTCCGTTAACACCGCTTTTCACTCACTTGCCTGCGAGTGGTCCCTAACCCTATATTCCGTCTTTCGTTCTTTGATGTCTCTACCTTTTCGGGGCGGTAGCCCCTTGGCATATCAGATTCAGAGATCTGTGGAAAAATTTTAGGCTTTAACGATATCACTCACGAAATCGGCCATTACGCGGAGCAGAAAATTACTCTGCATCGTGAAACATAAATGTGAATATCGTTAGAGAGACTAGACGTTTCTTTGCGAAATTATTAATTAGCTTTAATTCCGTATATTATAATTACCTCGTGATTATTATTTGACCGTTATATCGAAAATATCGGGAGGGATTCGAGCTCCGAATCTCTTCTCATCCAGTTCGAAACGGAATCCGGAATTTGAAATCGAGGTCAGTCGGTAATAGAGATTCGATTTTGTTGAATATGTAGATAATGATTTTATTGTTTATCGATACGTCAAAACTTATTCTTACCGATAAAGAAAATACGCGTTCTTATTTTAATAAAATTATTTAATTATTGCAATAAATCGGTTTTTATTATTTATATTTATATTTTTATTATTTTATTATTTATGTACATTGTTATTTATATTATAATTATCACGCTATTATTCTTTTCGTTGCATAAATAAGATGTTTGCTTATTTTTTCAAAGATATAAAAGATCTTATAAACCTCAATAGGAATAATTTTTACTTAATACTATATACACTTATACACAAGAAATATTGTGTGTGTGTGTGTGTGTTGTTTTATTAGAATTATATTTATTAAAATTATATAACTGTTCGTTTTTGCCAAAGGATATTACGCTGTTAATTCCGGAAAAAGATTTACCAAGAGATGATCTAGCAGAAAGTATGCCAGATGTTTATTAAACGGTGCATTTTGTAAAGGGTCTAATAGGGAATCCATCAAACTGTTCCAAGGCTTGGAGAATGCCACTAACCACCATGGTAACAAGGAGTACAGCCCTTCTTTAGCGGTTTCGTAATAATCTCGACATCTTGCTTGTGAGGAGAAGTCCTTCATGTAATTTCTGCCTATTATTTTAGCGTGTAGAAGTTTGACGACGATAGAGGCACGGCCACCACTCAAAAGCTTGATCAACATGTTGTAGAACAATGTATTTACAATTGGATCCATCCTTTTATGCGATAAAGAGGCAAACATCCAGAGGAATCGCGAAATAATCGGAGGTATATTTAGCAGACCATCCACTGTAATAATAATTTCATCATTGAAGTTATCTGTTTTTAGCACGCAGACATAAAAAGTATTTAAACTTACCAGTTTCCACGATGCATAGACTTGCCCCTTTTACATGATCACGTGGTAAGTTGCATGGAACATTTTGCAAGGTGACAGGTAGATTCAAGTTATTGCCGAATACTCCGTTCAATAGATTTCTACCCTTGCTTTCTGCCTCGTCGAGACTGTGCTCGCTCAACGGTTCAACACCCATATCCATATGCTCGTACTTTGTATTCGTGGACGCCAGAAAAGTACTCATAAACTTGTCGAGGTGTTGCCCCTTTTCTTTTCGCAGTTTGTAGGTCATGCTCTGATAGAGGATACCGATGTCGGGTGTGCTATAGTTGGTAAAGTACGGCTTTAGATTCGGCGTCGTGAGGAAGGTATAGAGGAGCTCACTGCTCCTCAACATCGGCTTAGACAGCAGTCTCTGCAGAAACTCCTCGTAACGTTGACGGTTTGCCGCAAAGGGCAAATGAGGATTCTTGCGCGTCGATAACGGAGAGTCGTTTAGCTCCTTGTCACCGTGGAATTCGGCAAGTCGCGTCCGCAGCGTGTAGAAATCTTGATCCTGACGCAAGACCGTCCACGACTTGGCCTCCGCCACGCTATGAACGGCGATCATATACACTGGTTGTGTACCGCCGCCGTCCATGTGCGGGATGGTGACTCGCCACGTCGTTAAGTCGCGATGAGGCTTATCGCCGAAACTCTTGATCTCGCTGTACGCTCGAGCTGTACAATCTACCTCCTCAACAGGATAGACATGTTGCAGTGAAAACGAGGTACCGTCGATTGTTGATCGTGAAGCACCATCCATTCTACCAAATTGATTGCTGGACCGCGCAGAGATAGATGCTCCTCCGTTTGCACTAATTACAAATGAATAAATATATGCATGTGCTTATATGATTCACTATAAATTTAAAAATTTTATTGTGAAAGCTAATGCACGTAAACTATGTTCAACAATTTTAGAATGTGATTATCTTATTTTCATTTGTGTTTTCAGGAAAATATCATTAGAAAATTATGGTTTCATTTTCTATTATTTTCACTATAAATTATAATATATAATAACTATATAGTTACAAACAGTACATTATCGTCAAATATGTATGAATTATAAACCAGATGACACAGTGTGACATTAAAATCAAAAAATGATATTTTTGAAGGATTCAAACTTGATTAAAAATATATATGTCTACTTAGGAACATATATACTTACTTGGCTGCAGTGACTTTTGCTTGTTCGGCTACTAAATGACCACACAGAAGTTTATATAACTAAAACACGAAGTGTTTTTTAAATGCAAAAATTTATACATTAAACATTAATTTCCTAAATATTGAAGATTAAATATTCAAGAGACCAGCTAACAATAATATGGGAAGTAGATGAGAATAAATCGCGAAATATGTATTTACCTGATAGCTATGATGGAACGATGGCAGACAAGTATTTTCTAAGAGCGCGTGTGCTTCTTGATGAGCTTCATAGAAAGATCGTGACGTTCGTAGTTCTTGGATTTTTTCTGGTCCACCTTCCAATACTAGAAAAATAAACGCATATATGTATCCATGTAATATTCAAAACGAAATTATTAACAGTCAAACGAATTACGCACTTTCTCGTATGCCTTTCGATATATGTAATGGCAAATACAGATATTCTGGGCCGTCAGGATCAAAATATACTGTGTACAAATTTCGAACATCTATGTATAAGCTTTTTTCAGCGCTAGATGACATTTCTGGATTTAACATACGTTTACTGAGATCATCTAAAGAACAGTAAATGATATAAATTATAAAAGTTATCTGTAAAATTTGTAACATAATACATCAAAAGAATTGTACATACCAATATCTAAACAAAACTGAAGAAGATTCATGGGTCCGGATTCTTTGATGTGCTGCATAAACATATATAACAATTGAGGATCATTCAAGACTTCATTCAGAGATGGTTTGAAACAATTGTGTATGATGGTATGTGAATGCATTGCCGTCATCCAAGATTGCAGCATTGGTACATTAATAGTCTTCACTGTACTAGATAAAGAGGTATCACGGTGAGTGGACAATGTCACCAACATATTTATATTTTCTGGATCTGCAAGTGCATCAATAGCTGGTAGTAACACCCAATTGGCCAAAATTTCCCGAAGTATCACCTAGAAATATATATAAACTGAACGAAACGTATAAAGTATTATAATCAGTTGTCACCTCTCTCTTCTCTCTCTTTCTCTCTAAATATAAACTTAAATAAATCATGTGTAAAAATAAATCTCAAAATAACTCATGATACTTTGTTATTTGTTGAGACATGTATGGCAGGTAACAAATGTGGCAGCAATGCAGTGCTTAATCCTCGCAAATAATTTAATTCAGCTTCTCTTGAATAAGCAGCTGGATGGATCTTAGAACTCAGATAACTCTCGACATAATCTTGGGGCATCTTAACATCCAATCTTGACTTTTTGAGAAGGGCGTTCCAATCTTGAGCATGTTGTATAGCCAAGGGAATCAGATCGGTGAACATGATGTTCGCTGTGTCCGCACGTAATAATCGAATAGCGATATTTTTCGCCGCTGTCGTTATAGCTAAACGTAATTGTTGTATAAAAGCTTCATTCGTCGAAAATTCAGAATACCATGTGCAGACATAAATTTGTAATACTTCTTCTAAAAGCTAGAAATTAATAGGTTTTTGTACATATTAGCAATATATATAAGTAAAGTATGCAATATGTAAATTGCAAAATATAATGATTTTTTTATTAATGATTGTAATTACCTGTTCTAACGTATGATCAAAATCCTTCGGTACTTTAATCTTTGTCGAATGTGGCAATAATTTGTGTCTTTTGCAGATGTTATTACTACAAACACTGCATGAATCCTTGATTTCAAATTTTGCAATAAATTTGTCATTTGTAATATTAAATCTCACTAATAAATTATCAATGCACTGTACTAATCGAACAGCATAAAAACTACTAATCGCATAAATACTGGCCACAATAAACACCCATAAAATGCTATGAAAAAATTAGATTAATTAGAAAGTGATTTCTCTCTCTTCTCTCATATATGTAACTCATAACATATATTATTGAATAAAATATAAGTGATATTTACCTGTTAAAGACAATTATAATAAATGCGATAAGTAAAATAATGATCGCCAATATTGCGACATTAAAAAAGTATAAATCTTGCGTCTCTTTGATGTTGAATGACATATTTTCTTTTGCTATTAAATGTGATGTATAATATTAGAAGAAACAATTTCGTTAATAAAGTATTTTTACATTTGACACAAAATTATTTTCAACGAAATACGCACTCATCGTTAAAGCATTTATTGCATCATGAAAATTATCGGAGATATATACGTCATCCTTTTTTATCAGATTTGACAGTTGTTGACAGTTCGAGCCATTCAATCCACAGTGTTTCATATGTGGATTGAATGACAGTTTCGATTACTGTTATATTATAATTATTATTAAGAATCGATCTTTTATCGCATTTCAATACAATAATTCACAGAATTAAATCAGAATCAAAATTCTTTTGGTGTTCCCTCTCCCTCCCATTCCTGATCAAAACAATGATCCAGAATAACCTATTATAGCGAATTCGGTGCATTATCACGTTGTCGTTGTTTGTCATTATATATACGATAATCTCTCATATTTTAATATTTTAAAGACGAGAGATAAGACTGCAAAATGCCTGCACCTCCGGATCCTAAATTTCTATTGCGCGGTAATATGAATGAAAATGTACACAGTTTGCTATTCTGGATTTATTCTGATGTAGAGCATCTCTATGCTGGGGATGGAAAAGGCACGGTTCATATTTGGGATTTGAAAGTAAATATTTCTCTTTTCAGTGAATTCTATTTTTCCATTAGTTTTAATAATTGGATTTAAATGATTATGACTTATTCATTTACGAAAAGATATTTTTAATATAAATATAGATAAGGAATGAAAGATGTTGACAGTTATTTAAAAAAAGGATTAATTACAATTAATTTTTTTGCCTGTATATTATAGACAAATAGGATAAAAAATCAATTATCCGATGGAGACAGTCCCTGTTTTAACTTACACAGAACTAATCAGGCTGATTTAATAGTTCAACGGAGACACGGCATAGTTGATGTATATAAATCAAATGAATCCAATTGGATATTGAATAAGAGCATTGATTATAAATATTGCAGTTTTTGCAGGTAGGTATATTAAAAGATATATTAAATATTGTGAAAGTTTGTTGATACTAAAACTTGATATTAAAACTTCGCATTATAGATCTCAATTGTTGCCTGAGAAGAATGCGATATTAGTCCCACTTGATTCCTCAGTGGTAGGAATATTATCACTGAAAACGTTTAATATTGAATCGACATTAAATCCATCCAAACTATCCTACAATGATAAATTGGGTACAATAATGGCAATGAAACCATTGGATATAAACGATTTGGTTTTAGTCGCTTATGAAGGTGGCCAATTATTGTTGTGGGACATGAAGAAAAATGATATTCTCAGCTCTCTCAGTGTGGAGCAATATCCAATGACCTTTGATTTCGATGTTTCTTTGATGCAAGGCATCCTTGGTAGTGCATCAAATAAGTTGGAGGTATTACAGAAACTAGTAATGCGTAAAAAAAGAGATCATACACAAGTGTGGATAGATTATATTTATAAATTTTTAGATTTTTAAAATATTACCAAATCATACATTGTCCCACAAATCTACAATACTATTGGAGCATGTTTCTGGAGTATCTATTCTTTCTGTGAGACCAGATAAAAAGTTTGTCACAGCTGGCTGCTGGGATGGATGTATCAGATTGTTTTCTTGGAAAAAATTGCGGCCACTTGCGATATTAAGAGAACACAAAGAGAGTATATACGATATTGTTTACTCGCAATGTGAAGTCGAGACATATGATACCAAGTGTTTAATGGCAGCCACTGGCAAAGATGGCTGTATATCGATGTGGGACATATATAATTAGGAATTACAAATGTGTATATGTATATATAAATTGCATATTTATATGAAAAAAATATAAATTTTTTATATTATATATATACATATATATAATTATTTTAAAGAAGTTATCTTTTCTCATAAATGTATCTTTCACGATGATACAAAGGAAAAGATTGCTGAATTCTTTTATGGTCATTATTACATTATTTTTTTAAATACTAAAGTATTCTATTTATTATACATTTGTACATATGCATATTTTGTAATATTATTGCCATCGGATTATATGATACGTTTTTTTGCCAACTCTAAGTAACGATAGATTATTACTTAATATATGGATGCCAGGTACAACCACCTCATTTAAATTAGTGATTCTTTGATGATTTACATAGAATCCACCTGCCTCTATGATCCGTTGCGCATCATGATCGGTCTTGAAACATTTTGCTTTCTTTGCTAGTTCGTATACAGTGAGTCCCGGCTCGGAGAAAATATCCACTATGGTTGCATGTTCAAACACATCTGCCAATTCCGATGCATTCATTCTCACAAAAGATTCGATTGATTGATCATACAATGCTGCAGATGCACGCTTTGCAGCCAACAATCCATCTTCTGTAAGAAAAATCGTAGTAAATAATAATAGATAATATATCATAATAGTCTTCTCTTATCAAACTTACCTCCATGTACTAAAAGTGTAACTTGCTCTGCCAATAATTTTTGTGCTCTTCTATCTTCTGGATTTTTCATATGATCAGTCACAATATCAGTAATTTTATTTAATGGTATAAATGTAAACAATTTTAAGAACTTTTCAATGTCAGAATCTTTAGTCCTAATAAAATACTGATATAACTGAAAGCTCGAAGATTTTGTTGAAGACAACCATACTGCGTTCAAAAGAGATTTCCCAAATTTTTTTCCACCTTCGGCTGTTATGAGCGGTAACGTTATACCGAAAACCTCCGTTTTTCTGGTTTTCGTGATCAGATCATATCCAGACATAATATTACCCATTTGATCACTTCCGCCGATTTGGAAACGACAATTATATTTCTTCTTCAACTGAAACCAATCGTACGCTTGGAATACTTGATAAGTGAATTCAGTGAAACTCATCCCCGTCTCAGAATTTAATCGCGACTGGACAGAGGACCTGCCCAGCATTGTGCCCATTCTAAAATATTTCCCAATACTTCTGATAAACTCGATAACGTTTAAATTCGTATACCAATCCAAATTATTTACTATGATCAATGGTTTCAGATTGTTTTGCCTGTTTTTCCAAAAATAAATCTGATGATTATTAAATATAGTCTCTATATTCTTTGTAATAGATTTTAAATTCTCCTCAATTAGAAATTTTTCCATCTCAACCCGTTCTTTCTTTCTGTGACTAGGATCGCCTATTAAACCAGTAGCTCCTCCTACCAGGGCTATAACTTGATGCCCCGCTCTTTGCCAGTGCAAGAGATTCATTAGAACGAGTAAATTACCAATATGTAAACTATCTGCTGTTGGATCAAAGCCAGCATAGACGCATTGTCGTGACTTGTTTAATAAATCTGATATTTTATTCCTGAGGAAAAGATATATGTGTCATAATTATATAAATAATATATTTGTGAATGTCACGAGATATAAAAAAATGCAATTTTATATAAAATTTATATTATAATTTAGTATTGTTTTATACAATTTATATAGAACTGCATCCTTTTTTTATTTTATAAAACTAAAATATTTTTTACGATTTTAAAATATACTTACGTACTGGTATCGGGGAATATATCTTCGAACATGCCTCTTTCATGAAGCTTTAGTATATTCTTGCTACAGTAAAATCTACGCGTTTTATCAAAATCAATGCGATTGATAGCGGACCATAATTTTAATAAAGTACGAGCATTCATTTTACAGTACATTTGTGAGAACTTAATGCTAGGATATCGATAAGTATCTTCGAATTTAAGAAATCAGATTTTGTTTTGCATTTCTTGCATGAAAATATACAAGTTATAGCACTATAATGTTTGTCAAGCAATCAATCTTAACCTCAAATACTATACGCACGTGCGATAGCTATTCCAAACTACGAAAGACACACGTGTGTATCAAGCATTGTATTTTTTGCCTTAAGGCCGGTTCTACAATAAGTCGTATGTCGTTAATCGTAAGGAAATTGACCAATCACAGTCCATAATTCCAAAAAAAAAAAAATTGACTGTGGTTGGTCAATTTGTTTACGGCTAACGACATACGACTTATTGTAGAACCGGCCTAAATGCAGAAGAAGATTATTTACATTGATGAATTTTAATTCGTGAAACGAATAAAATCGTAATATAGAATTTTTTAATATTTGATTGCAAAAACTAGAATTATATATACCTATCTCATATTTTATCAATTCATATATATATCTTTCGATCATCTTTTCTAATTTTTGTAGTTTAATAGAAATTTTTTTGAAAATATTCCCTTAATATTATTTATACAGAGACATGCTCAGGAAATATTCTAAAATTCGGGACAAAGTTTTAATAAATTTTTCTTATATTATTTCTTTAATAGATTATTTTTTGCCTGTTTACATATATTATACTTTTATTATTCTATAACATATATATTTATCCATAATTTAAAAAAACACATAATATAATTAAGTGATATTAATTAATCAAAAATTACAAATATAAATGATTATTAATAATTATAATAATGATTATTATAGATGAGCTATTATATATATATGATTATAAAAACTATAGTTAATGCTAGAGTATATATATATTCAATTTTCGATGCTACAGATGCGGAAAATTTATATTATTACATTTCTCTTATTTCAAACATAGAAACATTTTTGTATACATTTTTGTCACAGCCTCTTCAACCTATTTACAAAAAAGATTTCATCTTTTTATAAAGACGACAGAATTTTATAAATCTTTTTATAAAAAAAGCTTTTTGTAAAAATGTTGAATTTACGACATATTTATTGCATGTAATAAAGTATTTCGGTCTGCATTTATCAGAATTTCAATGTGCAAAATTTGATCCTTGCAACAAATTAAAATAAGATTCTGCGGCAAACTCTTGAAGTAACTAATATTTAAATATTCCAGTGGATTCATCGCTAGATACATCAATGATAACACATTTATCAGATATAAAGATTTTAGCGAAGTAAACTGATCATTTCAAATTCAAATATTTTAAAGAAAGATTTACTTAATTCTTTCAGCAAAAAACTTAATTCGTTCTTCGACAGATATCTAACATTTTTTTAAAAGCGACAGATGAGCAAATGCTTTAACTTTAACATATTAATAATCGATCTGATGATTTTCTCTGCATTTATCGGAATTTAAATATGAAAAATCCGATTCCTGCAAATTCACGGTAAGATTCTGCGGCAAACTTTTTAAATAATTAACATTTAAATATTTAAGCGGATTCATCGCCACATACACGTCCATTGATGATGATACACTTGTCAAAGATAAAGATTCTAACGAAGTAAATTGATTATTTTCCACATTCAAATATTTTAAAGATGTTAAAGATTCACTGAATCCTTCCGGTAGAAAACTCAATTTGTTCTTTGACAGATCTAATATTTCTAAAAGCGACAGTTGAGTGAATACTTTAGCATTAATCTCCTCGATTTGATTCCCTCCTAATAACAATTTTTTCAATTTCGGCATTCGGTCGAAAGCGTTCGAAAATATATTCTTAATATTGTTACAATTAAGAGACAAAACGCTGATTACTGTTTCATTTGAGATCTGTGGAACATCCTTGAGCTTGTTAAAACTCAAATCGAGCAATCTCAAAGATTGCAATTTTTCAAATATTTCCGAATATAAGTAAGTTATTTTATTTGCGGATAAGTTCAAATAGACTAATTTGTTAATGTCGTCGAAAGTGTTCGATTCAATATAATCAATTTGATTATTGGAAATGGAAAGATAATGTAGATTTTCCAGGCCAGCCATCACTAGACTATGTGAATAAATATCCTGACTATACATATTATGCCCATAACGTCGATTATATAGATTATCCGAATCATCACGTGAATCATTATACTTCGTCATATATTTCAGATTATTATTATCCAAGTTTAGTGCCAATAAATTATTTACTTGTCTTTTATCAAAAGCCAAAGAAGTGAATGAGTTACCATGGAGGTCAAGAAAGTATAGACTGTCTGGCAATAGCTCTATAAAATTAGTATTTGTTATATGGTTATCGGAAAGATCTAGGATATTCAGTTTTGGAAATGGAGTTTTGTCTGTAGAAATTTGCAAGTTATTGATATAATATCTACGAATAGATAAGATTTGTAAATTAGGATAGTCTTCGGAAATGTCTGATACCGGCTGGTTGTAATAGTAGTTATTAGATGATGCTACATTATTCAGAATAAGGATTTTTAAATTTTTGTGACCTCCAAAGTCGAAGAGTTTATTCCAATAGACGTTGTTAGAAAGAATTAATTGAGTCAAATTAGGAAGATTGTTGAAAGCGCCCTTCTCGATACTCTGGAGATGAGTGTTCGTGAAATTGAGGCAAGTAATCCACGGACTACTAATAAAATCCCGACCAATAGAGGTGATTGTTGCGTTAGCAAAGTTAAAAGAAATTTTTTCATTTTCGCACACATGTTCGAAATTCACATAATTAGGAAATTCCAAAGAGATTTCCATATCATTGGCTGTTGTTAGCGTGGACCACGAGACAAAAATGATGATCGTAAAAGAGCACTTCACGATATTGGATCTCTGCAAATATAAAAAATGTCTTTTAAAAATATAGAATAAAAGATGATTTTTTAAAAATATTATTACAATAAATAAAATTATATTATATTAATGACAAAAATTTATATAATTATAATTATTATAAAAAAATTAGATATAAATCAGATATAAGTCATAGCGAATACAGTAATATAGTAAAAAATCCCATTTTTATAATTACATAATAAATAATAATTATTATAATATCGATATTTCTCTATATGAATCTAATATTATATTAATTTTATTATATATTATAATATAAAAAACTGTATAATAATTATTATAGAACAAGAATATAAAAATACATTTTTTTCAATATAAAAAATATATCAAAAATGTTTTATTTATTTAAAACTTTTTCAAAATATACAAACTAGACGTACCATGTTAATAAAATGCTTTCTTCACAAAATTGTTCAAATTAGTTGCTAGTTTCTTTTATGGATGTACTTTTCATCACAATTGCTCTTAGAATACTGCAGTTATAGGTTATACCATGCCAGTTTTCTGATAAAGAAACTAAACCGATATAACATCGCTCAGCATAGTCAGCATAATGGATTGAAGAGCTACAAACATGCTATAATCAATATGCACATGTTTATTCGTGAATAGATAAAGTAATCGTAAATAGATAATTTGTTATCTCGTTTATGTAACTCCGGAGGTCCATTCCGGATACAGCGCGTATATTTCTCAAGAAGTTGTTTCAATATAATATATTCAATAAAATAAGTCAAAACCTTTTCTGATACAAAAGCTTATTTTATTATAGAGATTTTAAGATTATCTTTTTCTATATTTATAGAGTAAAATGCATAAAAAGAAAATGCATGCATATGAAAATCTTACAATTTATGATAAAAGAATATAAAAGATTCCTAAATTGTTATCTACATATTAAAAGAAAACATATTTTTCAATATTTATGATTTCGTTATTTTTTATGCAAACTTTTAAAAATATCTCATTAGAATAATATCAAGAAAAATATTAAAAAATGATAAGAACTGAAATAGATTAAAGAAACATTGTAAAAATTAGAATTGTGTATCTTATGTTTTATCAATTAGATTTTAGATTATTCCCAATTTATCTAATTTTTGTAGCTTATTAGAAATTTTTTTAAAAATGTTTTTTATTTTCAGTATTTATACAGATATATGCTTAGAAAATATTCTAAAATTCGGGGGACAAAATCCAAATAAATTATTTTTTTATATTATTTTATTTTTTATCTGCTTACATATACGTTATTCCATTTATTACTGTATTACGTATGTTATCCGTAATTATAAAAATCATGTAACATGATTAATTGATATTTAATAACTAATAAAAATTACGAATATATATGACTATTAATAATTATAATAATAATGATTATATATAAGAAATTATTTTCTTGGCTCGCATTTATTGGAATTCCAAAATGAAAAATCCGATCCCTGTACTAAATTTACGGTAAGATTTTGTGGCAAGTTTTGGAAGTAGCTAACATCTAAATATTCCAATGGATTCATCGCCAGATACACTTCCATCAATGGTGACATACTTGTCAAAGATAAAGATTCTAACGAAGTAAATTGATTATCTTCCACATTCAAATATTTTAAAGATGTTAAAGATTCGCTTAATCCTTCCGGTATAAAACTCAGTTTGTTCCTCGATAGATCTAATATTTCTAAAAGCGAAAGATGAGCGAATGTTGGAACATTAATCTCATCGATCTGATTTCCTGCCAATAACAATTTCGTCAACTTCGGCATTTTTACGAAACTGTTTATAGTTAGATTCTTAGTAATATTGTTACAATTAAGAGACAAAATGCTGAGTACTTCACTTGAGATTTGCGGAACGTTCTCGAGGTTGTTAAGACTTAAATCGAGCGATCTCAAAGATTGCAATTTTTTAAATGTCTCTGCATGCAAATGAGTTATTTTATTTATGGATAAGTTTAAATAAACTAACTTGTCAGTGTCCTCGAAAGCGTTTGATTCAATAAGATTGATTTCATTTCCGGAAATGGAAAGATAAAGTAGATTTTCCAGGCCGGCCGTCACGAGACCAAAATGATACGGATTACGTAAATCATACCGATTATATGGATTTTGAGTATATGCATATGGATTATATCTTTGATAATTATACTGTTGATTATATCGATCGTATGAATCAGACGCATCACGCGAATTATTATACTTCTTCACAAATTTCAGATTGTTCTTATCCAAGTTTAGTGCCAACAAGTTTACTTGTTTTTTATCAAAGGCAAAAGAAGTGAACGAGTTACCATGGAGGTCAAGAAAGTATAAACTGTTTGGCAATAGCTCCATAAAATTGGTACCTGTTATACGGTTGTCGGAAAGATCTAGAATTTTTAATTTTGGAAATGGGATTTTTGGTATAACTTGCGTAGGTGACCTTAATATATCGGAATTGGATTTGGAGACTTGAGTTTCTGTAATAATTTTTAAGTCATTGATAAGATTTTTACGAATAGATAAGATTTCTAAATTAGGATATTCTCCGGAAATAACTGCAGATGATATGGGAACATTATTCTTAATTACACTATCCAGAATAAGAATCTTCAAGTTTTCGTGACCTCCGAAGTCGAAGAGTTTGTTCAAGTCGATATTGTTGTTTGAAAAAATCAGTTGAGTCAAATTAGGAAGTTTGTCGAAGGCGCCCTTCCTGATGTTCTGGATATGAGTGCCGGCGAAGTTGAGACAAGTAATCAAAGGACTACTGATAAAATCCTGATCAATAGAGGTGATCATTCCGTTAGAAAAATTTAAAGAAATCATTTCATTCTTGCATAGATATCCAATTTCAAGTGACTCATTCACATAATTGGGAAATTCCAAGGAGATATCATTGGCTATGGATGGCATAGACCAACATATGACAATAATGATTGTAAAAGAAAACCTCATCAGAGATTTCTGCAAATATAAAAAAATATATCTTTTAGAAATATGATAAGAAATAGTTTTCAGAATATAATATTATTTTAATAAACAAAATTATATTAATTAATATTAATAACATTAATGATAAAAACTGTATAATTATAATGTGATAAAAAATTATTATGTGAAATAATGAAAAATATACAATACATGAGTTACAGGATATATATTATATATATAGAATAAAAATTTTCATTTTTGAAATTATATAATAATTATTATGACATTAATTTAGTTATATATCACGGTAACATGAAAACTATATAATAATTATTATAATGTGAGAGTAAAAGTATATTTTTCCTTAATGTAAAATGTATAAATATATATAATAAAAAAAGATTTTATTTTATAAACTTTTTCGTAAAATAATATAAAAATTAGGCATACCATTTTTATAAAATCCTTTGTCCAAAAAAATAAAGTTCAAGTTATAGTTGTCAATTATTTCGCCGATGTATTTCACACAATGACTGCACTTTGAATACTAGTCATGCTGTTGTGTCAATTCGGATGAAAAATAATATCGCTCAGATATACATTAAGGACATGCGATAATAACGCCTACGTTAACTCCTAAAATAAAGCATGATAATAGATATTTTTTTCTTAATTTATATATTTTGCATCAGAAACTAAATTCACTGAAATCGTATTAGTTTCAATCTCTAATTTTATTTATAGATAATTGAATTTAAAAACAAGTATTTTCTATCTTATGTTATGTGACCCGGATTTCCGTTTACGAATACAGTATAAATTTATCAAAAAGTTGTTTTATTCTATAATATATTCAATAAAATAAATCAAAATTTTTTCTCTGATGTAAGCTTTTATTATAAAGATTTTTAATGGTTATGCAGTAGTTCATTAAAATAACATCACATAGTATCAAGAAGAGTATTAAAAACGAAGAAGGTTGAAATAGATTAAAGAAACATTATAAAAACTAGAATTATCTAATGTTATATCAATTAAATCGTCTTCGATTCATCAAATCTTTTTAGCTTTCTAAAAATTTTTTGAAAAATATTTCTTAATATTTATAGACACATGCTGAGGAAATATTCTAAAAATTGAGACACAGTTTTAATAAATTATTTTTAATATTATTTCATATTGTTTTTTGTTTAGTTACATATATGTTATTCTATTTATTATTATATTACATATATTATATGTAATTGTAAAAAAAACATATAACATGATTAACTGTATTTAATAACTAATAAAAATTACTAATATAAATGACTATTAATAATAATAATAATAATAATGATTATATATAAGAAATTATTTTCTTATATATAATCATATCGGCCTGCATCTATCGGAATTCCAGTATGAAAAATTCGATTCCTGTACCAACTTTACGGTAAGATTCTGCGGCAAATTCTTGAAGTAGCTAACATCTAAATATTCCAGTGGATTCATCGCCAGATACACCTCCATCAATGGTAACACACTTGTCAGAGATAAAGATTCTAACGAGGTAAATTGATTATCTTCCACATTCAAATATTTTAAAGATGTTAAAGATTCGCTTAATCCTTCCGGTATAAAACTCAGTTTGTTCCTCGATAGATCTAATATTTCTAAAAGCGAAAGATGAGCGAATGTGGGAACATTAATCTCATCGATCTGATTTCCTGCCAATAACAATTTCGTCAACTTCGGCATTTTTGCGAAACTGTTTATAGTTAGATTCTTAGTAATATTGTTACAATTAAGAGACAAAATGCTGAGTACTTCACTTGAGATTTGCGGAATGTTCTCGAGGTTGTTAAGACTTAAATCGAGCGATCTCAAAGATTGCAATTTTTCAAATGTCTCTGTATGCAAATGAGTTATTTTATTTATAGATAAGTTTAAATAAACTAACTTGTTAGCATCTTCGAAAGCGTTTGATTCAATCGAATCAATTTTGTTTTCGGAAATTGAAAGATAATGTAGATTTTCCAGGCCAGCCATCACTAGTCCAAAATTATGCGGATTATCTGAATTATACTGATCATATTGATCATATGGATTGTATGGATCATAGTTTCGATTATATTGATCATATGTATTATATTCATCAGATGAATCACGTGAATCATTATACTTTCTCACAGATTTCAGATTGTTCTTATCCAAGTTTAGTGCCAACAAGTTTACTTGTTTTTTATCAAAGACAAAAGAAGTGAACGAGTTACCATGGAGGTCAAGAAAGTATAAACTGTTTGGCAATAGCTCCATAAAATTGGTACCTGTTATGCGGTTGTCGGAAAGATCTAGAATCTTTAATTTTGGAAATGGGATCTTTTGTATAACTTGCGAAGGACCTGACCTTAATATATCGAAATTGGATTTAGAGACTTGAATTTCTGTAATAATTTTTAAGTCTTTGATACGGTTTTTACGAACAGATAAGATTTCTAAATTAGGGTATTCTCCGGAAATAACTGCAGATGATATAGGAACATTATTCTTAATTACACTATCCAGAATAAAAATCTTTAAGTTTTCATGACCTCCAAAGTCGAAGAGTTTGTTCAAGTCAATATCGTTGTTTGAAAAAATCAGTCGAGTCAAATTAGGAAGTTTGTCGAAGGCGCCCTTCCTGATGTTCTGGATATGAGTGCCGGCGAAATTGAGACAAGTAATCAAAGGACTACTGATAAAATCCTGATCAATAGAGATGGTCATTTCGTTCGAAAAATTTAAAGAAATCATTTCATCCTTGCATTGATGTCCAATTTCAAGTGACTCATTCACATAATTAGGAAATTCCAAGGAGATATCATTGGCTATGGATGGCTTAGACCAACATATGACAATAATGATTGTAAATGAAAACTTCATCAGAGATTTCTGCAAATATAAAAAAATATCTCTTTTAGAAATATAATAAGAAATAATTTTCAGAATATAATATTATTTTAATAAACAAAATTATATTAATTAATATTAATAATATTAACGATAAAAATTGTATAATTATAATGTGATAAAAAATTATTATATGAAATAATGAAAAATATACAATACATGAGTTACAGGATATATATTATATATATAGAATAAAAAGTTTCATTTTTGAAATTATATAATAATTATTATAATATTAATTTAATTATACGGTAACACAAAAATTATATAATAATTATTATAATGTGAGATAAAAGTATATTTTTCCTTAATATAAAATGTATAAATAATAAAAAGTGTTTTATTTATAAATTTTTTCTCAAAATAATATAAAAACTGAGTATACCATTTTTATAAAATCCTTTGTCCAAAAAAATTAAAGTTCAAGTTAATTGGCAATTATCTCGCCGATGTACTTCACACAATGGCTGCACTTTGAATACCAGTTATGCTGTTATATCAGTTCGGATGAAAGACTATAATATCGCTTAGATATATGTATATTAAAGACACGCGATAATAACGTCTATGTTTATTCATAAGATAACAGATATCTTCTTTTTTTGTTTTCTATAGGGTGATTCAGAAATATTTGCACAAACTTTGCGGGTAAGTTCTCTACATATAAACAAGAAAAAAAGTGTCATATATGTCCCATATATATCCGATAATGCTTGGTTTATGAGTTATAATCGAAAGATTACATTCAACGACAAAAACTGACAGAATATACCTACAAAGACACATGACCAATGTAATACATCTTTAGTCCAATTATTTATCTACTCACAATTCACAACAAATGCTCGAAACGTCCTTCATCCGCTTCAACGTACACTTTAATGAATATGTCGGATGGATATTATATGGATTGTTGCTTCCTTTCAAAGATTTCATGACGATTGTGAATGATTCGCAGGCATCTACTTCAATGTACCTACATCGGCAGAGTTGTCTTATTGATAACATCAACTGACTGGGGCACTTGCTTGGATCAACAAATTTTATATATACCTCGAAATCCAAGCGTTGACATTTCGATTGTAACTCATAAACCAGGCATTACCGGACATATGTGTATATGATATTTTTTTCTTGTTTATATGTGGAAAACTCATAGAAAGTTCACATTTCTGAATCATCCTGTATATTTCGTATCAGAAACTAAATTCATTAAAATCGTATTAGTTTTAATCTGTAATTTTTTTTATAGATAAGTTTAAGAACAAGTACTTTCTATCTCATATTATATGACCCGGATTTCTATTTCGAGCATACTAGTTTATCAAGAAGTTGTTTCACTATAATATATTCAATAAAATAAATCGATATTTTTTCTAATGTAAGCTTATTCCATTATAGAAATCTTAAAATTATTTTTTCCGATATTTACAATACAAGAAAAATGAGAAAATACACGTATGTAAAAAATTTGCAATTTATAATAGAAGAATAAGTAAAGATTCTTAAATTGTTATCTATACATTTTTGAATGGTTGCGTGTAATATCTTATATTAAAATAATATTAAGATAATATTAAGAAGAGTATTAATAAATGAAAAAAGTTGAAACAGATTAAAGAAACATTGTAAAAATTTTTTTGATAACATTTCTTAATATTTATACAGAGATATGCTCAGGAAATATACTAAAATTCTAGACAGTTTTAATAAATGTTTTTATATTGTTTTATATTATTTCTTTAATAGATTATTTTTTGTCTGTTTACATAGATGTTATTCTTTAAAGTTAACTTATTCTATAACTATAGTTATTTATTAACTATAATATATTTATCCATAATTATAAAAAAAAAACATAACATAATTAAGCGGTATTAATAACTAACCAAAATTATAAATATATATTATAAATAAATATTATTCCTGCAAATTCACGGTAAGATTCTGCGGCAAACTTTTTAAGTAATTAACATTTAAATATTTAAGCGGATTCATCGCCACATATTTATATAATATATACACAAAAAAAAAAAAAAATAAGAAAATGCACGCATATAAAGAAACTTACAATTTGTAGACGAATATGATGATTTTTAAATTGTTATCTATATATATTATATCAAACATATATTTTTCATGATTTATATATGATTTTGTTATTTTCTTTGCTTTTGATTTTTTTCGAGAATGACACATATCTTTTTAGAATAATATCAAATAGCAACAAGAAGAAAATATTAAAGATTGAAAAAAGCTGAAATGGACAAGAAACTAAAAAAAACCGATTGGATCTATTCTGTTTCATGATAGAATAGCAGTTCAATTTTCGTTCATACAGATCTTTAAGTACTAATTTAGTTGTGAAATATTCTGACAGAGTATACTTAAGCTTCAAGGTCCTCTCTTGGATTCTGTTACAGGGCCTTATACCACTATACCCTGCTATTGAATGTACTCTCACTATACTACTGTATGCGCGAACCGAATTGTTTCTATCATAGACTATAGTATAGATACACATTTATATATAAAAAGGAACAATTGTAAGTATAAGGAAATATTGTGTATGTGTAATAATTTAATCAATAAGTGATCTACAGATCGTTAACACTCTAGAAACAAAATACAAAGTTAGAAATGTTTATTGTGTATATAAGCATATTTACAAAAAAAAAAAAAAAATACATATAAACATATACCATTAAATATCAAGTTTCTGTGCAATTATGACTTATGTTAAAGTATAACCAATATAAATTTACTCATTAAAATCCTGCCTTGGAAGGCGGTGTAGCAAAGTATTTCTTGTTTCTCCTAGCAAAAGTACGGCTATATGAATAAAAAGAAAATGCATAACAAGAAATAATGTATTAAATATAAGCAAGTTACTCTTTGTATACTCTACTTACCTGGAAGAAAGCGGAGTATTGAAGAAACCGCGGGAGATACTGCGCTTAAGGAGCGATTCTGTTGAAGGTGTATGTTTTAATTCACCCATTTTTGGAGTACAAATATCATTCGAATTTGCCGGATTCACATAAGTAGCCCAATAATCCGATGGAATTTGAAGCAGATTTTCTACTACCTAGAATAAATTATATCAAAGTATTTGTATCTATTTAGAATAGATATACATAGATATCGAAAGTGTTTCGTACCGCAACTTGATGTTTGGTTTCACTGAGCATAATGAGAGATGGTTCCTTGGAAGTATAACCAACTAAAGTCGGTCCAAAAACTTTGGCGAGATTACTAATGGGCATTTTACATTCAGGACTACTCGATACTCTCTGTAAATGTAACATCAGAAAGGCTAAAGTATCTCGATTCGGTTGCGGTAATTCTGAAATTGCTTGATAAAGAGCGGCATCGGCATCTTGTTTATCCGTTAACGTTGTCGCACGCACAAAGTCTCCCATCAAAGCGACAGTAATTAGCGGCTCACGTAAAGATCTATAATACGCAAATTTTTTCTCTTTCTCTCTTTTTCAAATAAATACATATACTGCATCTATTTTATCCATAAGTAATGTACCTGAGAAAATCTTTCAGAGTAGAACAGATGGTTGCGATATCGACGTTAGAAAGATTTGGAGCACCTTTGCCCTTTAGAAACTTATCCTTAAGATTTTTGGCGTCTGCAGCCCCTCCATTCACTCTGTATAAACCTTGTTCGTTCATTCCACGTAATTCAACTTCGTTAATACAATGAACTACTATGGAAGGCACCATAGGTGGTATTATAGGTGTATAATCAGCTATAGTACCCTGTATACAAATGGCATTTAGTAAAAAAGAGTATGGACTTAAACGTTTTTACTAATATAAAATTTATGATACCCACGGGCATACCACGTAACGTAGGTGTATTTCCCGTTGGTACACATGGCAGTGGCACTAAATCTTTGCATTCAATATGGGCTGTAGCTCTGCAATCTCTGCACTTTTGAACAACCTTTCCAAATCGAATTCTATCAATAGATTAAAGGATAAATTAATTAATAAATTAAGGAACATTGGGATATTTTTGCTTATAAATCTGATTCTATTAATCTGACAAAAGATACAAGCTTTGTATAAGATATAAGCTTTTCGACATGCTTAGATATCTAGCTCAGTTGAATAAATTTACCTTTTACCGCAAGGTGTGCACATTTCCGGCTTATAGACAGTTTTGGTTGCAAAACTGTGATTCCTAGATATTTTTGTATTCATAGTATATCCACCAATGTTTGGACTTGGTTTAAAGACATCTTCCGTATCTGAAGTTGATGTAAGAATCTCAGCCTTTGGTGCTGATGGCTAAAAATAAAGTTTTTATTATTAATTACATATATAAATGTAAAAAAAGGCAGTTTAGTTAAATTAAACAATTTAATAACATACTGCTATGTCTATTGGTACTTCGTTTGCATTTATGTGTGACAATTTTGATTTGTTATGTTCTCCACTACTCTTACGACGTTTGTGTGTATTTTGTGAAAAAACTTGAGGATCTGCATTTTCATCACCAGGTATAGCCTCAATCGTAGATGATGCAGTAATTGCACCATCTTTCGGCATAACTACAGTAGTAGTAGCTACTATTCTATCAGAAGAATTTAATTCTGTAACTTTATGCAGTGAACTACGACGTTTTTTAGGGTATTCGTTGCTGGGACGACGCTCCTTCCATTGTCGCTTTCCACCCTTCTGAGTTTGTTGTAAAACAGTGCTGATCTCTAAGTCATCTTCGGATTTTGATAGACAATTAAGATCGCTTAATATTGAGCCTGTAGAGTCCAATTCGGCTATTGGGTTAAGCCTAAAATAAAAGCAGCATGATATTGTTAGATTATCCAACATCAAAATCAATCTCTATTTATCAAGATCTTCATTACTTACTTATCAATGTGAATGTCTTGAATATGCATATTACTTTGTTGATTCAAAGAAGTATTATTAAGAAACTGCAGTTTTTCTCTAGTTTCATCATTTAGATTTCTACCTCCATCAGTAAATAAGAAGTTTCTGGCGGTAGCGATTTGTTTTTCCTGGAAAATAAATATGAATGTAAATTCTTAGAACCAGAACATATTTTTAAAAGTATAATGTCTGTTCTAGAACATATTTCAGCTACCAATAAATCTTTCTGCTCTTCAGCAATACGGCGTCTGCGATTCTCCTCCTCCAAGTTTCTTCTAGCGTGACGTAGTTTTCTATCCAATCCTGCAATCTCGTGTTGAGCCTTGTCCAGTGCTGAATGAAGCCGTTGGCATTCTTGTTCTGATGCCAACCATTTTTGTCTCATTTCTTCTTGATTTAAAGCAAATTGCAGGAATTCTGTGCAAAGCAATGTTGGAGCAAAATCACATTTCAGAAAATTCTACAAACTCTATTGTGTAATATATCGAAAATATAAATGTAACGATATTAATTCCTTATAACTACTATTAACAGACGTACCTTCCTCGCAGGATCCATTTATGAGGACATTCGAACATCTCATCAATTCGTCGTAGGTTGCTAAAAGCGACAACGAAGTCATTTTGTGATGCTTATTATGTCGTTTCGTCCGTAAACTTTATATTATAATTCACATGTCACTTAGCGATCTACTCGTGGTCAACGATAACACGCACAAATTGCACAACTCGAGGAAATTGACGCGTACAACTCGATTAATGATGATCGGTTTGTATGAACGAACGTATGTACGCGTTTGAGTTTTTGAAAGTAAGTCCCCTTTCCGCGACCGTTAATATTCGACGAAAGAGACCTCTTACTAAAGTCGCAAATAACGGATGTTGCCAACCGATTTCTCTGCTGCATAGCAGAAAATACTATACACATTACTAAAAGTTTTGAATTGTTTGATTTTGACCAATTGGAACGAAAGGCGCAAAGATTGCTTCGCTCTGATTGGTCAATCAAACGCTTCTTTCGTAGCGTTTAACGAAACGCACTTATGTGTGGATGCTTTTTTTATATAAGTAAAAAATTATTTGATTATCTATAATTAAATTAAATCGTGTGTTTATCGAGAATAAACTTTTGCAAAATATTTCTATTCTTTTTCTTAATATTGGACATGTAAAAAAATAAATATATATATTTTTTTTTTCTTTAATAGATTTTTATAATCGTATCACATACATAAGAAAGAAATTCTGGTACAGTTAAAGAATAAAAAAATTTTTTGCACCTTTATAAAATTTAGTTTAACGTATCAAATATTTGAAGAATATACATTTTTGTCGATTATATTTATTTATGATTTGGCATATTTTAGTATAGTATTTCTCTTTCAAATATTAAACTGTAAATTATATATATATATAGTACAATTTGTAAGGATATTTGTTTATTAATTAAATTTTAATATCGTTTGGAGAACATAAACTGTCCTTTTGGATATGTAATATTTTAAGCTTGGAGAGCACAGAAGTGAGTTCTGCTTGTACATTTGCTATCTTTGCGGCAAGATAGATGGATTCCTGAAAGCGTTTTTGACTGTTTTTCAAATTTTGCGGGACCAGCACACCGAACCATTTTACAGGATCTTTTGGTTCATCTGTTTCATTGCTAGATTTTTTTAAACTTATGTCAAAACACACCACAGCATCATTATCATTTGTCACATTAGTTTCCAAGTTAAACAAGGATGTGACTGTGTCTTCATTGTTCGGAACCTGTAGAATACTGATGTTCTCCTTTCCACGGATATATTTCGCTTTAGCTAACTCAATATGACCATCTTTCAACAATGTTTCCATTTGAACATTTTCACGAATCTTTTCTTCTATTAATTCTAACTTACGTACTAGCAACTCGTCAATCTCCTCTGACAAGACATCCATATTTTTACTCACGCTAGTCATGTGAATATTATCGCACTTTATACTTGTCAATAGACGTGAGGAAAGAAGGCTTTGCCTGAAAAAGAATAGCGTGAAGGTATAAATGTATAAATATTTGATCGTTATTAAAGAGATGTGAGCACACAGTAAAAATATATGTTTTGTAAGAGAAATATATTAATCATTTAAAATAACTTACAAATGTTAATTTTTCTCTTTGATAGATATTGTCTTGTTCCTTTTTCCTGACAAATCATACATTCGTTTCTCTCTTCAGGTTTTTATTTTCTTTCAAAAACATTCAACAAAAATATTACCTTTATTTTTCATTTAATGTCACAAGTCTTTTTCTTCTTCAATTAACTCTGGGTTGGTAAAGTAAAGACCTACCTACTCGCCATTTACATGTCAGCTGTCAGCTGATTAGCCTTACCCATAATGCAACAACACATGTTGTGTTTATGCTAGTGCTAGAGGCAGAAACACATCGTTCTGTTTACGATTTAGCAGGTTACAGAAATTTTATGCAGTTTAATAATATTTTTGTTGGCAGTGATTTTTTTGCGACAATATAATAACACGTAAAAATTATTTAGATTTCAATTCAGCTTTCCCGATGTTTGTAAAACAATTCTCTTACGCTTCTCTATCTTGATTGTTGATCGGTACTTCAGAAAATATTATAAAGTATACAATTAACAGTATGACTACGCCAATACTAACACAAAAGCAGCAAAGACAGAGCATATCGGCGAAAAAAGGACCTGTCAAAGGTTTACGGAATATCTTGGCACAGCCTACTGAGAATCACTGGTACGTATTATCCGATGCGTTAATTTTTTCGTACGAGTTTGTAATAGATTTTAATGATTTATAATAAGAATATTCCTAAACATTAATATTTTCTCAAGTATTATTACAATTTAGTATTTTGTACTTATTCTTAATTCTTTATTAGGCCAACTGTAAATATAGATCAATACCCAACATTAGGAACTCTTATGGATGAGTAAGTATAATTTAAAATACAAATATCTGAAAAGAAATATTATATTTTTTTAATGCTAAAACTTATTTATAGATTATTACCCTTAATAAAACAGCCAAAATATAAAATTCCTGGATTTATGCTTAGACATACACCGAAAGAAAAACGTATATCGATTAAGAAAGAAGCTTTGGAAAAAGGAACCATCAAATTTGATAAAAATATATTGTAAATACTTGTCATAATATATTATAATGTATTAAAAACAATCATGATTTGAAAAATTAAACAAGATTGAATTAATTTATATTTTTAAATTTTAGGAAGTCTGTGATCTTGGGTATTAATGCAGTCACTAGAGCCTTAGAAAAGGATAATGTATGCTGCGTTTTATTAGATGCCAATGTTGAACCATTTCTCTTAATAAAACATATTGTTATCATGGCTCAGAATAAGAAAATACCTGTTCTTCTGTTACCTGTCTTAAAATCAGTCACATTGCAAAAGATTGGATTTGCCACAGCGGCTTTTGCTTTGAAGGTAATGTATTAGTGTAGCTTCTTATTTCAAGAATGTATATTTTCACACAGATTTCTTATAAATTAAATATTTGCAGAATAATGTAATGCAATCTTCTGACAATGTATTTCACGCATTATACAAATCGGTGGCAGAAATTTCTAATGACTTTAAACCACCAAAATGTGCACTTCAACTTTTTAAGTCTGATGAAATATCTGATGAAAGTGCAATATGTATAGCAGAAAACGCAAACACAGAGTGTGATCCAACTATTCCCAAGCCAGATAAATCTATTACTATATTTACAGATGTGTATAAATATAGATCCTGCCGAAAAGAGAGAGCTTTTATACCTCCAACTGTCAACAGAAGTCCTCAAGACTCTCAAACACGATCAGATGAGTTTATAGCGTTAAGCAACGATCCTGAATTTGCTGATGATGAAAATTATACAAAGATATCGAAAAATACGAGATATACGAATATTTGCAAGAAAAAAGAAAGTGAATCTGAGACTACAGAAAAAACTAGCAAGCAATTAAATGATAATAGTGTAAGTTCATTGAAACATGCAAAAAATTCTATGTTAAAAAAGTACAAAAATGATGTTACCTACTTACCATTAAAAATAAAACGTGTACAAGGAAATGATCATCGAGAAAAAGCGACTAAATTTACTAAAAAGAAGAAGAAATGATAATAAATGATAATAAATTATCCTTTTATATTGAAGCTTTAGAGATTTTTAAATTAATATTCCCTATATGTTTAATAATATGAAAAACAATAATAACTTGAATAGGAAAATGGTAAACAAATACATAGTAATATAAAGAGATGCATACATATAATTTCTTTAAATAGAGATTATTACATTATATACAAATATTGTACCTTACTTCTTACATTATCAAATAATAGTAAATTATTAAATAATATTAATTATTATTATGTAATAAATAGAACCTATTATTAAACATTTCTAGTAATAAAAAACAGTAATAAAAATAGTTAGTCTTACAATTATATATAATTGAATTAGGATATAATATTTTATATAATTCTATTTTATATCAAAATGTAAATTTAAGTCAGTCTTCTGTGTATTAACTTTAATGGTAACAAATATAGAAATTTTTTATTCCTCTCAATATGTATCTGCTGTGATACTTTAGAAAACTTTGCAAAAGATAGGGATTAATTTTTATTATAAAACAAAGTATCTCCTATGAGCAAATAATGATATCATATAGGTAAACTTGACTTCACAGATGATTTAAACATCCTTGTAAAGAACATGAGACCAGTTGCACCTCCTGGTATATGACTTATTAGAAAAGATATCATCGCTATCAATTGTAGAACAGCGCACAATATGGTCAAAGGAGTGGATTGTAAATGCAGAGCAAAGTAAAGTGTGCCCGTTAATGTCGCAAAGTACGATGCCGTAAAACATCGCTTCTCAGCTGTGAATAATGATTTGATATAGCTTGATCCCCATAGAAAACAGAAACTGTAAGAGATCTTTCATTAGAAATATCCTTCTCACATAAGTATACCATACTTTTAGATATGCTTATATACACATACCTCATCAGAAAGAAGAGACTCCCTAAGGAATAAAGCAGAGCAAATTTTCTCGCTTTAAGCAACAACACAGGAATATAAATCGCTGATAGACAGAAGCATAATAGACCTAGGAGGAAACACACAGCAAAGGATATGAGCCTCTGCATCCTTGTCTGTCAAGATATAAATGTCACGATGTATTTTGCGCAAGAACGTACAATATTCATTGTCATTTATATTAATTTTAATTAAACCAAAAATTATGATATGGAGTAAATCAGTTATTTAATTATATCAATTTTTTTTACTTGTAATACAGTGGACGATTTCTGACAAATATATATTATAAATAAAAGTGATAAAAGAATTCCACTTCTCTCTTGTTGACATTTATCATATTTTTGACATTTGATACATTTTCAAATAATTATTATTTCAAATAATAGGCAATTTGGAAAAATCGTAATATTTCGTAGGCAAATCTCAGATAATTAAATTATTTTGCGTTTATACAAATTGTTATGCGTTTGTATAATTTAAAAATTCTTCTCAAAGATAACGTTAAACGCGATTATCCGTCGAGATTACGAGAAAATGCACTACCATGGCAGGACAACATTCTCTCTGCGATCTTTGAATCCATCCTGCGTCTTCCTTCGTTTCTTCAACATCCCTGCCGAACCATCCGCGAAAGTTTGTTTTTGGCAACGCTACCGAGGGAATGGCGATTTTATACTGCTTCTCATTTTTGTTGTTCAGGAGATACTCGTTCAATTCCTTGTTGAGATCAGCCATTTTGACATGTCGCACGTGTATTCATCACCGTTATGTCAGTTACTGTAAATTGTACAATGGGATACCGTCTTTATCGACGGAGAGTAAACGATCGATTTTTTTTTCAAAAAGGCTCCATCTGACAGCTCATTCTTGTACTCGTGAGCGCACGCGAAAGAATCGTGCCTTCATTCGTTCGGTTGAAGTGCACGAAAGTGAAACGCGCGCGTTTTTATCACAAGAAAATTCTCGTTAATTACGATGGTGATAGCGGCTGGAGACAGATACCTCGACGCTCGACGAAAATGTAAGTACTAGCGATAAGTTTGTATTATTAAATATAGCAAAACTCTAATTTAATCAACGATTTGACAAGAAAAACAAGAGGAAGCTCGAACTCTCTCTTTCTCACATTATGCTCGTTGTGTGGGTATGAAATATTTAAAAATTATATTGTATATGTATATATATATATTATATACAGGATGTTTCAGGTCGAGTATCAATGGAACTTCAAGGTTTTATAGGAAATTGTATTTGGAACAAAAAAGTTTCGATAAACATAGATCCGGAAACGCTTCGTTAAAAAGTTACAGCTAATAAACTCTCTGTAAGTAAGTAATTATAGCTATGATCAAAATTTAATAAATAAATAAATTAATTTAAGAACATTTTTATGTTTGCATTACGAATGTAGTGTTTACACAAAGATCATCGGAAAATGATTTTTTCAAGTTTCTGCTTTTTTCATTGTTTTAAGCTCTTACTTTCTTTTAAACGTCTTATCAGAATTAAATGAAGTCGAAGTAATTTGGTTCGTTATTTATTTATACCTATCAGATTTATCTCGTTATTTTTTTTTCAAATGAATGAAGTTTTGAAGTTAATTTTAAAAATCATAAAAAAAAACGTAATTTTTCGAAGTTCATTAGCTATAACTTTTTAACGAAGCGTTTCCGGGCCTATATTTACGGGAGCTTTTTTGTTCCAGATTCAATTTCCTATAAGACCCTGAAGTTTCATTGACCTGATCTGGAATACTTTATACATAATGTAGCGAGATCCTACAACATCATAATTTCCGTCTACGCGAATTATGCGAGATGCGACGCGAATGAAATTGCTACGGTGGGTTTTCAAACTTACATTTATTTAAACAAATCAACATTGACCTCATATTTACGGATTGTATACTGTTATTTGTTGCACAGAAGGATGCACCTTTCTATATATACGCGAGATCTACGTATCCCGCAACGCATCGTAATCGTTTTTTTCTTTTTTATTATTATTACTTTTTTTTTTTTTTTTTTGTTGACAGATCATTATAGTCGATGATGACAGAGGGGAAAGGGGTATGGGGGAGGCCGGGGGGAGGAGAACGGGAGAGGTATCGGACTGAGTATCGATTAGAATAATTAACGTGACTACAAGAGCCGAACTAGAAACGAATCTCACGTTATCACAATGTGTGTGTAATATTGAGTAGCGTATTAATTATATATAGCGTATACTTACAATATATATAATCGTAATAAATATAATAATGATAATAATAATAATAATAATATCGTTCGCATTCGAGAAGAAGTGGAATTGTAGATACTAATAATAATAAAAGCGCAAAAACGTAACAACAAGTTCCGGACAACTCAGACAACAGATTCGATCACATTATATTTCGAAATACAATATACATATGCTCTCTAATGAATCCAGATTCGCTCATATATTCGTCTTATAGGTTTTCCTTGTGTGTGTGTGTCTGTGTGTGTGTCTTTTATATCGCTAAAATATCGCGCGTACTGTTCGTGATGAACGGCCGCGATGAATGGCTCTTGATTAATACGATACACAGGACGAGAGATTGCTAATTACTCAACACGAAGGTCCCTAAACTTATTATTCACTTGTCGCGGAAACGGAATTCACTCCTGGATTAGAATGGCTTATCGACTGAGATGCCGTTGATACTTAATCGCGAAATTCCGTATATAAGCTCGAGGAAAATATAAAACGAGCGAATGTGCCTGTGTCCGTTAATTTAATTCGTTTCGACAGTAACAAATCTATTCGTCAATGATGATTCTTCGTTTATTTCCGTATATCAGTGAAGATCGTTTGGGAAATAGCTCCCGATAGAAAATACACACAGAAAAATATTATTCTATTGTTAAGAAAAATGATTATTCAGTTTTCCTCTTGCTTCTTTTAAGTAACAATTAACTTTAACAAAGAATATTTTCTTAATAATAGTCTTAAAAAGTAGACTTGTCATAAATTTTAGAAAACACTCATGTACTCAAAAAAAAAGTAAATATTTTCTTTTGAAGAATATTATAAAATTTTATCGAAGAAAAGTCGGGGGGGAGGGTATGGTTAATCTAATGTAAGAAAATTCATTAGATCGGAAAAATTTAGTGTACTTCTTTCAATTATATAATAATTTAATATTCTTGATTGAAGTATTAAATTTATTAGGATTCAGAATACATTTTGAATAAATTTAATGCTCATGATAAACTTATGATACATTTGCGGATATATGAACCTTTGAAATACTTGAATCAAGTAATATTTCTCTTATATATAGTATGTATTTTTCTGTGTGTATTGTGTGATTGTGCGAATACAAAAAATCGCAATTTAATTAATCGAATCCTTTATTATCCCCCTCTCTATTGCTTACTCTGTCGAAATAAGAAAAAGATATTTGTAAAATCTTCTCCTCTCTCTCTCTCTCTCTCTCTCTCTCTCTCTCTCTCTCTCTCCTCACTCATTCGCCCCATTTTCTTTATGTATACACGGATTTACGCAACTAAGCGTAAGGTATATGCGAGTATGCGTGCGCTTGTGTGTATCCATTCTCTCTCTCCTCTCTCTCTCTCTCTCTCTCTCTCTCTCTCTCTCTCTCTCTCTCTCTCTCTCTTGTACTTTCTTACACGCACACATACACACTTTTTTTCTCTCTTTCTCTCTCCCTTTCTCTCTATACGTATATATATATATATAAGTATGTCGTCTCTTCGTGGACATAAATTCGTATGTGTATTTTAACTATATACTTTGGCTTGTCCCCATATGTCACTGCACACTTCCGTTTCCCGCTTTAACGCTAATGGCAGCACGGATACACAATTTGTTTTTATACTGTAATAGCGTCCACGCGCACACGAAACGTGAAACCCTAGAGTCATCTCTCGCTTTATATTATACTATTCGAACGAACGCGCGTTCGAGAGCTAGTCACACGTTATTACTCCTCATCCGGCGACGCCCAAAAATCATCCGGAGCCCCCTCAATGAAACGCGACGAATATCTCGTGAGCATCGCTTGTCCCCTACCTCAATACAGTATCCCGCGCGCGCGCGTTTTTTTTTTTTACGCTATATATAATATCATACAGTGATACGCGCGCGCTTGTAATAAACTGCTATGTATACGCACTACGAGGGAGAAAACTATATTTTTATGTGTGTGTGTGTGTGTGTGTGTATATATATATATATATATATATATATATATATGTAATTCTCGAGAAACAAATGCTATGTAGCTCATAATGTACGTACGTATGCGTGTGTGTGTGTGTGTGTGTGTGTGTGTAATATAATTCCCGCTCATCCGTGAGCGGGAATCTTTGCGGGACGAGCCGCGCGTTCGCTCGAATGCATCGCGTTCCCTCATCCGCTTGACAACTCCCTCCCCATGTGCGTTTTTCCACGAAGTTCCAGTTTCCCGCGTTTGGATAAACCGCGAGATATCATAGGGCGGATCAGTCTTAAGCCCTTAAGTCGTCTGAGGAGGGTCCGTTGCCCCGTTTCGTCAAAGCGAGCCGCGCGATATTTGCATTTTCTTTTAACACTTTGTTCCTGCTATCTCGACGCGAGAGAGATCTGTTTCCCTTTTCTTCTCCTTTAGAAGAAAATTTTCCCTTGAGAAAAACGCACGTTCGCCGACGATCGCGCTCGATCTCGTGACGCTCACAAGGCGGAATCCGAACGGAATGCAGACGTAAACGAACGACGTAACGGCCTCTCTCTTCGGATATACTTCGCTACGGATACCCAAGTTAACTTCTATCGCTAGTCGTAATATCACTAATCGTTCATCGATCGGTGATTCGATTATAGAGATCGATGAAAGTAGAGGGAAACGAAAGGGAGCTCTCGGAGGGAGAGAAAGAGAGAGAGAGAGAGAGAAAGTGAGTGAAGTACTTGTACGAAATTCCGCGCACAAACTTATCGGATGAGCGATTTGTTCCGCGGTGCTAATTACGGTATTACCCTAAAAAAAAAAAAAAAAAAAAAAAAATAAAATTGTGCCCTAATTATATCCTATAAGAGTGGCCTAAATTCGCGCGACACGAGATCGGACGTATCCGTCGACGAGAGGGAAAAACGAAGAGTCGACGTGCCACGGATAATCGCCAACTGATCAACGTCGTCGCTCGTGTGCAACTAACGCGTCCTTAATAAGGGACGCACCTAAGCGAGAGGAGCACCCCTTAAGCAGTGATCACGAGCCGAGTCCTCGTCGTTCTCGAGACACGCGATGTAGTAAAGGGGTCACAAGGGGTAGGTTTCTGCGAGGCATCTCCCCCTCCCCCTCCCCCTCCCCTCCCCCTCTCCCCGGATCCAAAAGGGTGGGCGACGAGACATTCTCTGCGCGAGCGGCGACGTGGCGAGTGGATAAGAAAAGAAAAGAAAAAGAAAAAAAAGAGAGAAATGATTGAGTCACGCGCAAGCCGATCGCGTCCCCACGGATACCTAAAAATCTATCGGCTTTCCGCCCCATTTATTCGTACGCGGGTTGTCTACCGCGACCTGTCCTTAATTAATATTGCACGCACCGGCACACACGGGGCGCATACATATTTCTTTATGTACGCGCACCCAATTTCTCCTCTATTCATGCTGGATTGTCGTTCGTGCGAACGAAATCGATCAGTCGATCACTCGTTCGACGATCTCGCTGATATCACGTATATAAAGAGAACGCAAGAAAGGTGAGAACGAATAACAAAGAGAGCCGGTGACCTTATACCGAGCTGTACGATGAGAGGGGGCTCTCGATCGAGAGCGGATCCGAGATCGGGAATCAGTTTTACCCCTGGAACGAGACAATTTCGATCGCTTTGACATCGCGCGCATCGTCTTCGCGATTTTCCTTCTCTTTTCTCCCCCTCTTGCATACCCGTCTACTTGCGAACGTTACAAATGTTTTATATTTAATTAACGCATATATGTACGCGACCTATGTACATACACCAATTTATACTTAGCATCTCGCGCGCGATCCATCCGCGAGATCGAGCGGATCTCTCACGCTCGATTCTCAATCGCGGGCGCATGTCTCTTTCTCTCTTTAATCGCGCTACAGACTCACGTCATCGTTATTATCCCTACTAGTCGATACTTTAATCGTTAGTATTATATACTAATTACGTTAGAGGCTATCAATCAACGCGCTACAATTGAACCGCCGTCTCGCACACCGGGCGACGCGCATCAGATTTTTCTTTCTCACCCCTTCCCCCTTTTGTTTCATCCTAAAGTTCGCGACGTACGCCCGATCGCGAGCGCGATCGTTTGCATGTCGTCTTGAGCTGAGAACATTCAGGCTCATCGCGCACGAGAGGAGGAATGAATGCCTTCTCCTCGACGAGCGCGACGAGAAAACTCACACGTATATATTACGCTATTTAATTAATAGTCAGCCCCTGACTCCTCGACTCCCGTCCGATTCCTCTAGCTCCTCTCTCTCTCTCTCTTTCTCTTTCTCATGGAAATGATCGTCGATTCGTCGATGTGATTTTTTTTCCAGCTTCCTCTCCCTTTGATATTCTCCATCGTAGTCTTCGTGTAGGCCAACGAAGTTTTCACAGCGTCCATCGCGCGAACAATCGCGTATTAGAAACTCTCTTCTTGCCTTTCCAGATCCTTGTTCATCTTTTCGTCCCCCGGCCCGCCGTCTCGTGTTTTAGGTGGTTTCGAAGATGTGGTACTCTTCGTGAGGCCCTTGCGAGAGAACAGTGAAGCGTAGTCCTTCGGTAGTACCTCCTTCTCCGAATAGCTTTTCTTTCAACGGTCGTCATCTCGTTCTATTTCAGTTCGATCTTATTTCTTTTTTATTGTTTTTATTCGGTAACTTTATAAAACCACGATAATAATATGGATGTATTAGAAAATAATAATTCCTCTCGCGTATATAAGCTGTACAACACGACCTTCGTTTATACGTGCAATCTCGCACGATGCTGAGCTGTCTTTAGTTAAGCGGTTATGAAATATGGAGACCAATGCCATCGGCGATGGTTCCTGGAAGCTATTGTCACACCGTCGTGACGTACTCGCGCATCTCGGGCGACTCGGATCTGAACCAGGGATCGTCGTACTTGGATACCTCCTCGCTACGAGTTCTCGTGGGTACTTGAGGGCGCTCGCGAGGACGTACTTGCGGTCCCTCCTCGCTCAGCGATCTCTTCGTCGCATCTATGCGCGGCACCTCCAGCAGGGCCTTGGACCTAGTCAGCAAGGGTCTCTGCCGTTTAGAGTCCTCGCTTGCGGCGCGCACCACCACCGTCGGTGGCGACGTAATCTTCGGCGGTGGCCCGGCCTGGGGCAGTCTGTCCTCCAGCGGATTGGTGGCGAGGACCGACGTTTTCGCTCTGAAGGCACCTTTGCGAGTGAGTCGGGGCTTACTGGGTCTGCGCGCCGTCGGCGAGTACTCCGGCGATTGATCCTGAGGCTGCGCGATGCTCTTCCGCTTGCTGGTTGGCGTGGCGGGAACCATCGGCGACCAGACCGGTGTCCCCAGTTCTTCCGGCGTGGTGATCTTCTTCGGCGGCGTCTTCTCCGGCGACTCGTCCTTCCAGCCGCCCTGGTAGAGCGGGAACGGCGCGACCTGATTAAGGATCCGCCACCGAAAGTCCTCGTCGTCGCTCTTGATGGGAGTACCCGCCACCGATGGCGGACAATCCGGGGGGGTGACGTTGTGAAAGGGTGACCATTTCTTATCGTCAATCACCTCGACCGGGATGTCGCTCGGCGATTCGTCGTACGGCGTCCACTTGATCTCGCTGATGTGCTTTTGCTCGCGCTTTTTTATCCCGATGGTCGGTAACGGCGACGAATCCTCGTAGGGCGCCCACTTGGTGCTCGTGATGCTGATCTCCGGTGAAATCAGGCGCCGCACGATCCTATTCTCCAGCCTGTTCATCTGCCGCGGATCCGGTTCCGGTGACATGCTCCTGCGTATGCTGTATTTGGGCCGCTCGCGTAGACTCTTGCTCTTTGGCTCGTCTTGGCTCCTGTACCATTTTGACGACTTTTTCGTCTCGGCGGGCAAAGAGACGTGCGGCTTCATCGCCCATCTTGCTCGTAACGGCTTCTTACTATCCGTCGGACTGATAATCTTCTCCTTTTCCTTATCCTTTTCCTTATCCTTTTCCTTGTCCTTGAAGCCCCATCTTCTGGAACTCTCGCTTCTCACCTGAGCGGAGCGCTCCAGCTTCGGTCGCTCTCTCGACTTTTCTTTCCTGGCGACTCTCGGATCCTCGCTAACTTGCCTTTTCATTTCCGCTTTCTCCCACGGCACGGCTGACTCGTCGGGCATCAGAGATTTCGAATAGTACAGTCTTTTCTCTTCCTTCTGCACTGGTTTATCCGGCTCCGCCGCCAGCACCTTCTGTTCTATAGGTGACGGCGGTAGCGGAGTCTTCACCTTGGGACAAGTGCACTTGGGCTTCGGATTGGGCATCACATCCGGTACTTGCAGCCATTTTGCATCTCTCGCGAATCTCGTGTCGTCGCTACTGTGCTTCCTTAGGTCGTGTATCGGCATCAGCAGATTCTCCGGTTTGACAGACCACTTGTCCGTTTCCGCGCTGTGGTGCTTCCTGAGATCGCCGCGTTGCGTTCCCTCTGGTTTCTTCACCTCCGGGGTCAGGCTGTGGCAGCTGCATCTCGTCTTTCTGGCGAGATCCAAATCGGTGCTTGAGGTATGGAGCTCCCAGCGGAACTCCGTGGTCTCGCTGGTGCGCCTCCTCAGATCCAAGATCGCATCGTCGGGCGACAGGAAGGTGCTGGTGCCCCATCGCACCTCGGTGCTGCGAAACTTCCATAGCTGACCGCGCTCGTGACGACTGATAACGTCGACCCCCTCGCAGCTGCAGAGTCTCGTCGGCGTTCTCTGCGACTCCAGCGGCGCCGGCTCGATGGCGTCCAGATCCTCGATCATCCATGAGATCTCCTCGCGGCGTCGTCGGCCGCACGACGAACAGAATAAGTCGTCGTCGCGGCTAGTACGCGGTTGCTGCTGCTGCTGGCGGGCCAACGTCGGGGTCGAAGTCGAGGTCGATGCCGTGGGATCAAGCTGCGAGAGCGGCTCCACGTCGTCGCGACGGCCATCGTCAGAGCGTCGTGACGTCGCAGCCGTGCCTGGCGATGCGTACCAGCAGGTGTGTGTAGCTCCGTCAAGCTGCCTTGGTGGGTACCGCGACTCCGGAGACGACGAGGCTCCGTTCGAGGCCGCTGCCAGTCAGACTTCCGCGTTCGCTGGAACCGCAGGCCTATCCGAATTTCACAAATTAGTATTGGAATCGATGAGCTCTTATTTCACTGCAATGAATTTTTCCAAGGATAGATTTTGTATTTATAAACACATTGAAATCACATGCATTAGATGAGAGAACTAATTCTTATTGCATTCTAAACACAATAAATAAATAAATATATACGTGTATATTTATTTATTTTAAATTTTATTAATATTTAAAAAACTCTTTATTTATAATATCTTTGGTGAAAAAACTTCTATTTTAAAAATTTGCTATAGCTATTTAATTATGTTACTAATTTGTAAATTATTTATATCGATGTAACACAAATAAATTAACAAAAATATAAAAAAGAATATCTATTTTTATTATTCTAAGGTGTAAATAACTTTCAAATTAGTAATCTAATTAAGTAAGTTAAGTATAAATTTTTAAAATAAAGATCTTTTTGATATTATATATTTGTCACAATAAATTAATAAATTGAATAATAAGATATATATGTGATTCTTAAATCATCGATGATTTATTTAGACATTTGATATTGTATATAAAGAGTATCTCGTTTTTATCAATAAAAACTTATTAGTAAAACGTACCTTCAGTTCGCTGAAGATCTCTGTGAAGAATCCGGGCTCGCTGTTAATTCGCAGCATTTCGGAGCTAAGTCGGTTGACGATCAAGAGACATCGGTCCCAGAATTTATCTTTGCTGTCCTCAACGAGGAACGGTTTTAGCGGATAACTGATCTCGTTACCCATGTAACTATAGCTCAGGTAAAGACACGTCAGCACCGTCGCCTGGAGTTCCTTCTCGGATGCCTCCTCTCCGTCGACGAGCTCTTTCACCAACATGTACACGAACACTACATTGGCAGGGTTTATAAAGGGCACATCCTGCCAAACAAAAGATAAGCGTCCAATTAAGACATTATATCTATTGCAAACTTTCATCTGAGATAGCACAGGTTTCAGTCTTATACAAGTAATCTAATTAGTAATAGGTTAGCTAAAACACGTAATGCTCTGGTCCATAATTTTATATTAATTTATTTTATCTTATTATTTATATTTTTTATTTATTTGTTATTTAATTTAATTTTATATTATATTAATTTTTGTTCTTATAAATTGTCGCCTGGTCTTTCATCGAAATAACTCGTCACATATTCATGAACGTAATAATAAAAGATTATAAGTTACATCTATAAAAGTTTTTCTCTTGAAAAATAAAGAGGCATCATTCTATCAGACGTCTATTAAGTATTTACTCAAATACCTTGTATTTCAAAATTTATTATTAAAATTAATATAATTTCTAAGAAATACATATAAGTTGAATTCAACTCTTATTACTTATATATAGAATCTTTATTTTGTTTTTATTTTCTATTATTATTATCATTGACATATGTCAATTTACGTTTTTAATTATACTCTTGTTACTAATTGCATACTATCTGTCATATAAGTATATGTTAAAATATAACGTCATATATATATATATATATATATATATATATATATATATATATATATATACGCGTATATGTGTGTCAATATAAATACATATAAGCATATTGGACGCAAGCGCTTTGAATACAATTATAGTCACACAGATGTTAATTAGTGCGGATACACATATAAGGAGAATATATCGTATAAATAGGGGTCTATTTTTATATTTGACAAGATCTCCGTTAGCCATGAAACATATAAAAAAATGTGCAATCAGATAAATCTATACTAGCAAACAATTGAAATATTAATTTATATTGCGCATAGCAATTTACGTCGTATATACACGAATGCGCAATAAAACACTGTTCTTCTTAATAACGCTATTATATCAAGGAAAATTGATCACATCTCTTGAAAAATTGTCGTGAAAAATTTATCATGTGTCCTGTTGAGTGAATAAGGTCACTCGAGAGAGAAGAATATACATATTTTATGTATTATCAAGAAAATATGTAGGTGTTGTGAAAGATCATCTCTGGTTTTATCATAATTGAAAGTCTAATTAATTAAAAAATTTATTAATAAAAGCGATGGTTTTTTTAAACAATAATCATATAATATAAAATAAAATATGGATTAAAAAATAAATCCATTAATTTTCATTCATATCAACAAGTTGTACAATTTAATTTTTACGCAATAGATAGATTAGCTTATTTCAAATAAATTGTGTATCGC
Organism: Polyergus mexicanus; assembly: GCF_030449975.1. Classification (NCBI taxonomy): domain Eukaryota; kingdom Metazoa; phylum Arthropoda; class Insecta; order Hymenoptera; family Formicidae; genus Polyergus; species Polyergus mexicanus. Next base: position 2,817,622 of record NW_027223327.1, on the reverse strand, counting down.
GTATTATAAATGAGCCTGATACTAATGTGCATTAGCCTAATAGTGCAGATGCATCATCAGTTTGACCTAATTTTCAAATATAATATGCGTAAATAACTAACTATAGTGTCACAATATAAGTAAATAAATAATATTCGCTCGGTATAAACACAGAGAGATAATAATAAGACATTATGAGAAGTCGAGGATCGATTTGATCGCGATCATTAACGCAATTAGTCAATCACGCATTAGGTCGGAAATAACAAACGCTTCGTTTACGAGAAGAGGGAGGGGGGGGGGGGAGGGGAAAGGGGGATATACGTGTCATGAGATTATTCTCGCAATGTAAGGAGTAGGCTCATCGATTCGCGAGGTGCGACTTGATGCACATGTGGGTGCATCAGGCGCGGCGAGGCCGCAAGCTGGTGACCCGGGGAGGATCGATGCCCCCGATACGGGGTTTGCGTATCCCCGTGCCTCTCGCGACGATCGGCGCACAACCCGTTGCTGTTTTTTTTTTGTTGCCCTATGCACGGCCGTGGAGCGGCCGGCCGTTCCTCGTTAGCCTGGTCGTTTAATGCACATTACGCCGCGCTCACTCACGCTTGCAATTTGCTCACACGCCAGAATGCACATCCTCGGACTCTCTCTCTCTCTCTCTCTCTCTCTCTCTCTCTCTCTATCTCTTTCATTGTGTCGGCCGTCGACACTGCCGACGACGATGATACGCCCTCCCCGCGTGAGGAATAATCGGAGCAGCATACGTTGCACAATGCAGCGGAAAGAAAAAGGGATGCTGCGAGCGACCTCGCGTGAAACACTGCCTCCGCGTGAGATTCTCCCGAGATCTCTTTTCACGAAGACTTCAGAAATTGCAAATACAGTCCGACAACTGTAAAGGCTTTATTGTCGCTTTTCAGCTCCCTAGATTTGGCCATTTCGTCAAGCTTTTTAATTTTTAATTTTCAATTTTTTAATTTAAAAATTTCTAATTACTTAATTCTTAATTTTCAATTCTTTTTAAAATTTTTTCCAAATTATTTCTGGAGGAATAGATTTAGGTAATTTAAAAAGAAAGTGTAAAATAAATAATATAACTTGAAATAATTTTAAATCATGAAATCCTTTGTTCTTCGCTTGATACGTTTGATAGCAAATGGCCCACACGATTTATTATTATTACATTGATTAGTCGTGATTGATAAAAAATAATTCTTTCAATTTTACGATTTTACTTAGCCATTCTATACTTGCAAGCTGTTGCGAGTGTGAAAATCTGTAGAGGAGATATTATAAAAAGGCCTTTTTCAGATTCTTCCAATATTAAAATGCTCGACATGTTATCGATGATACTGAACGAATAGAGCTATGCAGATATCGCGTGTCATTATCGAGAAAAATTATTCATAGATAGCGTCTGTCGACGGAGATATGTTTTTATGTCTACAATCTAACGAAGTAAAACCTCGTCTATAGACTTAGGGTATCGCGTGAGCGAGCATAATAAACGCAAAATTATCAGGTCAGACTCATGAGATACTTGCATTCTATTTAAAAAAAATATAGTTTGTCCCAGATTTTTCATTTCTCCAACACTTATGTCATTTCGACCTATCAAATAATATTTAATTTCATTATTTATTTTAACAAATAATTTTATTAATATTATTTTATATAATTCAAATTATTATTTTTTTATTCTCACTTGACATATGAAAAGAAAGATTATATTATATTAGAAACGACGATAATATATAATGGAAAATTTTAATATTAAATAAATTGAATAAATACATAAATAAATTTTTTTCTTGCCGACAATTTGATCAATCAAATCTTTTAGATTATATTAATGAAAGTTAATTCGATCTATTTGCCGTGAAAAAAAAATGATACAAAGCTGATCAAGGGATCTCCAAGCGAAAAAGAAATATGGAGCGCGATTTTTTTATAGCGCCTCTATCTGTCATTATTATTTCGCAAGAAACTTTAGTTAGCTCTTAGCGCAAGGCTTTTGTTGTCACATACGCGCGATTTATTAACATGCTCCACGTGCTTCGCTCGATGATCGTGGATAAACGATCAAGAGTATCACGGCGCTCGAAAGGACACGGTGCAGCCGAAAATTGAGTGAGGGGGTGGTGTCGATATATATACCCGGCGTGAACGTAAATACAATCTCTAAGTCGGTCGATATTTCCCTAGGAGTGAGCGCGTTACTCTCGCTTCTGTATGGATCTATATATTTTAATTAAATTTCCAAGACCATGCGGATAACGATTCTACGAATAGGCGACAGTGTGCCAATTTGGACCAATTAGTGGCGTACTCGGAGCGAAACGTCCTCGCAGCCACAATTACAATCTGACGTTTAGCCGGCTCAGAGAGATGTCCCTGATGAGAAACTTCGCGAGGACTCAAATCCGCGTGAATCATGCGCTCTTGAACTGCCCCGCGTAATTAAATTATGCAAATTAATGAGATACACGCCAGAGAGAGAGAGAGAGAGAGAGAGAGAGAGAGAGAGAGAGAATCTGCTGCAAATAAAAAAAAATATCCTCTTTTGGGGAATTCTCTATAAAATGCAGCGACACACGGAGATCAAACTGATCTGCTCATAGTTGCGCGTTTATATATTGTTGGGCATTCATCTCCCCGTCATCTCCGAAGATGCCTAATTAAGATTAGATGCCATGTGATAGACGATACACGTGTAGTGCGAGGGAAACGTGACAAGAATGGAATTTTCAATCGTAGTTTTATGGTTTCTTTTTAACTGGATTTCAATACCGCGGCTTGATTTGATCTTGTTTAACGTCCAGACGAAACCGATTGGCGAATAGAACAACTATTTACGGTGTGTTTTGTTGACATTCCGATGGAATTAATAAGCATATTAGATGATATCGCAATGACGTAGAGAACAGATGTATTTTACTTATGAGAAGAAAAAGAAGAGTAAAATTCATTTTTAAACAAATTTTATGTTTATAAATTTTCCTTATTATAAATGTCGTAATAATGATCAGAGAAGACAGAGATATTATTATTCATAAGTAAAATGTATCTTAAATAAAAATTAAATTTTTCTTTTTAATATTAAATATTTGAAAAAAGAATAATATATATCATGACAATTAAAATATATTGTAAAAATAACTGCTTTTTTCTTTATAAACATTTTATAAAATTATTTTATAAAAAAATTTTGACATTAATTATTGCAAACTTAAAAAAATCATTTAGCATTCGTAACAAACCTATGTAAAATTCTATTTTCAGATTATTGGATCTGATAACCCAGGGTGTGTCACGAAGCTAATGATATTTGTTTAAGATCACACTTAGATCACGTCTACATTCATAAGTTTTCTTTCAACCCTAATGAAAAATTGCTTGAAGTTTTTTTTTTTTTTTTTTGATGACATAGTACTGTGATAATTAAATTGAGAATTAAATCAAATAAATATCGTTCGATTATGAATATCGAATAAACTTTAGATCAGAAACAAAAGAGAATACTTTCAACGATAATATTAGAAAAAATACTTACGGAATGTGCGAGTCGTAATGATAAAAGATGAAAATTGATCGTTATATACATCGTGTCCGTTTCTTTCAGAAAAATTTTTTCGACTTAATTGCGAGAGGCAGCGGGAGAAAATGATCGAGAAGTATAAAACGAATTAATTGTACGCGCGCATATATCATTGTAAAAATAATAATATTGATTTCTCTGCTTTCGTTAAAGGAAATTCGATTTATCTCCTCTTTGCATACACGGTCACGAATTCGTGGTCGCCTTTTACACGTGCGTCATACACGTGCGGTTTTCAGACACACGCACGGAATATACATCCCCGAGATCAACTGTGCGCACGTCATACTTGAGAAATTAGATTTAAGCACGTGCAGGATCGATGCATGCAGCTGTTGATGTGCTTCGACATCTCGAAACGCGAGTGACAACAAATAACTTTGCCACACTTCACGCATCATAAATATTTACGCAGAAATAAAATACATGATCGCGCATTCACGATATTTAAATATTCTCTTCATATACGCGATTTTTTTTTACATAATCCATTATTCGACCTTCTATAATTACTCGAATTGGATTAGACGAAAATTTATGAACAGTTGTGAGAAAAGAAACATATATGTATATTAGAATGTGCTTTAGAGAAAATTATTCAGGTGCGTCTATAATTATCCCACTTACGTCAAGCTTGTCGCAGATCGTTAGTATTGAATTATGCATCATTAATCTTATCAATCAATTAGTGCAGTAAAAATTGAATAAAAATGGGCAAAAGTTGGAGGCTTATTATTTCATTTCATGATGTAAAATTAATAAAAAATTATTGTTATAAGATTGCTATTCTATATTTTGTGTTCTATTAAAATACACACATGATTCTCTAAAGTAAAACTTGATAGTATTTGCTTCTTTGATTTATATCTTTTTTCTTTTTTTATTTTTCCAACTAATACAGGTATCTCTCGTCCGTATACATTTTCTCATAATCGATAGATGGATTTATGGCGAAATATAGAAAAAGTCTTGGCCAGGGAGCTACTAATATCCGGGAGGAGAAAATGTCTCCCTGTCATAATTAAGATCGAGGGGTGAACGTCCCTTTTACGAACCCTCGCATTTTTTCGCATGTCTCTACGGGGTGTTTTTTGCGACGTTGCCATCGCTTCTGTACAACACTTGCGACCCTTCGTCCCTTGTGCGGTTTTCTCCCTTAATGCACATTGCTGCACATCTTTCTCACTTGTCTTGTCAATCGAATTCTCGTTAGCGTCACGGATTTGTTACAGCGTAAGATGAAGTTGTTCATAAGTTTATCAACTTTAGTTTTTCTATCATCCAGTAATGCATTATTCCCAATATTAATAAAGATTATACAAAAGATTTATTAATTTACAAAAAAAAAAAATTATTTATGTCTTTATTATTTGTTTATATGTATTATTATTATTATTTTTTTTTTTTTTTTTTTTAACGATTCATGTTCTAACTAATAAAGATTTCAATTTTACAAATTAATGCCATATAATCTGTATTAATAAGCTTTGGATAAAATTGGATATAATATTAAAGTAGAAAAGTTTCCCTCAAAAATAAAATATATGTCATTGCATCACAAAAAAAAAAAATATTCTACGCTTCTGCTTATATATATATAATATAATTTTTATCGTAAAGAGTAAGAGAAGGATGCGTCCATTTAAACATGGGTCAACGTCCCAAATAGGATCAAGATCGAAGGTTTATTTTAGGGTCGGAACCGGAGTAGTCAAAAGGGTGAAGGATAGATGAGGGATTTGAGGCTGAAAATCAGCGTGCTTCGATAGTGATAGCTACAAAAGATGCATCGACAGCAAAAGCACCCTCTCGTGTATATATATATATTTACTTACACGCAATGCACTCGACGGAGGAGATCAAACACATACACGTGGGCACACAAATAGCTGCTATGTTAGTTGTATCAATAGCTATAACATATAACTTTTTATTTGCAGTCCTTTGTGAACACAGTTGCATTGAGTTCATGGAAATGTCCAGCGATTCGATTTTTACACATACTTGACAAATTTACATATATACTCGTGTATTCCGAGAAAACGAAATGATTAACCATTTCTCTGTCGATTATTTTTACAGAAGTACACTGTCCGTAAAAGAGAGAGATGTCAGATTTAATAAATCTTACTTCTTACTTTTTTTTTAATAATTAAAATCGAATCCATTTTTTTTTTTTTTTTATTTATTCCTTTTCTATTAATCATTTTTCTAATTACACTTTTATATTTGTTAAAAATATAATATCTAAATATATTCGGGCAAATTCGAGAAGTAGTTAATTTATTTGAATACGTTCTTTCTTCGTGATTGGATAGACTAATTCTTTTAATGACTTCCTTTTTTTATTTTTATTTTTATTTCGGTGCGTCTGAATAATTTAGTTGCAGGTCCGGAAAAATCCTCCTTAGAGAAGGTAGATCGAAATATTGAAACCGTTTTTCGTAAATACCATTAAATCAAAATAATTAATCGTTTTATCAATTCACCGTTACTTGCGCAATATTTGATTTATGACTGTCTATCTGATATTTTATCGGTTTATGTCAATGTGCAGAATATAATAATATATATAACGCGAGTATTCTGAAAATATTCCGCGGAGAAAAGTCGATGCTTCTAATATCATACTTGGCGAAATAAAAAATATATTTAACGCACTTAATTTATTTAACAATATCAATCGAGAAAAAAAAATATATATATTTTTTTAAATATTTTTTGTTATCTATAAATCGATCTTCTTTTTATTAAAAAAAAATTCTCATCTTTCAAGAGCTCTTTCAAAAGCTCGAGTTACAGAAGAGAGAGATAGATTCTCGTTGGAGAATATTGGAAACAATCGGACAAAATGACAAGAAGAAAGGCAGCCTCGATCGAATGATGGTGCACGTTAGTGCAGCATCCTTCGGATACCGAGATTTTCTCTCGCTCGCCTTTCCAGCGATTCCGCATGCGGATTTATCGACATGAGAAATCGATGTCGGTGGGCGTAGGGTTGTTACTAGGACGGGTGTCTACGCAAAGGCACTTTATTACGGACGTCTTCAACGCCTCCCTGCAAAGTGGGTTGGAACACGCGAGTGTCGCGATAATACGTCGCAAATTGTCGTAAATGATGAAAATGCGCCATAAATTCTCGGAAATAACTAGAGCAGACCTGTATTATAAATTGAAATAACGTTTGCGTTTCTCGTATTCTAAAGTAGACTATTAATTTTGCGAAAGGGAGCTTTTTTTTTTTTTTACAAAGGAGCATATTATTTCTTATTCCAAGTATTACGTACACACAGAAAAAAAAAAACACATAAAAAATTAATCGTAAAAGATTTTAAGAAAGAAGGGAAAAAAAGATGAAAAATTATCCCGGTATTAAGTTTATATTTCGATGAATCTTTTAATTAATTAAATCAATGGAATTTCAAGTGAACCCGAGAAATTACCGAGAATTCTTCTTCCAAAAGATTATCTGACACAAACATAAACGTCAATCTATTGTTTGCAACGATTGGCGCTTGAACGTCACTCGTGTGACGAGGAAAGTCCACCCATGGGAACATGATAAAGAATCGCCGCCGCAGTGGTCTGGAATTATTACAAGCGCGCTTCACGCTATTTTCCATGAGGCTTCAACGAGCATTGCGGCTCGTTGAAGGTTGCACGATACACACGTCGGTCAGTAGCGGCTTTCGTCATAAAGTAGGTAAAAGAATGCCGCCGAGATATGCTCGCAAGATAATTAACTACTTCGTGCATGACGATGCTAACGCATTATTTATTATATTTTAGGCATTTTCACATTTTCATTGTAACATGACATGCCTTTTTTATACATCTATCACCTCGCGTGACTGAATCGCGATTATTGTAACAACCACAAAAATCAATTCTTTCACGAATTTGTTAGGAAGATCAAATTATCTTTCTCGAGAAATAAAATATAAAAAAAATGTAATAAAATTGTCCAGCAAAAATATTTATATTTTTTACATTTTTTTGAAAAAAAAAAAAAAAATGGCATTCAATGAACAATTAACAGAACTTTCTTGTAGTTCTGAAAAATTTTATTTTTAAAACACTTGCTCTTTTTATAATGATCAAGTCGATTGCAGCTCATAAAATAATTTTAAAACTGATGTTTGTATATATTTTTTTAAGTAAAAAAAAAAAAATAATAAAAAAACGTGTACATTTTTTATTTACAACATTCGTCAGGAAAAATTCAGCTTTTATGATAAAAACGAATATGTCATGCATATAAGAAGCATATAAAGCCACAGATACAAAGTGGATAAACAACGTAGATTTTTGCATTGTGTTATTAATAGTTTGATAGTATTTTTAAATCGGCGGCCATCTACGTCAGTTGACTATCGGAGTGAAATATTTTTAGTTTGATCGATAGCTTCTACGCGGAGAGAAGGCGAGTCTTATAGGGACCATGCAATTTGCATAGGTCGCGCAATCGTGCGCACGGTAGTCTCATTAGCATAAACGCTAAATTCACAATCGAATCAAGAACCGGCACCGACTGAGACCACGGGTAAACATTTCCGATTGATTCGTTTTTTATGGAAAGGGACGATCAATCTCATTGAAAGCTATGAAACTTGCAGAAAAAATAAAATAAAAAAAAATAGAAATTTTTATATATATATATATATATATACGATTTATAATTTATTTTCCTCTGTGTAAATCGCGATTATATTTTCTTAGAAGAAAGGAAAAATAATTTCGGGAGAAAAATTGATTACTTTTGTAAAAAAAATTTTTTTTTTGTGGGAGAGGAGGATATTTTTGTCAGCGATGTGTTAAGGAATAAATGAATAAAAATGTAGATTTTTTTTTTTGTGTTTAACTCTATGCAGAAAAGCTTTCTCAACCACAATGCAGTATTGAAATTCACTACCCTCTCCTATTACGATGCAGATGCATGTCAAATATGGACGTAACGTATGGACAAATTCATTCAGATGGAAACTCCCGCGAAAAATTGGCCTAATTCCCCCTGTGACATATTGCGACTAACATGCCCTAGGTGACTCTTATTATGCGTTACTGCGTATTCCCGCGGGACACTGTCCGCATGTATTCCATGCGTACGAAAGAAGCCCTTTCCTTCTCGTGACGCGTGCGGACCATCGTCCCGTGCGTAATGATAGTCTCTTAAGGGAAACGAAACCTTTTAACGCATCCAAGACAAATATTCGTATTTTTTAATTGGATCGCGGTTACCTTTCAGGATATCCCAGATTTACATACCATTATTTTCATAATCGAGGGGGTGGAGTAACATACATTTTAGATCATCTGTCATTTTTGGATTTTAACGTCAGATATATATATGTATATATATATACGTACGTGTGTGTATGTGTGTGCTGTGATGACACTCAAACCTCGCCAATAGTCTTAAAAATCATGGCGAGTTTCCAACGTTTATTGGAGTCCTCAATCAAATTGCAAATCTTTATTAATGTGTAATCATCAGTGTTATCCTCAAGAATTTAATAACTTTTTTACTCTTGTGTGGTCCATGTGATCATTGACATTATATTTACATATATCGGAGAATATCGAAGCGCAATTAACAAGAGTTAATTGCCTCATGCCGTTGGTGCATCTTAATTACCCAATTATCACGATAGAAATATATATATATATATATATATATATATATATATATATATATATATATATATATATTGTATAACGACGGGGGTAATGTATTAATTATAACGTCAATCTCTAACGCTTGTGATAATTGTATTAGCGGCGAATATGTTCGCGGAGCATGCTAATTACCTGGTAAAGGAAAATATTTTCTATCGAGCGGAATTTTTTTTTTTTAAATAGTATAAAATTATTAATTAACATTATAAAATTATTAACTATAATTAAGTGGTTTCTAATAATTTCATTGAACGATACTTCTTCTCGCTGCTTTTTACAACATAAAAAATTATTCACAAATAAAACGTTTGATCCATTAAATAAATATATCAGAGATGATCTCAGAAATATGTACAATAATTCTCTTTTTTTTTTCCTCTATCAAATTAAGATTAAATAATAGAAAAATGTAACGTTAAATGGCGACTTAGAACTCACCTGCCAGCCTTGAAGCAGGAGATTTCTGTCAACAGTCCTGAGCCACATGACAGCATCGCCGGCTTGGAAGTCTCTTAAGCGGGTGCATTTCTTGTGCAGGAAGACGCCGAGGCACTTGAGCAATTCCGAGGTGGAGGCCTGGATGACGGTTTTCCTTGGACCAGGGGGCAGGGGTTTCTGCACCAATTTCTCACATGTCGGATTGTGCGTGGTATGATTGTTGTTTGACGCCGGCGGCTTTGTCTAATCGAATCCAAATAAAAATCATCTTTTAATAAATAGTTCTCTTAATATTATACAGCAAGAGTTTTACGTGAAATGTTTTATATAATATTTTAACGATATTTGAAAATTGCAGATTTGTTAAAATTAATATAAACTTCGTATTTATAGTGCATATCGAGTTTCGATAATTAAATCATATATATTATATAATATTAATATTATATAATATTAATATTATATAATATTTTATATAATATTAATTACATAGTTTGAATTACATGATTTTTTATTGCATTTGTGCAACAATAACGGTAACGTTTAATGAAATACGTTAGTTGATGGATTAATAGAGAATTTACAAATTTTATACCCATTCGCGCGTTATAAATGTTACAGTTTACAAAGAGCTTAAAAACCAATGACTGAAAATTGAATATATGAGAATGTTAAGTATCACATTGAATGCTTGGAAACACCCTTGTTTCTAGAAACAGAAATTGTTAGCGAGAGGGTGAAACTTTGTAAGGAGAGAAACTACTCGTGCAACGTGTCACGCGAGAGAAGACGTCGAAACGATCGATCGCTTTCGATCGTGTCTGAGGTCAAAGCACGTTGTGTATATTTTATTCCTCGCACTATAAATCTCCCTCGATGCTCTCTAGATACTTCTCTAGATACAACAGAGAAAAGTTCGACTATAATTGTACATTTATTCTTAACAGACACCCTCAATGTGTTTTAATAATGTTTATGCCTTTTAATTTATTACGTGGTATTATCGTTATTACGTAAATAAATTCTTTAATAAATAAATAATTATTTGAAGACTTTCAATAATCAAAACTTTTTTTAATAATTTTTCCAATTCTTTTTGGAGAATTATTTCTCTTTTAAATTACAGATAAAATATAACTGAGAGATTCAATTGTAAACGAATATATTTATTTTTTTTTTCGCGGAAAAAAACAAAAATAAAATATATATTTGCTAATTTATAAATAGATATTTTTGCTCTAATTCAATTTATATATAATTTAATTTGCAACGTATTGCAACTATGTAAAAATGATTATAAAAAGTTTTGTCTTCGTCTGTTTTTTTATGCAGTTTTTGTATAAACTTGACGCATGAAATATGCCAGTTTATGAAACATCAGAGTAGAAAGAGAAAGAGAGAATCTGTCGCGGCCAAAAGTACTCACCTGTGGCGTCTGTATATTTTTATTCTTATCAACGATAGGTATATTATCGAGCGGCTGCCTGAAGGCGATATTCTTGTTCTTATTGTCAAGCTTCTTCTTGTTATTGTTGGTCGTGCTAAACCGTTTCCACGACAGGGCGTTTATGAATAGCGAATGCTTCTTGAGATTCTTCTCCAGCGCGTTCTTCTCCGAGATGATCCTCGCGTTGTCGTTGTTGTTCAGATTAATATTGTTGTTTTGCAACGAGTTGTTGTTGGTCGGCGGATGATTCGTGGGCGGCGCCGGCGCTACCGTAGCAACGCTGCTTTTGTTCTCGCGATTCTTCGCGTTGTTCAATTGCTCGTAATTGAAGTTGTTCAGCGTAAAGTCGGCGGGATGACCCGTCGGTGGGTAAACGGACCCGCGACGGTCCCGCGGACTGAACGACAATACGGTCCCCATACTTCCGGTACGGTGCTCCGGATGTTGCAGTGGCTGCTGCTGCTGCTGCTGCTGCGGTGGTTGCTGCTGCGGCTGCGGCTGTTGACTCGTCGGTTGTTCTCTTCCGCTCTGTGCCGGTTGGGTCGGGTTTTGCGGCTGGCGACTCACGTTCTGACCCGGATGAGGATTTTGGGCCTCTCGTCCCGGAGTGATCGGTTGGCCGGGATTCTGTGTCGGCTGGCCAGCAGGATTCTGTTGACCAGGATTGTGGCCTGGATTGTGACCCGGGTTGCCGGGATTGCCTGGGTTGTGGCCCGGATTGTGGCCGGGATTGCCTGGGTTGTGGCCCGGATTGTGGCTGGGATTGCCTGGATTGTGGCCGGGATTGCCCGGATTGTGGCCGGGATTGCCCGGGTTGTGGCCGGGATTGTTCTGATTGTGGCCGGGATTGTTCTGATTGTGGCCGGGATTGCCCGGATTGTGGCCAGGATTGCCCGGATTGTGGGTCTGGTGACCGGGGTTGTTACCGGGATTGTGACCAGGATTGTGGCCGGGATTGTGGCCGGGATTGTGGCCGGGATTGCCCGGATTGTGGGGCGAGTGGCCCGGGTTGCGACGTCCGGGATTTTGATGCCCCGGATTATGGGCCGGATGATACGGATTCTGGTGATGCTGGAACGTAGCGGGCGGCGGTCTTGGCGGACTCGGTGTGGTGACACGCTGCGGCGGTGGCGGGGGTGCTCGAGGAATCGAGGACTCCCTCGAGGGTCCCGTCAGCGGGGTCGCATCCCCTGGCTCAATGGCCTCCTCCACGACGGGACCCACCACCTCGCTCAACCGACCTCCCAGCCTGCTGATTTCTACCTTCGACTTGAAGGATACTACTTTTCCTTCCTCCCGCGACGTTGGGTACCGATTTACGTCCTCTTTCTCCGCTAAACCTCGTCTCTTCCTGTCGAACTACGCGAGATTTCGCGATAACGCACCCTCTCCGCGACGGGGAGCGTTATAAGTAATATGACGATCGTTGACGACAATCGATAAGCGGAGAACAAGACGTACTTGCGGAACAGACACGAAAATATCCTGACTCTTGACGTAATAAGTCCGCAGCCGCTGTACCTTTCGTATCGCTGAAGATGTCACGCGGCAAGATGTCGTCGATGTGCGCAAAAGATGTCGGCCGTCGCGCAAAATGGCGAGCGATCGATGCTTAACCGCCCTCCGCCTCTCGGAGAGTGGATGAGCCAAGTGAACGAAAACACTGGATCGACACACCGAGCCACCCTATTCGATACCCTGATTCTTGACCCACCGCGTGTCGTGTCTGCTCGTGACACTCTCCCTTGACGTTGCACTCTCTTTCGGAACACTCTCGATGCACTCTTTCCGCACTCTTTTGGTCACGTAATTGGACCAGCCCGGAGGTTCAGAGGTACAGATCCCTTTGGAGAGATTCGATACTGTTTCCAAAATCGTATCGATATCACCAGCTCCTGCTCGCTTTTAGCATCAACCTCCCCGATTTTTTTTTTTTCGTACGCTCTCGATTTCGCGTTTCGCTGCGGTCTTCGAGGTCACCTTCGAAACTGTACTCGTAGGATCTCCTCAATGATGTGCGTGGATACAGCTCTACACGGCGGACTCTGCGAATGTTGTGGCACAACACGCGCGCTTTCTCGAGAACGACTGATCGCACTGCGTGAAGACGGAACTTTTCTTCTTCTTCTTCGTCGCGCGGCAAGTTTCGCTGACAATCTGCTGGGCTCGTCCTCGACGACGTCGACGTCGCCGCCGTCGTTCTCGTCGTCGTCGGTCGGCCGTGCGTCCACCACCTACGTCCACGGCCAACCAAGACGTAGCACGCCCCGTTACTGTTATCCGTGCGCGCGCAATGGTTCGATAAACGCGGAACGTCGATGGTCGGGGGTGGAAGTGGACGAGTAAAATCCGCGAGGGAGGAAGAGAGAGCGACGGAACGGGTACGAGAAGGAGCGTGGAAGGGTGCGCTAAGAGCGATCGAGTGGGAGCGCATCGTCGAGGTGAGACGGAAAGGGTGTCGGAGACGGAAAGGGAACGAGAAGGACGGAGGGACGCGGAGAACGAGAGAGGGTGGTGGACTGGCCTGGTCGAGAAGGGTGAGAAGGAAGGGTAGTTTGCGTGTACATCGCGGGTACCACTGTGTATACGCCCAAACGTCTCTCTCCGTCCGTCGTAACCCTCCCCGGGTAACCCCCGGGAGGACAGGTCGAGACTGAGCCGACCGCTAGAGTCGCCTCCGCTGGAGATACTTTCCAGGAGGGGCTCACCGACGAGTCGTGAACGTAGGTCGAGATTTTCTGCTGGGACAGGACGCGGCAAAATGAATGAAAGTGGGACGCGCGCGGCGTCCCGACGTAAATAAACGCGGTCGGCAAGTAAATATTGAAACTCGCTCAAGTTCGTGTACGAAACGAAATGAATATCCTTTCCGTAAAGTCGCGGGGGTTAAATAATAAAACAGCCTGGAGTATTTGGAGGCGACAAACGAGTGCGCGAGAGGATGAGATTGCACATGGAATATTTCTTTCTGTAAGAGAATATCCGACTAAATTTCAAAATCCCGATTTTGCATTTCGCTACTTACCTAATCTTCTACGTGACAAAGACTTCATAAAAAATATTTCATGTGTTAATCTCTGCAACACTATTTATATTATCTTTTTTTTTTCAAATACTAAAGATTTTTCATCCTGTTTCTATTAAGTTAAAGAAATGCATTTGTATGAGAAGGCTGATTAGACAATCAGTATGTAATTTTAGTAATTAATAATAAGTTATTTTACAATAAATACATAGAATGATAATAGAAATAAATTTTTATAAATCAAATTTGCAAAATAATTTCTCGGAAAACACGTTTAAAATTTGACGTTAGTCAAATTAACGTCAAATTTTAAACGTCAGATTATATACGTAGATAAAATTTTTATCGTTAATATATTTACTATAAAGCCGCCATAAAGCCGTTTATATTCTTTTTTTTCTTTAAATTCCTGCTGAATAGATGGTTCAGTTCCACGTGTTATTATGTCCTTTTTAATCGCATCGAACATTCGTCGCATAGCTTTCTCGAAGCGCTCGATATTTCTCGTATTAGCTTTTGTTTGCGCGATTCTCATTATAGAACTTTAATATATCGATATGTAGCCCTTATTGAAAATATAAATATCCAAGTTTACTTTATTCGTTTTATAATATAAACGCTAGAAGCGATGTATTAAAATTTTCGTTATTGTTTTCTTTGTTTCCTCTCAACACAAACGTCTTTCTAATAAATTCTTATTTGACAAAATAATAATTTCTAAGAAAATAGCAAAAAAAAAAAAAAAATTCCTCAGACAGCAGCCATATGTGCTAATTGAAATTACATGATCTTTTAAATTCTTGAACTTCTTTATAGTTTGTATTCGCGCGCGCGTATTATATACAGGAGAGATTTTTGGGCGTCAACTTTTTAATCTTGTTCAGAATTAAATTTCCTATAAAATCTCAAAATCTGGCCAAAACATTAGGTCCACCCTGTATATCGAATATCACTATCAGAGTAACAAATCTCTTGGCGTGATATATGAAAATTTCTTTCCATCTAGCACATGTTTTCTTTCCATTTTTTTGACATTGAAATAGCACGAAAGCTTCTTCGCAGTTATACGAAAATATTCTGTTTACTTCTGAAATACACGGACAAATGGTATAAAAATGTTTACAAAGATTGTTTTATAGTTAGATGTAGTTCAAATATTTATTTTCCAAGGAAAACAATGAACGAGAAATTGAAATGCACGTAATTGATTGTAAAAATAAAAATCTCAGGTACAAACTACTGACACTACCTATATAGTCAATTTAAGAATTAAGATATCAGTATTTTTATAAACGCTGATGAAATTTAATTGCATCATGTCGTGGTCATTTATTTGTATATTGTTTTTTTTTTTTCACTCCTTTAGACATTTGAATCAATTCTAATCTCTCTCTCTCTCTCTCTCCTTTTACAGAAAAATGTAGGCTAAATAAGCGATTTATAAAAAGTATATGTAGTTTTTAAATGGAAGGGTTAATATATAAATGCATTATCGCGATAATTACGTACATCTATATCATAAAAAAAATTGTATTATTGTACATAAACGAAAAAAATTATATCACGAATATCAAAAAATAGAAAATAATACAATAACATCAATGGCATGAAATTCAATAAAATGCAGTAAATTTTCTGTAGCGAGCAATATTGATAATTACAGCTCACTATTTTTATTTTCCGAGCACGTGACATTAGTTTCCTTGAATTTATGCCACAATCGAATCAGTAAGATAATTGAAAAATTATAAGAACAGTAAATTTTTGATATAAAATGGCTTTGAGGTCACTTTAGTTATTTTTGCATAAAATAATATATAAATGCCGATATATAAAAAATCCCTGTCCTCGATAAAACTATTTATAACGTATATCAGAATTTATATGTGTGCGAGAGAGTTTGTATATGCGTCGTCGAGATGCATATTGTATATATGTGCAAGTTTGATTACTCTTATCTCTCTCATATACACACATTTTAAGGTAGACAATAATTCTACAAGCTGCAGAATTTTCTTCTATTCTATATTTAAGGGAGAGTTATATAAATTTTATTATGCGAAGTCGCTCGATAAAATGAATAAAGCGAATAATATGTATTTTAAAATATTATCCTATAATCAGGTCGTGTGTGCTCCGGGTGGGGGTGAAAATTTCATGTAACCTGCTTTTCTTGAAAGCTGGAACAAGATCAGCGTAGCCTCGAAGGGCGATGAATAGGGGTGGTGAACGCGGGCAGGTGGAAATGCGCACGTGTGGCACAGAGGCCTGACAGGACACCACTCGTGAAAGCGCGAACCGGGTGTGCCAGGCGACTTTACCGTATGGCGTGGAAGCGCGTAATAATGTCGCATTGTGCGTCGCGCTCGTGAATGTGCGAGAGACCATTGGGGAAGGTCGCGATTCCCGCTGCTTTCGCGTTGGGATGAATTGGAAATAAATTCCTTCAATTGTTGCGATCGCGAAGATTCAGTAACGATATACGAATTCTTAACTTTTCGGATCTCTCTTGAAATTTTTTAGGTATATATATTTATAATATATTTTTTATTTGCTTAAATGTAATACCTCTCTTAGCAATTTTTATTTATAAAAATTTATATAAAATCCATCAATCAATAAAATTGAGTAAATAATAAAAATTCTTTAAAAGTCTCCAAAAGAGAGAGCATATATACATATATATATATAAAATCTCTGTAAACACGATTTTAATTTAGTAATCTATCGCATATATTTTTAAAGCGTAATTTATCATTCTCAGACAAGATATGTGCAAGTTGTCAAAAAGAAAAAGAGAGATTTATGAGTAAAAAATTGACTTTTGAAATTTCGATTAATTCAAGTATTTCGAAATTCGTTGTTTGAACTCAATTGCATTTTTTAATATTGACCTAATTATAATCGATTAAAAATAAGATTTTCAAGTAAAAAAAAAAAAAAAAAAATTCTAAACTTATAATCAAAATTTTATTGCAACATCATAATTAATATAATTATGGATAGCAAAATAAAAACAATATTAGTAACGATACTCGCGTAAGTGAAAACATAAAAAAACAAATTTTATTTTCAATTATGAAGCTATTATTACTTTTTATTCATAAGCTTCTATATACGATAATCAGAATGACAATTATGCAGGAATTAAATAGGTTGAGGCTTCCCTGCAGATACGTATGTATGTCTTTCTCTCAATTTAGTAACGATCAATAACGAGGATTCATTATGAAGGTCCATTCCTGATCACTAAAGAGAAAGAGAGACTTGGATGACGAGTATTTATTTATTAAAAGATAAATCTTTGGATTGCGGCTGCGCATATCGATTTGTTCTTGGATTTAAAATACACTTAATAATGAAATAATATTATTCTCGCTCGCGTTGAAAAACAGAATTCTTGTTAGTTTCTTCGATTCGCCCAATATGACATATTCTCTGAAAAACATTTCAATATATCTAACAAGATAATTTTCACACACATGTATATTTATATCAATTAAACATGAATGTTTATCATCCAATAAAGCTGGTTTCTTTCACTATCTCGCAGCGTTAATAAAAAAAAAGGGAAGTAAAAATTTTCGTGTCTGTATCTTTGGTCTGTAAATTTACATATCGCTTAGATTCAATTTGCATTTAATTTCATTAATTCAATCGCAAGCACATTGTGCGAGCACATGGCTCGGCTATGCTATTCGTATATATTAAATTCCATTAAAAGGAAAATAAAATTATACACATAAAGTAGTCCATATAAAACTGCATTAGCTTGAAACACAGTGGAGGCAGGGAGGGATGAAAAATTACGAGAGATTTTTTCACGAAGTTAGGGAAATAGATTCCTGGGGGAGAAGGAGGAACCGTGCCGAGATCTCTCGGCTTTAAGGAATTTCCCAAGTCACCTGACCCGAATGGATCCTCGACGATATTCCATTCCTGAACTGCGGCCAGACGATCTCAGATTGTCCCATTAACGCCGAACTATTCCTCGTTCAAGAGCCAAGGAAAAGATTCCGGATATTAAACGCGATGTTAAACTGTATAAATTCTGACATGTATGCAAAGCGGCAAGTGTCCGATTAAACGGTTTTGAATTTGAAAGCCCCTTTATCCCTTTTGAATTGGTTAAATATCTAAAAACTGAAGGAAGAGAATTTTTATTCGAGAATTAATTCTATATTAAATATCTTAAGAGAGAGAGAGAGAGAGAGAGAGAGAAAGAGAAAGCTTTTTTTTTGGCGAAATAGTTCTGAACGAAAGTCGCCTGTTACACGCAGTAGTAGAGTCTATATACGATCAGACGCGATATAATCGATTAAACAGATCAAGTCAGATTATTTTATATTTCCCCCCCCCCCAAAAAAAATATATATATATATTTTTTTTTTTAACAAACATATATAATATATTAAATTATATTCCTTTAAACGATATAGGTGCCAAGATCTCGCACTAACAACGCGAGAAAAAAAAGAGGATTTTGTTTTTGTAACAAACGTGCGTGTCCTCGAAGTAAATAAACAAAGACCTGCGAGTCTGAACATCGTTCGAAATGTGTGACTCATATAAATCGTAAACTTTCTTATCATACCGATGATATTTACGAGAAATGCCGAAATATCCAAAAGACAGGATAAATGAAGCAATCGATAATGTTCTACATGTCCTACTTGTATTTACCTTACTTGTTCACAATTTTTCTATAATTAATCGACCGTACGGCGGCGTTCTCGTTATCCCTCTATCCAGGTATCCGCAGCCCTGAAGAGAGGCTGTAAACGTGTAAAATCAGCGTCGGGCGTCGCTCCGGAGCGGATAATGGAGCGTGACGAACCTCTCTGATTGCCGCTCTGAGCAGAGGAAGAGAGAGAGAGAGAGAGAGAGAGAGAACGCTCGCTATTGGACGCTGATAAAAAAATAGCAGGTATTAGTCGGCAGTGCAAAAGCGAGCTAAAAATATAATGTTCACTCGCTTCGCGTTGGCGTAAAATCGCGGCTCGTTCACGCGGCGTGTCCATCGATGTGACCCCGATACGTAGCCACGATGTTCGTCGATTCTGAAAAAAAGGACGCCTTCTGTTATCCGCAATGAAATGATAGACGATGCGAGACGGGAGCAAATACTGTATATTCTTCCCGCTAATCTCAAGAACCGGCCGTGTAACAGACACGGGCACGAATATTATACATACACGCGCTCATATAGGATGTTTCACGACAATTTATAAATGCCAAGAACGACATACGATTCACAGAAAAAAATTTGAAGTAAGAAATATCCCATAAACGGTGCAAGTAAATAGAAAAAAAAATTTTGAAACATTTTATTTTGTCGAAAACAGAAAAAGAATCAAACATTAAAAATATATAACACAAAAATCACATAAATTGTTCAAAAATAAATGATAAATTTGCATTTGTATCTTAATAATTGTTGCAAAATGAATTCACGTTGATCAAACATTTTCGTAAAATGATTTCGGAAATCATAAAATACCCTGTAACATAGAATAAAAAAATAGAGAGAGATAAATAATATGTAATCTTATAATATTAATAAGAAATTAATATTCTTTAACTCTATTCCTGTAAAGTATTGTATTTCTCTCTTCTTTTTGTTTTTTTAATATTTATTATTTATTCTACAAACGTATTATTTTTGATCTTTTAAGATTATTGCTTTTCTTCAATACATCTTTTAAGATATTGCTTTTATAATATCCATTACCGTAATTATTTTTCGCCTACTAACGGTAAAAAAAAACTAAGCTCTTCTCGCGTTAGCAAGATGAAAATCTTTGTAGATGTGAATAATGAACAAAGTGCCATGTGTCGCGACGGCAGACAAACATAAGTGATGTGAGATACCTGGAGTGTGAATTATTTTCTTTTCTATCTAGAACTAGAAAATAAACGAACTGTAGAAGATATTGAGAATAATCCGTCTGTTTTAGCTGTTCATCTAAGAAAAAAAAATATTCTTGTCTTTGAAATTAAATTATCATCGCTATTAATTACTAAAGTTTTTGTCAAATTTTATTGTGCCAGTTATTATTAATAAGCATATTCAACTGAAATAATATTGCAAATCTATTTTTTGATTACAGATTTAACAAAAAAAAAAAAAAATAATAAACATTCAGTAATTCTAATATCTTATACTAATAATATAACTATAATTATAATTATTATATAATTATAATTATTATTAACACTTATAAGTGTTACATATATAAATACAATATATAGTTATATGGATTAAGAATAATGTAAAATGTATTGTTATATGAATTTATATATATTGTACATATATAATATTTATTGAATAGAAGAAACAAAATAAGACAAAACATATGATAAGAAGGATATTGCTTTCTAGATATTTAAAGTTGCGTTACATCTGACAAGTGATGACGCGAGCAGAAACTATAGACGGAACGTCATCCCCTTTAGAAGGGCTGCAGACAGACAAACCCTCCCAGGGTTCCCTTTACCCCACCTTCTGCTGTCCCATCGCCATAGCAACCCCTTGCATTCTAGCCAAACCGACCGATCTACCCTCCGTTTCGCTTCTCTTGTTACTGGAATATCTTTATGCAACATAGTTCCACACACACATTCTCTTTCTCTTTCTTTTATAGCATTTTAAGTCAGATCGTGGCAAGAGCTTCACAAATTCAGTAGTAAATTGACGCGAAAGTTCCATCATCCATTTGACAACGAGGTCAAAATACTTGTTCCTCGTTATTTCTGGATTTCTCATAATTGTCACAAAATTTTGTCGATTAGGATATTAAAGTTTCTCGAAATTATTCAAATAGAAATTGTAGAGAATAGAGATCGTATTGCGCTCTCAGTGAAAGCATCGCGAAAGGATTCAATAATCTTATCGGTCACATCATTTTTCCGAGGAAAAGGAATTCAGGACGCGAAGCTACATGGATTTAATGAGACATTGAGCTGTCAAACGATCTGGGAAAATAATTTTCTTTATTCGATAATATTAGTCAGTATTTTTCAGAAGCATATATCGAGTAAAATAAAAAATTTTAGCATCTATTCGTACCCTTCTCTGCCAGAGATAGTCAAAAATTATTACTAATAATTATATTAGACTGAAATAATATTGCAATTTTTTTTCCGATCATATATCTTCTTGGAAAAAATGAACATCCAGTAATTTTAATATCTTATAAATCGAATAATCTCTTCGAAAAATCACCCTGCGAATGGCTCAGGGCTTTAACAATATTCGCACAATTATGAGCTATTCCCTCGTCAAGAAAGAAAAAAAAAAAAAGATAATTTCTGGAAAGTGCATCCTCCCGGCACAGTGGAACCAAGTGTATCAGCTCATTGCGACGATTGCGGCTCCGTAAACTCATCAGACAGTTCAACGGGCCGAATGATCGCCCCGGTCGTTTCTCCCGAAATCATCCGTCTCGCCATTTTTTCCGTTGTCTCGACTGTGTCGAATTCGACGTGGTCACGAGAAAAAAAAAAAAAAAAAAGGGGAATTCGCTCGCGACCGAGCGGCTTTACCGCTATTTTAGATCCGCGACACATCTCGTCAGTCATTTATGTCCTCGTTCGCGCATACACGATCAAGTGTCCCGACGACGCGATTGCCACACTCCGGGAGGAACTCTCGGATAAAAAAAAAAAAAAAAAGGCCGATCGACAATCCGAGCAACGCGAATTGAGAGTGTCACCGCGAAAGGATGACGATACTTCCGGTGTTGCTCGGCACGCTCGCGGCTTTAATCGCCGCCCAGGATGTGAAGACCATGGTGTTCCCGCTTAACGGAAATGGCACGTCTTTAGAGATGGGAGGCAAAATCGAGCCGGCAATCTATCAACCGGATATGACGCGGGCAGCAATCCCTACGACCCTCGTCGTGCCGCCGCAGCCGCAGCCGCAGCCGCAGCCGCAGCCGCAGCCGCAGCTACCCTCGGATTACTTTTTCCCTAGTAAAGATTTTTCTATTTTAGTTACGCTAAGACGGTGTCGCGTTTGATCACTTATCCTTTGTGCGAGGCTATAATCAAGCTCAACGTGTCGCATTTCGGTCGTCGCGTTAGCGCCACAAAGCCGAGACACGTCATTTTGGAATTGGAGTGTGTTGTTCGTACTGCTTATAGACGCGAGGGAAAATAACGTGCGTTTCGAGCGGAACATTTGTCTGTTGTAGTTTCTTGGAAAATTGGAGTTCTTTAGAGAAGAAGCCGTACAATTGCGTGAAACTAATTGATTGAAGAAAATTGTGGCTCTATCTAGGAAGTGATATCATGAAAGTAGTTGGAAAATATTTTGTAGAATTATAATACGGTTTGATATGAAATAATTTTTTTCCAACGCAAGAAAGAGAGTAATCAGTTCCTGTAGCATTTTTACACTAATAAATATGATTCTTTGTCATTACCAAATTATTCCTTCATCATGTCGCAATTTTGAGAAATTATTGGAATTGAAGTTCTAAAAAAGCTGTTTTTATATATTTTATGGCATCTTACAGCTACGATAGGTGACGTGTTAAAAAAATTATGTTACAATTTTTAATCTTAAAAAGGAATTTGTTTTATCAATTATAATTAATAGAATATTTATAGTTAAATATGGGATCTTTTTTTTTTATGAAAAAATTATGAATTAATTCATTGGAGATGTATTTAATAAATATCAATGACGTTTATTTAAATTTTTCAGTTAATTTGATTTAAATTTTTATATTAATTCAATTTTTAAAGATGTTTTAAATTACTGAACACGATTCCGATGTCAAAATTTAAAATGTATATATAATTTCTTGCAAAAATTCGGTCATTTTTTAATTTTGACATGAATTTTTAATCCGCCACATTAATTTCGTCATTTGAATGACGAGAAATAATTATTTTCTTTCTTGTGTCTTTTTTTTTTTGTTAAATTATTTATTAATATAATATATATGTGTAATATTAAAATTAAGTTATATAAGTGTGTATAAGTTTAAAATTGGATTCTTCGTATCCTCGGCGCTTGTAGAGCGTATGCTTAAAAAAATGTTTCAGTGTCCCAACCAACGTTTCTGCATCATAGAAGCGAAAATATGCCGTATGGATACGAATATCCTAACATTGGATATCCAGTGGCACACTCGATAGACCATTCCGTTGTTCCTTCATCAAAACAGCTTGTAGTGGTCAGTTTCATCGGTCTCCTATTGCTTTTGGCGATTATACAAAACACCCTTAGCTCTACTAAGCGAAAAGATGCGATAATCGACCTGTTATCATCCAGGCAAAAACGGGATGTCTATGCTACGCGTGACTTTCGTTCAATGGTACGGCATTTCTAATGTTATTAATTTAAATCCTTGAATAAGATTTGATTGAAAATTTAATAAGAATTTTTAAATTAATATATATAAAGCTTAAATGTAAATTAAAAAAAAAAAAAAAAAAAAAATTCCCGTATAAGAAGTTAATAAGGTAAATTCATTTATTTCTGTGAGAATATATTTTTAGAATAATTTTATATATATTTTATATATATGAGTTTTTTATTAAATATTTGTAGAGAAGAAATTCTTTAAATTTTTATAAGAATTGTTTAAATTTAAAAATAAAAATTCGGCAAATTATAAACATCAAGTTTCCTAGAGGTTTGTCAAGGAAACGAGATTGAATCTAATTCGAATATAGCCGAGAAAAT
This sequence comes from Polyergus mexicanus, assembly GCF_030449975.1. Taxonomy (NCBI): domain Eukaryota; kingdom Metazoa; phylum Arthropoda; class Insecta; order Hymenoptera; family Formicidae; genus Polyergus; species Polyergus mexicanus. The sequence continues at coordinate 2,793,759 of NW_027223327.1, read as the reverse complement.
TTGCTGGAGACTTCGAAGTTCACTCACCGTGATGAAACATTTCGTTCCCGCTGATTGGGCAAAATTGCTAGGATAAATCACGAATTCCGTACTGCGAGGAAAAAAAATTTTCGTGCGTCAACGGTAGATTAAGACTTTCCGCGAACTTTCAGACCCCCGAGGAGGAGGAGATTCTTAATAACGATGCTAGAGTACGATGCATACAAAGGACGATCTGTCTTGAGAATCGCAAGCTCTTTAGGGATTTGGGCGCGCCGGGCAAAATGTTGGCGATGCACTTGACGTAAGTTTCGTCGTTATATGTGAGATAACGCTGTTGAAAAAGTTTCATACACCTACAGAAAAATAATAATAAAATAAATAAAAAAAAATTTTTCATTAATAAAAATATACGTAATGATATCTGCCTGCATACTCGATTCTCATTAAAAATTCACTTTATGATTTTTCATGTAGGAGAGATATAGAAAAATCATTCAAGTCACCTTCCGGTTGGGATCGTCTTGTGAGGGATGCAGGTGCAGCGGGAATTCGGGGAGACGATTGCGATGTACTTTACAGAGATTGCGACATTCCAGTGACAAGAAAAATGCATAAGGTTTCGGACAACGTCCTAACAGGCATTAAACATCGCGATAAATTTAATTCAATTCGTTAATTCTCAAAAAAAACTATATAAAATAGCATTTATTTATATTACTTCCGCCCTTCGTATAAAATTCGCAATGTCTTTAAATTAAATTATATATATCTCTTATTTTATATCTCGAGAGATGGAAAAATTAATAATATTCAAAAATTTATATTTGTACCCCTCTCTTGTGGACAAGAATGTAATATTACGTTAACTAATTGATAATACATGTTTTTGGCAATGTGTGTGTTCCTTGTAATATATTATATATAACAGTTGTATTATATATAAGCCTGGGTGAATAAAAAAAATCAGTGATATTAATGAGTTTTTAATTTTTTTAATTACAATATGCTGCATTGCATTGTTCTTTATCTGCTACAAACATCGACATCTAGCTTGAACTATTTTAGATAGCAATTCGCTATGGGACACACTTCACTTACACACTCTTTCTTTTTCTTTCTTTCTCTCTCTCTCTCTCATTTTATTGGAATTATAAGAAAATATCAAATATCGCGAACAAAATGGAGACATCGATCGCGTCTTCGGCATTTTGTGTGTTGGCCTGGTTTCCTTCCCCCACAAGTATCTCGCCCCTTCCTGTCTCAGCTAATTATACAATAACGCTTCCGATATTATCATTAACATTAAGGCATTATATACTTATAAGTTTTGTATCTCAGTTTATGTGTCAGTTATATGATAAACGCTAATGTGTCATAATACGCTGAACGCGTAAAAACTTACATTTAAATAGACGTGAGATCGCTCGTTATAATAGTCCAGAGAGGGTTGTATTCCAAAACCCTACTCTAAAGTAGAAGACCCGCGATCGCTTTAGAACGCGTAGTAATATATCGTGTGTAAGAGCATGTTTGTAAAAAAAAAAAAAAAAAAAAAAAAAAAAAGCGATCAGACGCTGACGATCCTCATTTTTGAGATGGATAGGCGAGGAATATTATTTCTCTAAACCCCCTTAGTCTTAATTTACATAGATCGCGTCTAACTAGAATCCTTGTAAAACGCAAATTCCGCTATTGCGATTTCAAGGGTACACGAGACGTAGTCCCTCATTACGCTTTTTCACTATTTCCTATTTCGAATCTGTTCGAATCAGCTTACTCTGGTTTTATACAATGTTGGCCGATCGTGAGTGGAATCTTGAAATGCAGCCCAGAGTAGATCTATCTACTATAATACTTTATTTAACGCATACGTTATAATTGCTTGAAGAATAACGAGATGAAAAAAAAGGGCGTATCAAAAGAAAATTTCAATTATATTTTACTAATCGTGTTAGAAAAATGACGAATTAAAAATCTGCAAAATTTTGTATTCTCATTTAACGCATGCGTTATAAAAGGCTCGTAACGAGTGCTTTTGCAATGAAGAAAAACATTCTTTTTCAAAGACACTCTACGATATAAAATATACAAGATGTCCCATTTTGAAAAACGCACCTCGATAATTCTTCAACGAAGCAAAAATGTTTCAGACAAAAGTTGTGTGGTTTCGAGAGGGACATAAGACGGCGTCTGAAATATCTTTGCTAAAAATGCTTCGTTAAAGAATTATCGAGATGCGTTTTTTAAAATGGGACACCCTCTATAAATAATGATAGAAGAGACAATTCAAAAGCCAACTCGCGTAATCATTTGACAGTTATAAAAATTTTCCATGATGCTGATTTCGATTCTCTTCAAATACCCATTTCAATGGCACGAAAAATTAAAATGAAATTTACAATGGGAAGATCGTGAGAAATAGAAAAAAAAAAAAAGACGCACGATACAACAGTTACAGATTATAACTGGGAGAACAATACCTGAATGCATTGTGGTCGCAGGTCCTACCTTGTAAAAAATCTCGAGGTTTCTTCAGATCACGTGGATTCCTTGACTTCGATTTTTATTGCTCTCACACATGTTAGTCAGAAGCTGAAGAGAGCCCTGCGACATCTCTCTCTCTCTCTCTCTCTCTCTCTCTCTCTCTCTCGTATACACACATTACACTTACGAGAAAAATACCGAAAGATTTTTTTTCAATTATTCACACGCTGTTTTGCGTTCGACTCGAAAATTGGCTTCCAGTTTTAGTAGCTTCGATTTTATTTCGTAATCGCCGAGAATTTTCCGTATCGGTTTTAATATTATAAGTCCTTTAGTATAAAATTGGATTACTGTCTATAACAGGCTTTAGACTTCCGTTTTACATATTTTACGTATTCTATCTCAATTTTCTGTTTCTCTTTTTTTTTAAGTTTTTATTCTCATTTAAAAAATTTTTACATTTCGTTTTTATCTGCAGAGAATAGGCCCACTGCCTTAGAAACACAAGAGCAACAGAACGTATGATAAGATACATTTACGTGGCTGATCCAAAGTGATCTTGGATAATCGATAAAGAATTCCATCCACTTTCCGTTCTTTCGCTATAAAAAGAAAAATCGGAAAAAGAAATTTTAAAAAATCTTAATTAAACCGAAATCTAAACTTAAATTGCTCAGAAAACGATGCGTTGAATTTCGCTTCTTCACATGAGATTAATTATTTTAAAATAAAATTAAATCGTGTCATGAGGTAAATGAACCACTATTTGATCCGCGATGTTAATTGATACATTTTGTATCAAGTACGGTTGAGATAATTAATACACAAATTAAAGAGGGGACCAATGAACCATTATTATGTCACGTTCAACCAAGAGTTGATTCTCTAACGCGATCATGTTTGCCCAGAAATAAATTTCGATTTCTAGCACTAAATAATTAACTTTTCTCTGCGTAAAAATAAATTTGATTAATCAAAATAAAAATATGTAATTGGTTTTCAGATAATTTGTACCAAACCTATTTATCCGGCTTCTTCTCGTTCACTAAATATATATTATTTTCGGAGATGCTCTCTTTTAAACATTGACTTTTTAAAAGAGATTAAACTTCGTCGAAAATTTATACCTATAAAATCGTAAAGAATAAAAAGCGCTTTTTCCTTCAATACCTTCGTGAAGAATCAAGATTTTATATCAAAAAAGACAAAAATTAATTTCTATATATATATTATATATAACATTTTTACTTATTTTATTATTTTATTATTTTATTATGCATATTATAATTTAAGATTAAATTTAAACTAGCATAAACTCTGATAATTCTTGTTAAGATATCGTGTCCCGTTAATTAAGATTTTATATAAGTAGTGTTAGAGAGAAAGAAATATATAGTATAATAAACTTCGTGCAATATATACATATAATCTTTCCCCGGTCTAAATTATTATCCGCGCTTGTTTATCTTTCGCTATTTTGCCAAACAAAAGATTATTTTCTCACGATAATATAAAATATAAATAAAAGAAATAACTATATTTCACTTAGTTAATTTTGACTTTTTTGATTTAATATTGATATATTTTTATCAATAACACAAAAAGAAATAATCTTAATAATTTTTCGGGTTTTACCAAGAAAGATCTTAATATTTGTATGATTAAATATCTTCAAGAAATATTTTCATATCATCGCCAAAGTTAAATGTCCCCTAATTTATTAACAAAAGCAAATTGCAAGAATCTCAAAAAACATATAGCATTAAAAAATATACATACAATCAATAAAATAAATTTTAAAATAGTGTTTAAAATTTAAGTAAAGAAATAGAGAGAATAATAAAATAATAATAACGGAAAAATATGAGACGCGACGATCTGTGATAGTCCTGACAATGTCCTGTTACAAGGTGTTGTATATTCTATGAACTTAAGAGTCACTAGAATGGACTTGACAATGTTTAAGAAATAATAATAATAATGTAGTAATCAAAAAAATATATAGGCGAGGAGTGGAGGTGACTCAGTGTCAAAGTGGCTGCCTATTGAATGAAAGATTTTAAATCCGATAATAAGAAATGATAAGGTCAAAATTTGCCTGATTATCGTGAACGAATAATTTTGTAAATTTTTATATCTAAATATTAAATTATCTTTCTTTTTGACATAGTCTTATTTTATCCAAAATATCTGTATAATCAAAAATATTTAACTATAATCACAATTATCATATTCATACAATATTACCCACACCATGAAAAATTAATTACTAATGTTTTGGAATTTGAGGTAAGAAAACGGAAAGAATCGATATCTTCTAGAGCGTAGAGTGGGTCTTATCTACGCTTAAGATGATAGAAAAGCACGTGGAATGTAGGTCGAAGACGCTTAAGATAGAGAGGCACGAGCTTAATAAGTGCACGAGCGACTCCGATGCTATATATGGAAGATCCTGTAAATAGTGTTATCAAGGACCCCTATATATATGACAATCACAGTAGACGCGGCTCGGCACTCCATTTTGATGAAACCACCGTAAATCCCTTTGTCTCAGCCTTCGAGCACGAAAATCAATTGTATCGACAAATATATGACCTTGAGAATACGATACTTCTCGACGAAGACACCGTGTGTGTGTGTGTGTGTGTGTGTGTGTGTGTATGCGTACGTACGTGCATGCGTGAACGCAATATTCTCAGTGGATTCTCGAAATAATCAAAAATATAAAAAGTCCGGAAAAAATCATTAATTATATAATCAATAACTAAAATCAGACAAGTAAATTATTTATTGACAATTTCAGAAGCATTACGCACGTATTCCTTTGATAAAGTCACGAATCAGGAACTCCCCGATAATCAAGGAAAAAAATTGTCCGGGCTAACAAAATTCTAATAACGAATTCTGTCACTCGCATTAGTGCAAACTAAAAGCTGTTATATATAATAAGAAGTTAAATATAATCAGATAACATATACATTTTTTAAATAAATAAAGCCCGATAATGATATATTGTCACATTATTTAGCAAAATATTAATTATAATTATCATCACTATTATGATCATTATCATTATCAAAGTATTTACATTATGCAATTTTGCATTTTTAAATTACTAAATAATCATTCATTAAATTATTAAAAACTAATATATAAAAGCATTAATAATTAAATAATAATAACTTGTATAGATTATATTATAGTATTGATTGTATAATAACGACATGCGACTATCGATAAAAAAATTAAAATAAGATCATGAGACGAAACGAATCTTAAATATTATTATATGAGATATTTCATATTTTATATCATACACACATATATTGAAAGATAAAATACGAAATATTTCATAAACTTTTTGACATATTTTTAATATTTTTTACGTAGAATGACTAGAAGAACATGAGTGTTTTTATGTAATGATAAAAAATCACATAGTTCCATATTTGAAAGAACGCCGAATTTTCGAAAACTTTATGATCCTGATTAAAAATTTTTGCTGATAACAATATACCATATATGTTTTTCTAAATCAAACAATTTCTTCCGCATTCATTTTCCATGTTATCAAAAGCAATAATGATAATAAGTGATTAAATTAATCGGTATTATCTCCGTTACTATCGATCCACTCGAAAATATGTAATGAGATTATTTGGTTGAAGAAGAAGCAAATATATATTATTACTAAGCTTTCCGCTGATGCTTCAGCACACTTCGGTGATTATGCGTAAAATTATGGCGTAAATAATTTATTCTCTATGACATAATCCATCAAATTCTAAATATAAGATGCGTGCTTTATTCAAATATTTTGATAGGAAATAAATAGAGTGAAACGTGAGGCTCTGAAATTGCAAAATATATTTTATCATATATATATAGCATTTTTCATACATAAAATTATATCATATATTAAATTGCATTTTCTATCTAAATATATATGTATATATATGATAAAATATATTTTTATTTCGATATCTTTTCTCTATTTGTTTTCCATAAACTTATTTCAAATCTTTTATTTTTGATATTAAAAGAAAATGTACGTGCCTTAAAAAAAAAAAAAAAAAAATATATATATATATATCATTGTTTTAATTTTTGTTTAAAAAATCAATTTTCTTATTTATAAAAAAAAAACACAAATTTATATAATGTAAGCTATTTACAAAATATACACTCTCTATTTACAAAATAATTATAAATCATTCCTGTATTTTTATAAAATTTTGATCTCTTAGAAAAAAGTATGTATTAATATTTTATTTAAAAGATAACAAACAGGGACTTTCTATTATTTACAGATTCTTCTCGGCAACTTGATAAAAATTACTTAAAAAGTCAATGTTTAAAAAAACATATCTCCGAAAAAATTGAAAGAATTTCGTAAACGTTTGGTACATTTTAATTTTAGAATTTTTTAGATTCTATAACGCATACATTGCGAAATGTTTAAAACATCGAAGTGTCATCTTTCTTCTGTTCCGAAAGAACTTTCTTCTGTTACGAAATGATCGTTTACGGTGTAAAACGATTCGTAATTATTCCTCAAGATCATTTATTAAGAGACTTCTATCCATGTATGTGTATTTCGCAAGACTTTTTAAACGAGAATTTGATCGTGCATTGAATAATTAATCCCTGATCGAATATTTAATTAAGCTTAAGATGCAGTTTCGGCATTTGTGCGTTTAAGTATATTATATATAGTTATATATAAGAAAAATAATTCCTACGAAAATCTTTTCTGTTCATGTTTATTCCCGTAGCTAATATTAAATGTTGTTACATATTATAAAACAATAATGTATTCTACAGCAAATGTCGAACTATTATCATGAGAATCGAAATTGATTTCTGGACTATCTAATATATATATACGATAAAATTCGAAATTAAAGCAATAACAATTTGCGAACGAAAGAGCGGAAGGAAAAATTGTGGATATAATCGTGGATAACAAGTATCCAGAAAGCACACTCACGCATGCACGCAATATACATACATATGTCACGCATACGGACGCGCGCTCACACATTTTCACACGTATACACACACACACACACACACACACACACACACTCTCTCTCTCTCTCTTTCTTACATATCCTTCTTTTAGATTACTAGCGCACTCAATTAAACTAATTTGTGTCTGCCAGATTAAACTAATAACTTGCTAATTATCGTCGCATTATACATCGTATCATTAATAAATTAGACACATTAGACACATCTGTTGAGGCAACGTAGTTTGCAAGGACAGGGTGGGCAGGCAGTTCGCGACAAAATTAATTCTCGCGACAGCTACGCGAATTTTGTTGGAACACTTCCCGCGGCGCATGCGAACGAATCGGATGCTCTCGCGGCGTCGTTATTATAACTTTGTCTGTTATTATCATTGTATGCGATCGATCGATGTAAATCAGGATAGTTCAATATCGCTATTCTTTTAGCTCTTTTTCAGCTTCGGATGAGAAATTTACTCGTGTAAAAATATAAAATTTCGTACATATCATGTATATATGTACAAAATTTTTTCTTTTTTATATAGAAAATCATAATTTAAACCCGTAAAATTAAAATATATTATATTTTATCCGTTGTTTTAATCATTTAATTCTTCATAAAACATTTTTTTTTTTTAAGTAATTTAACTCGCTCCGTTTTACTTCGCCGTATTTTCTCGAAATGTGAGATATATATATATATAACAGAATTATATTTTTAATCATATCAAATCATAAACAATTATTTTGAAAACAAATGAAACAATAAATAAAAAAAATAACTTCTTAAAAAAAAAAAAACCTGGTTTCTATATCTGTAAAGAAAATAACACATATTCCAATTATAGATATAAACTTCCGAAGATCGTCAATTGATGGATAACAATTATTAAATAAACAATGTGCTCAAGTAGCACAATCTAAAACAATATTTTTTTATTTTAACATAATCCATTAGTCATATTTTAAAATATATATAATATAATATGTCTAATTGATTTTAAAATAAAAATATAATATATATTATGCATATATTTTGGAATATATTATGCACATATATTATAATTGTATTCATGTCAGAAATTAAATCTTAATTGAAAACGATCAAAATGTTATTAAAGATAAAATTACGAATTAGTCTTTTTAAATCTAAATGGATGTATCATAAATATTCGTAGATAAGTGGCGGGAAAATACAATATTTCAATTTGTTTTATTGTTTGTGCTAACAACACAAATCATCATTTCAGTGAAATCAATAAAAATCATAACTCATTCTCGTGATGCATTTCGAGGAACAAGCCAAAAGATAATGGAAGAAGATTTTCTTTTTCTTCCCCAGTCGCGTATGAATTGCCTTAGCGATCGATCGCACACAAATCTCTATCTTCTTCCCTACCGTAGAAAAACGAAAAACACAAATTATATCATAAAATCAGTAAATATTCGACTAACACGATAACGACGAGTAATTAATTAAACTATTGAGATTGTTACAGTATAATAATATTAATATTGATCATTAATAATAATTTTGTACAATATTCTCATCCCCCCTCCCTATTTTGTCCTCTCTTTCATGCTTGGCTCGTGACATGCGTCCCTATAGGCAATAATTCATATAAAACAATGTCGGTCTCAAATAGGTAGCAGTAAGTATACTCTTGCGGAAAAAAAATCTTTCCCAGAGTGCGCGTGCATTATATTTCTCAATTTTCTTTTTCACGCGTATATACAACGATACTTTATGCGAACGACACGTATGAACGAATGTACATCGAATCGCGAATACTTGTATGTTCTCGGGTATACTTCCCTTGCACGTACTTTATTTAGAATCGAGTTCTCTCTCGTACACGAGGTGAAGCTGTCGGAGAGAACCTCTTTCATCTTCACCTGCCCTCGCGGCGTCTCTCTCCATCTTATTCCGGCTAAATTTACCTCTCCGACTGCCGGTGGAGAGACGACGAGCCTCTCGAATAAATCGAGTCTTTTCGTCTTCGCACGCATCCGTTGTCATTCGATCCGTTCGCGTCGCAGATTCGCGTATCGAGACAAGACCCTCAGGGGTATCTCCGAGACAAAGCGGGAGGTAGCGAGGGCAAACTATACGCCGCTGACAGATCACACTTCCGGATGTAGTGCGCGTATTGAGAACCGCAGAGCTAGTGCGATCGAAGCTCCCGAGTGCGAGATCATGCGCGCTTAAATATTGTGGGATCGATTGGTCCCACCTCGCAGATCGCAATGATTGATGTTAGATAGAACGGTTCAACGAGCGAGCGCAGTGGATTTGATCAAGGGGGAAAGATAATCGATACATAGACGTGACTTTTACGTCTATCGAGGCTTAGATCGGTTCAAAGAATAACCGACGATAATTTGGAAGACGCGATCCGAGTCTCGGACGAGCTCAAGCGAGAGGTGCAAACGCCAGTGACGCGTGATATTGAAAATTAGGACGATGATTTCGCGAACCGCTAAATTAGGCTTAGGAAAGGAAAATCTCTTATACCGAATGAGATGGCGCGAAATGGCGAACGATAATATATATATCACTCTCGCATTCGGTCTGCCTGCTCCGCAATTACGGATACAATCGTCGTCCACAATACACACGTACGTCGTCATACAATATTATCAATATATATCTATATACAAATCGACGTAGCCGATGACGGATGGCGTTGTCTTTAATCTAAGCGACAAACGTAAGAGTTAAAGAGATACTAGGGACCAGTCGTAAGATTTGTCATGCTAATAGTATAATAGTTACATACCCGATATAATCAGCATTATCGTCGTCATCGTCATTGTAACTAATATGATCGTTATATAATGAATATAATCTGTGACAAGTATAATCCAATATATCACGTCGCGTTATACTCGCGCGTATAACATTTTTTTTTCGCTTATCGGATTATTTTTAACTACATAGTGGCCCTCTCTTCATGTGACAGTTTCTCAATTCGCGTTTGGAATAATTTGTGCCAATGCCCGTGTTCACTCTCTCTCTCGCTTCTCTCTTAAATATTAGTTAAATACATACTATTTTCCGCAAGTCATTACAACGCATTAAAATCAATTAGATGTGTAGATAATTGATTTTTAGTAACATGCTTTTTGTTATTTAGTTTATTTAGAGACGTCTTTTATTAATCAATTCACCACAGCGCGAGTTTCAGATGCTTACCCTCTACATTTCCTTCGCGTTCCTTTTCACTCGGACTCCTCCCTCGCAGAATTCGCAATTGTAATGTCTACATTTCGAACACTGCTAAAGAAAAGATTATGGCAGAATTATACTTTTGTTCTCCTTCTTCCTCCATATTTCCTTCCCCCGTCGTCCTTTTCCTTTTATATCCATCCACGATACACGCACACACCACTATACTTTATTAGATCTAGCATGCTTAGAAAATACTTGAAAAATGAGTCTATTGGAAGGTGGCTGCCCAATATATCCATCACTATACACACTTGTCCAAATTGAATTAATCGTTCCACGTTAATCGTGCGATCAAAGTCACATTTTTCGCTGAATATCGTTCCTCATCGTAGAACAAATTTTTATATCTTCCCCCATTCCAGTGTACCCTCTTTCTCTCCATCTTCTTTGTTGCTCCATCATTCTTCTGCTGCGGCCGGATAAAAACAAACCCGCTGACTATTATCGATCAATTCCCATTGTAAGCAAACGACACGTCCCTATCAGCCTCCAGACTTGATTATGTCTAATTTTTGTTACTGGCCAACTTGCGAAGTGCTTGTAGTCTTTTCGTATTTTCGCATAACCTTTCATCTTCCTTTTCTAACCGCGCGTCTCCGAATTCACATAAATTGTCGCACCGAATCGCCATCGCAATTCCGTTCGTCAGGATTCATACGTGTATCGTCAGTAAGGTGGATACTGAAGAAAAAGATCGTACAATATGCGCACGTATGTCGCGTCTGTCACTGCGAGAGCCATCGAAACCGCCGCTCTTCGGAATAATTCTAATAATCAATAAATATATTTAATTCTATCGCGATATAGAATTGTACACGACATAAAAGACAACAGTATCACCTAAATTCAGAAATATGTTTCCTTTTAAACATGCTTCCTTTCCTTCTGTTTGCCAACTATATCGAGGTGAATTCATCGACGATGACAATAACGATGATGAGGATTGCGATCCTCGTGACTTGTCCTGATAAGGGCGCCACGAGTTGTTATCAATATGGTATTGCGGCGTCGCTGTCTCAGCGTGCCTTCACGAGGTACTAGGCGTGTCTCGGCCCGTTGTTGCATGACCCATGCCAATTTGTTGATCGTCGTGCGCTTAATTAATAACGGAGACGCGCGGCTAGGAGTTTGCTGTCCTTGGTGGTATGCGAGGGGATAGCGGACGGTCGCTTCGTAGTGGCAAGGTTGCAACACGGTGATGTTCGCAGTCATAATCGTGGTGGTATCTTGAGGAGATTCACTCGGTGGTTACCTTCTGTCCCGGTAGAGAAGATAAGTCTTCATCGTCTGCGGTAAATTTAACTCGTTGATTTTCTCCTCTAGCCTGTGTTTGCCAATTCGCTGCCGAATCACTCTTCGACAAAGATCCATGAGAGGCAGAGGCTCGGCTGTGGAAAAAATAAATGTCCAATTAAAAAGAGAAATTTTTTTCACGCGGTTTTAAATTAAAATTTAACAAGCGTTATTATACCATATTAACGAGCGTCCATTAGGTAAATATTAAAGAAACGGGCCAAGAAGATATTTATAACTTTCAAAATTTTAAATATGTTTATCTAAAATGTGAAATGTTTTTAGAATCATTGTCTGCTTACGATCAAGTCCGCCGATGTATTTCATTGTAATCTCGCAATGTCCCCAAACGGCAGACACGATAGGATGCAATTTCCTTCCTTTGAGCCCTCTAAAGGCTATTCCGAGATACTGACCGTCCACTACGAATGCTAATGTACCTTCATCCATGTCGAGGACCACTGTGAAAAAATCATATAAGTTAAGCTTGTGTGTGTGTATTATACTATACTATAAGTACATTAATAAAGTATAGTGTATTTTATACAATAGTAAATCTTATAGCAAAAATCTTTCTCCAATCTATAAGACACACTTTATGCTTATCTCTGATAATTCAGAAATTCTCGTGCAATTATGCAGAAATCGCTTACCCAAAAATTTGTCAGGAACAATGAACGTTTCGTCGGGCTTAAGAAGGGCCGGATACGTTACACCGTTGTTGTTCCTCGAATCGTGATAGAGTTTGTTTCTACCCAAATCCCAACCCCAACTAAGTTCATTGTTGCCCACTAGACTCTGATAGCCAACGCTATGAAGCGGCGCATCCGCCGTGGCGACTCCAACCACCGCGTGCGTACCCCGTTGCCTCGTGCTCCAATAAAGCTCCCATACGTGCATGCCCTTGGTGTACCCCACTTTCCCTCGTATGCAATCTGTACTCTGCGCGACTGGGTGTCGATGAAACGTCAACTTATCGTCCTCCTGGAAAGAATAATGGAAATCGAACGAATTAGAAGTATTCGACTGGAAGCAAAAGTTGCCTTCAGAAGTATACTTTACTTTAAGGGACCCTTAAGCCCTTACGTTTGAAAATATCAAACACATAAATCAGTTATATATACAGCGTTACTTCATACCTTGACGAATATATTTAGGCTACGATCATCGGCGTTCCAGCTGTGATGGACCTGGGTGTCTCGCGAGGCAGGCGGCATATCCAGGAGTACGTCGAGACGCGCCGGTCTCGCGAAATCCTGCGCCAGCTCTCGCGGTACCACCGACCGCGTGTACGTCGTATTATTGCCACCGCCGACGCCGACCCCGCCGCCGGCTCCGGCACCGCTCTCCCGGCTCATGCTCTTCACGCCGCCTGTAAAAGGGAAAAAATACGTCTTTACAATTTTCATGATGCACTTTATGAATATAAGGTGATAGCTGAAAATGAAAATATTTTAATCGATGAGATATGTATTGCCTTATTAAAATATATAATTCAATAATATATATATTAGCAGTCTCTATTAATGTGCAAAGTGGAATAAACGACCGAATTTGATTCTAATTTTTAATTTTTCGTAACGTAGGAGAACGTTAGTAGGAAAAAATGATACACATGTAGGTGGGAAAGGAGACGATTATTTTTATACCAAAGACAAATCGAGAACGTATAACAAAATATTTTCGTGAAAGTCTTCCGTTTTCGAAAACGCAAATCGATCAAATACGCCGAGTGACTAAAGATTTTTTTTTTTCATTTCTTTTTTTTCAAATTATTATTTCTATGCGCGTTCGTATTTGTATTTGTAAATATTGTTCTTAAAAATGATTTGACTTTTATCAATTTTTACAATTATACTAGCCTATTCCGGTTATTTGTTTTTAATCACGCTTTTTATCGGCGAACGGAAACAACACGATGATAAAAAAAATACATCAAAATGTCGTTTATTTATTTTAGCCAGTTTGTATGCATTTGTATGTGTGCGTTGCAAGAAATAGAAATATTAATTTGTAGAAATCAAATATATGTGCGCTCTTGACGGATTTTCAAAAATAAATTTCTCGTAAATTAAATCTCGATAAACACGAAAAAAATCATCTTAGATTTCCATCTTATTTTTATACTAATAAATCTTTCATCTTTCTTCAATTGTCAAATATGATTTATCGTTCGCCACGTGTACAAAATCTCGAACGACGGTCATGGAAAGATATTTTCTAAAAGATGCTCTCTTTCAATAAATATGTATCTATTTATTTGCAATATATCCAAGAAATAAAAATCATAATTCAATGCAGGTAATATTTAAAACATTCTATCTTACATAATTGGATTTCTCTTATTAATTTATAATTTATAAATATAAATATATTTTTATAAATATTTTTTTTATAAAAATATATCTATAAATATAAATAAAAAAGCGCATATAGTTTCACTAAAAATAAATCTTGTAAAAATTCGATGAAAATATTATATTACAAAAATACATATACATTATAATGTGTTACACGTCAAATCACGCGTAACGTCAGTAACGCGTTGTTTCAAAGCATTTTTATACATTATATTAAAAGTAGCGGGATACACGAAAAAGTTATTGGAATATTCCCTGCATTTCGAAGAGTACCGTACGTTGCATTGATAGATTCGAGAGATTATTATCAGATATTTTCAACAATGTATGAAAAATAACGATATCGTGAAAACGATATCGCTGGGCGAAAATAATGCAGCCGTTTCCTCGATAGACACTCATTCGAAATTCAGATATCGTCTGCGAGGCGGTATGGTTGGATACCTGCTAGGAATGCGATGAATCAGAAGATTCAGCAACGAAGCAGACATACAGGGGGAGGAGAAAGGGGGGAAAATGGGAAAGAATGGGATACAAGAGAGCAAGAGGGAAGGACCGAGAGAAATAATGGCGGGTCCGGCGGTGAGTTTCTCGAGAATTTCGGGCTGACCCGCACGATATCCTTGGTTTATTTGCCCCGGCAGCTGTTCCCGCGTCTCGAGGGCTCCTAGGATTCCGGAGCGGAGGTCTCAAAGGGTCGTTCGTGCCTGAAAAGGCACGAGGGGCACAACGATAGAAAAGGGGCCCTTTCACGACGGCCCCGAAGTGCGTCCGAGACTCGGAGCAGACCGACATATCCTTCCATCAGGTCCTTCCTCCCTTTTCTTTCTTTTTCTTGCCCTCCTCTTCGTCGTCGCCTTTGGCGTTTCGGGTTGTTTCAATTCGTGTTGAGCACAATGCGGTCTCAGATCATAAATTTCACGGTCGCAGCTGAGCCGTGGAATTGGTCACGGTTTACGATATCGATGAAAAGAAAAACCACCACGTAAAATACGTAAACTCGTCGTTATTTGTTGTCGACCATTTCTCGGAAAACTCAGGGAAGTTCTCGGAAAAGCGGGAGGAAATCCGCGTACGGAGGTAGGGAAATTTCTTTGCGAGAAGAAAGGGAAATTCCGTGCCGTCTGATCCTGGGTTTCGAATTCTGAGGCTCTTCTTAGGGGCAATGGAGGAGAGAAGGCCGAAAGTTAAAAAGAAAATTGTTAAAAGAAAATGACGAATAAAACGAAGAGATTAATAGAAGCGACGATTATCCTTGGAGCGGGAATTGTCCGCGCGAGTCCCGTGAGTCCCTTAATGAGAATTGTTGTACACAGTAAATAATTAGCCATGACTAGGTCATTACTTCGCGGAGGAACTAAACCCCGACGACGATGTAATTTAACGTATGAAAAATTAAAGATGGACAATTCGAATAACGACCACGCGATGAAACGAAGAGAAGGAATTTTTTATCAATTGTTTACGCACCTTTAGATAAAACCATGTATCTTTAAATATCGCATATATTTTTTTCATCTTTGACGCGCGTCATTTGATAGACTCAAACAGCAAATATTACATATTTTTTTTTTTTTTTTTTTTAAATATTTTTCCTATTTAATTGCTTCGGATTTGAAACTTTTATTTGATTATCCGACATGTATATTTAAATTATTTCTTTTCACAATTTATTTTATTCCATATGTTAGATTCAGTTACGTTCGACGACTCCGTTTGAAGTCACGTCTATAAATCGATGACGACATACAGCCGGCTTCTTACGAAACCGGATGGAACCGTTGAAGAAAAATAAATTCTTCAAGTTTACGCGACACATACGTAAATCGTAAGTCTGTACGAACACTCTGCTCGCGTCTAGTATGGCGAATGAGTTCCGATGATAAAGGCGTCTCGTTCAGAATATAAATCAGATCTTGGAAAGGAGAGGAGAGAGAGGAGAGAGAGGAGAGAGAGAGAGAGAGAGAACGATGAAAAGCAAAGTTATTTAATCGATAGCCTGGTACTTCCCCTGCGTGTACTTTCCAATTTTGTTCACGTATAAAAAAAAAGAGAAACATTTATTTGACATTTACATTATTTTTTTATAATTATTATTTATACCTATAAATCAATAATTAATTATTATGTTTCATTATCTATAAAAATAATTTGTTTTGAAAAAAATTATGTTACGAGATTTAAATAATGTTATATCATCGTGCAAGTTATTTTTGTAAATTTTCTTATCTTTCAAGTTATCTCTCTCATAGCTAACACAGTTATCTTCTGCCAGTTATATTAAATATTTTCCATTATCTTGACAGAAACGTAAATATGAGATTGTGAGTTAGATAGCACCAAATTTTGAAAAGCACGCTATAGGAGAAAGGCTTGTCCATCTTGAGGGAGCAAGGTGTCCCGCCTAAAGGACCTGTTCCAAGCTCTACCTGAGCAGGTAAAATGAGGCGCGGTCAAGGACCTTGACCCTCGATGAACGCTTCACGAGGTGAGTTAATCCGAAGAACCTTCTAGCTTCGCACACACATAAGCACGCATACGAGTTCCAATCCGTTTATGAGTGGAATTTACAAGCAGTGTGGCACACGATCATTTAATATATGTCGAAGAAAAAATGCGTATGCAATCCAAATATATTAGAGAAGCGCGCTTTATATACGTATAGTGTTTACAAACTAATTATGATCGTAGATATAAGATACGTGACTGCGTGTAAGTAAGCCAGACTTAGCAACGCAATAAAAAAAAAAAATTATGACATTTAATAAGTTAATTAGTAAGAAATCGAGAGATTAGTGTTCAGGTTTTAATTTGACAGTTTCTAGATAGAATCTTCGTCTCCCTTTAAAGCAAATGAGAATAATATTTTGTTATTATTTTTACCGCATATTTTCATTTAAGCTTCGTATTAAAATTGTAAAGACTGAAATAATATAGTCCATAATTATAATAATATACTTCATATTGTTTCCAACATTTATTATAATTCGAGATTGGTGGCTATTGTGCATAAAACCGCCTCCACAGATCAAACGAACAAATATCAGTGGAAAAGTCATAATTTAATTAATAATTTTATAAAAAATAAATTCATAAAAAATTTATATAAAATTATTTAAAAAATATTAATAATTAACACGTTTCTTCATGCTCGTTCGTTTAATATAGAAGTCAAGGTAAAGTCTAGATACTGTTCTGATTTTAATAAAAAAATTGTGATCAGAGAAAGTGCACTTTATATGTAAATATTTTTGAAAATTGATTCCGTCATTTTAATAATAATAATAATAACAATAATAATAATAATAATTTAAAAAAAAAGATCAATTCTACTATCCGACTAGAAGAAACAATTCATTCATTATCCTTCGTCAAATTGCCGAAATGTACTCATCATATCCGATCGAGTGTAGCTTGTGACTTTCATAGAGTCTGACCTGAAATCTTTTGACCCATGTTCATGCCCCGGTGGTGGGAGCGGTGGTGTGGGTGATGCCGATGGTGATGGGGATGGTGACGGTGTTCCGTGCACTGCTTGCTGGCAGGCAGTTTGTGCCTGTGGTGTCTGTTGCCGCAGGTGGTGGTGGTGGTGGTGGTAGTCGTGGTAGTCGTGGTCGTGAGGTGATGATGATGGTGATGGTGGTGGTGGTGATGGCCGGTAGTCGGTGGTGCAGCAGGCACCACGCTACCGTCTATTCCTCCCACGCCTCCTCCTCCTCCTCCTCCTCCTCCTCCTCCTCCTCCTCCGACGCCGGCGCCCCTACCGGGGCTACCACCGCCCCCGCCGCCGCCGCGGCCTCCTGCAGTACCAGAACCGCCTCCGGCACCGCCAGTCGCCCCGTTTCCGCGGCTACCACCCCCGCTCACGCAACGATTCGCTTTGTACCTGCAATGCGAGAACAGAACGAGGGCACGTTAATTCGTGTGCGTTCCGAGGGATGAGGGGGAGAGAGAGAGAGAGGTAGAGATAAAGGGGGATAGAGATTGATACGCGAGCCGGGATCGATACGCGAGGAAGGGGGAAAGAGATTCTGGCCGGGGTTGATTTTCATGTTTGGCGAACCCGCGAGAAAGTTGTGTCAAATACTTATCTCGTTCGAGGATGCACGTGTTATTCCATTTGGGGCCCTGGGGTTCAAAATTGGAATTTACAAAAATTGAAGGAAAAAAGAAAGATAAAGATTAGGATTTCCAAATAATTTTATCCCGAGAAAATCTTTGCTAAATAAACCTGTAACAATGTAGGAGAAAGTAAAGTACACGCTCTATCAGAGATAGTTGCGTTTACAAGTCCATTTATGTACAATCAGATATACATGGGGGGATTGATGGTGGCAAATGAAGGCTGATTATTACTGACAGATCTCTGTTGACAGGGGGCGTTGGATTAAAGATGAGAAGATCAAAAGAACCTTCTTAAATATTATATTCACGCCTGATTTCTCCCTTTCTTGTTTTATTCCGCTTTCGGATAAATCGTCGAAAATCTCATTAAATTTTCATCCGGGATATCACGTCGACGAGAGTATGTCTCGTCTATCGCGGATTCAGAAAAAAAAGCACGTCCGAGCAAATCTCGATTAATCACGTTTCCCTATTTGCGGAACTTTGCGAAACGGATTATCGATGTACATAGTACGTAAGCGTGCAACGGAATTTCGGAAAATCGATTAATTCTTCGTAACGAATTAAGTATTATATATACGGGTATAGCGCGTTTTCGTCACGGATTTCCGTTTTTTTGCGCGTCGCCTGTTCATTCCAAATTTTTTCGGACATACGTCTTGTAAAAAAAAAAAAAAAAAAAAAAAAAAACTGCGTATGCCTCGGAACAAAAGCGTATTGAAACAGATTATTCAAATATCTATATTTTATCAATTATATATAATTTAACGTTATTCTTCATCCATTACACGATTAAAAAATATAAATAAATTAAAAAAAAAAAAAATTTTTTTTTCCGTATAATATATGTGTTAAAAAATATTAAAATAATAATTGTAAGTATAAGTGAAGATTTTATAATGTAATAATATGAGTGGGGGTGTGTGCATGCATGTGTGTATGTTTCACTCTCTCTAATTAAACCGAGCCATTAATTCCATCTTTAATACAATATCCCTACCGCGTTTTTACTGTACCTTGCGTCATTAAAATTACGCGTAACATTCAACCACACGTGAAGCGGATACGAGAGAAGTGTGTGATTTTGCGTACTGAGAATGACCGCATTTTATTCACGATAAGAAACTTGCCTTATCATACTATGTCATATTACAACGCGCGATTCATAATTCAAAGATTTTTCACACATAAAGCTTTCCTCGTTTCTTAAAAAGTATGTATTAATTTATGTGAAGATAAATATATATTAAGATATAAAAATTAAGAGAGATTAATTATTTAAAGGATTAAATTATTTAGCTTGTGAAAGCGGTAAAAAATAAACTTTTGACGCAATAATCTTAAATAAGATACGCAATTATTTCATAAAGTCGATCGATGCGATATATCCTGCCTTAAAAATTCAAATTATTTTATTTTCCTTCATGATTTTTGAGTGTTACGTTATTTTTATACAAGAAATTGGTAGCAATTCTTTCTTTTTGATTGCGATCATTCAAGAATATTGCGCGTGTATGTCAATCTCTCTATGAAAATTAGCGCATAAATCGGTATATCTATTATAATCAGAATCATTACTTCAGACTGTGAACAAAATGTGATTAACGGGGAAGCGAAAGTTCACGAGCACACGTAGAGATCCGCAGATAAGAGCTGTGACAGCGACTTTCTTGGCAGAAATATATATCGATATGCACGAACAAGCAAGGTTAGTTGTATACATGATGATTGATGATAATTTCTCACCTACTTGGAGAGAAAAAGAAAATCGCGTAAAACAAATGAAGATTATAGGCGGTACGGATCCAAACGCGATAATAGACGATTCTATGCCAACGAAATATGATGGATATATATAATTTAAAAAGAACATGATATCTAAATTTGAGAAAAAATGAAAAAAAAAAATATATATATATATATCGATGAATCTTATAAATTTTATTTTTTTTTTTTTTGCTTCAATGCTTTTAAGATTTATTTAATTATAATCTCTCTCATCCTTTTTTCATTAAAACTCGATGAGGGATGATTTGATGAATTTTTGTATATGAATTGAATTTCTGATTGATTGCACAATAAAAAATAGTCACACTTAATTATTTTGACATTTAGTATTGCATGCAATGTCAAATGAGGATGGGAATAGAGCTAGAGAGAGAGAGAGAGAGAGAGAGAGAGAGAGAGAGAAATGAAAGGAACTACCGAGATGATTTTTTTCAATCCAACGATCTTTCCTCAAGCCTGTGATATAACGTACGCTGACCGTAACTCGATAATTCGTCGTATCCATGTCGTTGTGTTGACTTCCGGTCGCGGACACCGGACATTGGCATCCTGAATCCGGCCGATTCGGTTTCATTCGCGATAATCAACGCCAGGAAAAAGGAACTTGCTGCGGAAATCCGTGAAAAATTTCGCTTACGCCTCGGATAAAAAAAGTTGGATCCGCATTAAAGTCTCTCTTTTTTTTTAAACGATTTATAATTCGTAAAAAAAATTCCGGACGGATGTTTACAATTTCACGCGTTGCATATTTGAATGTATGTGTGTCATATGTAATATTTATATCAATTTCGTATGCGTGTGTTTTAATCTTGCTGCCTTGATGAATTCTCTACGTTACACGACACACATATTGGAATTATAAATAGAATTCTATCGGGAATTAAAGATCGTTTGAAGCTGATTTTACACAACCTGTGACTCGCGTCAAAATTCAAAACAGAGAAATCTATCTATAATTTCAAGCGCGTGTGTATTTTGTACATGTGTGTCCTATTTCTTCAATTTTCTGGGTTTCGTCTGTATTATGCAACGCATAAACTTGTAAATAGAAGTTTATAAATATTCTGTCCTGAATATATCGCCGCAAACTATAAATCATTTATAAAAGTAGCTTTTAATCGCGCCAAGAACCATATAAATCTAAATTGCCCCAATATATTCATACGACGTGCTCCGATATTAATTGTGTTAAGGCGGAAGAGAATAACAAAATTTCGAGATCGAATTTGCCCAAGTTACTCGATGAGAAAACTGACAATCTTCATAGAAAACGATATAAAAATTAAATTCGCATTCAAATCCTAACATGATCAATATTACTTGTTACAATCAAGAATCAAAATTGAAATCGACAAGTGATAAGTGGCATTGAAGTGACGACTCACCAAAACGAGAGTGGAATCCGTGCAAGTTACACCGTAAAAAAAAAAAAAAAAAATAAATAAATAAAAAAAAATAAAAAAACTTTCTTTCAGACACCCAGTTCTAAAAATTCAGAAAAGAACGTGTCTGAATTTTTAGAAAATTTTCTACAGTGTAGATAACGTTATCACGTGTGCATCCGTCGATAGTCCAAACCGTACTCATTTGCCAGTTTCCATCCAGTACTTTTAGTACCTTGAGCCTATATTATTATTATTTTATTGCGCAAGTTAATTGTCCTTTGACAGTGATTTGATAATATAAGCGCATTAGGAGCGTAGTTAGCGATAATTATATCAACGACAGTAGCCGCCGCGATGTAGACGGCTCGAAGAAACTTTCTGTTGGTTAATCGTTGTTGTTTGTTAACAAGGTCGTTTAGTGGATAGCGCGATGTTTCGCCATAAATTCGTTGCGCCTCGTCGACACCTGTATACTCGTCAGAGCTCTCGGTGTGAAGTAACTAAATATATTGGCATATCCAGCGCGTGTTATTTCCATCATCTTTTCAGTAAACACTGTATAATTCGCGGAAAATATTTTTCTTTTTGCTTCCACTTTAATCGCGCGAGAAACTGCAATTTAGTTCGCGCTAAATTTTTAATCCTTATTAAATTTTCCGATTGCAAGCTTCAAGAATTATAGAAATGTGAGATATACGCGTATAAATTTAAAATAGTTGTTAATGTAATTAATATATTAAAAAAAAAAAAAAAGTATAACTAAAATATTGGATCCTCGATTTATATAATTCGCGTTTAATAGCGCGATTTTTTTTTTTTTTTTAATGTATATCGAGATGTGTCAAATCGATCATTCTTTGAGACGGTGATCGAGAAAGGAAATGTTTAAAGATACAAGAGTATAAAAGTGTATAAAAATGGACGCTCCAAATACCACCAAGGCCTCTCGAATGCCTTTCCAAATAAATTGTGAAACATTCATAATTAATCATCGTTAAGGCGAATGAATAAATCATTACGATCGTTGCCTGTACAGGAAACGCGGTCGAGAAACCGCGAATTTAATTTCCCGCCATGCGGAAAGTAAATGAGTAAGATGCCCTTTGAGCCATATGCGTGGGGGGCCGTTCGTGGCAAAATCGTCGTCACGGTGCTGACCGCTGTAGCAAAGCGTTTCATTTGCAGTCCATTAATGGCATTTATCTCTATTAAACGCGGCGAACAACACGACGATATTGCGTTTGAGTGAAACGAAGAGAAAGTACTGAAATTGTGGGAGGAGGAGAGCCCGGGGAGGGATGGAGGGGGGGGGGAGGTTTCCTCATCGCTTGTGTGAATCGACTCGATTAAAATATTTGGGACAATAAACAAAAGCATTTGTTGCGTAATTGCTTCGACAACATCGCCGATTACATTAACATGAACAATGACTGTATTATAATAAATTGATACAATTCGTCGTATACTTCTTGTTTTATTCTTTTTGATTTTAATTGCCACTGATAAGATCTCAAGTTGAAATTTTTTAGTAGGATGTATTATATGAATAAGAACAATAAGAGTTTAAGCTTTCGTCACAGATTATGAAAGAGAGCTTTCTCGCTGTCAAAATCATGTTAAAATTTTTGTTAGAAAAAGAGATTAATTTAGTTGAAAATTTTTCGGTTTTTTTTCTTTCTTTCTTTCTTTCTTTTCGAAGATAAATTGTCACTTAGTTTTATTCATTGTCAAGAATCAAATATTTCAAACATTTCTCTAAAAAACATTCAAAAAGTCTTTAAAATTAATTTGTATGAAAATTCAGATTTGCTCGCCACAAAATATACACTCGGTATGAAAAGGGCAAATTTAATTCCGTGCGTCACGGAGATTCGTTTCGAGAGTAACCTCCTACGAACGATCTGGACCTAAGGACATTTGATTTCGAGACGAAATACGAGAATCCGTTCGGCGGGTTTCGAACGCTATGGAGGCACCCGACCGTCGGCGGTATTGATCCGCGGGGGTCACCTTTGCCCCACCTCGACACGGGACCAACCTCCCCAAATCCACCCCCGTCCTGCCCTTCAGAGCCCCTCGCCACGCGAGTTCTCACGAACGACAGGCGTTACCACAAACTCCTTCCTTCTGCAAAATAGACCATTGAAAATATTCCTGGCAAAAATCCGAGTTGCGTCAGGATTCTCTCTCTCTCTCTCTCTCTCTCTCTCTCTCATTTCGTAATAAAGAAATCCCTTAGAAGAGCGTTGGATTAAATCGAGTAGGGCATAAAGACGTCTAACACAATGTTCTTTAATTTTTAATTGTTCCATATTTTCGTTGGCGACAAATTTAATTGATCCAAGAAAATTCCAAGGGAAATATATACAAAATTCGACATATGTCACTCGAGAAACAATTACAGATATCGCACGCCATGAATAATTTTTCATTCCGAAAAATCTAACAAAATAATATTTTTTCGAAAAATCCTGACTAATATAATTCTTTTTTCAAAAATTTTTTTTTCCCGTCTCAGTGAAGAAAGATGTGGATTTCTCAAAAAGTCTATGCAGCTGCGACTGTTGCAAGGCTCTGCACGCTTGTATGGCGAATAAATATTTGCCAGGAACGCGCGCATGGATGATGGTGAGAGAAAGAGCGAGAGATAGAGCTATCGCGTTAATTGTTAATTTACAAATTCTCGCGTGCTCGTTCGGTCGCGGTCACGTAAATATTTAGCGTGCACAACGTCGATGTTTCATGCAACGTTTAGCTTAACACTGCGCATCGTGAAATTCACATTTTCACGCGCCCAGCAAATGTATCGTAATGGTTCGCGAGCACGCTTACAGTGATTAATTTGTCGATTAATATTTATTTCAACAGATATGTACGTTATTACTCTCGTTCATAAATATTAACGCGCAATCTGTTTCGCTTTAATTCCCTTCCTTCTAGCACTTTGAATTTATAAAAGTGTTATCTTACGTTTCTAAATTGAATAAAAGTATGAACTCTCTTACGTGGAAAAGAAAAAAAAATCTTCCCAAGAAAGTAAGAATGTTGAAATCTTGTAAAAAAAAAAAAAAAAATGTCCTAATTTCTCAGGATTTTTTTATTCAAAATTCCAGGAACAAAATATATTTTAAATATCGTTTCATGCAAGTTCTTTTAAAATAAGTTATTTTAATTGCGTGCGTTTTTTTTTGCTGATATTTTTTATTTTATTAAAAGGAAAAACACAGAGCTTAAGTTTCGAGTAATAAATTTGCAAATTTACTCAAAATTACTAAATAGCTTTCGTAAAATAAACATTTTTCATTTGCATAACATTTTCACTTGCATAATATTTGCATTTTTTTATCACTAAAAATTATAATAAAATATATATATATATATATATTTTTTTTTTAAATTCCCTGAGAAATAAAATTACACGAGAATTCCAGTTTTCCCATGTTTTTTCAGGGAGTAGACACTCTAAACTAAATGAATAAATTATCTGCACAAATATTTAATGATTATCATCATTAGACTATCCCATTAGACATCCTCTGCGAGCGATTATAGCAATCTATGGCATTGCCATTTATTAATAAACATATATAGGAAGCGCGTCGGGTCACACCCGCAAGAAGAGCACACGGATTTAGAGCAATCATAATCATACGTTCGTGTGTGTGTGTGTGTGTGTGTGTGCTGTAACGTGGCTCGATGTAATCTTCCGTTGCGTGGCTCGAGACATAATCTTCCGTGATTACGGTGTCGCGCTCTCAAAGGGAGACGGGATATTTCGAGACGATTATCGACGACGCACGGTGTACAATATACGGGGTCCGTAATATGGATTTTTAACCGGATCCTCCGTCGGGGCGACTCCTTTTTTCCGAAGTGATAGAGTGATCCCGTATCGACATTGAGGAAGACTCGCGTCGAGGAAACGGCAGGATGGATCGACCAAACATCGCCGGTTGCCTCATCACGCACGGCACCGCCAAGAGGCATCTCATCGACAAACCAGTTGCCAACCGGTACTAATAAACTCTAACTATATGGATGTCAATTGCGTTCAATGATACTGAAACGATGCGTAATGCGTCGCCGTTGCTTCGCCGGCGATGACGTTAAAACAGGGATCATCGCGACAGTTTGCGGATCCAATACGAAAATTACGCATGTATATTGAGAACAAAATGATGAGATGGAAAGCTTGTTATTCGATAAAAAAATGTTTTAACAAATATATATAATTATTTAAATATTAAATTATTAATTAGTAACAAAAACACTTTTTGTACGTTTGAAACTGGTTGTAGCAAAATCTATGGAACGTACAACAATCATTTTGATCTCATTTGAAAGATAATTTAATTTTCTACAACCTTTGTTTCGGTATTTTTTGTTAAAAGACGCACATTTCCATGATATTTGAAAAAATGTGTAAAATAATCACCATTTCAGAGGTTTCTGAGCGATAACTTCTTAGGAAAGCATTTTTCGACCCATGTTTATAGGAAAGTTTTTATTCAGAATCAAATTTCCTGTAAGATCTCAAAGTCTGGCTGAAACGTTCGGGGCCACCCTGTATATATATATATGTATATGATATATATAATTATTAAATATATATAATATAATTATTTCAAAATTTTGTAGCAATATATTAAGGAGTCTTTATCAAAAACACCAGATATTTTTATTTATTAATAGATTCTTTTGTCAATTCAGGATCAATTTTTTTCTGGCGAAATGTCGAGGCATCAATAAAATTAATAATTTAATAATTTAAAAAAAAAGTTATACTTCAGGGAGTCAAACAGATGACACAACTTCATTTTTAATTAATTTCAGCTGGAATTTACTTTAATAGAATTTCGCTGTAAGAAGTTTAATTATAAAGATATATGTTGCAAAAAATCGGAGAAGTGCGATAAAAGATAATTTCGACATTTTCCTTGAAAAAGAAAAAAAAAAGTCAACTCTAAATTGGCTAAAGAATTTATTAATCGATAATTCTTTTTTTCGTGACGTTTTCTCTATGTAAAATAATTATATTTTTATATAAATTTTTCTTTTTTTCTCAAAGAGAGAAATCTTTCAAGAATAAGTATCAGATATTGATATCAGAACTTATCGTACGAAATATTTATTTTTTCGCTGGAAAAAAAATTCCGGATAGACTATATCGGTTCCGTTTTCAACATCGACGATTCGTTGGCGCAACCGGCAACTAATAACGTTCTCTTTACACTTAGCAGTCGATTTTAGTGCGGCACAGCTGACGACTTAGCCGTTCGTCAGCACCTGTTCGCCAGCTGCGACGATAAAAGTTCGATAGAGGCGCGTTCGTACAGCGCACGTACAGTTTCTCTGGCAAAGTGGAGTCTTTTGTGCCCGAGCCTTCTTTTACTCCGACGTGCTTTGGCTTTTTTTTTTCTACTACAAGTTTCGCCACACCCCGGCGATCCGCAAACGCGGCGAGAAACAATGGCCCCGACACGGTTTGTGAGTCCTATATGCGTACGTATTATAATCGGGTCGGTTGCCGCTTTATTTCGGCCAGCGCCGAAAACGGTCAACCACTGCGATGAACAATAATTTCTCTCGGTACGAATCCCCGTCTTCATCATGTGATCGATCCATTGAAAGGCGACGGAAAAAGCGCCGGAGGTATCGCAAACGATTGTTCACGCTGCGAAATATTATCGCGCGCGTTGATTGCGTTAAGTGTGTGTGTGTGCGACGTCGGTGAAATCAATTAAATCTGATAAAGAATAACAAAATTTGAAAATTGTTTTACCCAATCCTGCATTATCTATCCTGTATGTCACCAATTATTAAATAAAAAAAGCTTTTTTTTTAAATTGCATTTTGATTGAATTTTGGTTCGAGATAAAGAGAGGGGGAGAGAGAGAGAGAGAGAGAGAGAGAGAGAGAGAGAGAGAGAGAGAGAGAATCGCCTACTCATACAAAGATATATAATATAAAAACTATGTCCGATGAATTTTGCGGAGAAAAAATATAATATAAAAAAAGGACCGGAATATTATATGAATTTTGTTCATATAAATTTGATATAATATCTTTCTGAGAAATTTTAGAGAAACGTGAAAAAAATGATTCCCCCATATTATCGATCATCGTGTCTAAGACTCGCGATTTCCTACACAAGTCCTTCAAAATCCAACGAAATCATCGCCGACAATGACCGTTCTCTCTTTCGTCTCGACGACGAGCAGAGCTGTACAATTCAGTCGATTATTAGAGAGATGCCGTCCCTGAATTCCAATGTAACGAGCAGCTCTCGGTTTGATCGAAGTCAAATATTAGAGCGGCCGTTACGGTGGCTCCTTTCGGCTTTCGATTCTCCCAGCTCCGCGATCGGTGAGATCATCTCGGATTCGCTTGGCAACGCATTTAGGGCCCGGGATCGCTCGGGTCAAGCATGAGAGTCCTCGCGTCTGCACCTCGCTTCTTTAGCACTGTGATAATTATCGCTGTGTGTGTGTGTGTGTGTGTGTCTTTCTTTCTTCGTCTTTAAAAATGTCTTTTTTATTTATAGGAGAAAGCTATAGGGAATTAAGAATTTTTTATGACTCGGACAAGATAGTTATTATTCGAATTCTGCATTTTTTCTTGCGTTGCAAGCTCCAAGTAATGCTACTTTAATTTTTGTCCTTTGATAGACATATATATATATATATATATTTTTTTTTTGTTTTAGTTTAAATGTAAATTTAAATTTATTTTTCACCCCATATTCTTTCTTTACGCACAAGTTAAGTTAACAATCATTTAAAATATTTCTGAAGTTGAAAAATTAGCACTGAGAGATTCTCTTATTTATTATAATTATTTATTATGATATTATTTATTATTAGCACTGAGAGATTCTCTTATTTATTATAATTATTTATCATAATATTATTTATTATAAATAAGAAATAAATATTAAAATATTCGTTATCTTAATACACGATTCATGTTAATTTGTCACATTATACGCGCGTATTCATTTTGTATGCGTGCCTTTTCAATGGTCCATGAGAGAGACATGCTCCATTTTATTATCGCTTCCGCAGTTCCTCGAAGTCAATTATATGAGAGCATCTGTCTTCGTCTTGAGGGAGGCGCGTTTTAAGGATGGGGGTTACCCGGGTCAGACGAGTCTCTCATTTACACGCTTGTCCTCTGTCCTCGAGCGTCGCGCTCGCAGACAAAGATGACAGATGACAATTGTTGCAACATATTTATTTTATCGCGGCCATATCAATCCATATCAGTCGTAGAGCGTCATATTACGTCACGCACGCACGCACGCACGCACGTACGCACGTACGTAGCCCATTTGCTATTTACATGAAATATACATGAAATTGAAGAGAGTCTAGGAAGAAATAAAAATTCAAGATTTAAGCAAAGCTTGTGTACATGCATAAATATTTCCACATTTTATTCACATATAGATGCAGTTGTGGGGAAAAAAAAAAAAAAAAAAAAAAGCTGCTTTCGATGTAAGAAAAAATTCTCTCGCTCTCTCAGGTACAGACGTATTTGTCACGCGATCTATATAAATAGCATCAGCGGGACGGAAATCTAAGCTTTGTTGAGTCTAGTATAATGGCTCGCGGAGGGGAGGGGGGGAGAAGAGAAGGGGACAGGAATTTAATAGCCTCGTTAAAATTACACGTGCCGATTTATGTAAACAGGAATGCTCCGAGTCCCAGTTAAAGCTTCGGTGGCGGTGGGGGGGGGGGGAGGGGGGGGGAAGGAGGGTAAGGTGAGATAATCGTGTGATTTAGAGATAATACCTGGTCTCTCTCTCTCTCTCGCTCTATCTCGTTGTAAAGTAACGCACAAGATGCGTGTACACCGTAGCATGCGCGGCGTTGATGGGGTTCGCGTTGCAGATAAACGACAGGCGTTGTATGAAGATAAACGACACCCGCTAGAAGAAGATATTTCACGACGTTTGCATGTGCACGCGCCGAGATAAGGTACCGTCTCGAGATTAGTTGAAGAAGAAGCGTTACGACTTTATTCTGCATAGAGAGAGAGAGAGAGAGAGAGAGAGAGAGGGGAGATGCAAGGACACTCCTTCCAACAGTCAGCCTGTCAGTCATAAGATCGTTCACGCGCAAAAGCGATCAATTTAATTCGCGGAAAGAAAAGCGCTAATCATTCCAAACGTAACTCACGCGTAAAATGAACTTTCGTACGTCAATATCAAGATTAAATTAAATTAAATTTGGTTTAATACAAATATTAAATTTTAAATTCTGCCCCATCCGTCACTTTGATCTGCTGTCACGGCTATTAATAAAATTTCAACCTTTTTGTTTTTTTTTTGTTTTTTGATAATATAATATAATAATATTCGATCATAAATCATGAAACATTGATTCCTAGATAATCGCCACGATAATTAAATATTTGAATGTAGTCTCTTTTTGAGTTTCTTTCACTTTTATTTTTTATTAGATTTAGAAGGAGTTTCTAGAAGATTTTCAAGAATTTTCTATACAATTTTAAAATGAAAAACATCTATTAGCATATCTCTCCCTCCCTCCCTCCCCCCCCCCCTCTCTCTCTCTCCTTCAGTCTTTCTCTCTATCTCGAAAGAATGCGTTCAAACAAACGCGTGCGCTCGCTCCTGGCCGTTGTTAGGCAGACAGACTCCCTGCCTTCTCCGCTTTGTTCATCGTCAAGGTCTAGATCAGCGTTATGCCGCGAGTGGAGGAGCGCGTTTCGATCCTTTCCTTCAACCACGCGATCGCCAACTCGACTCGACGACGCGACTCGATCGCTGGAGCCCGATGGCGAAATCGGGAACGGCGGCGGGGAAGATTTCCTCAAGGTCTCGTCGAAGGAAAAACGAAAGGCGGGAGAGCAGCCTCTCTCTCTCTCTCTCTCTCTCTCTCGCGCGCGCATCTCCTCTCCTTCGCACACGTGCGTTGTTTTTTTCTCGCACGCACGCGCATCGCGGCACCTTTTCGCCACGGTGAGGGGACTGGTTGTCGGAGACGACGTCCTTGGAGGGCGCATGCTCCCCCAGGACGCATAAGATTACGTAGAAAATCGCGACGCGATTTTCGTGCTTTTGTCAAAGAGACAGGAAAATTCTGAAGGGAACGAACTAAGATTTATGACGTGGAGAAAGTCGATACAATTACTGGCAAGTGGTGAGAAAAAGAACGAAGTTCATTATTGAGAATTTTGCAAAAAGACAAGATAAATGAACAAGAAAAGAATTAAAGTCAAAGAGAGAAAGAAAAGATGGAGAGAAAAAAAAAAATAAGGAGATATCTCATTGGCTGTTTTCCCTCTTCTATTCCAGTATTCTAAAATCTCACTATTCTAGCTTCTTTAAAGATCTTTCGAGGTGTAGCTCTAGTAGAAGAAGGAGCTCTTGCTTTTCAACACGTGTATAAGAATTCAAACCTGACGAAAGAGAAAATTGCACGTGGGAAAGGTTAGATATATATGTAAGTAGGTTACTCGTTCGTTTGCATTATAGAGAAACAATTTGATTTGCATAAAATATAAGAAAACCGGGAAAGATTAATGAAATTACGAGAGGGAGATCTGTTAGCGAGTGAGCACATGTGGTTAATTCAATGATATCTTTCAAAATATTCAAAAATATTCTGAGAGATAATTTATTATTGTAGCTGTGAAAAAATTATTAAATAATCGCAAAGTATTTTTATAAATTTTTCTTGTATAGTTATATATCCACGTGTATGTGTATGTGTGTGCGTGTGTGTAATGACGGTTATTCATTTACGGTTATTCGCCGAGAGAGTTGCTGAATGCTGATACAAGAGGAAAAGTTACAATTATCTTATACAATTCAACTAGAACTGTTGGCGCTAATGGCACGATGCATTCTAGGGTGAAGCCTGGACTAAACTCATCGTAAGAGTTATTCAAACATACATTAAGCGTTAAAATAATTAATTACGATAAACGCAATCGCGTTAAATGATAAATGTTTATACATTTATACATCCAGTGATTATACAGTCTATCGCTATTAATTATTCTGTCATTATTTAATAATTTAATTGTTACATATGAGTGCCAAGATCATTTACATCTTAACAAATATATATATATATATATATGTATATTATTATTACAAATATAAATTTATATATTCTTTTTTTGTCATCTGTATATCTCAAAATAAATTCTATTGTTTTTATATATACAAGATGTCCCAAAGCACCCTTGACAACGCTCGTGAGCAGGTAAAGCAGAGTAAACTGAACAGAAAAGTCCTGTACCATTTTTTTCTATAACGCTCAATAAAGGAGTGTATATATAAAAAATGTATAATATATATATATATATTTATATTCGTTGCTAGAGAAAGTTTTTCGAAGGAAATAAGTTTGTCGGGAGAGGGGAATCCAGCCTATAGAGAGAAAAATCGTTATCATTTTCTTATCGAATGACGAGCACGACGACGGTCGCAGCGGTGTATCAAACGCGTTTATCTCTCGACTGGCGCCTTTCGCTTTATTACAGTGCAATACGCATCGTGGAGCGCCGACGTGGTTCAACGACCCGATTTCTGTGTGTGATCTTGCATGGCCTTGGAAGACAGGCCGGATGTTGCGAGACTGACAAAGAGGTTTGGCATCACGACGAAAGTTAGAGAGAAAGAGAGAGAGAGAGAGAGAGAGAGAGAGAGAGAGAGAGAGAGAGAGAGAGAGAGAGAGAGAGAGAGAGAGAGAGAGAGAGAGAGAGAGAGAGAGAGAGCCAACGAGCCGACGAGCAGCTCGTGAAAAGTTGGAGGCTGCCATCGGCTTCGTGCAACATCTGAACGGGCCGGTTCTATTGGCCAGCTTTGAATGGAATTTCGACCCGGCTCTTCCGAAATCTAAGATTCGAGACACATATTTCTCTCTTTCATCATCTTTATATTTTTAAAAATAAATTCTGCGTTATTGTGTTAAAGTGTATAAATTATTTTGGACCTTGCAACAGCAGTAAGATAATGACAAAATAATTTTAATTGTACAAGACTGTGATCAGCGAGCAAAGTGCATATAAATATTTATCATTTTGATCATAAATTAATATTTTAATAATTAATTTATAGTTGAATATAACTCTCATAAATTGTTTATTCCGAACTTTACGCCAATGGACACGTGATATTTTTAAATATTAAATATATGTAATTCGTTGATCGTACGAGATATGTTAAGGACAAGAGAATATTGTACAACGTGAGAAAAAAATGCCAAGTGTACCATATACGTGCTTTACAAATACATGTATGATGCTCACAGAAATTATGAAGTCTTAGTACTCTGCGTTGATACCACTGCTT